>NC_134103.1:112187869-112906520 GCF_000715075.1 Nicotiana tabacum
TCACATTCGAGATAAATGAGACGATCACAATCAGAAGTAGGTTAAATCCAAATGAATGGGAATTAAAAATAATGGTCACATGATTATGCTGCTCAGTTGGGTGCATTTATATAAGCACCACTTTAGTTAAAATAAATGAAGAAGTAAAGCAAGACAAGTTTGCATGGCTCCAAGAACTTGCTGTAATTTCCAGAAAGGGTCCGCTTTGCATGATAAATCTGAATGAGAGATTGATTGCTCCATAAAACCCCTCTATGGCATGCTATACTAGAGCTTAACGATTTACTTTGGGTTAATGGCACTTTTATGTTTTGGAAGATGTTGTATCAGAAGATCGAAAACAGAATAAGGCATGGTAAAAAGTTGTCTCTTCCATTTCATGGCATCATCTAGTTTTGAATTTGACCTCATAATGCAGGTCGTGTGGGTTCCTGGCTGTTTTGAAATCGGTGTGGTTGCGCAACAGCTTGGAAAGTCGCAGAAATATCAAGCAATACTCTGTATTGGGGCTGTGGTAAGGTCGCTTCAGAAGTTCAGGTCACCTTGTTTTTTTTCCTCCTATGTTACTTGCTTACTCCGAGTCTGTTTCATTTGATGGTCTTTTTGTAGATTGTTTATGGAAATATGGATGATTAAAGTTAGATGTTTTAGTTACCCTTTCGGTTTATTATGCTTTGGCTGTGTGTTATATGTTCATCGATTTTTCTTTGGTTCGCATCATTGTATAAGTGAGCTGATCTTTAGAGTTCCAAAAGGGGAAGCAGCTTAGAGTTTGATGAGAATAAGGTTAGCAGAGAGATTGAAAAGGCTCTTTTGACAAATCGACAAAATTATTAGATGCAGAAAGCTATTGAGCTTTAGATTCCGGACTGAAGATATGCTTGAATTCATTAAATGGGGCAATATTTTTAATCATTTTCGTAGATGTGAGGGAAGGAAAATCTTAGGATTCAGGTCAGTGTCTTCTAAATTTTTCTTTGTTGGATTTGTAATCTTTCTGATCAAAAGCTTAGATGTTTTAATTGAAAATAGTTGGGGAGGCATCTGTGAATTCAGTGCCTTATGCTGAAGTAAACTCATCCCAACATACTCATAAGCGTCTGCCAGACAAGAGACAAGAGATTGAAGCGCCTTCTGTTTCACTACTTATTTCTGTAAATCAAATGGGCATCTTTCTGCTTTTCTCGTTTGTCCGAATCATCATCTGGTCTTTCCTCTTTTCTTGCTTGCAATGTGAATCATTGTCTTTAATTTTTCTTTTGTGTTTTGTGGCTAGTAGATTAGAGGTGATACGTCTCACTATGATGCCGTCGTTAATGCTGCCACATCCGGAGTACTTTCAGCAGGTCTAAATTCTGGTGAGATAACATACTCCATTGTAGTCCACATGAGCAATAATCATTCTGCTAATGTTTAATCTTTCTGCAACTCTTCCGAAGTACAATTGATAATAAGATTTTGGAACATAGTTTGAGCTTCCAATGTAATATCTGGAATTAAATATGATGGTTGAATTAGAGGAGTGTCACATGAGTATTGTCCGACAAAGTGAAAGGCAAGCTCTATAGAACGGTTGTGAGATTAACAATGTTATATGGGATTGTTGGGCTTCTAATGTGCAACATATCCACAAGATGAATGTGTTAATGTGGATATTCAGACATACAAGATTGATAAGATTAGAAAAGATAATCGGCAAAGGTGTAAGTACACATGAAAGTAGGCTGTCTTTGGTCCTCAAAGGGATGACTGAGTGGTTGAGGCATAGTAGAACAACTTGAAAATCCTATGTTTGAATCCTAGTTAAGAACTATGTGTGAGTTCATTTGCTCTACTCTTGGTGTCATATTTACTCGGTAGTTGTGCTTCTGAGCGGTATAATAGGCTGCCCGATGAATTAATCGAGGTGCAAGGTGGTTTGGATACCTCCATTATTTATTTTAAAAAGGTACAAAAATGGTTGACATAAACCTCCATATATACCCGTTCATAGATGTGACAGTATAATGATAAAGGTGATAAACCTGAAATAACATGGAGTAAGATAAAATTGGTTCTTGGTTGAGAATTATATATGCTGGAGCCTTTTGGAAAAAGTAGTATATATGCTGGAGCAAAATCTACATCTTCCGTCAATTTTCCCAATAACTTTAGTTCTTTAGAATTTATATACCCTTCAACTATTGCAATTTTCATTTTTTCGTTTGGCTGATCAAACTAAAATCTCCCTTATGTAATGAGTTGCAGGTACTCCTTGCATATTTGGTGTTTTGACATGTGATACCTTGGAGCAGGTAAGCAATCGTCGTTATACACGAGCATATTAATACTGGTGTATTGGTCAGACACTTGAAGTGTCGTTTTTTTTACTTTGGATCCATCTTAGTGTCATCTCTTATCAAATAGCAGCCTGGAAATGAGGTTTTCTATGAATTGTATGCTTCCAAAGTAAGTTCTAACTATTTTTAGAGGTCAATTATCATTATTGTCCTAAATAAGTCTTTTCTCTGCTTTGTGGAGGGCAATCCTGAATCTTTTTGGTGTTCAATGGGTGATGCCAAGCACTGTAAAGGAAATGTTACATAGCTGGGGCGGTTTTCGTAGAAGAAGAAAGCAGAAGGCGTGGAAGTTCGCCCCGTTAGCTCTCATGTGGGTAGTATGGGGGGAGAGAAATAGGAGAGCTTTTGAGGAGATTGAGTCTCCTTTTTCACATCTTAAGAATAGTCTTTTATCTTTGATCGCTTTTTGGTGCACTCATTTAGCCCCTACTTGTATAGAAGATTGGGCGTTTTTTGTAGAGAATCATGTTCTGATGTAAATTCTCTACGTCTTTGGTATACTTCGTGTATACGGGAGTTCTCTCCCTTTTGATTAATACAATTTACCTTATCAAAAAAAATGTTAATAAACTGCCCCTGTTCTTCAAGATATCTCTAATGCTATATATATTAGTAATGAACAATGTCCAAGCGCCATCTTAAAATATGGCATCAGACTACTCAGTTCTGGCAGCGAGATTGTTTTTTCTTTAACAGGCCAACTGCAGTTCCTAATACTGCAGGAGAACTTCTAGAAAAGAAATTGGAAACACTATTCAATGAGGTGTTTTAGCTTCTTTGTCCATTGTATAAACTGTGGTTGGAGTAAGGAATTCACTAACAGAATGATCTAGCTGAGAGGTTATAGCTTGTAGCCTTGTACAGCGAGATAAAGGAGTTCGAATTTGGAGAGCTCATTGTTGTTCCCTTTACTTTATTAGAGAGAGAGCGTACAACTACCAATATTGGATGTGATGCTTTAATAGCTTTACTATACTTTAGTTTTGGTCCCAAACACTTCTTTATACAATTTTCTACCTTCACTTGTACAAAGAAATACTAGTATAAGCCTTAAGGTTCTTTTGCTTTACTTCATTTTTGGTGTTCTTTGCTATTCTGAGTACCTTGCTAGTTTGCTTGTTTCAGCTATAATTTATTCTTGTTTATCAAATATGCTAGGAAAAAATAAAAGTTCTTCAAAGTAGGATAAACCCAAAGTTATGCTCCTATATTCAACATTTTTTTATGTCATAGTTAGATTTGATAGTGGCTGTTCATTTTTAAGGATTTGTATTAACATATACTCCATGTAGTATACTCTCCATGGAACTAAATCTACAAATATTCTTCTTGGCTGTGTGAATCTATCTTTCTCATGTTGCGTCATGTATTCAGAGAAACCCTGTAATTAAATGCAGGCTTTCAATCGTGTCGGTGGGAAGGCTGGGAATAAAGGTGCCGAAACAGCGTTGACAGCTGTAAGTTGCCTGTGATTGTGTGATGATTATATTTTATCTTCAAAACTAGTTAAACCATGTCTGATTCTGCTCAAATTTGCCTGCCTTATTATGTGATAAAAGGTTCTAGACCAATAAAATTTATGCAAAAGGGAACTTATTGTCATTAATTATTGAAACTTAAACATCACTTTTGATACTTTCGAAGTTAAAGAAAGAACAGTCTTCGAATTTAAGACATGTTAAAATTTTGGTCCAAAGTTCAAGAACCTTAGATGTTCCAACTATGTTGCTTGGATCCTCCAAAAGTGCGGCTATATCGGTGTCGGATCCGACTGGTTCGGCTGGCATTGTTGGAGGATCCAAGCAAACATGGTGTTTCGAAAAATCTAAATGTAAGACACCTTATTAAGAAATTTTATGGGGGATTTTGTTAGAGGGAGGAAATTGATTTATCAGATGGATTCAATATAAAAAAAATATTTGTTACCCTCAAGTGACTGGTTAAAGGCCAGAAATTCAGGGAGAAGGGGAGGAGGTAAGACTTTTACCCTCTTAGTGAACTTTTGGACTGTAATACACTTGCATATGCAAAGTTAAATCTTCAAGATCTTTGAAACTGTGACAATATTTGGTTCGAAATGAAGAGTGAGCTCAGTTTCAGCCATGTACCACTCCTTAGTTTGAAGTGGAAGTCAGATTAAGGTGGGTAAAGAAAGTGAAGAAAATAGAGTTAAAATTGTGGTTGACATTCAAAACTGTTTGGTTCATCTAGGAGTCTAGGTTCTATTTGCACTTAATGACTGATATTGGATACTTATGTTGCGCGCTTTATGTTCCAGATTGAGATGGCGTCTTTGTTTGAACACCACTTAAAGGCTTAAGAGGTGGAGAAGGCCCTTCTTACGAGTTCACTGTTTCACCGCAAGAATGTTGTTGTGATTCTTACCTTTAAAAAGAAACTTGTTCCCGTCACCATTTGAAGTAGCTGCTCAGACTAATAAGGTCAGACATCTGGTTTGATTGAACCAAGCTATTTTGCAGAAAAATAAAGAAAAAGAAGATTCCTCCTCTACTTCTCTGCTTCCTTCCTCGCCTACTCTTTGCCGCTGGCTGTAATCCCTCTAAAAGTTTGTGGAGAAAACAATCTTGGACAAAGCTGCACTTGTTTCAAATTTTGTATTTTTGAACAATAGTACCATTTCTTTGTGCTGAATTTATAGACGTCAAATTGGTTCTGTGTGAATTGGAACTTCCGAATTGATTTGATCTCTCCCACCTCCTACGCAGAAATAGGAGAAAAAAAAGGTAATGAACAAAATGGGACAGTGGACATGTTTTTCCGTTTTGTTATTATTAAAATTTCGATATCTTTTTATGGTATGCTACTATACTGTTGTATGTTGATTATGACGATCTTCCTGTAGCGTATAGTAAAACTTAATTAGTTGTAAAAGATTTTCTAAACGGACAGTAAAAATCAGCTCATCCTCTGAATGAAGTAGGAACAAAGTGCATTGAAATAAGAATTTTGACATTTTTCTCGTAGAAGTTAACTCACCCTTTGATTCATTTCTCCACTGTTGGTTTATTCGTATGAATCACTGCTGCTCCTGTAAATGCCAATCCTTAGAGGGAACGAACGGTTCAAAATTGAAAATTTGCATATCGGATTAGTATTATTTATGACAATTAGTTTTCTTTGCAATCACGAACCAAGTTACTCATAATTCAAAAAATGTAAATATCCATTGCATTTGGAAACTTGAGGTGTAAATTATAATTTGCCTGGTCCTAATCATTGTGCCCGTTAATGATAGTAAATAAACTGAAAGCATGGAAAAAGAAAGATGCAAAATCTTTGGCAATAAAAGGTTAGATAGCAATTCCAATGATAAACCTTAAATCATGAATGAATACTATAATTCCTTCCTTCCTTTTTTTTTCTTCTGTTGGTGTATATTGAAAAAAATTCGATGAGACATTATTGATAGTCCATAAATTCAGATGTATAAGGTGTGACAAAAATTTTGCAGGCAACTCCACAAAGGGGTGACAGTGACACAAGACAATTGTCCCAAGCAGACCAACTTCGCTCTAGACATAGTATATCATGCCAACTTCAATAAGACTAATGTGAGGAATGTTAAGTGCCACAGCAGTACCCCTGCAGTTCTTGCGCAGAAATGTGTATCCAACGTCAACAGCAAGTTTCTTCCAGAAAGAGGACGATCTCCTTGCCTTCACATACGAGTGCCCCATTATATATGCAACCCCTGCCTCCTTTGCTTGAACCAAATCTAGAAGCTCATCCCTAACTTCAGGATCCATGCCAGGATTCTCTGCCAAGTTAAACCTGACTCGTCGTCTCCTGACTTCTGGGTTCTCATCTTCATAGGAAGATCTTAGACTCTGAAGTGTCTGCGACTTGCTGCTTTGAATGGAGCTACACGTAACAAAATCCTCGTCTGAGATGATTAATGGTGAGCTTGACTGTAGAGTTCTCGTGCTTATAACTGCCATCCTCCCATCAAGAGATGGACTCTCGGAGCTCGACAATTGTGGTTCCACAGCTTCCATTTGGATGAACTCTGCTAGACTTTGGATGAGAAGGTCCTCAAAGTTCCCATCATCTTGCTGTGCATCCTTGTAACCATATCGAACAATGCAACGATACATATGATATGCTCTTGGACCAACGCGACCAATGAGGAAGCGTTCATCAGATGAGACATGGGGTACAGGAACAGATTTGACACACACAAACACCAGCACATTGTGAAATGCAGGGAGATTTGTTACAAAGTGAGAGAAGATAGGTGGAACTCCTGTTACCAATTCAGAGTATATTAGCCCTATCCCAGGGACACGGACAATACCAAGGCTGGGACCCAAGCCAAGGAGCCATTTCAATGGAACTTTGTTGTGCAGGTCATACTTGTACTTCTTCCGAGTTCCATAGTGCCAGACAAGCATGACAGCTAAGAGGACAAGAGAGAACAAAAGGGAGACCCATCCTCCCTGTGGAGCCTTAATGACTGCAGAAGACAGATAGAAACCTTCGATGAACCAGAAGAAGAGGAGAAAGGAAGTGGCAAATACTATGTTTCTTTGCCAGACAAAGATTATGACAAGCGTCATGAGGAATGTCGTGATAAACATAACTGTCATGCAAGCTAGCCCTGAAAGGAAAAAAAAAGTTATAAGAAAATCTAAATTAAGAGTTATAGGAAGGCTTGAATTTAAAAAAAATTAATTTGACTATAAAAGGCAAGCTGGACTTCTTTCCACAAGGGGATACCCTCTATACTGTGTCTGAGGAAAATAGATTTTTCTTCTCCATGTCATCAAATTAGAGATTCCTCCTTGTTCACCATTTATCCTTTCAGTTCAATCGTTCTTTTCTCTTTGCAAGAAAACTTCTTCCCTGGATGTATGTAAATCCTCCAGCATAGGGTTTAAAGAAAGATGGGTAGGCGCTAGGGAAAAGGAGCATAATTTGGAAGGACAGAATTATGTAAACCAATCTGGTTCTATAGAGAAAAATTGGTAGAGAGAGTTGCTTGATAATTTCAGATCCAGCACAATGAAGGGCTGAAACAATGAATTGTCCATGGTATTCTTTTTAACAGGGGATTCCAAGCATACTACTTTAAAGGTTAATGATGGACATGAAAGATTCAGCTGCTTTAGTAGGCAAATAGTTGAGGAGAAGACATTAAGGAGATTGTAGCTCTATTTTCTATCTGAATGAAATGTTTTTCTTCTAGGACAAAAAAAAACTAAAAGTCTCATATAGGGATATTTAGAGCAAATAAGACATCTTTAGCACACAAGAAGGTTTACCATATGCATTTCCAATTAAAGTTGTATCTTGGAACCCAATAGCCACAACTAAAGTAAGAATCATCAGGATCCAATTTATTTCTGGTACATAGATCTGCCCTTTATGCTTTGAGGTATGGACAATCTTGACCCGTGGGAAGCAACCTAGTGCATTACATTGCTTGACAATTGAGAATGTGGCTGTGATGATAGATTGGCTGCCAACAATGGCTGCAAGGGTTGCAATAACAAAAACGGGCCAGTATACTTTATCTGCATGGATAGAATAGGCCAGCAGTTAGGATTGATTTGATTTCACCAATAATCCTGGAACATTAAGCTTTAAAAAGAAAAGAACTAACCAGGTATTGAACTATAGAAGCTGTTTGGAAGGGAATCTATGTTTTTGGACAGAAAAGCAGCTTGACCCATGTACTGTATCACCAAGCATGGATACACGACAAATGCAAATGTAATCTGTGCAGGACCGGAAAAAATTCAGATAGACATGGTGTAAGTTCCAGGAATCCCCAACCAGTTTACTAGTCTGTTCAACAATATGATGCAGAAAAAATGAAAACCATGGGTAATATAGTCTGCCACCCACCAGGAAGCTCAGGTTATAGACACATTCCATTAAATAAGAACTTTTGGGCTGCATTTGCGTATGCTGTTTCCTAAGACTTTGCTAAATACAAGTTTAAACTCTTACACTAGAAGTTACCTCCAGTGGATTTCAAACTCAATTCAGATGTGTTATTTGAATCACCTCCTGTGATTAAGAAGATGAAATAAAACAAAAATGTTACCCTTGATCCCTGTAAAAACTGTTTGTTTCAGACTGGAGTTTCAAAATTTGAAGTTGCAAATTGTTGTGGGGACGTACAATCCATTAAATGCAACCTAGAGCACATTCTCACCCCACTACTTCCCCCATACAACTCGTTCAAATCCAGGTACTCAGGATTTTCCAGGAAAGGCATATATGGTGGCCTAAATAGAGAGTAAGAGCATAAAGTTTCCATGAACCACAGCTTAATCTAGTGCCGCTGCAGAAAACAGTTTGACTTACCCTCATGGAGAAGGCAGAGAAATGACCAAGATCTGCATACATTGCTTCAGTACCTGATGATTGAAAATGATTAGAATCAGATCCAAGTTCTAGTACTAGATTTTTATCTCAGCCTCATTCAGCAAAAAATGTCTTCACAAACAACTTTTTCTTGTATAAAGAATTACTGAGTTAACAGATAATACATTACATATACCTGCAACAGAGAGGAGGACACCTCCGAGAGAAATCCAACCATCTTTTCCCGTCTCCCTGAAAAACTTGATGATATAATAGGGTGAAAGAGCAGCCACAACTTTGGGGTTCCAAACAACGGTGTTGTACAACCCAATGATCATAATTGATATCAACCAGATGAGCACTATTGGTGCAAACAAAAACCCAACCCTGTGGGTTCCAGAATGCTGTAAAGCAAACAGGCCAACCAATATAATGCAAGAAAGAAACAGCACTCCATCTACAATAAGAGATAGTTTGATAGTCAATGCCATTGCTGAAGTCTCATGTTGACTGATTGAAGTCATCAAAAATTAACAAATGGGTAAATCACGACAAAGTTACCATGAGATAGGTGTTCTGCAGCAGCCTTTATTCCTGACATTGATGATATAACTGCCACATTGAAAAAGTACCCTAATTAAAAAATATACTTAAATCGGCTGGACGTTACAGGACTTCAAGCATCTAATTGGCCACATCAACACTGACACCATATTCATAATTTGTTATCTATAATTGTCCCATTGAGCAAGAAATCAACTCATTGAGAAAAAATTATAGCTTGTAAATAATATAGTCACACAAGCTAATACCACATAAAATGATACTAGTAGCTACAATTAAAATTTCTACCTGACATTGCAGGTGTCAGAACACCGTCACCTATGACCATACACGCCCCCAATAGTACGATAATAAGCAGTACTGTACGTGACTTTTTATGCTTCTCAAGAAATCTCTTCAACTGTAAACATGATGTCGACTGCCCGGAGTAGCCATATCTGTAAGCAGATAGCTCCTCATCAGCTGCTTGTTGGTTGGGAAGGAGACTAAACTTTGCATGTCTACAGAGCAGAGAGTAAAGAGCAAATGAACCACCTGGATGTATGTAAGTGTATTTGTTATAGACAATCAGTTATACGAGTTCTTCCGTAAGCATTGACTTAGAGTCTATTTTTAACATACCTTCACCATTATCATCTGCACTCAATACGAAAAATACATATTTAAGCAAAGGAATGAGTGTTATTGTCCAGAAGATCAATGAAAATGCACCAAATATTGCTTCCGGAGTCTGATAATCTTGCAACTTCCCGTCAAATATGCTCCTATAGACATAAAGTGGTGAAGTGCTCAAATCTCCATATACCACCCCAAGACTTTGGTATGCCAATACTAGATTCCTGGAAATATTCAGCAAAGGATACTGCAAGGCAGAATATAAGACGTGAGCTAGTTACACAATCAGTAGTCAACTAGCCACACAAATTTGAGTTAGTTAATGCTTCTCTCCCATATGTTCTTTCCTACTCATTGTTCCCGCACCACTCCTATTTGTTAATCTTCATTTTAATAACTATCTTGAAGCCCAAGTCACTTCAATCCTTGATTGACAAAAAAATAGCACATAACCCACCATTGAAGTCAATGACACAAACAAACTCAGTATTAAAGACTGTTAAGATAAAAGCCTCAGAAAGTTATTTTTTTTAATTAAAAAAAGAGATTTTCCACGGAAAAAGGAGAGACTATCCACCTTTGACGGCAACTTCCTTTTTCTCCTTTCCTGTAGAGTTTGTCCACTTTGCCCCTCTTTTCCAACCGTATCAGTTGATTCCTGGCGCCCACCTGCAGCAGACGAAGGCGGATGCTCCAAACTATCTTCCTCATGATTGATACCAACTTGATACATCTATTACAACAAACTTTGTCAAACTCTTTTGTTTTGCAAATAGAGAAAAGAAACAAGACAACTTGGTTGTTACAAAAATAAAGTGCAAAAAACGCAAAGAACCAGAGGAGTAGGTCAGCATCTGACAGAATTAGGATGTAAACGCTTTGAGTTAAAGAAAAAACATATTTAATCATATTACATACACTTGTTTTCTTAATACATATCTAGAGTTCAAGTAGAAACCCATGCGTTCAATCAGCTAGTGGTCAGAACCAGGAAAAGATATTATATCTAGGATGTCAATAATTTGTAAGTTTAGTAATTACAATTAAATACGAGAGACAACGGGATTTGATGAAAGATTAAGCTATTAGCAAAGCGCATTGACTGAAGGATTTGTCCAGAAGCTCAGATACAATGCAATTTTGATTGAAAGCCTCTACAACAACAACAATAACAACAACAAACCCAGTATAATACCACAAGTGGGGTCTATGGAGGGTAGTGTGTACGCATACCTTACCCCTACCTTGTAAAGGTAGAGAGGCTATTTCCGATAGACCCTCGACTCAAGGAACGATTGAAAGCCTCTAATGGCAACAAAATTAACAAACTTTTATCAAGTGCAACAAGCATATTTTGTCTTCTCTTTTATAACACGTATTTAGCAAGACACGGAGTTTACCTTAGTGGAATAATCTAGGTGGGCGCAAGCTCGCCCGATACCACCGTCATAAAAAATAAATTATGTATAAGGTATCATGAGAAGTTGTTTAACAATGAAAACATCATACTATAAAAATTAAAAAGTTGATCAAATTTTACAAGTTTGAATTCTGGAAAGCTGAAAATTGTATAGAAATGAAACAATGTGGATTCTTTTTGGAACGCCTAAATGTTAAACAATGTCTATAAACAGAAACAAAGATATTAATAACGAAAAAACAATCAGCAATTGATAAAAGAACAACATTACAAAATAAAGTAACAAAATTCAAACTCAATTAAAAAAATCAAGATTTAAGTAAAAGCGCGCAAGGTGTGAGATAGGAGGAAAAACGAACTTTTGGCGGATGACGACGACGGAGAAGGACTCGGTGTGGAGGAGAACAGCGGCGTTGGCGGTGATGTTTACCTCTGTATTTTTACGTTTCCTATTGGATATTATATTATATATGTATATATAGGAAACGTGATAAATGAAAATGATGTGAGGAAGAAGAAAGGAGAAGGAGAAGATTGCAGAAATCTTCTGCCCAAGCGGATCTTCTTCTTCCTCTTTCATCTGGAATTTCCTTCAGCCAAATTACATTATATTATATTACTCTATGTAGAAATGACTCGAACCATTTGTTCTTCCGACGTTTTTTGGAAAAAATTGTGCAAAAAAATAAAATGTGTTTAACATAACCTGTTAATTTACCATAATGTAATAAAATAATGGGAGAAATTAAAAAATAGCCACATTTATAAGTGGTAATTGAAAAATAGCCATAGTTTCTAAAATAATCGAAATTTAGCCATTTTTCATGTGAAGATAAATCTGAACGAAAACACTGTTCAAATCCGAAAAATATTCCAGCATATTATACTGGAGTTCTAGTATAATATACCGGTCCAACATAATATGTTGGAAGTTCATACACAGGTACTCTCCAGTGCAATATGTTGAAAGTTCATACACAAGTGCTCCAATCTCCAGCATATTATGCTAGAACTTTCCGCGTGTTGGAGTTCCAGCATAATATGCTGGAAGTTCATATATAGGAGCACCAATCTCCAGTATATTATGCTGGACCGGTCCGTGTTGCAGCAAAATAATGGCTATTTTTTAATGACTTTGCAAACGCTGGCTATTTTTGAATTACCAATCCGAAAACTGGTTAGCCAGTGCTATTTTTACTAAAATAATCAACCATAAGAAACACAATATAATATGTTTTGTTTTATATTAAGTGACATTATTGTTTTTTTAGTCGATTTAATAATATACATCTATATATATAAAATTCTCATGTCCAATCAAGTACCAGAAATATAAAATAGTAACACAAATGAAGTAATTAATTATAATTAAGTAATTAATATTATCCAGAAAACACATATCATTGACATTGTTGTCTTGGTATATGCATTTGAAACAATAATGTGTGCACTTTATGATACTTTGTACTCTTCTAAATTTAAGGTTAATTAAATAGACAAGTGATGTATGGCTATAATTCCATAGTTTCGTACATTATGTGCCTTACATTTTACATGCTTTAATGATAAATTATACTTTATTTGTGCATAATGGAGTATATTTTATGTGTAGGTGAATTGGAGATGAAAGTAAAGCAAAAGGGGTACTTAAACGTTGAAAGTGTGCTCGAGAACAGTGAAAAGGAGAGACCAGGCTTTAGCCTGGCGAGGCCAGCCTAAGGCCAGGCTGGACCAGGCTTTAGCCTGGCAAGGCCAGCCTAATGCTAGGTCCAATCCGAGTTTTTGAAGACTTAATTCATTTCGGGTTTTGACTAGGACTCGGCCCACACGTTTAGGGTTTCTTCTACACATATAAATAGACCTAAAATACCACTTGGAAGGCGTTGGTTTCAGCAACCAAAAGGGTGCTATCAACAACCACGTTTTTGGGGTTTTTGGAGCAGCCAAAGGTTTTGTGGGCAGCTAGAGGCAAGAAGAGCTGGTGGAATCACCCCTTGGAGTTAGAATCATTATTTCTACATCTTTTCATCTTTACTCTCTATTTTAATTATGCAAAATATTTGGGATATTGTTAGTATGAGTATGAGTAACTAACTTTCTAATCTAGGGTTTTGATGGAACCTATTGAAAGATGATTTTCTTGTTATGTTAATATAGATTTGCCGTAGTATTTTCTCTATTTGTTCAACTATATTATTCTTGTAGTTGATTGAAGGGCTCTCAATTAGTTGTGCCTATTTAGTATGTATTACTCGGGAGAGAGTGCATATTTAGGTAGTTGTTGAACAACATCACTCCTAAACATATATGAGGGATCAATACGGAGGTTTAAAGGTGGGTTTAGGGATAACGAAACCTTGGTGCGATCTGAGTGAGCTGTACTTAATGCCAGCTAGCGTAATTCGGGAGAATATATCTAGTAAATTGTGATATTTACTCGGGAGAGAGTTACGACAGTTAGAGTGCTCTTGGTCGAAAGAGAAGACTTAGGCAAATTTGTAGAAAGCGTAGCGGAAAAGATTCCGACAATTGGGAAAATCATAACTCTAGACCTCCTTAGTCTTGTCTATAATTTCATCCATGTTAATTGATAGTTTTAGTGCTTTCTAGTATTTGTTAGTTAATTAGATAAAAATAAATATTATAATCTTTATAATTAGGAAATTGTTTGGACCTGTGTTTCTTAGCGATATTAAACAATTGTAGTTAAGCCTTAGTTCTCTGTGGGATTCGACTCCGGCCTTGTAAATCAGATTATATTTACAACGACCGCTTAGTCCTTTTTATAAGACATAGTTGGGCGTGATCAAATTTTGGCGCCGTTGTCGGGGAGCTAACGGTTTAGTTATAGGTGTTTATATTGCAAAGAAATACATTGTTAGTTTGATAAAGAAACATTTATAGGCGTAGGTGTACATATTGCTAGGTTGCAAGTTTGAACTTTTATTTTATTTTCTTGTATTTGATTTTTTTATTTTTGTTTTACTTGTTAATTTTAGAAGCATGGCATCTTGGAATTATGACAGTTTTGATGTTGGTAATTCTACTTTTGATCCTCCTTATGCATATTGTGGAGGAAACCACCCATGGCAAAATTATCAAAATATTCCTGAGAGCGAGTTATGTGCACCAACTCAATCTTATGTGTGGAATGTGTGTGATATGTGTGGTGGTCAATATGGTCACTTTTATGGTTATGCTTATATATCTTATCCTCCCCTAACCCCTTACTTTGATGGTTCTTCTTTTTCTTGTGAAGTTAATAGGAACAAAGAACTCAGGGATGATGACATGAAAGAGATCAGTAATATGCAAAAGTGCCTTGATATGTTAAAGTGCCTTGTGGAATAAAATAATAAAAGACAGTTGCAGATAGAAAGGCAAGAAGAAACTATTCACAACTTGAAAGTTCAAATGAGTCAACTGGTTGAAGATTTTAATGCTCAACAAGCCAATATTGTGAATAGTATCCAAGAAGAGCGTGAATTAAATGCAGAAATTGAGGTAACAATAGAAGGGTCCATAGTAGAACACCAACAATCAATCAAACTAGAATTTAAGGATGCCGATGTTGTAGAAGAGATACTAGATTCAAGCAAGGACATTGATGATACATATTTAGCTGACTCTAGTGTCATTAGTGTTGAAGATGTAGACAGTCTCAATGCTCATATAGTTGAACGCATTGGTCCACACTCCAAGCATTTTTCCACATTGTGTTTGGATGATGATATAGAAATAGAGTCATCCGAGCCACTTGAGGAGTCGAGGAATGAGGAACAAGGCGCCTACATTCTGAAATGCTTCTTGCCAGAAAGTCGGGAATACACATCTCATCTAAAGGCCAAGAAGTGCAGAATACTACATTATTTTATTGGGCCAGTCAGATTCATTCCACCACCCCAGGAGCATGATCATAGAGCAGAATAAAAACTTGGGGTCCAATTCATAAGTTCAAAGTGGAGGCAGAAAATGATTCGTGTCGTGCCGCGACGTTAAATCAAGCGCTTGTTGGGAGGAAACCCAGCTTTACTGCTTTATTTTATTTTTTTATTTTTATTTATTATTTTTGTAGTGTTGATTTTTGCTTTTCTAGGAGCATGGAAAGCAAAGCTATTGGAAGGATGCAACAGCAAACCAGATGGTTGGAACTAAGTGTGAGGCACCCGCACGAAGGACCAAGCCTGGGAGAAGTCTGAGTATCCCATGAGTTGCTAGTGCTTCAGCCTTTGACCTACCAGGGAGTCTCTTTTACCCTCTTATTAGTTATGGTGTACATTGGGGACAATGCACAATTTTAAGTGTAGGGTGGGGAGATTGTCTAGGTGACTTTCTATGCTATTTTAATTGTGTAGTTTAATTGAATATTTTTTTTAGAGAACAAAAATAGAAAATATTGGACTTTTTCCGACGATAGATCTATTAGACAATTTTCTTAAGGGATTTAAGTCGAAAGGAAAAAGACAAAAAGATTTTCTTTTGTTAGGTAGTGTAGCAATTCCCCCTTGATTTTTCTTTGTGCCGCGGTTCTTTTTCAAGGGTTTTGTTTGAACCGGGTGTAGTTAGTTTTATTTGTTTTTAGGAATAGGAACCATTGTGCCATTAATTGAATTGAAGCAATATCTCTTAGATTTGTTATGCCTTGAAAATAGTTAGTACTATGGTTGTGACGCTTAGGCTCGGGTTTTGACTCTCGCATAAGTACCTTAAATCGTAGATTCCTAATTTGCTTAACCGCTTTGACTGGAATGTCGCGATGAAACCAATCCTGAGTGAGTTATGTGACATGTATGTGTGAAATTTTGTATGTATTCTATGCATTGCATTTGATGTCTAGAACTTGCCCCGTGTGTTTGTAAAGCGAAATAGTAGTATTGTTCAGTCTAGGAAGTGATATAGGTATTTCTTTGTTAAGCCATATATATAAAGTTTACCCACCTAAATATTATGTACCGTAGTTAACCCCGTTTAGCCGATAATCTTATTTCTTTAGTAACCACATTACAAGTCGTACCCCTTTGTTTTAATTGACCATATATTTGAACCTTTTCACCTCTCATGAGCACTTGAATTGTTATAAACTTTGTAAAAGTTAAAGTGTGGGGTGGTTGATTCGGCTATGGCGTGGAACTAATGAAATAAGGAGAAAAGTGCACTGTTTTGAAAAAGTAAGAGCCACTTGAATTGAAAAAGAAAGAAAAGAAAAATCAGCTATATTGCTGTGAAAAATATTCCTTGATAGTGGTGACTCTTGATGTAATTGTGCTTAAAAAAAGTATGGAGTTAATATAAATTGAAGTGAAGGTGGAATGTTTGGTTTGGCATAAGTATGGGATGTGTGTTAAAGTATATGTATTGAAGTGCTTAAGGGAGGTGTAGTCACTCATATCCAAATATATCCTACCCGACCCGCAGCCTACATTACAACCAATGAAAGTCCTACTTGATCTTAGACTGAATGAACTCGATTAGTAGAGTATTACACTACGGGCAAGCCTATGGTGCATCTTTTGTAGCATATGAATGTTATTTCTGAGAGCGAGTGAATTCTTCCTATATAGAGTTCCTACGGTCTTAAAATTCATTGTGTGTGGAACTAATCTCTTTGATTGGGTGAGGGCACATGATTCATAAAGAAAAGGTAATGTTGTTGACATCCATGTTAGAGTAAGTAAGTGAATTGTGAATAAGGCATGGTATTTGTGAGTCGAATCTTGAGGCGAGGATGTCACACTTGTGTGCTTAAACTATTTTAAAAATTCTTAATGTAATGAGTTAGGAGAATTGCATAAAAAAGCCGTATCTATAAGTGTAGTTTGAATGCTCGAGGACGAGCAATGTTTAAGTGTGGGGTATTGATGTGTGGCTATAATTCCATAGTTTCGTACATTATGTGCCTTGCATTTTACATGCTTTAATGATAAATTATACTTTATTTGTGCATAATGGAGTATATTTTATGTGTAGGTGAATTGGAGATGAAAGTAGAGCAAAAGGGGTACTTAAACGTTGAAAGTGTGCTCGAGAACAGTGAAAATGAGAGACCAGGCTTTAGCCTGGCGAGGCCAGCCTAAGGCCAGGCTGGACCAGGCTTTAGCCTGGCGACGCCAGCCTAACGCCAGGTCCAATCCGAGTTTTTGAAGACTTAATTCATTTCGGATTTTGACTAGGACCCGGCCCACACATTTAGGATTTCTTCTACACATATAAATAGACCTAAAATACCACTTGGAAGGCGTTGGTTTCAGCAACCAAAAGGGTGCTATCAGCAGCCACGTTTTTTGGGGGTTTTGGAGCAGCCAAAAGTTTTGTGGGCAGCTAGAGGCAAGAAGAGCTGGTGGAATCACCCCTTGGAGTTAGAATCATTATTTCTATATCTTTTCATCTTTACTCTCTATTTTAATTATGCAAAATATTTGGGATATTGTTAGTATGAGTATGAGTAGCTAACTTTCTAATCTAGGGTTTTGATGGAACCTATTGAAGGATGATTTTCTTGTTATGTTAATATAGATTTGCCGTAGTATTTTCTCTATTTGTTTAACTATATTATTCTTGTGGTTGATTGAAGGGCTCTCAATTAGCTGTGCCTATTTAGTATGTATTACTCGGGAGAGAGTGCATATTTAGGTAGTTGTTAAACAACATCACTCCTAAACGTATATGGGGGATCAATACGGAGGTTTGAAGGTGGGTTTAGGGATAACGAAACCTTGGTGCGATCTGAGTGAGCTGTGCTTAATGCCAACTAGTGTAATTCGGGAGAATATGTCTAGTAAATTGTGGTAATTACTCGGGAGAGAGGTACGACAGTTATAGTGCTCATGGTCGATAGAGAAGATTTAGGCAAATTTATAGAAAGCGTAGCGGAAAGATTCCGACAATTGGGGAAATCATAACTCTAGATCTCCTTAGTCTTGTCTATAATTTCATCCATGTTAATTGATAGTTTTAGTGCTTTCTAGTATTTGTTAGTTAGTTAGATAAAAATAAACATTATAATCTTTATAATTAGGAAATTGTTTGGACTTGTGTTTCTTAGCGATATTAAACAACTGTAGTTAAGCCTTAGTTCTCTGTGGGATTCGACTCCGGACTTGTAAATCGGATTATATTTGCAATGACCGCTTAGTCCTTTTTATAAGGCATAGTTGGGCGTGATCAACAAGATATATCTAATGAACTTATTCATCTACTACTAAAAGTTGACCAGTATTATAAATCATGATTGTCTAAATTACAAATCTCTAACGATAATGAAAGGATTTATAGAAAATTTATTTTAACTCCTGGATAATATTAGTGTGGTAAGTATGTTGTTTAACCCATTCATGCAAAGGATCGAGTTGTTGTTGAGTCCCATATCGGCCGTGAGAAGGAAAATTGGACTATTTATAACGTCTTAGGCAATTGATTTATGCCAATTATTTATCTCTTTATCAGTATGGATATTGATTAATTATGTGACTCTAAGAAATTATTATTATATATTGATGTGGATGCTCGTTGATCTCTTGCCTCGTCTTTCCTTTATGTTCGGCCTCAATTTTTCTTTTTGGAATAATAATTGCAATTTCAATTTTTGCAACGATGATTATAATAACTTTCAGAAGCACATCCAATTTTTTTAAAGATGATAACAAATGTAAGTTCACGAGGAACTTAGAAGAATCAAAGGAAGTAACTCATTCATTCTTTGGTTCGAGTCCCTAGGTATGGAGTCGTCTTTGTTAGGGATCGTTTTATCTCTAATGTGGAACTTCCCGGCAATCCGAATTTAATCGGACTCCAATATGTATACCGAACATCGGGTGTGAAACCAAAAAAAGAGAAAGCGGTCAGATGCAGAGTAGATGTGAATTATCTAAATGGAAAGAAAAAAAGCATGTGCAAGCCAAGAATATCAATTCAAATATTCAAATGGTTAGTTATATGCAGTCTAAATTTGGTTCATGAACAAATGCGAATTCCATATCACGTTCAAGTGCATATTCATTCCCAAATTAAGTACCTTTTATTCGTTTGACTACTAATGCTTGTTTTCAAAGGTTGCCTAACATACTTTAAGAGTGTTTTACGTATGACTAACATTTTCCATTAAAAAATTTGTTTTCCTGCAAATTTGTATATGTATTTCGTGACAAATATGAAGAGTAAAAAGTTTAATCAATATTTCGATAAAGGTTTTAATGTTTTTAATATATATATATATATATATATATATATATATATATATATATATATATATATATGTATGTATATATATATATATATGTATGTATGTATGTTGAGGATTAATAATAATATTAACAAATTGAAGAGTTTCTTGAGTAATAAATATTAATGATAATGTGTAAACTGTTGGTTGAAGCATTTAACGTGATATTGAAAATCAAGATAATAATTAATTAAAAAAAACAAGATAATTAAGATAGATGTAATTAGAAAAATGACTTCGATCCATAAATGAAGGAAATAGTTTAATAGCTATACAAAAAAGGAAATCATGATAATCAAATGTCAGAAAATATTTTCATGATAATCAAATGTCAGAAAATAACGTTCTTGTGGAAAATAACCTCCTAAAAAATAACTTCGATCGTATCAAACATACTCTAATAGATCTACATAGTTTTTTTTTAAAATAAATAAACATGTGTACTAGCTCAATGAGCGTTTCAAACTTTCGGCACCGTGCAAATTCCGAAGCTTGGTTTTTTTCATGTTATAACTCGATCTACTAGCCTTATTTTGAAGAAAACCCAAAAGGATGAAAAAACTTCTAACTAATATCAGTTCTCTAAGTTTGAACTCAGAAAAACAATTCAGAAGCGTCTAAAATGAAAATATTTCCAAATGGATAGGGTTCTTTTTCATTTCATTATTAGCTACATGAAGTGGACATGCCCTAACTTAAGGAAATTTATCTCTAATATTTAATTGAAGAGGCTAAATTTATATTTTCCCTTTTGTGTAAAATGACAAGGGAGAAGACATCATTGTTAGCTACAAGCATCTCAACTAGATTTTCTTTCTTGGTTGCTTTCTGTCTTCGATATTAAGAAGAAAAAAAAGGAAAACATTTTTGGATTGTGACGAGGAGCATAATTAGCATTTTCTACGAGTAAAGGCGGAGCTAGGATTATAATTTTATGAGTTTTGAATTTTAGAACGATAATTTTAAATATTAATAATTGTGTTCTAAATTTAATATTTGTATATATTTAATAAATAGTTTGGAGCAAAAACGGTTGGGTTCGGTCGAACCTGCATCCAGACTTAATTCTAGCTTAGCGTAGGAGAAGAATATAGTTCTGCTATGCAATCAAGTGTTAGTAATTGAGCACTAAATTTAATTTTTGTATGTATTTAATAAATTTATAAGTACAATATTTGTATTATACGTGTGATCGTTTAGTCAATATAAAAGTTGTAAAAGACATACTATATGGCTGGGAAATTGCAACATCGAAAATTCATTTCCTTATAGATGAAGGTTCAGAAGCTATAAAATGCATGCGTATGTCACGCTTACTAACCTTTGTCTTTTCAAAGTTACAGTTGTATCATGTATGGTTGTAGGAGGAGCTAGCTTATTAAGTTCGTATTTGTCGAACTTATTCATTTTTGTTTAAATAATATATTTATACTAGAAAATTTATTAAATATCTATAAATATTTAATTAAAAATTCAGTAACTATGTGTTTACCCTAAAAACGGATAACAATTAAATTTATATGTGATTTTAAGGACACGTGATTTTACTTGGCATAAACTGAAAAAATATGCAAACTGATATTGAAATTGACTTTAAAGAAAAATAAAAGCAAACCAAATGAGATATGTAGCTTGGGCCCTCGAACCAAGTGAAACAACAAAGAAAATATAAGCAAAGTAATATAGTATTGAGAACCTTGAGAAAAGAGTAGTATATTATTTTTTTTATTGTCGGAGACTCCCTTTACAAATGATCAGACCCCCTTTATATAGTAGGGGAGTCCTACTCTTGATTCAATTCTAAATACAGTAAGGACTCTCATGATAGGCTAATTAATCGGCCTCTTCTTGATACGTGTCGTGATTTCCGCCGAGATTCTCCCCCTAATTGCGACTGTAACGACTTTTTGTTTCTTGGATCGATCTTGATCCTGGCCGATCTCGATCTTGATCGGTCTCTGGGTCTTCGAGCTCGATCTTGACCGACCTCGATCTTGATCGGTCTCTGGGTCTCGAGCTCGACAACATATTCTTCGCACCATGGCTCGATATTACAATGATGAACCTTGAACCATCATGTTCCAATCTCGATTAATCATATGAAGGGCAAAACTGGGTTTTGACAGTATACAGATAGTTCCCTCGTTTCTCGGAAAGAAGATGATGAGAAACGATATTAATTTCCAGACTCCGACTTGGTGGATGATGATGTCAGCGACGAGCCCGATTATGACGTATGTAACAAACGTCCCGTCGGTCCAGTTACCAAGGCATTAAATGCATGTCAGTCCTTGGTCGGCCACTACCGGTTCTGAACCGTCATCACCATGCTATAAATATTCACACTTTCATCCTCATCCAAACTTTTCACTCAAAAGCTTTTTCTCTACTCTTGAATCTTCTTCAAAAAATCCTTTTGCTTCATACATTTTACATCGCATACAACCCAACTTCTGGTTCTCTTTGTTCATCAATGGTGAAAACCTCCAAAATGGTGCCGCAAAAAGAGTCTGCTTCTTCATCACGACCCGCCGGCGGAGCCTCACCCTGAGGAATTCGTTCCGGTAGGGTGCTCAACTATCATCGATTTTAAGGTTGAAAAACCTTCTTCGGAACCGGGCCGATGTGAGCCGATTTCGAGGTACCAGTGTTCAATCACCAAAAAAATTCTCGACAAAGTAAAATAGGAATGCAACTGGGGCGACAAGCACGTGGTAGTCCCATCGCCTGAAGAATCAATTACTACCCACGTGGAAAGGTTCTTAAGTGTTTATACTTATCCTTTCACGTTGGGTTCATTAGACCCTGTCATCGTCGCCTTTTTTAAGACATACGACGTGACCCTTGGCCAAATTCACCCTTCTTTTTGGATAATAGTGATTCTTCTTCGATTCTTCTCAAGAAAAATCGAGGGATGTCCTTTCACCCTCGATCACCTCATGCGCCTTTATAGTCCCTGACTCTATTGAGGAGGGTTAATCATGCTTGCTCGTCGAGCCATCAAAGTGTAATTCTCGAGTATAGACGAGACTCGTGATCGGGGCTGGATGGGCCAATTTGTTTGAGTTAAAACCTCGGACATGATCCTTGCCGATGATATGCCATTTCCTGAGAAATGGAATATGAACCATGAGTACCCATTTCCCTTCGAGCGCTTTAATTTGTGACTGCCTTTCATTTTCTTGATCCTCTTTTTCTTTCTTGTTACAGCTGCGACTCGGATGCTGGAACCGATTCCGGGTCTTTTACAATGGGTTGAAGGTTTGATGCTGCAGAGACCACACTCCGAGGATGCTTGGGTGGAACTATCAAAGGGTCGATGGGAGGCCCGCAGTCATGGTAAGTCTCTTTCTTAGTTTGTTTGTCATTTGTTCTTCGCTTGCTTACCCTTTTTTTTTTCCTTTGTAGGACTTAGGAAGGATGTTGCCATGAGGCCCATATCTGGTGATGAAGAGGTCCCTGCCCCAAAGCAGGTTAAAGAGAATAAGAGAAAAGATGAACCGAGTTCCCCGGTCTTGGAAAAGAAAAAACCGGCGAAGAAATCTTGCAAGCCCAAGGGGGGCTCTGGTATCATGCCTCCGGATTTGATCCGCCGATTAAGGGATGGGCCTGAGGAAGGAGAAGAGGAAATATCCTGTGTGCGGGCTAATGTTGTGATACAATAATCCTCCGAATCGGCGGAGGTAGATAAGGGAAACCTAGCCATAATTCCTGAACAAGGAAAAACCGAGATTATCTCATCTCGAGTTGAGATTTTTGAAGGTGAGACCGAGGGCAAGATTCTTCGGGCAGCAACAGAAGATATCTAGAGGGACGAGCTCGGGGTAATTGACATTAGCGGATCCCCTCAGATTTTGGATGCTATGATTCGTGAGGCTAACATGTTAGAAGGTCGATCTTACGAGGGTATTCAGGAGTCGACCGACATCCACGATTTTCTGGACGGGCTCGAGTAGTTGCCTCGGAGGAGATTATCGGGTTCGGAGGATTATCGGTGCCGAAGAAAGCACCATGGTTGGGCTCTATCGGGTCTTCATCGGTTCCAAAGGTGGTGAACTGATTCCCGGCCCCGAGTTTTAATCCCGATCGCAAGCGGAAAATAGTGCCCTCCATCCCGGAGGATGCCCGAATTATCTCTCCCCCTGTGGGGATTACTAGTTACCTTCGGTCCTTGGTGACCGAAGAGGATCAAACCGTGATGAATGCGGTAGGACCTTCTTGCCATTTCAACGAGGCTCAACATGCTCTAAATCGGGTAATTTCGATGATATCTCTGCCGTTTCTTTTACACTTAGAGTTGTAGATAATTCTAACATATTTTTCCATGTTTATAGGCCTTGGTGTTGCATCACGAGGCTTTCCTCCAAATCCGGGAGGGGCATGAGGCTGAAGTTCGGAACCTCACTAAGAAGAGTGACTCCTACAAACTTCTTAGTGAGAAGCTTCGGACAGATTTGGCAACGGCTCGAGATGAGCACGAGGAAATGGCTGAGAAGGTATTCCGAATTCTTCATGATAGTGAAGATGAATTGGATATAACCACTAATGATCCAATTCTGCAGGTTTGATAGAGGCTCGAACAGGTTGGACGGCTCAATTCGCAGGTAGATGAGCTACTGGCCGAGGCGGAAAAATTCAAAGAAAATATGGACGTGCTTGCTTCGGAAAAGGAGGCCGTCCAAGCGCAATTGGAGTTGATTGAGACCCAGCTTCTGTCTGCAGAAGAAAATGCCTCGGTGCAGATGGAGAAGATTAAGGAGCTTCAGCATCGATTGGATTTGGCCACTTCTGATAAGGTAGGCTTGGCCGATGAACTCGAATTGGCCATATTCGAGGTGGCTGAGGGCAATAAAAGAGCTGATGCTAAAGTGGCCCAGTCAGGATCGATGTTGAGGTCAATCAGGCCAAGGCCAAGAGCATGGTCGAACATGCTAAATGGCAGGCTCGGAGGGAAGCTCTCGAGGAGGTCAGTGCTCAGGGCTTCGATGTTGCAGTTGAAATTGAAAATACCAAGGTGGAGGAAACAAGAGCCCGAAGGCTGGCCTTCCCTGAGGAAGACTCCGAGAGCTCGAGCGAATCTGAGGATGGAGAAAATCCCGAGGACGCAGCCTCCGATGAAGACCAAGACACTTAGGATATTAGTTTTCTTGTTTTTCTTTTGTATCTTTTCTGGGGCCGATTCAGCCTTTTGAAAAAAACTTTTGAATATATATATAAGGCTTTTCTTGATTTTTTTATTCTTGTGTTTTTCCTTCGCTTTTCTGTATTTTACGAAGGTCGAAAATGCCTTAGCATAAAATTATGTCCGAAGTTTAGACAATTTGATTGGAACCGAACTAGTACAGTCCTTAGGTTTTTTGATCGAGTGAGTGCTTGCTTGAACTCGAAGTAATCTAGTCTTTAGGCTTTTGTAAGAAAGGTTGTTTATGGCTTTCTCCCATTTTCGGCTTGAAAAAGTTTTTTTTTCATCTGTATTTGCAAAAAACTCATAATGCCTTGGCTCGAAATAAGGAATCGTTCAAGAGTTCGAATAATTTTATACTCATTAGAGTTTTCGAGACTTGATTTTATCGAAACCTTTTATGATTTTGCCTGGGGCAGCCTTTTTAACCGATTTATGAAAGAATTCGAAGGCCTGCTTTGTTACGAAATTTGGATGTCTCCAATCCGTGTTAATTCGACTGTAGCCTCTTTAGTTCGGGATTTGCCCCTTGGGCTTATTTTCCCTGAAGAGTTAGTCTCCGAGTGAATTGGCTGTGGCCTATAAAGATTGATGGTTGCCTAAAAGGTCTTATGATCTCGGAGTTTTAATAATTCGATCTCGTTTATTTTTCGGACGGTAGTCCCCGGGCGTGGGGGTAATTATCCGAACTCTGGTTATAGTCGGCACTTAAGCCTATTTACATAATTGGTCGAGAGTATGGAATTGTAAAG
The DNA here is from genome assembly GCF_000715075.1 of Nicotiana tabacum. Classification (NCBI taxonomy): domain Eukaryota; kingdom Viridiplantae; phylum Streptophyta; class Magnoliopsida; order Solanales; family Solanaceae; genus Nicotiana; species Nicotiana tabacum. Next base: position 112,213,293 of record NC_134103.1, read on the forward strand.
AAAAATACTTCTCTTTATAAAATGATTATACATGCGTACATGTTTTGTGCCGGGACTCGAGCAAACTATGCGGGCACGGTTCGTTTGACCATTTGGCCCTTACAAATTTTTCCTATCGAGACCCTGCTGCCATGAAGTAACTTCCTCGTATCAAAGTTGACATTCGAGGGAAATGCCCCAGTGTTCAAGGTTGATTGTAAAGAAACCTCGGATACTGTTGAATTGTTCTAAGTTAGCACGATCAATGGTTGCCTCATTAAAAACCTCGCCGGAAAATCCATTTGGAACAAAACCGTTCTAAGGGAAAAAGAGTGCAACGCGTGCTTTCAGACCTAAAGGCTACGTGTCGAAGAATCCCTCATTGTTCCTGGTCGACCACCTGCAATGGTTAGTTTTAAAATATAAATGAAAACGGAAATGGTCGTACCTTAGTAGTAGTATCATTTTAGGTGTGATACATTTCAATTGTTCGGCAGTTGTTCGCCATTTATCGTGACGAGCTTGTAGGATCCTTTTTCGATGATTTCCAGAACTTGGTACGATCCTTCCCAGTTCGGACCTAGTTTCCCTTCATTCGGATTTCGAGTGTTGAGGGTGACTTTTCTTAGCACCAAGTCCCCGATGTTAAAATGTCGAAGATTGGCTCTTTGATTGTAGTATCTTTCGATCCGCTGTTTTTGGGCGGCCAATCGGACGAGAGCAGCTTCGCGTCTTTCGTCCAACAATTCTAAGCTCGTATGCATGGACTCGTTATTTGACTCCTATGTTGAATATCGAAACATGAAGCTAGGTTCTTCGACCTCGATCGGGATCAGAGCTTCAACGCCGTAGACTAACGAGAACGGTGTTGCTCCGGTACTAGATTTCGATGTTGTGCGGTATACCCATAGAACCTTGGGTAGTATTTCTCTCAATTTTCCTTTGGCGTCGGCCAATCTCTTCTTTAGATTTTGGATGATGGTTTTGTTGGTCGATTTGGCTTGTCCATTCCAGCTGGGATGATAAGGTGTTGATAGGATCCTTTTGATCTTGTGATCCTCGAAAAATTTAGTTACTTTGCTGCCGATGAATTGTTTTCCATTATCACATACAATCTTAGAGAGCATCTCGAATTGACATATGATGTGGTCCCAAATGAAGTCTATGACTTTTTTTTCTCTGACTTTCTCAAAAGCCTATGCTTCAACCCATTTAGAGAAACAATCAGTCATAAATAAAATAAACTGAACTTTACCTACGGTCGACGGGAGAGGGCCAACGATGTCCATTCCCCATTTCATGAAGGGCCATGGGGAGAGGATCGAGTGGAGTAGTTCCCCGGGTTGATGAATCATGGGCGCATGCCTTTGGCATTTATCGCATTTTCGAACGAACTCCCTTGCATCCTTCTCCATATCGGTCCAATAGTACCCTGGTCTGATTACTTTGTGGACCGGCAATTCGGCACCAGAATGATTTCCAGAACTGCCCTCGTGAACTTCTCGTAGGATGTAGTCGGTATCTCCTGGTCCTAATCATATTGCTAACAGTCCGACGAACGTCCTTCTAAACAACGTTCCGTCTTTGAACAAAGTGAACCGTGTTGCCTTTGTGCACAGAGTTCTTGACTCCTTTGGATCCGATGAAAGCTTCCCGTTCTTTAAGTACTCTATGTACTTGTTTCTCCAATTCCAGGTTAAACTCGTGGAGTTTATCTCGGCGTGACCTTCTTCGATTACCGATCTCATGAGTTGTACGACTGTCCCCGAGTTGAGTTCGTCGTCCTTGACCGACGAACCTAAGTTTGCAAGAGTGTCGGCCTCTCTGTTCTGTTCTCGAGGTACATGTTGCAAGGTCCATTTCCTTAAATTGATGTAGAGTCACCTGTAGTTTATCCAAGTACCTCTGCATTCAGTCTTCTCGGACTTCAAAAGTCCCGTTAACTTGGTTTACCACGAGGAGGGAATCACACTTAGCTTCTATGACCTCCGTTCCTAAGCTTTTAGCTAGTTCGAGACCTGCAATCATGGCCTTATACTCGGCCTCATTGTTAGTCAATTTTGTAGTTCTGATAGACTGTCTTACTACATTACCTATGGGTGATTTTAGCACGATGCCTAGTCCATACCCCTTTGTGTTTGAGCCACCGTCCGTAAAGAGGGTCCACACTCCCGAAAATGTACCCTATTTTATCAGTAGTTCTTTTTCAACCTCGGGTACGAGGGCCAGCGTATAGTCAACTACGAAGTCTGCCAAGATTTGAGACTTGATGGTGGTTCGGGGTCGATACTCAATATCGTACCCGCTGATTTCTATGTCCCATTTGGACAATCGACCCGAAATCTCGGGTTTATGCAAAACATTTCAAAGAGGATAAGTTGTTATAACACATATTGGATGACATTGGAAATACGATTTTAGTTTTCTAGAGGCGCTTATTAAAGCAAGCGCTAATTTTTTTAATGTGGGTATCTAGTTTCGACCTTACCCATGGTTCGACTAACATAATAGACAGGGAATTGCTTACCTTGTTCTTCTCGGAATAGGACTTTACTTACCGCTATCTCCGAGACTGCCAAGTATATGTAAAGTTGTTCATCCACTTTTGGGGTGTGAAGCAGCGGTAGGCTCGATAAATACCGCTTTAGTTCCTCTAAGGCCTGCTGGCATTCCGGAGTCCATGCAAAATTGCTCTTCTTCTTAAGCAACGAGAAGAATCGGTGGCTCCTATCTGAGGATCTCGAAATGAATCATCCTAGGGCGGTTATCCGCCCCATCAGCCTCTGCACAACCTTTATATTATCCACTATCGTGATATCATCAATAGCTTTAAATTTATCGGGGTTGATCTCCATTCCCCGGTTGGACACCATGAAATCAAGAAACTTGCCCGAGCCAACTCTGAATGCACACTTTTCGGGGTTGGGCTTCATATTGTACTTCCTTAATATATTTAAAGTTTCCTACAAATGCTTTAAATGGTCCTATGCTCGCAGGGACTTAATTAACATGTCATCAATATAAACTTCCATTGATTTTCCTATTTGTTCTTCGAACATTTGGTTTACTAGGTGTTGATAAGTTGCACCAGTATTTTTTAGACCGAATGGCATTACATTATAACAGTAGGTACCATACTTAGTGATAAACGAGGTCTTTTCCTGATCCTCCAGGTTCATCTGTATCTGGTTGTACCCAGAGTAGGCATCGAGAAAACTGAGAGTCTCGTGGCTTGCCGTGGCATCGATCATACGATCAATATTTGGCAAAGGAAAAGAATCCTTGGGGCATGCTTTATTCAGGTCTTTATAATCTATACACATTCTAAGTTTGTTTCCCTTTTTAGGGACTACCACTATGTTTGCTAACCATTCGGGGTACTTTACTTCCCGAATGGATCCTATTTTGAGAAGTTTGGTTACCTCGTTCTTGATGAAGGCATGTTTGATCTCGGACTGGGGCCTTCTCTTTTGCTTTACCGGGTAGAATTTAGGGTCCATGCTTAGTTTGTGAGTGGTAATTTCTGGTGGAATCCATGTCATATCGAGATGGGACCAGGCAAAGCAATCCATGTTAGCTTTAAGGAAATGAATAAGTTTTTTCCTGAGCTCGGGGGTTAGCCCCGTGCCCAGGTATACCTTTCATTCGGGTTGATGCTTGGCCAGTGTGATTTATTCCAGCTCTTCGACCTTTGACTTGGTGGCATCGGAGTCATAGGGAACTATGAAGGCTCGAGGGATCCAGTAGTCGTCATCTTCGTTGATCCCTTTCTCCTACAATTGGGTCGAGGCCGGTATATGTGGTTGTTATTTGGCCTTCTGTTTTCCCTTCGATCCCTTCGTTGATGAGAGTGTCGATACTGGTATCACTTCATCTACTGAAAACATTTCCTTGGCAGTGGGTTGCTCCCCGTACACTGTTTTGACTCCCTCCGATGTCGGGAACTTCAGAACTTGGTGAAGGGTCGAGGGCACTGCCCTCATGTTATGGATCCAAGGCCTTCCGAGTAGGGTGTTATACCTCATGTCACCATCGATCACATGGAACTCTGTTTCTTGGATGGTCCCGTCCACGTTCATTGGCAAAGTAATTTCACCCTTGGTGGTTTCGCTTGCCATGTTGAAGCCGTTAAGTACTCGGACTGCAGGCACGATTTGATCTTGTAGGCCGAGCTGTTCTATGACCCTCAATCGAATAATGTTGGCCGAGCTACATGGATCAATCAAAACACGTTTAACTTGAATTTTATTCATAAGAATAGATATTACCAGTGCGTCATTGTAGGGTTGTAAGATCCCCTCTGCATCCCCATCACTGAAAGATAAGGTCCCCTCCGGTATGTAGTCTCGAGTCTGCTTTTCCCTCGTGATCGACACCTTGGTGCGTTTGAATACAGGATCATGAAGAATATCGACCCCTCCAATAATCATGTGGATCACGTGTTGTGGCTCTTCTTGCTCATTCTGTATGTTTGAATCTCTGTTCTTGAAATGATTTTTAGCCCGATCGCTTAAGAATTCTTGAAGATGCCCTTCGTTGAACAAACATGTTACCTCCTCCCTCAGTTGTCTGTAATCTTCCGTTCTATGACCATGGGTGCCATGATATTTGCACATTTGATTAGGATTTCTCTGGGTTAGATCAGTCTATAGAGGGCGGGGCCACCTGGTGTCTTTGATGCGCCCAATGGCCGATACAATAGCTAATGTATCAATGTTGAAGTTGTATTCCGATAGTCGTGGTGCTTCTTTGGGTTCGACATTTCTGTCGAAACCACTCTTACTCATGAGCCCTCGAGAGCTCTATCCTCGATCATTTCTTCTATCAGGCCCGCTGTTTCTCCGATCTCCATCGTATGGCTGATATCGATCTATGTTTGACTGTGGTTCCCAGTCAATATCCCTTTTAACTCTGTTGATGGTCCTGTTTGGATAAACGGACTCGGAAGGAGTCCCCTACTGGTCATCCTCGACCCTAATCTTTGACTGGTACCGATTATGCATGTCGGCCCAGGTTACAGCTGGATATTCAATCAAGTTCTGCTTCAACTATTGTGAGGCTACCGAACTTCGTATGTTTAGGCCTTGAGTGAAAGCCTGAATGGCCTAATCGTCGGCGATTGGGGGCAGATCCATGTGCTCCATTTGGAACCGAGATACGTACTCTCTAAGCATCTCATTTTCTTTTTGTTTTACTTTGAAGAGGTCTGACTTTCTAGTCTCGACCTTTATCGCTCTGGCGTGCGCTTTGACGAAGGAATCTGCGAGCATGGTAAAATAATCAATGTAGTTAGGTGATAAATTATGGTACCATATCATCGCCCCATTTGATAAAGTTTTTCCGAATATCTTTAGCAGTACGGACTCAATCTCATCGTCCTCTAAGTCGTTCCCCTTTATTGCGCATGTGTAAGAAGTGACATGCTCGTTGGGTCGGTAGTTCCATTATACTTGGGAATTTCTGGCATGCAGAATTTTTTCGAAATGGGCTTAGGAGCTGCGCTCGGGGGAGAGGGGGGGGGAAGGTCTTTTGTACGAACTTCTTTGAATCCAAACCCTTCAACATCGATGGTGCTCCCAAAATTTGATCAACTCGGGAGTCATATGTTTTCACTATTTTGTCATTCGCTTCAATCTTCTTCTTCCCCGATTCAATTCGCTTTGTCAGCTCCTCGAACATTTTCAAGATAGAGGGGTCGGTTCCTGACTCACTCCCATTTGACCTCCCCAGCATTGGTTCGGCCTTGTGAATAATTTTCTATGATGGCTCGGGTTCGACCCTACTCGGTGTGTGGTTCTGATTTTGAAGTTGTGCTATTGCAGCTTGTTGGGCTTGCAACATTTCGAATATTATTCGAAGGCTGATTCCGCCTTATTTGCCACCCTGTGAGTTCTGACCGGCTGATCGAACGCTTCTGCGGATGCTATTTTCGGAGTCGACGCCCAGATTTGCATTCAGGGCAACATGGGAACTGACGTCGATGGGGTCTGCAACTGGTACTCCCTCGAGGTCAACTGGAAACACTTCATTTCCTGGGGAGGCTACATTGTCGTTTTCGCCATGAAAACCAAGGCCGTTGTCGATGTGTGTAGGTACTGCTTGAGAGTTCGACATGCTAATCGTGGAATAAAAATTCAAAAATGCTTTCAAGAACAAGTGTAAAGCAGTGTGCGTTATGAAAATTAGCACCAGGCAATCACTATTGTCCTTAGCCCCACGGTGGGCGCCAAACTGTTTACCCTAAAAACGGATAACAATTGAATTTATATGTGGTTTTAAGGACACATGATTTTACTTAGCACAAACTGATAAAATATGCAAACTGATATTGAAATTGACTGTAAAGAAAAATAAAAGCAAACCAAATGAGATATATAGCTTGGGCCCTCGAACCAAATGAAACAACAAAGGAAATATAAGCAAAGTAACACAGTATCGAGAACATTGAAAAAAGAGTAGTATATTGCTTTTTTACTGTCTGAGACCCCCTTTACAAATGGTTATACCCCTTTATATAGTAGGGGAGTCTTACTCTTTATACAATTCTAAATATAGTAAGGACTCTCATGATAGGCTAATTAATCGTCCTCTTCTTGATACGTGCCATGATTTCCGCCGAGATTCTCCCCCTAATTGCGGTTGTAACGACTTTTTGTTTCTTGGCTCGATCTTGATCCTGGCCGATCTCGATCTTGACCGACCTCGATCTTGATCGGTCTCTGGGTCTCGAGCTCGACAATATATTCTTCGCACTATCGCTCGATATTACAATGATGAGCCTTGAACCATCATGTTCCAATCTCGATTAATCATACGACGGGCAAAACTCGGTTTTGATCGTATACACTATGAATTTCGTATCAAAATATTCATAATCTATAAACTTTAAATCCTGACCCATTTTTGCTTGTATGTATATAAGAGAAACAAAAGGGGTGAAATTTAAAAATAGCCAGATTTACAAGTGGTAATTGAAAAATAGCCACAGTTTCAAAAGTAATCGAAATTTAGCCACTTTTCATGTAAAGATAATCTGAACGAAAATATTGTTCAAAATCCGAAAAATATTCTAGTATAATATACTCGAGTTCAAATTTTTTACATGTGAACTTCCAGCATAATATACTGGAGTTCCAGCATAATATACTGGAGTTCCAGCATGATATGCCGGTCCAACATAATATGCTGGAAGTTCATACTTCATACACAGGTGCTCCAATCTCCAGTATATTATGCTGGAACTTTCCATGTGCTGGAGTTTCAGTATAATATGTTGGAAGTTCATACACAAGTGCACCAATCTCCAGTATATTTTGCTGGAACTTTCCGTGTTGCAGCAAAATAGTGACTACTTTTCAAACACTTTGCAAACGCTGATTATTTTTTAATTACCAGTTTGAAAACTGACTAGTCCGTTATATTTATACAAATAAAAGAGAGCTCCAAATTAATGCAAGAAGGTCGGTGTTGTACGAGGAACAAGCTAAGAATCTCAATTGCTTCAAAGGTGGTTTTGAATGAAATTAAGTTCATTGAATCAAAAGGTCGGTCACATCACTCACGACTCATCCATCCTGCCCACTTTTCACCATATGTGCACATAAATTTTATTTTAATTTAATTTAGTACATGAATTTTCATTTATAAATTCTTTTTTCTTTTCTAATAACTTAAGAACACTTTATTGTTATTTCTTTTCTTTATATAAATTTCATTTATTTATGAATTGAAAACTCTTTTTAATGTAGTATCATGCATATGTTATAATATAATACTAATGTATTATGTCAACGTGGGCCAAGACTCTGTACTTTTCCTTTATCTCTCACTTGCAGCTATGACCTCAATAGGAATTTTAAAGGATGAAGACCAACATGTAATATAAGAAAGATTGTGTTGTTTGTACTCCTAATTCTAGTCTTAATATAATATTCCTTGTTTCCAAATCAAAGGACCAATTATCTTTGATTGCTTAGCTGCTGTTCTACTTCCGAACCAAATATTACCCTGTAATCCCACTTATCTTTTTCAAGTACAATTCTTTGATTTTTATTAATTTCTTTCTAGAAAAGTATATCAATATCTATTGTAGCAAACAATGAAGATAATAAATAAACGGATTTATAAAGTGGGTACTAGGAGCAAATCCCCAATTTTTTTAATAATTTGCACATTTTGTATTGAAATTTGTTTTTTAATGAGAAAATGTTTGTAATTTCTGTTATATAAAAGTAGAGGTTTAAATATATTCTAGCTATAATTACAAAGATACTCCAGTGCAATACAACATTTTTCCCTCTATTGAATTCTTCATTAGCCAATGGGTTTTTAGGTTGAAATGATTAGAAATTATGTTGGAGACTTTTAGGACCCGTTTGTCCATAAATAATTTTATTTTTTTTGAATTCTTTTTCCAAAGATGTGTTTGTTCATGAACTTTTGTAAGTTTTTAAAAAAATTTCGAAATCCACTCACAAAGCTGCAAGATTTTTTCTAGTGAAATGCAATGACCAAATATAATTTCAAATTCCAAATATTATTTTTCAACTTAACTCCAAATACTAAATTTTTTCAAAACTTACAATTTTTATGTCCAAACACCTACTTAAGTTGGAAAGAAACCTGCAGTTTAAGTGGGCGTTTGGACTTAAGAATTGTAAAATTCCAAAAAAAAAGTGAAAATTTTTCAAGTGAAAATGATATTTGAAAATTAGAGTTGTGTTTAGACAAGAATATAATTTTGGGTTGTTTTTGAAGTTTTGTGAGTGAAAATTTTAAAAAATCGCTTTTTGGACTTTTTTATATTTTTGAAAAATTCAAAAATTCATTTTCAAGTGAAAATTAGAAATTTTATGGCTAAACACTGATTTCGAAAAAAAATAAAAATTTCAAAAAAATAAAAAAATTCTTATCTCCAAACGGGCTCTAAATCTATCAATTTGAAGTAAATATTGAATAAAAATAAGTATTTTTTGGTTGGTGGAAAAGACAAGGAGACAAGAAGAAGGGTGGAGGAAGGGGGTAAAGGACTTGGTGATATAGTCCAGGGGTGAAGAACCTTGGACAAAGAGACATCCCCCTATTACCACAAACCTCAACACCTTGTCCCCACTTTATTAAGTAATTCACTGAATCCAACCCCACTTTCTCTACCTCTTCTCTCTAATCTAACATAATTAGACATATAATACCTCATTAGTATCAAACAACCAAAATTTTAAATCAAGAAAACAAATATCCACAACTCATTTCCTTTCATTCTTTTCAATACTGCTACATTTCTTTTTTCACCCTTTCCTCATTCCTCTCCCCTATACCAAATCTTGTGCTTAATTTCCTTGTGTTTCTTTCCTTTCCACCATATCCTTCAGTATACAATTTAACATATAGCTGGTTGAAGAGAAACTACTTGCTGATATAACTCATCAATATATTTACTGGAGGTTTACATTTCTCTGCCCCTTCAAAGAAAGACAAGATTTTGAGGAAATCACAAGATCCAAAATCAAATTTGAAGAGATTGGTTCAAGTCAAAGAAGTACAAGCATCAAACACAAAATTGTATAGATTAATCCGAATTCGCAGCCTTGGAATCTAGCTTGCACATGGAATCATCTGAAGCTAAATTGAGGTCCAACAACGGCTTTATTAATTTGGAACATAAGTATTTCAGCAACATTATGGATTTGAAAAGAGTAAACAACTCTGCTGCTGTCCAAAGAAAGATCAATGTACAAGGAAAGAAGACGGACTATAGCAGTTCATTCAAACAAGAGAATAGCAAAAGAATGTTATCAATGAGTTATTTCAGCTTAGAGTCAGTGCTTCTGCTCCTTTGTCTCACAGCATCTTTGCTACTTCTGCCATTGATTCTTCCACCATTGCCCCCACCACCTTTCTTGTTGCTGCTTCTCCCCATTTTCATACTGCTTCTTCTCATGATCTTAGCATTCATGCCTAATTCTAATGTTCGAAATGTGACACATTCATATTTGTAATGTTGCTTAGAAGAAATCATCACATCACATAGCTCTCTTGCTTTCTTATAGTGATAATACATTTTTTTCATCTCCTTACAAGTAATTTAGACTAGTTTAATTACTCTAGTTTGTAGTTCCTCAATAGTGTGAGGTTTGTGGCACCGTAAAAGAAATATGTAGTAGTGTGATGACCCAATATGTTATCTTTAATTTTAAACATTCATTTCTATATTTTGAGACCTCGAATAGCGCCTTTCAGCATTCCTCGACTTGCGTGTGCAGTATATAAAATTTTATGGAAAGTTTTTATTTGAAAAATTGATTTAAATGTGAAATGGACCTTTAAAACTCATTTGAGTTGACTTTGGTCAACGTTTTGAGCAAACAGACCCAGATTAATATTTTGACAATTCTGGTAGGTATGTATCGCGATTTGGGACTTGGGCGTATGCTTGGAATCAAATTCGGAAGTTCCTAACTCGAATTATCGTCATTTAACGAAAACTAGAAACTTAAAGGCTAAAGATTTTCAAAGTTTGACCGCGGATTTGACTTTATTGATAGCGGGTTCGAAACCCGATTTTGAAAATTGAAATAGCTCTGTTATGTCATTTATGACTTGTGCGCCAAATTTGAAGTCATTCCGGATTAGTTTAACACGTTTCGGTGCGAGTTTTATAAAGTGAAAAGTTTGAAAATCATAAGTCCAAATCGAGGTGTGAATTATAATTTCGATATTATTTGACGTAATTTGAGACCCCGAGTAAGTCCACGTTATGTTACGGGACTTGTTGGTATATTCAGATGGGGGTCCCGATTATCCCGAGTGTGATTCGGATCGAAATCGGATCAAATTTTGGACTTAAGCAAATTCTGAAATTTGCTGCTTCTAGTGTGTTCGCTTCTGCGAAGCCTTGGCCGCAGAAGCGGCTCCGCAAAAGCATGAAGTCCGTCACAGAAGCGAAAAGAGAGGAGCTGGTCAAGAAGCCGCAGAAGCGGAAAACTGGACGCTTCTGCGAGTCCGCAAAAGCAGACATTGCGTTCGCAGAAGCGGAAGGCAGGGCAGATGCGCATTTGGCATCGCAGAAGCGAAAATGCCTCCGCAGATGCGAGGCTTCAGCTAGCCAGTGCTTCTTCGCAAAAGCAACATTTTCAGTCGCAAAAGCAACACTGCAGATGCGGCCATTTCGTCCCAGAAGCGAAAATTGACGCAAACATAAGGGATCGAAAATCAGTCATTTTGCCATTTTTGTTTGAGTTTTAAAACCTCGGGTTTTGGGCGATTTGAAGGAGTTTTTTACGACTTCGGACTGGGTAAGTGTTCCTTATCATATATTGATGATATTTCATAAGCCCATATCTATATTCATCATTTATTTCGGATTTAGATGGAAGAAATTAAAATTTTTGTAAACCTTTCCAAAAACGAAAATTTAGGATTTGAAGGTCCATTTGACATCGATATTTGATAAGTTTTATATGGTTGGACTCGTCCAGGACGCCACGGGGGGCGTCCAAGGGGTCATGGGTTGCTATGTGAATTTCATGTGTAACGACGTATAGGCGAGGTGACGAGTGCCTATACGTCGTCAAATTGATTGTTTGCATATTTATCTGAAAATCATAAATTATTTTAAATCATGAATTAATTATTATATTAATTATTTCTCTCATACTTCTTGTCCAATACTCTGTCTTGGATTCATGCTATAATTGTCACATGCTTATTTGAATTATGTGTCTTAATTGCTACTTGACATTTAGTATATTAAATATTAAATTGCCTATTTCTCCCTGATTTCTATAATTAATTGCTACTTGTCATTACTTATTTTTTAAATAAATCATAATTATTGTATGCTTTGTTGCCTAATAATTTCTTATTATATGTGGTATTTATTGGAGTATTTTTACATTTAAGAGTTGTTTAATTATATTGATGGAGCGAGTTGCACGCCGCAACGGATTTATTTTAAGTTAATATTGTTGGAGTGGGTTGCACGCTGCAACAGATTTATTGAAAGTATATATTGTGGGAGCAGGTTGCACGCCGCAATGGAATTAAATTGAAAAATTATATTGTTGGATCGGGTTGTACGCCGCAACAGAATTATTCTAAGTTTATATTGTTGGAGCGGGTTGCACGCCGCAACAGAAATTAATTGAAGGTTTATGACTATTGGATTGACTTCAATTATTGATATGATTTACCGGTCTTACTTCTATTCCTGTTATTATCATTATTATTGCGTACGTGTTAATGTAAGCAATTTGCCTTAGCCTCGTCACTTACAGAGTATATGGGGTCGGTTGTACTTATACTACACTCTGAACTTCTTGTGTAGATACCAGAGTTGGTCCCAGTGGCGTATTGTAGATTTGCTCGGATTCGGCTATCAAAGGAGACTTGAGGTATAGCTGCACAACGTTCGCAGCTCTGAAGTCCCCTTCTACTTTATCTTAATTGTGTGCTTCCTTTTAGACAACTTTATTTTATTTAGACCCTTGTTTGTATTATTCTAGAAGCCCGTGCACTTGTGACTCCAGTTCTGGGATGGTATTTAGATATCGTATTATTTTTTGGTTGCACATTTAAATTCAGATATTATTTCGATTATTGGTTTCTATACTATTTAATTAAGGTGAATTGTTAAAAATAGTTTAAATTATTCTAACGTTGGCTTGCCTAGCAAGTGAAATGTTAGACGTCATCACGGTCCTGAAGGTGAGAATTTCGGATCGTGATAAGTTGGTATCAGAGCACTAGGTTATTTAGGTCTCACCAGTCACGAACAAGCTTAGTAGAGTCTGAAAGATTGGTACAGAGACGTCTGTACTTATCTCTTGGAGGCTATGAAGTTTAGGAACAATATCACTTCTTTCTTATTTTGTCGTGCGATTTTATTCTATCATCGATGATTGAACCTTTCTATTTTTATTTTCTCGCAGATGGAGAGAACACGTAATACATCTACCGACGGACATGGGTCAGATCCCCCGGTGGCAACTATGGCCAGTGGTAGAGGCCGAGGCTGAGGTCGTGCCAGAGGTCGAGGTAGAGGTAGAGGTAGAGCTCAGTCTAGAGCTCAAGCAGCAGCACCTGGTTTGGGGCCTCAGGTGGATTTTGAAGCAGAGGTTCCAGCTCAGACTGTACATGTTGGACCAGTTCAGGTCCCGGAAGGATTCATAGCTACTCCAGTACTTCAGGACGCTCTAGTCCGTTTGATGAGCCTAATGGAGGGTGTGGCCCATAATGGTATATTTCCAGTGGCACCAGCCGTCTCACAGGATGGGGGAGGAGCACAAACTCCCACTACTCCCACTCCAGAGCAGATGGATCCCCAGTATCAGACTCCAGCAGTCCTGCCAGTTAGGATAGTTCAACCAGTTATTGCGGCACAGGTCGGTGATAGACTCGCCATGTCTTCTGAGGCCTTATTGAGATTGGACAAGTTTACTAAGCTCTTTCCAGTTCACTTCAGTGGTACACCTTCTGAGGACCCACATGATTATCTTGACCGCTGCCATTAGGTGCTGCAGAACATGGGAATAGTTGAAAGCAACAGAGTCGATTTTGCTGTGTTTCAGATGACTGGTTCCGCCAAGAGGTGGTGGAGAGATTATGTACTTGCTAGACCAGCGGATTCGCCTGCACTTACTTAGGACCAGTTCTCACAGCTATTTCTGGAGAAGTTTTTTCCTATTACATTGAGAAAGGAATACCGTAGGCGGTTTGAGCGTCTCCAGCAGGGTAGTATGACCGTTACCCAGTATGAGACCCGATTTGTGGACTTAGCACATCATGCCATCGTCTTGCTTCCTACTAAAAAGGAGAGGGTGAAAAGATTCATTGATGGACTCACTTATACTATCAGACTTCAGATGGCCAATGAGAAAAGGAGTGATATTTCCTTCCAGACAACTGTGAATATTGCTAGGCGGATCGAGTTAGTTCATACTTAGGAGAGAGGGCCAGTGTCAGATAAGAGGCCCCGTCATTCCGGTAATTTCAGAGGTGCCTCATCTGGAGGCAGGGATACTTATGGTAGGGATCATCCTTCCAGGCCATTTTATTCAGCACTTCAGGCATCTCACGGTGCTTCAGAGAGTCATGGTCCTATTATGCCTTACTCTGGGCAGCCAACATTTAGTGCACATTCAGCTCCTATCAGTGCACCACAGCTCCAGAGTCATTGCAGCGGTTATCCGGCCCGTTCGGGTCAGCTTCAGCTTTAGCAACCACCACAACAGGATGGGTGTTATGAGTGTGGGAACATTGGTCATATCAGGAGGTATTTCCCTAGGTTGTCGAGCAACAGATCTCAGTAGGATTCTCGTGCCATCATACCGGCACCAGTTGCTCCACCGCCTATCCGGCCAGCTAGGAGCAGGGGTCAGACAGTTAGAGGTGGAGGTCAGGTTGTTAGAGGTGGAGGCCAGCCAGTTAGAGGCCGTCCCAGAGATACAGCTTCGAGTGGTGGGGACCAACCTTTTATGCTTTTTCAGCTAGGCCTGAGGCCGAGTCATCAGATGCCATAATCACATGTATTGTTCCAGTTTTCCATAGAGATGCTTCAGTTTAATTTGATCCAGGATCTACTTATTCATATGTGTCCTTCTACTTTGCTTCATATTTGGTTGTGCCTTATGATTCTCTGAGTGCTTCTGTGTGTGTGTCCACACCGGTGGGAGATTCTATTGTGGTAGATCATGTCTATCGTTCATGTGTGGTTGCTATTGGGAGTCTTGAGACTAGCGTGGATCTTCTACTTCTTGATATGGTAGATTTTGATGTTATCTTAGGAATGGATAGGCTGTCACCTTATCATGCTGTACTGGACTGTCATGCCAAAATGGTGACCTTAGCCATGCCGGGGTTACCTCGAATAGAGTGGAAAAGGATTCCTGGCCATTCCACCAGCAAGGTTATCTCTTATGTGAAAGCTCGTCGTATGGTCGAGAAGGGGTGTCTAGCTTATTTGGCTTATATTCGCGATCCTAGTGTAAATGTTCCTTCTATGGATTCAGTCCCAATTGTCCGTGAGTTTCCAGATGTATTTCCTGCAGATTTGCCGGGGATGCCACCCGATAGAGATATTGAATTCTGTATTGATTAGGCTCCGGGAACCCAGCCCATTTCTATTCCACCATATCGTATGGCCCTGCCAGAACTAAAAGAATTGAAGGAGCAGTTACAAGACTTGCTTGACCAGGGATTCGTTAGACCCAGCGTCTCCCCTTGGGTTGCAACAGAGTTATTTGTAAAGAAGAAAGATGGTTCAATGAGGATGCGTATAGATTATCGGCAGTTAAACAAGGCTACTATCAAGAACAAGTATCCGTTGCCAAGAGTTGATGACTTATTCGATCAACTTCATGCCAAGGTGTTTTCAAAGATCGATTTGAGGTCCGAATACCATCAGTTGAAGATTAGGGCATCCGATGTCCCTAAGACAGCTTTTCGGACTCGGTATGGCATTACGAATTCCCAGTGATGTCATTTGGGTTGACAAATGCCCCAACAACATTTATGGATTTGATGAATCGGGTATTCAAGCCCTATTTGGATTCTTTCGTAGTTGTATTAATTGATGATATCTTGATTTACTCCAGCAGTCAAGAGGAGCATGAGAAGAATCTTTGGATTGTGCTTCAGACTTTGAAGAATAATCAATTATATGCCAAATTTTCAAAATGTGAATTTTGGTTAGACTCAGTTGCCTTTTTGGGGCATGTTGTATCGGCAGAAGGCATAAAAGTAGATCCTAAGAAGATTGAGGCAGTTAAGAATTGGCCTAGACCTATTTCAGCTACACAGATCCAGAGTTTTCTGGGTTTGACAGGTTATTATCGCCGGTTTATGGAGAGGTTTTCATCTATAGCATTCCCACTGACCAAATTGACCCAGAAGGGTGCCCCATTCAGATGGTCAGACGAGTGTGAGTTGAGCTTTCGGAAGCTCAAGACTGCTTTGACTACAACGCAGTGTTGGTAGTGCCCACAAGTTCAGGATCTTATACGGTGTATTGTGATGCATCTCGCATTGGGCTTGGTGCAGTATTAATGCAAGATGGAAGGGTGATTGCATATGCGTCGCGGCAATTGAAAGTTCATGAGAATAACTATCCTGTTCATGACCTAGAATTGGCAGCCATTGTTCATGCGCTGAAGATTTGGAGGCATTACCTTTATGGTGTCTCGTGTGAGGTATTTACTGATCATCATAGCATATACTATCTGTTCAAACAAAAAGATCTCAATTTGAGGCAGAGAAGATTGTTGGAGCTATTGAAAGACTATGATATCACCATTTTGTATCACCCCGAAAAAGCCAATGTGGTAGTTGATGCTTTGAGTAGAAAGGTTGTGAGTATGGGCAGCCTTGCGTATATTCCGATTGGTGAGAGGCCGTTAGCTGCAGATGTTTAGATTTTGGCCAATCAGTTCGTGAGGTTAGATGTTTCAGAGTCCAGTCGGATTCTAGCTTGCATAGTCGCTCAGTCTTCCTTGTATGAGCTCATCAGATAGCGATACTATGATGATCCCCATTTGCTTGTCCTTAAGGACACGGTGCGGCATGGTGGTGCTAAGCAGGCTGCTGTGGGAGATGATGGAGTTTTGCGGATCCATGGTCATATCTGTGTGTCTAATATAGATGGGCTTCGTGAGTTAATTCTTGAAGAGGCCCACAGTTCCCGGTATTTTATTCATCCGGGTGTCGCCAAAATGTATCAAGATTTACGACAACATTATTGGTGGAGGAGAATGAAAAAGGATATAGTTGCATATGTAGCTCGGTGTCTGAATTGTCAGCAAGTCAAGTACGAGTATCAGAGACTTGGTGGTCTGCTTCAGAAGTTAGAAATTCCTGAGTGAAAGTGCGAGCGTATCACTATGGACTTTGTTGTTGGGCTCCCACGAACTCAGAGAAAGTTTGATGCAGTATGGGTCATTGTGGACAGGTTAACCAAGTCAGCACATTTCATTCCAGTAGCAGTTACCTATTCTTTAGAGTGATTAGCTGAGATTTATAAGTGCGAGATTGTCCGCCTTCACGGTGTGCCCATGTCTATCATTTTTTATCGAGGTACGCAGTTCACCTCACACTTCTGGAGGGTTGTACAACGTGAGTTAGGCACGTAGGTTGAGTTGAGTACATCATTTATCCACAGACAAACGGACAATCAGAGTGCACTATTCAGATACAGGAAGATATGCTTCGCGCTTGTGTTATAGACTTTGGAGGTTCTTGGGATCAGTTCTTACCACTTGCGGAGTTTGCCTATAATAACAGCTACCAGTCGAGCATTCAGATGTCTATGTATGAAGCATTATACGGGAGGCGATGTCGTTCGCCATTTGGCTGGTTTGAACCAGGAGAGGCTCGGTTGTTGGGTACCGATTTGGTACAGGATGCCTTGGATAAGGTCAAGATTATTCAGGATCGACTTCACACTGCTCAGTCTAGGAAAAAGAGTTATGCCGACCGTAAAGTTCGTGACGTTGCATTCATGGCAGGAGAAAGAGTATTGCTCCGGGTTTCACCTATGAAAGGTGCAATGAAATTCAGAAAGAAGGGAAAGTTGAGCCTTAGGTATATCGGACCCTTTAAAATTCTTGAAAGGGTGGGTAAAGTAGCCTACAGGCTTGCACTACCACCTAGTTTATCAGTACTTCATCCGGTGTTCCATGTTTCTATGCTCCAAAAACACCATGGTGATTCGTCTCATGTATTAGATTTCAAGTCAGTCCAATTGGACAAAGATTTGACTTATGAAGAGGAGTCGGTAGCTATTCTAGCCCGGCAAGTCCGACAGTTGAGGTCTTGGAGTTATCCTTTAGTTCGGGTGCAATGGAGAGGTCAGTCGATTGAGGCAACTACCTGGGAGTCCGAGTCGGACATGCGCAGTAAATATACACACCTTTTCACCAGCTCAGGTAGTTTTCTAATTCCGTTCGAGGACGAACGTTTGTTTTCGAGGTGGAGAATGTGATGACCCAATATATCATCTTTAATTTTAAACATTTATTTATATGTTCTAAGACCTCGAATAGCACCTTTCAGCATTCCTCGACTTACGGGTGCAGTCCGTAAATGTTTATGTGAAAAATTGATTTAAATGTAAAATAGAGCTTCAAAACTCATTTGAGTTGACTTTGGTCAATGTTTTGAGCAAACGGATCCGGATCAGTATTTTGACAGTTCCTGTAGGTCCGTATCGCGATTTGGGACTTGGGCATATCTCTAGAATCGAATTCGGAGGTCCCTAGCTCGAATTATCACCATTTAACGAAAACTAAAAATTTAAAGGCTAAAGATTTTCAAAGTTTGACCGCGGATTTGACTTTATTGATATCGGGGTCGGAACCCGATTCTAAAAATTAAAATAGCTTTGTTATGTCATTTATGACTTGTGCGCCAAATTTGAAGTCATTCTGGATCCGTTTAACACGTTTCGGCGCGGGTTTTGTAAAGTGAAAAGTTTGAAACTTATAAGTCCAAATCGAGGTGTGAATTGTAATTTCGATGTTATTTGACGTGATTTGAGACCCCGAGTAAGTCTGCGTTATGTTACGGGACTTGTTGGTATATTCGGATGAGGTCCCGAGTACCCCGAGTGTGATTCAGATCGAAATCAGATCAAATTTTGGATTTAAGCAAATTGTCGAATTTGCTGCTTCTCGTGTGTTCGCTTCTGCAAAGCCTTGGCCGCAGAAGCGCGAAGTCCATCACAGAAGCGAAAGCAAAGGAACTGGGCAAGAAGCCACAGAAGCGAAAAACTAGACGCTTTTGCGAGTCCGCAGAAGCGGACATTGCGTTTCTCAGAAGCGGAAGGCAGCACAAATGCGCATTTGGCATCGCAGAAGCGAAAATGCCTCCGCAGATGTGAGGCTTCAGCTGGCCAGTGCTTCTTCACAGAAGAGTAATTTTCAGTCGTAAAAGTGATGCCGCAGATGCGTCCATTTCGTCGCAGAAGCAAAAATTGACTCAAACATAAGGGATCGAAAATCAGTCATTTCGCCATTACTGCATGAGTGTTTGAAGGAGTGTTTGAAGGAGTTTTTGAAGGCGTTTTTCACGGCTTTGGACTGGGTAAGTGTTCCTTATCATATATTGATGATATTTTATAAGTCCATGTCTATATTCATTATTTATTTCTGATTTAGATGGAAGAAATTAAAAATTTTGTAAAACTTTTCAAAAATAAAAATTTAGGATTTGAAGGTCCATTTGACATCGGAATTTGATAATTTTTGTATGGTTGGACTCGTCTTGAAACAGGTGTTCAGATTTCGTGAGTTTTTCCAAGATTCGATATATGGGCCCTACTGTTGATTTTTTTTCAAAAGAATTTTAGATTTTAATTCGAAAAATTAGTAATTTAATATGGAATTAATTCCTACGATTCGTGTTGAGTATATTGAATTATTTGTGACTAGATTTAAAACTTTCGGACACCAATTCGCGAGGCAAAGGTTTATTTAAATCTTGAATTTGGTTGCGAAGCAAGGTAAGTGTCGTGGTTAATCTTGACTTGAGGGAATAGAACCCTTGAATTATTTGTTAAGTGAATTTCCATGACCCCTTGGACGCGCTCCGTGGCATCCTGGCCAGCCTCCCAACGCCTGTCACCACGGTCGGCCCTGTGGTCTCGGCAGCTCCAAGTGACAAGCGCGCATGTGCCTCTGTCGCCCCACCGATAGCCATCGCCAGCGCCCATCCACAGGCAGATGCCAACAGCGCCGCGCACATAGACAATGCCGCGCGCGCAGACCCTGATGCTAAAGACAAAGTTGCTGCCAACGGACTTGTTGCTGCTTTGTAGAAGACTAAGTCCTTTTCATTGTAAATATAGAGTATTTTTGTTGCATTTTCTTTAAGTGTGATTTTTCAGCTTTCATAGATCTAGTCATGTAACTTTGGTTTATTTTTTTTTAAGCATTATTAAGGGGGACCAAGCAATCAAAACTTTCAAGCAAGCAAACAATTCTCTGTACTGGTGTCTCTCCCCTCCGACACCGTCTTGTTTTCTGTAATAGCTTTCATTCAATGCAATCAAGCTTTCTTTCATTCTCAATTCTCTTTTCTGCTCTCTTTCAATTGCTCATGACATTTGGTTTTCCCGTACGGCACTGACAATCTAGTCTAGCGTATGGAGGGGACCTCAGTTGGCGGACAGCAACCGTACTGACATCGGTTGCTTAGCCTTACGTCGCCCTTCCAAGGAACCTCAGGAAGGCGCCGCGTAACAGTTGGTATCAAAGCTTAGGCTCGACATCAGACGAGGGATTACATTGCAATTACCACCATTTCTGACCATGGTGAATTATGGGGATCGCATCGCGACCCTTGAGGGAACAGTTGATGCATTACGGCCCATCGTGGAAATGGTGCCCGATCTAAAGACCAGCCTAGTGCAAAGGTTGGATGACCTGGACCGCAGACTCATCCAGGCCGAAGTTGACATAGAAAACATCAGTCGCGACTCTGAAGGAGACCGGCAAACAGCAGCCACAGAGGCAGCTAAAATTTTTGGTAAATTTGAGGTCCTCCAGCAGGAGCGTGCCGAGGATTTAGCCAACAGGGAACAAGAGGCAGACAGGGTGACTGCCATGCAACAAACTATAGACAACTTGACAGGCCAGCTCAATGTTGTCAATGCTGCTTTACAAGGCCTACTTCGTGGTGGCGGAAACCAATTTGGGGGTAGTGTGAACCTCGCCCCTATGGCCCAAAAGCTGAAAATTCCTGAGCCAAAGCCATACAGTGGAGCTCGGAATACCAAAGAAGTGGAAAATTTTATTTTCGACATCGAGCAATACTTTGATGTCGTGGGAGGCCTAGAAGAAGCTAAGAAGGTAGCAACTGCTGCCATGTATCTTTAGGGTGATGCCAAACTCTGGTGGTGGGTGAAGTACGAAGCCATCAAGGCTGGTAAAGATGCCCTCGAGACATGGGCGGAACTGAAGGCAGCCATACGCCTACAGTTCTTCCCCGAATATATTGAGTACAATGCCAGGAGAAAGTTGCGGGAGCTCCGCCAGACCAAATCAGTGCGAGATTACGTGCGAGAATTCTCCGCGCTCATGCTGAAAATCCGTGACATGGGGGACAAAGACAAACTCTTCACCTTCCTGGAAGGGTTGAAACCTTATGCCCGGATGGAGTTGCAGAGACAAAGGGTAGATACGTTGCCTAAGGCAATCCAAGCAGCAGAGTGCCTTGGGGATTACCAAGTGGAAGCCCGGAAGGATAGGCCTCAACAGCTTGTCCGAGGAGGATACAAAGGGGGCCAACCAAACACTGGTGGCCCTAGCAGAAGTTGAGGAGACCGGAGTGCACCCAAATCCAAGGCTCCCTCTTCCGGCAGTACTAGTGCTGTATCTAACAACAATGATCGGGGGAGGAAGCCCTCCTCAGGATGTCATCATTGCGGCGGACCGCATTGGAATAATGAATGCCCACATGCACAGATGAACGCCCATCAAGCTTTTGAGGATGGGACGGATGACGACGCCGATGATGCGGACCAGACCGAGCCAGTAGGTGCATTCAATGCAATTGTTGGCTCCATTTCTGAGTCCTTAGCAGGAACCAGTGCCGGTATCCGCAAGAAGAAGGACCCCTGTCCAATTGTTAGGAAAGGAAATAAGAAGACGAATTTGAGGACTCCTCCTCATCAAGAGAGGACCTTAATGTTCGTTGACATGAAGGTAAATGGCAGGCCCATTCGGGCAATGATAGACACGGGTGCCACCCACAACTACTTAGCCTCGACTCAGGTGGAGCGTCTTGGACTAGTTGTAGGAAAGGGCAAAGGTCGTGTGAAGGCTATCAACTCACCACCTCAACCAGTAGGTGGAATAGCCAAAGAAGTACCAGTGAAGCTTGGCCCTTATGAAGGAAAGTTCAACCGGCACGTAGTGATCATAGATGACTTTGAGTTAATAGTGGGGTTGGAATTCCTGAGACAGACCAATACCATGCCCGCACCGTATACAGACATGCTACTGATGATGGGGGCAAATGGGGCCAAGCCCTGCATTATTCCGTGCATTCCCATGAAGATGGCAGCCGAGAACATCTCGGCCTTGCAGTTGAAAAAGGGGTAAAAAGACATGAACCCACGTTCCTGGCCACCCTCTGCATGGAAGATATAGAACGCTCCTCGGGTCCCATTCCTGCACCCGTGAAGGAGTTGCTTCTGGAATTTGAAGACATCATGCCACAAGACATGCCAAAGCGCCTTCCGCCTAGGCGAACTGTGGACCATGAGATTGAGTTGGTGCCGGGTGCGAAGCCATCTGCCCGGGCGCCGTACAGAATGTCACAACCCGAACTCTCCAAGCTTCGGAGACAATTGATGGAAATACTAGACACAGGGATCATTATTCCCTCCAATTCCCCATACGGGTCCCCTATGCTATTCCAAAAGAAACATGATGGTAGTTTACGACTCTGTGTGGATTACCGGGCTCTAAACAAAATCACCGTGAAAAACAAGTATCCTATTCCGTTAATGGCAGACTTGTTTGATAGACTGGGTGGTGCGATGGTATTCACCAAAATAGACCTGAGGATAGGTTATTAGCAAGTTTGGATTGCAGATGGTGATGAGCACAAGACGACCTGTGTGACAAGATATGGGTCGTACGACTTCCTGGTTATGCCCTTTGGCTTGACTAATGCGCCAGCCACATTTTGCACCCTGATGAACCAAGTATTCCGAGAATACATTGATGAATTCGTCGTGGTTTATTTGGATGACATTATGGTATATAGCCAGACACTGGAAGAACACCTGGAGCATTTGCGGAAGGTCCTAACCTGATTGCGGGAGCACGAATTATATGCGAAGCTTTCCAAGTGCTCCTTTGCTCAAAAACAAATTGACTTCCTCGGACATGTCATCGAGGAAGGGAGGATCAAGATGGACCAGCAAAAGATTCAGGCCATTACAGAATGGCCGCCTCCTAAGGATATACATGTCTTGAGGTCGTTCCTTGGTCTATGCAACTTCTATCGGCGTTTTGTGAAAAGTTACTCCCTCATTGCAGTGCCGCTAACAGAACTTCTCAAGAAGGCCACCCCGTGGGATTGGGGCCCCAAGCGGGCAGAGGCCTTCGACGCATTGAAGATGGCTATGTCTAGTAGCCCAGTCTTGGCCCTCCTTGACTTGGCCAAGCCATTCGAAGTGCAAACGGATGCCTCCGACTATGCACTTGGTTGAGTATTGCTACAAGAAGGGCATCTCGTAGCGTACGAGAGCCGGAAACTGAAGGATGCAGAGCGGCGCTATGCCGCTCATGAGAAAGAATTATTGGCTGTCGTTCATTGCTTACGCCTTTGGAGGCATTATCTACTGGGAGCCCCATTCGTGGTCAAGACAGACAACACAGCCGTTAGCCATTTCATGACCCAGCCAAAGCTGAATGGTCGACAGGCTAGGTGGCAGGAACTCCTAGCGGAATTTCACTTCAACCTGGAGTACCGAAGTGGAAAGACCAATCATGTTGCTGATGCACTCAGTCGGAGGGCTGATCTAGCATCGATGTGTGTACTCGCCGCCCTAAAGGGAAGAGAAGTCACCACCACCATAAAAGACCGGATACAGGATCTACTCATCAAGGATCCTACTGCACAGTATTTGGTTGATTTGGTAGGACAGGGCAAGACTCGCCAGTTCTACACCGAAGATAGTTTCCTGAAGGTGAAAGGGAACCGACTTTATGTTCCTAAAGGAGGAGATCTGCGACGGGCTCTTCTTGCAGAATGCCACGATACTTTGTGGGCCGGTCATCCCGGCGAGGAATGCACCATGGCATTACTTCGCCGTGCATATTATTGGCCCTAAATGGTCGATGACATCGCTCAGTATGTGAAGACTTGTCTAGTATGCCAGAAAGACAAGTCAGACCGCTTGACGCAGGCAGGGCTCTTGGAACCACTAGCTGTCCCAAAAAGACCTTGGGAAAGCGTTTCCCTGGACTTCATCACCGGATTGCCCAAGGTCAGAGATCTCACAACTATCTTGGTTGTGGTGGATCGATTTTCCAAGTATGCTACCTTTATAGCAGCCCCACAATATATATCAGCAGAAGATATAGCTCGACTATTCTTCTCTCATGTCGTCAAATATTGGGGCTTACCTAAAGACATTGTTAGTGATCGCGACTCACGCTTCACTAGCAATTTTTGGACCCAACTCTTTAAGTGCCTCGGGTCAAAATTGAGTCATAGCTCAAGTTTTCATCCGCAATCTGATGGCCAGACGGAGCGATTCAATGGCATGCTAGAGGAATATCTCCGGCACTTTGTGACCGGATCGCAGAAGAATTGGGTGAAGCTTCTGGATACTGCTCAACTGTGTTTCAATTCACAAAAGAGCTCAAGTACCAACAAAAGCGCTTTTGAAATTGTTATCGGACAGCAACCGCTACTCCCACACACAGTGAACGCACCAAATATGTCAAAATCTCCTCGGGCTGCTAGCTTCTCAAAAGAATGGAAGCAAAATTTGGAGATAGTGCGGAGCTATCTTGTCAAAGCCCAAAAGCGGATGAAGAGGCAGGCTGATCAGAATCGCCGCTTTGTTGAATACCAGGTGGGAGACAAAGTGATGGTCAAAATCCCAAAGCGGTACTTGTTTGCAGGGGTCCATGACCCTCGCCTATTGCAAAAATATATTGGACCCTTGTCCATTGAAAGGCGCATTGGGAAAGTTGCATACCGGGTGGATACCCCAGCTTGATGGAAAATCCATGCTGTTTTCCATATCAGTCTCCTGAAACCTTTTTGGGAAGATATGGAGGATCCTTCACGAAGCCAACTCACAATACTAAGTATTCGAGGCCCCAATTCAACCGGGAAAAGGCGTGCTGAAGTTATTCTTGATGATCGAGTGATTCACGCCTCAAGAAAAGATCACCAGGAGTTCTTGGTGAAATGGCAGGGATGTGATGCAGAGGAGAATACTTGGGAGAGGGGAACAAACCTCAAAGCCTACAAGAGCCTGATTGATGATTACCTTGCAAGGAAGGCGCCGAGGACGTCGCCAACTCAGGTGGGGGAGAATGTCATTGGCGGCTTTCCAACCATGCCCCATGACCCCTTGGACGCACCCCGTGGCGTCCTGGCCAGCCTCCCAACGCCCGTCGCCACGGTCGGCCCCGTGGTCTCGGCAGCTCCAAGTGACAAGCGCGCATGTGCCTCTGTCGCCCCACCGATAGCCATCGCCAGTGCCCAGCCACAGGCAGAAGCCAACAGCGCCGCGCGCGTAGACAATGCCGTGCGCGCAGACCCTGATGCTAAAGACAAAGTTGCTGCCAACGGACTTGTTGCTGCTTTGTAGAAGACTAAGTCCTTTTCATTGTAAATATAGAGTAGTTTTGCTGCATTTTCTTTAAGTGTGATTTTTCAGCTTTCATAGATCTAGTCATGTAACTTTGGTTTATTTTTTTTAAGCATTATTAAGGGGGACCAAGCAATCAAAACTTTCAAGCAAGCAAACAATTCTCTGTACTGGTGTCTCTCCCCCCGACACCGTCTTGTTTTCTGTAATAGCTTTCATTCAATGCAATCAAGCTTTCTTTCATTCTCAATTCTCTTTTCTGCTCTCTTTCAATTGCTCATGACATTGGTTTTCCCGTACGGCACTGATAATCTAGTCTAGCGTACGGAGGGGACCTCAGTTGGCGGACAGCAACCGTACTGACATCGGTTGCTTAGCCTTACGTCGCCCTTCCAAGGAACTTCAGGAAGGTGCCGCGTAACAGTAATGACGTATAGACGAGGTGACGAGTGCCTATACATTGTCAAATTGATTGTTTGCATATTTATCTAAAAATCATAAATTATTTTAAATTATGAATTAATTATTATATTTATTATTTCTCTCATATTCCTTGTCCAATATTATGTCTTGGATTCATGCTATAATTGTCACATGCTTATTTGAATTATGTGTCTTAATTGATATTTGATATTTAGCATATTAAATATTAAATTGCCTATTTCTCCCTGATTTCTACAATTAATTGCTACTTGTCATTACTTGTTTCCTAAATAAATCGTAATTATTGTATGCTTTATTTCCTAATAATTTCTTATTACATGTGGTATTTATTGAAGTATTTTTACATTTAAGAGTTGTTTAATTATATTGATGGAGCGGGTTGCACGCCGCAACAAATTTATTTTAAGTTGTGCAACGGATTTATTGAAACTTTATATTGTTGGAGCGGGTTGCACGCCGTAACGGAATTAAATTAAAAGATTATATTATTGGATCGGGTTGCACGCCGCAACGGAATTATTCTAAGTTTATATTGTTGGAGCAAGTTGCACGCCGCAACAGAAATTAATTGAAGATTTATGACTGCTGGATTGACTTCAATTATTGATATGATTTACTTGTCTTATTTCTATTCTTGATATTATCATTATTATTAGGTACAGGTTAATGCAAGCAACTTGCCTTAGCCTCGTCACTACTTTGTCGAGGTTAGGCTCGGCACTTACAGAGTACATGGGGTCAGTTGTACTCATACTACACTCTGCACTTCTTATGCAGATACCGGAATTAGTCCCAACGGCGTATTGTAGATTTGCTCGGATTCAGCTATCAAAGAAAACCTGAGGTATAGCTGCACAGCGTTCGCAGCTCTGAAGTCCCCTTCTACTTTATCTTAGTTGTGTGCTTCCTTTCAGACAACTTTATTTTATTCAAACCCTTGTTTGTATTATTCTAGAAGCTCATGTACTTGTGACTCTAGTTCTGGGATGGTATTTAGATATCGTATTATTTTTGGGTTGCACATTTAAATTCAGATATTATTCCGATTGTTGGTTTCTATACTATTTAATTAAGGTGAGTTGTTAAAAATAGTTTAAACTTTTCTAACGTTGGCTTACCTAGCAAGTGAATGTTAGGCGCCATCACATTCCTGAAGGTGGGAATTTCGGGTCGTGACAATTAGAAAATCGTCAAGTTCTCAAACGATGGAACAAGAGTATTTCTTCAATTTTCTACATTTCTCCCTTTGCTCAACTCTCTTTTAAGGCCATGTTCAAGATGGTGAAATATTCTTGATTCAAGAGTTTGTATATGGGCATAATACCTCAACTCAGGAGCTCTGACTTTGACATTATTTATTCTGTGTACACCAAAATTATTTTTGGTCCTAATTATTCTGAATATAGTATTTTTAGTCCTAATTATCCTGAAATTTTCAGTTTGATAGCTTTAACCCACTAAATACTCTTGAGCTTTTTGGGATCATCCACTGAATTTGAATATCTTTAACGTTCGAAGAACAAAAAAGTAAAATTCTAAGAAGTAATGTTCATACCTTCAAATTTCAATGATGCATAGCTATATAAGCAGAGATTCCCAAGTACGAGCTGTGCTAGACAATGCCTCAATGAGTCACATTCTAACAAACTTAACAAACTAAAGACACCTTCGCAAGTATAGATGTCACACAAATATTTTTTGCTGGAATAATTACCATACGGTAAGTAACTTCTTCAGGAAATACTTCAAAGGACTCCCATTGTAGCAGCTTGTAATTACTAGCATCTAGTGGATGCATTTATTAATGAAATTTCAATTTATCTGATTAAAATACAAAAAAATGAAATAAACAAATAAAAAGCAGTGCTAATGTGGACTAATTAGAACTTGTATCCTAAACTCGATAGGATTCGAGTGTAACACGGTCAAACTTATATTTAATCAAACTTCAGCTGACCGAGGATATGATCCTTGATAGGAAGGTATAGAGGTCGATGATTAGGGTGGTAGATGATGACGTCCAATCCTACTTTCTATATGAAAGTAGCACGGTCATTAGCAATAATAAATCCAACAAAGGTTGGGGTCGAATCTCACAAGGAGTAGGTGTATGTTAGAGTATCCAAATGTGTGCAAACTTGATGATTCTTAATGTAATCTTCAAACAAAGAGTGATTGTTCAATTATGTCTACAATTACTACTAAAGTTTAACTAAGGAATTCTATCAAATACGTAGAGTACAATTAAGATGTAGTTATAACAAAATAAGAGAAAAGCGCTAGGATTGCTTCCCCCTCGTGTAGGCTATGCTTTGGGTATACAAATAGTCAATTCTAGTTAATTAAGTATGTGTTATGACCTCAATTTCTATTCTACCAACTTAATGTCTTCCAACACTTAGAGGTTTCTACTCCAAGTTGCTCTTCCAAGACAACTAAGGCTCAATAATAAGCAATTGATTAGCCCAAGTAGAAATCACACTATTCCTAGCTAGATTTCGTTAATCAAATAGTTAACCTACTTAATTTCTTACTAATTACTTTATACCTAAGCTAAGTTCTACTCTTCCAAGCTAGAACAAGCAAAATAGGTATGGATTTAGTGTTTGCAACCACAAAATCAATCAATAAATCATCAAGTAATTGGATAACACAATTTGGTTGTCCTCAACCAAATCAAGACTCAAACTTAGGCATCAATTCATTGAAGCTATTAAACAATTAAACTCACAAGCTAAAGCTAGCATCACAACCAAGCTAAGAAGCAGTCAAGCACAAAAAACCATGACTTCGGTTGGTATCACAACTATCCTCAAATGCATGACCCCTCAACAACTTCCAAAGACTTTAAATTTCAAAACCACATGAGTACTCAACAAAGTCAAGAAAATCTTTCAAACTATGATTCCAAAACTTCTAAAGTTATCTTTAAGTCACAAGGCCACTTTCTTTTATTCATGTGTCCCAATTGAGAAAAGAAACATTAATTACATCCGAGTTTTCATGTGCCCTCGCAAATCAAGAGAGATTCCCACACACACGTTATGATATTTTCAAAGCAAAATTGGGATATGAATAAAAAGAAGTAAGCACTCCCTCTTACAAAAGAAGTTCAAATGTACAAAAGTAGTACCATAGGCTTGCCCCTCGCGTAAATCTCCACTAATGTATGTGTGCCTAGTTCAAAATCATTTAGGACTTGTGAGAAAGTATTGTAGGTTTTTGATTGGAGGTAGGGCATCAATATGGGTAAAGTGTAATTACGGCCTTTCTAAGCACTGCAATCTTGACAATTCAAAACACAATTTCTTTCAAAATTCCACCCTTTTTCAACTAGGCAAAATGATTTAATTATACCATTAAAGCTCCTTAGTTCGCAAGGCTTTCCTTTTGTGATCATCACCTTTGTCATGAGTCTTTAGTCTTCCCTTTTTATTTCAACTCTTCTTTTTTTTCTTTTTCTTTTTGGTTGCTTCACCTTCAAGTAGCTTCCACATCATACTTTTTTTTACCTCCTCCCCCAAACTTAGGTTTTTGGCCTAGATTGTAATTTCAAGTACTTAAAAAAATCGAGGCATAAAAAGAGGTTAGCATAAAAAGGGAAAAAGGCTTATAATGTGGTTGACAATAAAAGGCTAAATGCTTAAAAGGGTTGACTAGGATAATCTTATCAAGGGTAAGTAATTAAAGGCACAAACGGTCCAAAGAAAGTCTAAATTTATTTTCTAAACCAAGCACAACCTAGAATTTCGCCTCGAAACATACTTGGGGCAAGTTCTAGACCACAATTGACACAAAAGAACTCAACAACAACCTCACCTCACATGGCTCATGTACACTCAAAGCAGATATATGTATTCAAAGCCCAATTGAAACACATGAACGCAAAAAGTTGCCATAGCCTAAAAGCTATATAGTGACATTAAGGCTAATAATGGAACATAAGGATCATGCCAAAAATAATCAACTCAACTACTTTTTAGAATTTTTAAAAACATGCATTTCATGGAAAGTTGTTTCAAGGAATACATCTAAGTAGTATTGGTACCAAACAAGTCAAAAGTTAACTTTGGGACATTAAAAATATTTTCCGGTTCAAGTTGTATCTTTGGGAAAGAACCATGGCAAATAAAACCCAAAGAGGTTTTATATATATCACAAAAAAAATGTCAAAGAAAATTGTCGAGCATACCAGAACTCATCAATACTCTTCCCCCATAAATAAAAATTTGCATTGCCCTCAATGCAATTAAAACAAGTATAAAGGTACGCTAAGGAAATACTCCCTCAATCCAAGCGGGGTGGCATCCGAACTAATTTGAGCTCCTTGACGCTAAGCTCTCCTGGATGTGGTGTCCCAATCATTCTCGTGGGGTAGTGAACGGGAGCAACTGTGTGCTCATTGGTAAGCGACTCACTCTCCACTCTGTCATTCTTGCACACTTAGTAAAATTGAGTCACTTCCTTCCCTCCAACACTCCACCTACACACAGTTAAACATCAAAATCATCAAAGCACAAGAACAAAACACACAAAATTACTCTAGATAAAATCAAAATACAAGAAAGAAAAAGAAAAAAAATAAAGAACTTGGGATTTTTTTTTTTGACTAAAAACTTGCAAACGATGGGTTGCCTCCCACCAAGCGCTGCATTTAACGTCGTGGCACAACACCATAGTGAACACAACTTAAGATGTTGTTGGGGGTTCCTCCAACTCAACTTCCGAGACCACTTTTCTTGTATTAATATGACCCAAATAATGTCGGATTCGTTGTCCATTCACTTTAAAAATACTTTTACCATCGCGGGACTCCAAATTCACGGCACAAAATGGGTAAACATGCACAACCTTAAATGGCCCGGACCATTTTGATTTCAACTTACCCGAGAACAACTTAAATCTAGAATTGTAAAGAATAACCAAGTCTCCGGGGTAGAATTCCCTTCTCATGATCTTCTTGTCGTGGAGTTACTTCATTCTTTGCTTGTATAATGAAGCACTCTTATATTCTTGGAACCGAAATTCATCCATCGCATTAAGTTGAGAGACTCTTACGTTCGCCGCATCGACCCATTCCAAGTTGAGTTTTTTCAGGGCCCATAAAGCTTTGTACTCCAACTTCACCGGCAAATGACAAGCCTTTCCAAACACCAACTTATATGGAGATATGCCGATTGGTGTCTTGTAGGCTGTTCTATACGTCCAAAGAGCATCATCAAGTTTTCTTGACCAATCCGTCCTATTGGCATTGACAGTTTTGGCCAAAATGCTCTTAATCTCACGATTTGAAACTTCAACTTACCCACTTGTTTGTGGGTGATACGGTGTGGCAACTTTGTGATTGATTCCATATTTCTCATGTAAAGTGGCAAACGATCGATTACAAAAATGAGAACCACCGTCACTTATAATAGCTCTCGGAGTGCCGAACCTTGTAAAAATATTCTTCTTGAGGAACGCGGTGACACTTCTTGCTTCATTCTTTGGTAGAGCTAGCGCTTTTACCCATTTTGACACATAGTCAACTGCCACAAGGATGTATTTATTGTTGTAGGAGCTCACAAACGGCCCCATGAAGTTAATTCCCCACACGTCAAACAACTCCACCTCCACAATCGGATTCAAAGGCATTTCATTCTTTCTTGAGATGTTGTATTGACGTTGGCATCGATCACAAGCTTTGGTTATAGTGTAGGCATCTTTGAACAAAGTGGGCCAATAGAATCTACACTCAAGAACTTTAGCCGCGGTCCTATTTCCTCCATGGTGTCCACCATAAGGAGATTCATGGCAAGCCCTCAAGATCGTCATCCCTTCCTCTTTTGGAACACATCTTCTTATAATATTGTCAACACATATCTTGAACAAATATGGTTCCTCCCAATAGTAGGAGTCACTATCCCTTAAAAACTTCTTTTTTTGGTATGAACGAAGATCTGGAGGTAGTAACCCACTCACCAAGAAATTAGCCATGTCGGCGTACCATGGCAACTCATCATCTACTATAATTGTGGCTGCAAGGACTTGTTCATCGGGAAAGGATTCATTTATCTCCTCGACCTCCAAAGGTCTCCCCCCAACTCAAGATGAGATAAGTGGTCCGCCACTTGATTTTCTGTGCCCTTTCTATCCTTGATTTCCAAGTCAAACTCTTACAAGAGTAATATCCATCTAAGCAACCTTGGTTTGGACTCATTCTTTGCCAAAAGGTATCGGATTGCTGCAGGGGCGGCCCAACCCTAAAGCAAGTGAAACACTTGCTTTAGGCCCCAAATATTTAAGGGCCCCAAAATTACTAGTATTTTTCTATATATAGTAGTATATTATTTATATAATTATCTTTTATTATTGATAAATTTATTTCTTTATTGTCATATTAATTTTTAATAACTCGATTTCTTCCTCTAATTAATATAACTAAAATAGTTTTCTATCTATTTTATTTTATTTTTTTACTTAATTATATTTCTTTATTCATTAGTTGGTCACGTAACTATATCTAATAATCTAACTTATTATTTATTTTTCTTACATAAATTATACTCTCTCCGTCCCAATTTGTATGAAAGTATTTGACTAGACATGGATTTTATGAAATAAAGGAAGGCTTTTGAAACTTGTAATCTTAAATAAATCATAGAAGTTTTTGGGCTAGAAATCATCTCATTAATGATAAAAAGAAAAATCTAAAGTTGAATTGTTACCAAATATAGAAAGGGACTTACTTAAAAAAAAGGAGTCACTTATGTTTTATAGGTTCTCCCATTTCAGTTGTGATGCAATCAACGTTAAATTCATTTTATTTTCTATATTTTATAAAACTAAGTTCTCATTTTTTTTAATTTCACATCCTCACTTGTCTAATTTTTTTAAAAACGATGTTCATTAAATTTTATATATTTATATATATATATATATATATATATATATATATATATTAAGGCCTCTTATTAAGATTTTGCTTTAGGTCTCCGATGAGGTTGGGCCGCCCCTGGATTGCGGCATGATCCGAATGTACCACCACCTTTGAACCTACAAGTTAAGAACGAAACTTGTCAAAAGCATAAACAATTGCAAGAAGTTCTTTTTTAATTACTATATAGTTTATTTGGGAGGCATTCATTGTTTTGCTAGCATAGTGAATGGGATGGAAAAGCTTGCACACTCTTTGGCTCAACACCGCTCCCACGGTGACATCACTAGCATCACACATCAATTCAAATGCCAACTCCCAATTAGGAGCTTGAATGATAGGAGCGGTTGTTAAACGCCGCTTGAGTTCCTCAAAAGAAACCATACACGCCTCATCAAAGTGAAACTTGGCATCTTTCTCCAACAATTTACATATTGGGTTCACCACTTTTGAGAAGTCCTTGATAAACCTCCGATAGAATCCCGTATGCCCTAGAAAACTTCTTACACCCTTTACGCTATTTGGAGGAAGTAACTTGGCAATAACATCAATCTTTTCCAGATCGACTTCAATACCCTTTTTGGACACATTATGCCCAAGCACAATGCCTTCCTCCACCATAAACTGGTACTTCTCCCAATTCAAAACAAGATTTGTTTCTTCACATCTTCTCAACACCTTGGCCAAGTTAGCCAAACATCCATCAAAAGAGTCTCCCGCAACGGAAAAGTCATCCATGAATACCTCAAGAAAATCCTCTATTATGTCAGTGAAAATAGCCATTATGCAACGTTGGAAGGTCGCCAGAGCATTACACAATCCGAACGGCATTCGAGAGAAAGCGAATGTGCCATAAGGACATGTAAAAATTGTCTTCTCTTGGTCCTCGGGGGCAATTAAAATTTGATTGTACCCTGAGTAACCATCCAAAAAGAAAGCAATAGAAAGACCTTCCCGCTAACCGATCCAACATTTGGTCAATAAAAGAGAGTGGAAAATGATCCTTTCGGGTGACATTGTTCAACTTCCTATAGTCCATGCAAACTCTCCATCCGGTGACGATCCTTGTTGGGATTAGCTCATTCTTATCATTGAGAACCACGGTCATCCCTCTTTTCTTTGGCACACATTGTACCGGACTCACCCAAGTGCTATCCGAGATTGGATACACTACTCCGGTATCTAACCATTTTATGATTTTCTTCTTGACCACTTATTGCATAGGAGGATTGAGCCTTCTTTGGTGTTCCACACATGGCTTGAACCCTTCCTCCAAGTTGATCTTGTGCATATAAAAGGACGGACTTATCCCCCAGATATCCGCAATGGTCCAACCTAATGCCAACTTGTGCTTTTTGAGAACATCAAGCAATAAAGAAACCTACATACTAGACAAAGAGGATGAGATAATAACAGACAAAGATTCATTAGGGCCTAAAAATTCATACCTCAAATGTGAAGGCAAAGGCTTCAACTCAAGCTTTGGTGGCTCAATGATAGACGGTTTAGTGGGAGGAGTAACCCGATTCTCCAAATAAAGGGATAACTTTGCGGGCTTGTAAGAGTAGGAACCAAGTCCCTACAAAGCCATCACGGCTTCAATGTAACCATCCATTGCCTCATTCTCCGAATTGAGTAGAACCGCATGCAAAGATTCATCCATACAAATTTCTTGCGTATCCATATCTACCACTTCATCGACCACATCAATCACGGATATCACTCCATAGTCATGTGGATACTTCATTGATTTTTGGATGTGGAATACCACTTCTTCATCATTCAACCGGAATTTGAGCTCTCCAGCTTTAACATCACATATGGCCCTCCCGGTAGCCAAGAAAGGCCTGCCAAGAATGATCGGGATTTCTACATCCACTTCACAATCAAGAATCACAAAATCCGCGGGGAAGTAGAATCTATCCACTTTGACAAAAATATCATCAATCACACCAAGTGGTCTCTTCAAAGTACGATCTGTCGTTAATAATTTCATTGATGTAGGCCTTGGGTCGCCCAAGCCCAACTTCTTGAAAATGGTATAAGGCATCAAGTTGATACTTGCCCCCAAATCACACAAAACTTTTGCGAAGCTTGTCAACCCAATAGCACAAGGAATAGTGAAAGCCCCGGGATCTTCTATCTTATTAACCCCTGTTTGTGAGATGATTGCACTACATTGGTGAGTGACCTTAATGGTCTCAAAATTAACATTCTTCTTCTTAGTGACCAAGTCCTTCATGAATTTAGCATAACCGGGCATCTTTTCAAGAGCTTCCACAAAAGGTACACTGATGGTGATTTGATTCAACATATCATAGAACTTTTGCAATTGGCCTTCTTGTTGTTGCTTTGAAAATATTTGTGGAAACGGAGGAGGCGGTCTCAGTAATTGCTTGTACAATCTAGGTGCCTCCTTGCTTGCCTCATTGATTGGTTCTTTCTCCTTTGAAGGGACTTCATTTTCATTTTGAGAGGTGCTTGGTGCACCTCTTCAACAACAATTGGACTTACTATTGGCAACGCACACTTGGGAACTTCAATCACCTCGGGCCTCTCATTGACCATGAGAGGTCCATCTTGCTTAGGAACTTCATCAACTTTAGGAGGATCCTTAACCTTGGGAAGAGCCACCTTAGGAAGTTTGGGACTCTTGACCTTAGGAAAAGCATATTTGAGAGGCAACTCCTCTTCGTCATCATCATCCTGAACTACAATGGATCTCTTCTTTATAATTTTGCTCCGCATTGTGAAAATGGCAAACACTCGCTTTATACCCTCATCTCTCTTTGGATTTGGAATTGTGTCACTAGGAAATGATCCTTGTGGTCTCACATTCAATTGAGAAGATATTTGACCCAATTGAGTCTCAATTTGCTTGATTGAAGTGGTATGAGAAGCTACCACTTGATTCATTTCTCGCCTCTCTTTGTCGGATTGCTCTTGATTCTTGAGCATCCTTTCCATAATCCCTAAAAGTTGGTTATCAGTTGAAGAGTCACCTTGGTTGTTGTATGGAAGATGTTGGTAGGATCTTTGTTGATATTGTAGGGAAGATCCACCACCTCGATTACCTTGATTACTGCCACTCCAACCTTGATTTCCTTGATTGTTATTGCCCCAATTGCCTTGGTTATTACTCGACCTCCATTGTCCTTGGCTAGTTCCTTGAAAGTTACCTCGTTGGTTTTGATAGTTACTCACAAATTGAACTTCCTTATTTTGCTTTTGATAAGAATCATCTTGAGTGTAGCGTCCATTATCTTATGAGTACATCTCCTCTTGAGGTTGACATTGATTACCCTTCATATTTTGCTTAGAACCCAAGACATGAACACCCTCCACGACATGTACTTGCCGCAATGCTTGAGTTTGTTGAAGTTGTGCTTTTGCAAGTTGATTCATAGTGGTGGTCAACTCGGCAATGGATTGACCATGATCGTGCAACTCCTTGTTGAGGTGAATCATATTCGGATCTCCTTGAGGCACATTCTCTCGGGATTGCCAAGCGGATGATGTCTCTGCCATCTCATCAAGTATGGCACAAGCCTCCGGGTAAGGCGTGGTCATAAAGTTTTCACCGGCAAGTTGGTTCACTACACATTGATTGGTTGTGTTAATCCCACGGTAGAAGGTTTGTTGCAACATGTTCTCGGTCATATCGTTGTTAGGACATTCCTTCACCATGGTTCTATAGCGTTCCCAAAATTCGTGTAGTGGCTCATTCAGTTCTTGCTTGAATGCCAAGATTTCATCCCTCAATGTAGTCATGTGCCCGGGTGAGAAGAATTTGGCAATAAATTTCTCCGCCAACTCATCCCAAGTATGGATGGTAAGCGCTCCAACCAATCCAAGGCTTTTTCTCTTAGGGAGAAAGGAAATAACCTTAATTTCAAAGCGTCCTCGAACACATTTGTTTGCTTACTTCCCCAACAAGCATCTACGAATCCCTTTAAGTGCTTGTATGCATTTTGATAATGTGCTCCGGTGAAGTAGCCTCTTTGCTCAAGCAAGGTGAGCATGACATTTGTAATTTGAAATTTTCCCGCCCTAATACGAGGGGGCAATTGTACTTGCATAGCCATCATTTAGTGCGGCATGTTGTTGAGCCGGTTAGCTATGTGGAGGTAGTGGTAGTGGATGCGGCGGAGGTTAGTGTTGGTTTTGACCTCGACCACTCCTGTTCCCTTGAACCGGAGCCGCTTCTTCATCTACCATATCTTCATCAATGGCCCCAAGAGGCAAATCACCAAGGTCATTGTTGTTCTCCATTGGTAACCTACAACAAGCACACACGAATCAAAGTATCACGAAGAAAAGATAAGAACTCAAGAAAACACACAATAACAAAGTAACACAAGAACACACTTCTTTGGAGACCCATTGGTGACGTCCATCCTACTCTCTATATAAAAGTAGCATGGTCGTTAGCAATAATAAACCCAACAAAGAATGGGCTCAAATCCCACAAGGAGTAGGTATGTGTTAGAGTGTCCAAATGCGTGCAAACTTGATGATTCTTAATGTAATCTTCAAACAAAGAGTGGTTGTTCAATTATGTCTACAATTACTACTAAAGTTTAACTAAGGAATTCTATCAAACACGTAGAGTGCAAATAAGATGTAGTTATAGCAAAATAAGAGAAAGGCGCTAGGATTGCTTCCCCCTCTTGTAGGCTATGCTTTGGGTATACAAATCGTCAATTCTAGTTAATTAAGCATGTGTTATGACCTCAATTTCTATTCTACCAACTTAATGTCTTCCAACACTTGAGTCGTTTCTACCCCGAGTTGCTCTTCCAAGATAACTAAGGCTCAATGATAAGCAATTGATTAGCCCAAGTAGAAATCACACTATTCCTTGCTATATTTCGTTAATCAAATAATTAACCCACTTAATTTCTTGCTAATTACTTTATACCTAAGCTAAGTTCTACTCTTCCAAGCTAGAACAAGCAAAATAGGCATGGATTTAGTGTTTGCAACCACAAAATCAATCAATAAATCATCAAGTAATTGGATAACATAAAGCTTAATCAAATTTTGAATTTATATTAATAACCCAAAAATATAACCACACTTAGGGTTCACAATCCTAACTTAATAAACTTAGCTAGACATATTAAGAAGGGAGAATACAAAAAGAGATGAAAAACTAAACATATAGCTAAAGAGGAAAGAAAGATTGCGTAGAACAATGGTGAAGTCACCCAAATTCCTCAAGAAAAAATCCCCAACAGCTGCTACACAAGTCTCCTTGCCAAAGAGATACTCTAGAATGACTTAAAATAGCTATTTATACTAAGCCCCACGACTGGACAAAATTACCTTTCAGTCAATTGTGTAGGCTGGATGCATGTGCGTAGGCTAATTGCGTAGTCTACGCAAGTTTGAACGCTTCAGCTTTTTTCCTCTGCGTAGGATATCTACGTAGCCTATGCAGGTTTGCGTAGGAAAAAACAGAATGTCTTCAAATCTTTACTTCTCAGGTCTTCCTTTGCGTAGCCTACGCAAGGCTGCGCAGGGTCTTCAGCTCAAACTTTAACTTTTCTTCCATTTTTCACTTGGACTTGGTCTTTTCTTGATATTTTTGATTATTTTCCATTCTTTAAGCGTACTCAAACCTTCATTACCTGAAATCGAGCCATTCAAAACATAATTAGTTAATTTTTTCCAATAAATGGGACATAAAATCTTATAAAAACACAAGAGACATTGGCTAAAAAGCCAACTTATCATTAGAGTAGGTAGTCTAGAGTGTTCATAACAGTAGTATTGGCACGCAGTCTCGCTTTCTGTTGGTAGTATGTTTTTATGACTAACCGTTGTTTGCTTTCATTGTTGATCACCTTACTATCTTATTATTTTTATTTAGCTTTTATATGGCTTTATGGTACTGTCCCCTCGTGTCTATATTTTTATTAATGTGGTGCTTGTGCTTTCCTAAGCCGAGGGCCTATTGGAAATAACCTCTCTATCCTAACAAGGTAGGGGTAAGGTCTACGCACACACTACCCTCCTCAGACCCCAATGTGGGATAATACTGGGTATGTTGTTGTTGTTGCTATAAACCACCCAGCAAGCCTAGCATACAATCTCTCAAAGCTTAATAGTTGATCACTATGGAAACATTGCCCTCTCAAAATATGTCTTCTCCTTGAGGAATGAAGAACAGGTCCAACCCTTGTAGAATTCGGTAGTGTCCACTGTCCATAGTATTTAGCTGAGAGTTTGAGGAGTGATTGGTAAGAGTAAGCTACCATTAAGGTTGAATCTTTAGGTACAACCCAATCTCCTAGCCGAAACTGTCTATACGTCCTATTCTTGATATCCAGAGCTGTGAGTTAGTGCTGTTAAATTTTGCTCTGTAATCTGTGAGTTTGATGTAATGTAAATTGCATGGGAATAAAAAAATGATCTCATTTATGTAGTGCATAATTCTGATAGTACATGATTACAAACAGATTTATCACTATTCGTAATTCCCTCCAATAAAAGGGAAAGATAAAGAATCTCAACCTGCCTGGACTTTAGCACCCAAGTGGCAATCCTTTTGTTCCAGAACATTAGCCTAATAGGTATATCGACAGCTGCAGGTCAAAAATATAGTTGAAAATCATAAGCTATTTTAAAGCCAAAATTGCATGAATGGATCTTGCATTTCCCAGTTAAGTCAATGATGATGCAACTTCAATGGCACTGCCTAATGGCCACGCTGCTTCAACAAGGGATTTCTTGTATTGAACCTTTTTCACCAATGTGATTTCTTGCTGAGGATCAAGTCCTGCTCAGTAAAGAATAGGAGTAAATCACTCAAAATGCACCGAAATGAAAGTAATGTCTACTTGCTGAAATATGAACCTAATTCTTACTCACCGAATCCATCTACAAGTAGAGTGTACTGATAGACAAGATCCATGCACAAGTATGGCAAGTTATCAGGATCCACACGAGGAAATGCAGATTTGGCACCCTCAAGTCCAGTTTCACAAGCACGCTTAGCTGCACTTTCGTAATCAACTGGGTGAACTTTTGCCACAGCTAAACTTGGATTAATCATACCAGCCTATGCCCACAACATATAAAATTTGTGCCACATTAGAGGAAGGAAAAATTTCCCTCTCAGAACAACATATTAGAGTACATCTCTAACTCATTAAATTTCCATAAGCAGCTTAACTCGAGTGATTCATACCTCAGCAGCCCTGTCAAAGAAAAATGAAGCAACAAACATATTCTTTTGGCCATCTCCCCCTCCACCATTCCACACCCCACCAAAGGTGCATTTCATGTGGGTACATGTTGGTTCATTAACTTTCAGAGCCTTCAGAGAAACCTCCCTACAACTACTCAAGCTTGAACCTTGAGACATGGCCGATGCTGGGTAAACTGCTCCTCCATACTTGTATGACCCTTGAAAGAAAACATTGTTCATCTTCAATTGTATACTTGCTAATACAGGAAAATAAATACATATTTTTCAAATTACAGTAAGACAATGTAAATTAAGGATTCAGTGCTCCTACTTTCTGCACCTTATTAGTGAATAAGGTCAGATATGAAATTCAGGTAAGGGAAGGAGCTTTTTCTCTAGTTAACCTCCTTTTTTACTTCTTAGAGAGAGAAATGATGCTTCCAGAAAGCACTGCATCAGAGAAAAAAAAGTATAGAATGATCATTGCACCAGGAGAAAATTAGTATATACCATGATAGCCTCCCAAGATGCAAGGATTTCCAGATTCATCGGTCGCCTTCAAGATCTCAGCTCGAGCTGCTAGTAAGCCGTAGTGCAAATAGCTGTAAACAATATACATATATCACATTAAGCTCGTACAGGATAAAGATGACAAAACACAAGATAAGCCCACTCCAAATAACAAGTGAAATATGTTCTTGCCCGCAAGTTGGATCAGAGATTCATCCTGATTAAAAAGTTGGATCAAAGATTCAAGAAATTATTTGGAGAGCGCAAATGTGTATCCTGACATTCTCTAAAATCATCACATAATTATGCATAGAGGATGAGATGGACCTGTGAACGTAAAGGTAGTATTTTGTCCCCTTTAAATACATTTCCTGGACGTATGAATCCTCTCCATCTGATATCTTTGGAGCCTTTTGGGCATCTGACTCAGAGATGGCATACGCCATTTGTACAGATCCACCTCCAAGATCAACCACTCCAACTGTATCAGAGTATTTCTTGCCCAATTTGCCTAACAAATAATTGATGGTTACCTGCATTGATAGCAGAAACTAAAAATCAGCTAGTTATACAATTGGTTGACCCATATATCAGACTGTATCAAGAGGTGACAGAAATTATATACTCCATATGGTTAGGTTAGAGATCAAGAAAGAGTAATAAAAGTATATATTTTTATTTGAATATGCAAATAATCCTATATAGTAAAACATTTTTTGTTAAAAAGAAGCCTCCACAACCTTTTCTAATAAATTCTCCAAATTGGGAAAATTAGATTTAGGCATCCAAAGACAACTTGATTTTCAGATTTCAGAAAGTAAATTTTTTTAAAAATATTTCTAAACAAAGGACTCCAAATTTCCGATGCCTCTCCATTGTTCCAAAAGATAAAATCTGAAGGGGAGGTGTTAATTAATTCTGTATCTGTAATGCAGGATTACTACAACAATAACTAAGACTCAATCCCAAACAAGTTGAGATCAACTATATGAATCTTTACTGTCCATGTTGCTCCGTTCAAGCTCATCCCAGACCAAAATTGTACAAAATAAAAATAAATATAGAAGTACTAGAAGTCCTTGTATCTTCTATTGACATCTAAATCTCCGATAGGACCCAAAAGGAAAACATCGGAACTAAAGTAAACATGCTAACATGACTAAAGTATTCCCAAATAATTGGTAGATCGTTTTCTTCCATTGTGCCTATTTTTGCCAACTCTGCAGGGATTCCAAGAGACTGTAGGCGTTTCGAGATAACTTCCTTTCATGTGACTTTAGGTCTCCCTCATCCCCTTTAAACATCCTCACTCACCATGGTTTCATACTTATGAACTGGTGCATCTCATGCAGGATTACTATTATCATCAACATGGCCTAACACAGTGTCCAATTGCAAAAGATTGAATAGGACAATGTATTCGATTTGCTTATTCTATCTTTATTTCAATCACCACCGGTATAAAATAGGATAAACTTAAAAAGCTCTCTACATTATCTCGACCATTTAGGATGGGACTAAACATGCAATTGTCAGTTTTATATAAAACTCTCCTTAATTTGTCACTCAAATAGGAAAAGATTCCCACCTTTCAGAACAGATGATTATTCCACCTGTAATCCTATCTTGCAGTATTAGGAACGCAAAGGTTTTAACGCTTGAACTTGAGGAAGAGGCTAGAGGAGGGTAGCTTATGTTAGCTAAGTTTTTCACGAGTAAGAAGTCGAGGAAAATGTGAACCACTTGCCCGTTCATTGTCATGTAGCACACCGATTATGTGGAGCATTATTTGGAGTATGTTTGGTATTCAGTGGATTGTCAGCTTTTGCCAAGGTTTTGTCATGACATGGGCATTTACAACAACAACAACCCAGTATAATCCCACTAGTGGGGTCTGGGGAGGGTAGTGTGTACATAGACCTTACCCCTACCCTACCCTAGGGTAGAGAGGTTGTTTCCGATAGACCCTCGGCTCCCTCCCTCCAAGAACTCCCCACCTTACTCTTGGGGTGACTCGAACTCACAACCTCTTGGTTGGAAGTAAAGGGTGCTCACCACTAGAGCAACCCACTCTTGTCATGATATGGGCATTTGCAAGGAGAAAAAGAAGTTGGAGCATAGGAAATGGCCCCTTTGGTTCTTGAATCGACAAATTAGAAAGAAGGAATCAAGAAAGAATGAAGGGGTTGAAAATTCTATTTTACATATTAGAGAGTTACTTATGTTTCTTGTAAATATTTGGAGCACCTAGAAGATTCCGGAAAGTGTAGATTACTGAGCGCTTTTTACAGAAAATCGCATTTTTGTCTAGATCCTCTACTTCAGTATATAGCTTGTAAACTAGGTTGATAGAAAATAGCCAAAAAGCTTGTAGTCTACCGTAGTACTTCTACCAGAAATCAAAGGTGGGGAAATGAATGCCACGAGAAGAAAGCATTCAGATGGAGAAAGAAACTTTTAGTAGTATTATGTCAATAAATTGCTTCACTCATCAAATAAATAAATAAACAAAAAAATTCCTTCTTCTCTGGTTCAACAGTTCCACCTTGACATGCTATTCATTAAACTTCTTTTTGATAGGTTGCAATTCATAAAATTCTTCAAAGGCAACTTGAAGATGTTGATTAGTAATTGTTTATATACATAAAGACCCTAGCTCTTCCTTTTGTCAAAAAAGAAAAAGAAATTCTATTTTTTATTATCCTCTTTTTGAACCTGAGCTAAAAATCACTCTTTACCAATGCTAATAATGCTAAATCTTAGGACCCGTTTGGCCATAGATTTTGCCAAAATAAATTTGGGTTTTATTTGGCAAACACATGTTTGGCCATAGATTTTGCCTATATTTTGGCAAAATCCCAAATATAGCTGGTTTTTGGCCAAAATATCACTATTATATTTTTTAAAAATTACCCCAAACTTTTGTATTTTATAAAAGAGCCCACCATTTATTATTTTGTAATAATGTTGCTTCGTCTTCTCGGTCACCTGATAGTGTATCATGTAGTTCATTATAAAAATGATAATTTTGTATCAAATTTATTTATGATCAGGACTATGGTTTGTGATAATATAATGAATGTTATTGATAATGGTATTGTTGGGTATTTGTGATAGTTTTTAGAACTTGTGGGTATAAGTCATGTTTCATGTTTTTCCAAAATAAATTTGGGAAATATATTTTGAAAACTGATGTCCAAACACATTTTCATCTTCAAACCAAGCTTCACCCAAATCAGATTTTTCAGAACAAATTTGGAATCTATGGCCAAACGCTAGCTTAGAAAAAAGATCCACTAACCTTGACTTAACTAATCAACATTACATCAGAAGTAACTATACCCAATAAATAGCAGAAAAATGAATTCAAGACCAGAGATCAGAACAACTCCTTTTTTTCATTCTCAAAATCTTTTCTGCTTTTCTCTAATCTATAAAGAGCTCAAATTTATATTAAGCAAGCAACTCCACTTGAATAATAGTTTTATATACAGAGAAGCTCATAACAGCTTGAAGTTCACATAACATACCCACTGGTAAGCACCTTCTTGATTTCCATCAAGAACAGTGACTGCATCCGCCTTTGCTTTGAAACTACTTTTGCTCTTCAGAAAATCCCTCACCTTCAAAACACATTTACATTTATTATAAGTACAGACAAGCTTAAAGTAGAAAAAGCCACTTAAAATTTGAACATAAGACATGCCCAAATAGATGAAGGTCTAGGATATGAATCAATCTTACTGCTTGAAGAATCCTGTCAGATGCATCACCTTCCAACTGCCTCAAACCTGCAGTTGCCTAGATAGACTGCATATCAATACTGAGCATACAAGGCAGCTAAAATTTTTGAAATTGAATTATATGAAATATTTTAATAAAAAGTACACTAACCCCAACTCTCACTGGCGTATTACTGCGCAAATTTCGTGGAACTACATTCTCTGCTTCCTTTAGAAGTGATAGAAGAGACTCCGCAGCAGCCTCAGGATCACTAGCATATGAACTCAAACCTGGTTTTTTCTGTGGTACCAAAGCCAATTATAGATGA
Organism: Nicotiana tabacum; assembly: GCF_000715075.1. Classification (NCBI taxonomy): domain Eukaryota; kingdom Viridiplantae; phylum Streptophyta; class Magnoliopsida; order Solanales; family Solanaceae; genus Nicotiana; species Nicotiana tabacum. The sequence goes on from NC_134103.1 coordinate 112,257,721, forward strand.
ATATCCGCTGCGAATTGAAAGCATTTACACAAACTATAGGAGTTCATATGTAACAAACTAGAAAGAGGGAACAGATAGGTTGTTCGTAGAGAATTACGGACTTCACCGAGATGCATTTCCATCAATCGATCAACTGCATTTGAATCCAGAACGTAATCAATAGAGGCAGAATCAAGATTTAACGCAAGTGGATTCGGAATTCCACCGTCGATCACGGACTCTATGATGCTTTTAAGACCTCTCTAATCAGCTTTGCATTTTTTCGTTCATAAAGAATGAATCCCCCGATAAAGAAAAATTATCCCCTCCCTTTTATTGAACCATGGAGAACCCCAAGTAGTTAGACAAATTTAGTTGTCACATTCCACCAGCCATGTTGATTTACCAAACTAGGTTAGCTATTCATATAGTTTGTTCAGCACAAAATTTTGCTCAGTTTCACAGTAAACTCCAAATTAAACTGACGCAACATCTCCCCTAGCCACTGACCACTGTCACCCTCCATCATTTGAAGCATTATATATGTGTGTATACTTAGTTTAATTGTCAGATGCAGTGGGTTCAGCTTTTCATATACATACATACGTTTTTCTTCCACTTACATTAAAGGTCTGACCCAGACGCAATAGGTGGAGCCAAAGCCATTGTGTCCAAACTATTCTATTGCGATCAACAATATGAATCATCTATAAGCTAGTCATATGGCATATGCTACAGCAAAAAGTTTATCTTGCTTTCTTTATAAACTTTAAATTATACTACTGGGGCATCTCTCATAATACCATTATCCACCCTGTAGCCCAGAGGCAGTAGGTTTGTCAGAGGGTTGATTTTCATATATGATCACTCAACTTTTATTTTATTTCCCCAAAGTCTCTGAACTATTTTTTGTAACATAAAAATCACTCAACTTTGCTCAAGTATCACAGAATGTCACTAAACTATTTTTTGTAACAAAAAAATCATTCGACTTGCCTAAGAATCACAACAAGTCTATAAAAATTTATTTTGCAACCAAAAGGTCATTCAACTTTGCCTAAGTATCATATAGAATGTCTCTTTTGTTTCCTACTAATGACTTGCTGTGATACTAGGCAAAGTTGAGAGATTCTTTGGTTAAAAGGATAGTTAGTATTTTCGTGATACTTAGGTAAAGTTGAGTGATTTTTTCCTACAAGTGAGAGTTGAGTGACCATCTATGAAATCAAGCTCTCTGTTTCCAAACTAGATCCTGCTGGTGTCGACATTATGAATCAACAATAATGCTCGGCGGAAAGATTAGATTACTTCAAAAGAGTAAAATTACCTGCACGAAAAGTTCGAGTTCATTGCCAATGGGAACGAGATCCAAGTTCTCATCGAAGCAGAAAACGTGAACTCTACTACCAGAACTACCAGCATCAAATATAACCGCGTATCTCATAGATCCGAGATTCGGAGAGAATTTCCGATTCAGAGACTCCATAGAATCAGAAGGCGAACGCGTAGGCATTACATAAAGCACGAGAGAAACAAGGAACAGAGGTACGCAGATCACGAGGATCACGCCTTTGTACCTCTGGATCTTATCGGAGAATGATTCTCCACCTCCGTATTGCCTGTTTCGTTTCAATGTCTTCTCCATTTGAAGTGCTGGATCGAGCTGCTGTTGTGCCTCTAATAGCTCGGCTGCCGATGGTGATCGGTATCGGATCTTGCCGTTTCCCGGCGCCGGCGCCTGAGTCTCCTGTACGGCCTCCAGCTCGAATTCTTCTTCTAACTAGTTGTAGTGTCTCTGGATCACACACAATGCGCCGATCCGAGACTACAGGATAAGCAAATGGGCAAATGCACCGGGAAGGAAAGAGAGACGCTTTTTCTATACGGTTTAGGAGTATTATATGTCTGAACTTTACTGAGAGTATAACTGCTAAACCGGGCGGTCTGGCAAAAGTCCTCGCACTTTTTCTATTTTTTCTATTTTCTATTCCCAAACGTGTAAAAATATTTAACTTCATTTTAGAAAGAGAAAAATGGTCAAATTTAAATTAAGTAATTTTACTCTGCATCAAACTTTTAATTAAACATTACTCTATTTTTAGAAGAAAAAAATTATTTTTACACTTGACCACTAGAGGAGTTTCAATAAAAAGATAATGTTAAACTATCGTCAAATGTTGAGGAGTAAATTTTTTTTTTTTTTGAACAGTTTGAATACATGGAGTGCACCAATTTCACACTAAACTTTAGTTAGTGGCAAGAAAAAATACGAGACGGTATATTAACCACAAAGGTATTCAAAAATTTAGTGTTAAAAAAACAAAAAAAAAACATAAAGGTATGAATGGACCAAATTTGGGTTAAAAACATATTATTTCATGAATTTTAAAACATGGATTCTTTAAATTATTAATAATATAAGTTTTACTGTGATGTTTTCTTAATTTTAATTAACTTTTCAAGTTACAAGATAGAACTAATTTCTCAACGATTTAAATTCAATAACCAATTATTTCAATATTTTCTTTTACCAGTGAGTAATACAGTAATTGAACTTATTCGATCAAATAATGTTATATGAAACGAAAAAAGTAGTAATAAGAAAAATATTTCATTTATTTAAGTTGTACCTTAAGTCTACTGAAACTTTTTGTTAAATTTAATTCTACAATCAGAAGCATATGTGGTTACATGGTCATGTGAGAAGTATTACCGAGATATGAGTCCTGAAATGTGATAAAAATGGTTCGTGTGTGTTTATCCGAAAAACGGATAGAGTTGAATTTATACGTAGTTTTAAGGATACGTGGTATAACTTGGTACAAATCAGAAAATTAAGTAGAAATATATCGAATATTAATTGTATAAAGGAATGAAATACAAACCAAATTGAGTAGAGAACGATTTATAAACAGTCAAGATGAATCAATGTCCAAGCTCAAAAAAGGATAATCCCAACTATATATCAATGTAATAATCTTTAAAATGTGAGTGTATCAATATTTTCTTCTCTAGATGTTGAATCTGCCCTCTACAGAAATAATACCCACTCTTCATATAGTGGAAGAATCCTACTTTGGATATAATAAAAAATACATAGTGAGGATCCCATGATAGATTAGTTGATCAGCTTTTTCTTAATTTCCGCCGAGATTCTCTCCCTGGTGCGGCTACAACGGCACTTTGTCTCTTAGCTCGATTTTGATCGGTCTTGTTATCGGTCGATCTTTGGATCTCGAGCTCAATATTGACTCGAGCTCGGTATTAGTTGGTCTCTGACTCTTGAGTTCGATAACGCTACTTCATGTCATAGCTCGATATTGATTCGAGCTTGATATTGACTCGAGCTCGGTATTGAATCGAACTCAGTATCTTAAGCTCGATAACCCGGCTTTACTTCTGATCTCAATGTTACAATGACGACCCTCGGTTCATCACTTTCCAATCTCGACTAATTACACGAAGGGCAAACTCGGATTTGACCGTATATAGATAGTCCCCTCGTTTCTCGAAAAAATGTGGTGAGAACGGATATGATTTTTCAACGACATGACTAGATACACACTGACGTCTGCATCGAGCCCGACCATGACATATGTGATAAATGTCTCGTCGGTTCAGTTACCACGACATTAAATATGCGTCAGGCGATGGTCGGCCACTTCTGGTATTGAACCGTCATCGCCAACTATATAAATAGCTCCACTCTTCACCATTTTCTACTTTTAAATTTCTAATCTCCAAATCTACTAAGTTCTTTTTTTACATCTTCTTAGTTTTTCATTTGCAAATCTGCGATTTTCACTGCTAACCTCTTCTTAGAACACCAAATCTTATCATCTCCCTCTATTTTTAATCTTCAAATCCAAAATGGCGAAAACGTCAAAAATTGTTCCTAAAAAAGAAAGCGCTTCTTCATCACGGCCGGTCGGCGATAGAACATCGGTAGAGCCACGACCTGAGGAGTGCGTTCCCGGGGGGTGCGTTCTCACTTCTGATTTTAAGACTGACAAAGCCTCGCCGATTTCCGGTCGATGTGAGCCAGTATCGAGGTATATGTGCTCGATAAGTGAGGGATACCTTAAACAGGTAAGGAAAGATTGCAACTGGGAGAACAAAGAAGTGATAATCCCGGCTCCCGAAGAAGATATTACTACTCATGTAAAAGGGTATTTAAGTGTTTACACTTACCCTTTCACGTTGGGCTCCTTCGACCCTGTTGTTATCGATTTTTACTGCCAATACCAAATAACCCTAAGCCAAATCCATCCTTCTTTTTGGAGAATCGTTATTCTGAACCACTTCTTCGTGAACAAAGTCGAGGGGATGCCTTTCACCCTTGACCACCTCATCAGGTTGTACAGCCCTCGCCTCTATCGAGGTGGGTTAATAAAACTTCAGCGTCGGGCTACCAAAGTGTTGTTCTTGAGCATAGACGAGGACAAGGACCGAGGCTGGATGGGGGCCGGTTCGTTCGAGTGGGGACTTCTGACCTAACCCCGGCCGAGAAGATGCCATTTCTCGAGCAATGGAACATGAAGCGTAAGTACAATCCCCCAGTTAGTTCGTATTAATTGTTTTGCTCCTTTGCTTTTTCTCATCGATATCCTTTTTCGTGATGTAGCGATCGCTTGGATGCCTGGTGCAATTCCTAACCTCAAGAGCTGGGTTCGAGACCTAGCTTCAACCTTTACGTATGCCGAGCACTCATGGCGCGATCTATCAAATGACCGATGGGAGGCCAAAACTCATGGTAAGCCTATTTTTTGCATCTTTGATGATTTTGTTTGAAGCATTTCTTACTTAATTTCCTTTCATACAAGCCTTGGCAAAGACGCTGTCATGAGGCCCTTATCTAGTGAGGGGGAGACTTTGATCCCGGCACCGAAACCAGCGAAGGACAAAGAGGAAATCAATCTCAACCCCCGAGGATCCCAAACCTAAGAAGAGGGCGGCTCGTAAACCGAGGAAGAATATCATCCTTCTGACCGAAGACTATGTTCGGCGTCTAAGGGATGAAGACGAATGAGAGGAAGAAGACGACTTTGGGCTGGTAGCCCGAGTAGGAATGAGCACCGAGGCCCCAAAAGCCATTGGATCGGTGAAGTCTGCAGAGATTTTGTCTCGAGATGGGGGGTCTCGGGAAGAGATTCGGGCAAAGTCCCCAAGTCATCGAGGATTGAAGATGCCTCCCACCATAATGAGCCACGGTGGGAACGGTTGTAGGGGCTAGTCTCGAAGCCCCTCGAGATAAAAAGAACGCCCCGAGCGATCCACTTGGGGCAATAGAAATTGGAGGCTCCCCGATGCTCCCCTCGTTTTCTGAGGAGATGATTCAAGAGGCTCGGGCCTAGAAGACCCTCTCTATCGAAGGGGTCCACGGAAGGAAGAATCCCTTTCGTGATTACTTTACTGGGGTCGAAGATGCTACCGGCCCGAGTGACTTGGAGGTCTCGAGGAAGGACCCGGGCGAGGCCTTGAGCCTCTTTAATGAAGCGCAACAAGCTCTGAATCGGGTAAGCCTTAAATCTCCATGTTGGTATTACACGTGTGTTCGTTTTTATCTTTGTCTAACTTATTTTCTTCTTTTGCGTAGGCCTCGGCACTTCATCGGGAAGCATTTCCTCGATCTCGAGCTGAGCTGATTCAGTATGAGGCCGACCTTCAAGGGCTCACAGAGGAGAGAAATGCCTTTAAACTTCTATGTGGTCAAAGAGAAGAGGAAATCAAGGACCTCCGAGCCGAGTTGGCCAAGGCTCACCAGGTAATGAAAGTATTTAAAACTCATGGGCTCGATTCGGGAACGGTGGTTAATATTTCAATCTCACAGTTGCAGCAGAAGATCGAGGTGATGGGGCAGCTCCGCGAGGATGTCGATATGATGAAGGCGGAGAGAGACCTTGGGTTGGAATGAAGGCATGGATCGCTTTACCGCAGAAAAAAGACTTCTTTATCCCAATTGTCATCGGCTGAAAGTCAGCTTCGAGGATAGCTCAGCTCGGGAAGGAAAAATAGCGGAGCTCGAATCTCGGTTGGCTTTCGAACTTACGAAGGCCAAATCTGAAGCCGAAAAGGCTAAAGCCGAGGAAGATGTGATCGTGGTCGTCTACCGAGCCGATGCCGAAGCAGCTCAAGTACAAGCGAGAAAAGCATTCGATACCGCTCAAACTGGAGCATATTGGATTGCTAAACTTGCCAAGTGCCAATCTCGGAGGGAAACCCTCGAGGAGATCTACGCTCGAGGTTTCAATCTTGCCGACGAGATAATAAAGGCTAAAGAGTGTGAAACCGAAGCTGCAGTGCTGGCCTCTGATGATGACGACGATGATAATGAGAGAAAAAATGGGTTCGAGAGCGGGGAGGACCTCGATGGAGAAGAAACTGCCCCCGGAGAAAATCAGGAACCTTAGGATTTTTCCTTTTTGATCTTTTGTGTAGGGTCCTGATCGAACCATGTAAATATCTTCATATATATAAAGATCTCTTTCTTTTCGATCTTGCCTTTATTTCATTTTGTGCCTTGTGAAAATTTTGTTTCATTCATGCCTTATGAAAATTTTGTTCATAAGTTCGAGGCTTTAGGTAATTTGATGAGAGACGGACTAGTAGAGTGAGTACTTGCTCGAACTCGGAGTAGGGTGACCTTTAGCGTTTAATTGAGCGAGGACGATTTCTCGAACTCAAAAATAAGATGGCCCTTTAGGCTCTCGAATTAGGTCGATACAACTTTTGTTTGATCGTATAAAATATGTTGTGTCTTAGAGATGAATAAGGGATTTGCTTGATTAGGATTTTCAAGGGTCCATATTATCCACCCTTTGGTTCGAACTCGAAATAAGGTAGCCCTTGGGCTTTGTAGTCGAATGAATATGATTTCTCAAACCCGAATTAATGGCAGCCCTTGGGCTCGATAGATAGTCCCCGAGTGAGAATGGTTGCTCGAACTCAGAATGGTTGCTCGAACTCGAGTTAGGGTAGCCCTTAGGCTTTATAGTCGAGCGAGGATTTGCTCAAACTCGAAATAAGAATACCCCTTAGGCTCAGTGGTCGAGTGAGGACTTGTTCGAACTCGAAATAAGAGTAGCCCTTAGGCTTTGTAGTCGAGTGAGAATGATTTCTTGAACTCGAATTAAGGTAGCCCTTAGGCTTTTCAGTCGAGTGAGAATGATTTCTCAAACTCGAATTAATGGCATCCCTTGGTCTCGATAGATAGTCCCCGAGTGAGAATGGTTGATCGAACTAGAGTTAGGGTAGCACTTAGGCTTTATAGTCGAGTGAGGAGTTTCTCGAAATCAAAATAAGAATAGCCCTTAGGCTCAGTGATCGAGTGAGGACTTACTCGAACTCAAAATAAGAGTAGCCCTTAGGCTTTGTAATCGAGTGAGAATGATTTCTCGAACTCGAAATAAGATAGCCCTTAGGATTTTCAGTCAAGTGAGAAGGATTTCTCGAACTCGAATTAATGGCAGCCCTTGGGCTCTATAGATAGTCCCCGAGTGAGAATGGTTGCTCGAACTCGAGTTAGGATAGCCCTTAGGCTTTATAGTCGAGTGAGGATTTGCTTGAACTCGAAATAAGAATAGCCTTTAGGCTTTAGTGGTTGAGTAAGGACTTGCTCGAACTCGAAATAAGAGTAGCCCTTAGGCTTTGTAGTCGAGTGAGAATGATTTCTCTCGAAATAATATAGCCCTTGGTCTTTGTAGTCGAGTGAGAATAATTTTTTGAACTCGAATTAATGGAAGCCCTTGGCCTCGATGGTCGAGTGAGTGTTTGCTCTTAACTTGAAATAATGTAGCCCTTAGGCTTATGTGGAGCTTGATCTCGTTGATTTTTCAGTTGGCTGTCCCCGATTTATGGGGTAATTTTTCAAACTCCGGTCATGGTCGACCCTTGAGCTTGTTTGCATAATAGATCATATAATAGAAGAATCTTTCTGAGATATGAGATATCGGTAAAGAAGAAATTTCTCTTTACAAGTCATTATACATATGTTCATGTTTTGTGACAGGGCTTGAGCAAACTACCCGGGCATGATTCGTTTTGACCATTTGGCCCTTACAATCTTTCCTATTGAAACCCTGTTGCCATGAAGTAATTTTCTTGTATCAAGCTTAATATATTCGAGGGTAATGCCCTCCCCCCCCCCCCCAATATTCGAGGTTGATTGTAAAGAGGCCTCAGATACTATTGAGTTGTTCTAAGTTAGCACGATCAATGGTTGCCTCATTAAAAACCTTGCAGAAAAACCCATTTGGGAAAAAATCGGTCTAAGGAAAAAAGAGTGCAGCACGTGCTTTCAGACCTAAAGGCTTCAGGTTGAATAATTCATCCCTATTTTTGGTCGAACACCTGCAAGGATTAATTTCAAAATATAAATGAACATGGGAGGGTCGTACCTTAGCATTAATATTGTTTTAGGTGCGAAACGTTCCAATTTCTCGGTAGTTGCTTGCAGTTTATCACGCCTAGCTTGTAGGACCCCTTTCCGACGATTTCGAGGACCAGATATGGTCTTTCCCAGTTCGGACCCAATTTTTCTTCATTTGGATTTCGGGTGTTGAGAGTGACTTTCCTTAGTACCGAGTCCCCGATTTTAAAATATCGAAGATTGGTTCTTCGATTGTAGTATCATTCGATTCGCTATTTTTGGGCGGCCAATCGGACGAGAGCGGCCTCTCGTCTTTCGTCCAATAGTTCTAGGCTCGTGTTCATGGTCTCATTATTCGACTCCTTTATTGCATTATGAAGCCTGATGCTAGGTTCTCCGACCTCAACCGGGATCAAAGCTTCGTTGCCATATACCAACGAGAATGACGTTGCTCCGGTACTTGATTTTGATGTTATGCGATATGCCCATAAGACCTCAGGCAGTATTTCTCTCCATTTTCCTTTGGCGTCGGTCAATCTCTTCTTAAGATTTTGGATGATGGTTTTGTTGGTCGATTCAGCTTGTCCGTTTCCGCTGGGATGGTACGGTATTGATAGGATCCTTTTGATCTTGTAATCCTCGAGAAATTTAGTTACTTTACTGTCGATGAATTATTTTCCATTATCACATACAATCTCGGGTGGCTCCCCAAATCCACGATGTGGTCAAAAATAAAGTCTATCACTTCTTTTTCTCTGAATTTCTCGAAAGCCTATGCTTCAACCCATTTAGAAAAATAATCAATCATAAACAAAATAAACTGAGCTTTACCTAGGGCCGATGGGAGGGGGCCGACGATGTCCATCCCCCATTTCATGAAAGGTCCTGGAGATAGGACCGAATGGAGTAGCTCCCCAGGTTGATGAATCATGGGTGCATGTCTTTGGCATTTGTCGTATTTTCGAATTAACTCCTTCACATCTTTGCTTATATCAGTCCAATAATACCCTGCTTTGATTGCTTTGTGGACCAGCGAATCGGCACCGGAATAGTTTTCACAAGTGCCCTCGTAAATTTCCCGTAGTATGTAATCGGTATTTCCTGGTCCCAGACATATTGCCAATGGTCCATCAAAAGTCCTTCTGAATAGCGTTCCGTCTTCGAATAGGGTGAATCGTGCTGCCTTTGTGCGCAAAGCTCTCAATTCCTTTGGATATGATAGAAGCTTCCCGTTCTTGAAGTACTCTATATATTTGTTTCTCCAATCCCGGGTTAGACTTGTGGAATTTATCTCGGCGTGACCTTCTTCGATCACCGATTTTATGAGTTGTACGACAGTCCCCGAGTTGAGTTCGTCATCTTCGACCGATGAACCTAAGTTCGCAAGAGCGTCAGCCTCCCTGTTCTGTTCCCTGGGTACATGTTGCAAAGTCCATTCTTTAAATTGATGTAGAGTCACCTGTAATTTATCCAAGTACCTTTGCATTCGATTTTCTAGGACTTCAAAAGTCCCGTTAACTTGGTTTACCACGAGAAGGGAATCACACTTAGCTTCTATTATCTCTGCTCCCAAACTTCTAGCTAGTTCGAGACCTGCAATCATGGCCTCATACTCGACCTCATTGTTAGTCAATTTCATAGTTCTGATAGACTATCTAATTATATTACCTGCGTTTGATTTTAGTACAATGCCTAATTTGGACCCCTTCGCGTTCGAGGCACCATCCGTGAAAAGGGTCCAGACCCCCGAAGAGGTTCCCGTCCACTTTAGGGTATGAAGTAGAGACAGGCTCGATAAATACCGCTTTAGTTCTTCCAAAGCGTGTTGGCATTCCGGAGTTCATGCAAAGTTACTTTTCTTCTTAAGTAGTGAGAAAAATCGGTGGCTCCTATCTGAGGATCTCGAAATGAATCGTTCTAAGGTGGCTATTCTCCCCGTTAACCTTTGCACGACCTTTACATTACCTACTATCGTGATGTCCTCGATAGCTTTGATTTTATCGGGGTTTATTTTGATTCCTCGATTGGATACCATGAAACCAAGAAACTTGCCCGAGCCAACCCCGAATTCACATTTTTTGGGGTTGAGTTTCATATTGTACTTCTTTAGCACGCCGAAAGTTTTCTGCAAATGTTTTAAATGGTCCTCTGCTCGCAGAGACTTAACTAACATGTCATCAATATAAACTTCAATTGAATTTCCGATTTGTTTTTCGAACATTCGATTTACTAGGCGTTGATACATTTCACCAGCATTTTTTAGACCGAATGGCATTACGTTATAATAATAGGTGTCGTACTTGGTGACAAACGAGGTCTTTTCTTGATCCTCCGGGTTCATTTGTATCTGGTTGTACCCAGAGTATGCATCGAGAAAACTGAGAGTCTCGTGGCCGGTCATGGCATCGATCATACGATCGATGCTAGGCAAAGGAAAGGAATCCTTAGGGCATGCTTTATTCAAGTCTTTATAATCTATATACATTCTAAGTTTGTTTCCTTTCTTAGGGACCACCACCACATTTTCTAGCCATTTGGGGTATTTAACTTCTCAAATGGATCCTATTTTAAGAAGTTTGGTTACCTCATCCTTGATGAAGGCATGTTTGACCTCGGACTCGGGCCTTCTTTTTTTGCTTTATCGGACAGAATTTTGGATCCAAGCTTAGTCTATGAGTGGCTATCTCTGGTGGGATCCCTGTTATGTCGAGATGGGACCAAGCGAAACAGTTCATGTTAGCTATAAGAATTTGAATAAGCTTTTTCTTGAGCTCGGGATCTAACCCCGTGCCTAGGTATACATTTTGCTCGGGCAGATGTTCGACTAGCGTGATTTGCTCCAGTTCTTCAACTGTTGACTGGGTAGCATCAGTATCATCGGGGACCACAAAGGATTGAGGGATCCCATAGTCATTGTCTTCGTCAGTCTTTTGATTCTCTAGTTGGGTCGAGGCTGACGTTTGTGATTGCTATTTGGTACCCTGTTCCCCATTCGAATCTAATCCCTTTGTCGATGATACTGTAGATATCGGAATCATCTCATCGATGGCAAACATTTCTTTTGCACCCGTTTGCTCTCCGTAGACCGTTTTGACTCCCTCCGATGTTGGGAATTTCAGAACCTGGTGGAGGGTCGAGGGTACAACTCTCATATTTTGGATCCACGACCTTCCAAAAAGAGCGTTATACCTCATGTCATTTTTGATCACGTGGAACTTCGTTTCTTAGATGGTCCAGGCCATGTTTATTGGTAAGATTATCTCCCCCTTAGTAGTTTTGTATGCCATATTGAATCCGTTTAGAACCAGGGTTGTGGGCATGACCTGGTCCTGTAGACCGAGCTGCTCTACGACCTTTGATATAATAATGTTGACCGAACTACCTGGATCAATTAACACACACTTAACTTGAGTTATATTCATAAGTGTAGATATTACCAGTGCATCGTTATGTGGTTGCATGATTCCTTCTACGTCTTCATCACTAAAGGACAAGGTTCCTTTAGGTGTGTAATCCTGAGACCGAGATCGCTTCTCTCTTTCAATCGATATCTTAGTGCGTTTAAGAACCAGCACTAGGGGATATCGATTCCACCGATGATCATGTGGATGATGTGTTGTGGCTCTTCTTATTCGTTTTCTCTTCTGAAATCCCTGTTTTTGAAATGGTTTTGGGCTCAGTCACTTAAATTTCTCGAAGGTGTCCTTTATTGAATAACCGGGATACCTCCTCTCTCAATTGCCTGCAATCTTCCATTCTGTGGCCATGAATGCCATGATATTCGCACATTTGATTGGGATTCCTCTGGGCTGGATCAGTCTGCAGAGATCGAGGCCATTTAGTATCTTTGATGCGTCCGAGAGCCGACACGATGTCGGATGCATCGATGTTGAAGTTATATTCCGATAACCACGGTGCTTCCTAAGGTCCAGTATGCCTGTCAAAACCATTCTTGTTCATCAGCCCTCGAGACCCTTGGCCTCGATCACTTCTTTTATTGCTTTGTACGAGGTTACGTCTTGGTTTGTTACCCCTATAATCTCCACTATACAGTCGGTATCGGTCCTTGCTCAGCTTTTGTTCTCTGTTGATGTCCCTTTTAGTAACAGACCCAGAACCTAATTGGTCGTCTTCGACTCTAATCTTCGATTGATACCAATTATGAACATCGGCCCAAGTAACAACTGGGTACTCGATCAGGTTCTACTTCAATCGTCGTGAAGCTATCGAGCTTTGTTCATTCAGACCTTGAGTGAAAGCTTGAAAAACCCAATCGTCTGTGACTGGTGGTAGGTCCATTCGTTCCATTTGGAAATGAGATACGAATTCTCTCAACATCTCGTTATCCTTTTGTCTTACCTTGAAAAGGTCCGACTTCCTGGTTTCGATCTTTATGGCTCCAGCGTGTGCTTTTACGAAAGAATCTGCAAGCATAGAAAAAGAATCGATAGAGTTAGACGGTAAATTATGGTACCATATCATTGCTCCATTTGACAGGGTTTCACCGAATATTTTCAATAATACAGATTCAATCTCTTCGTCCTCTAGATCGTTCCTTTTAATGGCACATGTGTAAGAGGTGACGTGTTCATTGGGGTCGGTCGTTCCATTATACTTAGGAATTTTGGGCATGCGAAACTTCTTGGGGATTGGTTTCGGAGCTGCGCTCGGGGGGAAAGGATTTTGTATGAATTTTTTTTGGAATCCAAGCCCTTTAATATCGGTGGTGCCCCCGGGATCTGATCAATCCTGGAGTTATACGTTTCCACTTTTTTTGTCATTTGCTTCAATCCTCCTTTTCCCAGACTCTATTCATTTTGTTAGTTCCTCGAGCATCTTAACAATTTCGGGATTAGTCCCCGATACTTGCTTATTTGACCTCACTACAGCTGGCCCCGTTTGTGGGTGACTTCTTGGGGTAGACTGGGCTCGAGCCTGGTCGGTGCCTGGGTTTGGCTCTACAACTGGGCTATTACTACTTGTTGAGCTTGCAACATTTCGAAAATCATACGCAAGCTTATTCCGTTTTCCTCAGCGTTATGGGTATTTCGAGCTGCAGATCGAGTTCCACCATGAACTGGGCTATTGCTATTTTCAGGGTCGGAACATTGGTTTGACTCGATGGCCACATGTGAGTTAACGTCTATTGGTTCTTCAACCCGAGCTCCAACGGGATCGACAAATGGCCTTTTACCCCTGGCGTTAAGTTGTTGTTTTCATCTTGAAGGCCAACTTCGTTGTCGATAGGTAAGGCCATTAATTGAGAATTCGTTGTTTTCAGCCTGAAATCAAAGACACTTCTAAGGGCAAGTGTAAAATAGTGTGTTTCATAGAGATTCGTACCAAATAACTACTATTATCCTTAGCCCCACGGTAGGCGCCAAACTGTTTACCCGAAAAATGGATAGAGTTAAATTTATACGTAGTTCTAAGGATACGTGGTATAACTTGGTACAAATCGGAAAAGTAAGTAGAAATATATCGAATATTGATTGTATAAAGGAATGAAATACAAACCAAATTGAGTAGAGAACGATTTATAAACAGGTAAGATGAATCAATGTCCAAGTTCAAAAAAGGATAATCTCAACTATATATCAATGTAATAATCTTTAGAATGCGAGTGTGTAAATATTTTCTTCTCTAGATGTTGAATATGCCCTCTACAGAAATAATACCCACTCTTCATATAGTGAAAGAACCCTACTTTGGATATAATAAAAATACATAGTGGGGATCCCATGATATATTAGTTGATTAGCTTTTTCTTAATTTCCGCCGAGATTCTCTCCTTGGTGCGGCTACAACGGCTCTTTGTCTCTTAGCTCGATTTTGATCGGTCTTGTTATCGGTCGATCTCTAGATCTCGAGCTCGATATTGACTCGAGCTCGGTATTGGTTGGTCTCTGACTCTTGAGTTCGGTAATGCTACTTCATGTCATAGCTCGATATTGATTCGAGCTTGATATTGACTCGAGCTCGGTATTGAATCGAACTCGGTATCTTGAGCTCGATAACCCGACTTTACTTCTGATCTCGATGTAACAATGGCGACCATCGGTTCATCACGTTCCAATCTCGACTAATTACACGAATGGCAAACTCGGATTTGACCGTATACAATGTGATTAGTTGTGTTGATCCTACAATGATAATCAATGTCAAAGGTAATTGATGAGGTGAATGTGTGGTAAAGTCTAGGGTGGCCTTTTACCACCAAAACAACTATGGCCAGCCACAATAACACCCGGGATTGCTACACAAATAGCCGGTCAGATTCAATGTTTACTTTTTCTAACCGGTATACATACTATTTGGATTAATTATTCATAACAATAACACAACTACCACCCTCATTATCGCCAACTACCTTCACTATTAGCCCCTCATATTCCTAACCACCACCAGTTTCAATTGCATATAAAGGCAGCCCGGTACACTAAGCTCCCGCTATGCGCAGAGTCCGGGAAAAGGGGCAGACCACAAGGGTCTATAGTACGCAGCTTTACCCTGCATTTCTGCCAGATGTTGTTTCCACGGCTTGAACCTGTGACCTCTTGGTCACATGACAATAACTTTACCAGTTAAGCCAAGACTCCCTCTTCCAAATAACCATAAGCAATTATCACAACCAGCCATCACTACCAACCATAACCACCATTGGCCACCAAAATCACAACCATTATAAGCATACCACCACACCACCAGCTCCAATCACTAGGCTTTAAAGTGTCCTTCATTAAACAAATAAATTTTATGACACCGTGTAAATTAAGATCTTCTCTAATACATTGTGATATGATATGTAATTACTATTTTATTTAACATTAATTTTATTATTTTTTTAAATAAAGATAAATTTTGCACTACTTAAAAAGCAAACAATTAAAATTATTCAATGTTCAGATACGTACTAAAGATATATGTATTAAAGCCAGACATCTTCGTCTTAAATGAAGGAGCCAAACTTTCTGCTTAGTAAGATTCTCTCATTTACTAAAATACATTGGTTAATTAATGTACAAGGCATAACCGAGAACATGTGAACATTTTTGTTGTTAACCCACTTTGACCCTTTTTAGCATGATGACTTGACTACTAGAATTATTGACACTTCGCACTCCAGTAAAATCACCATTTTGTATTTGCACCATGTTATTTAGTTTTATCTTTAGAAAATTAAATAAAATATTATAAAGAATGAGAATGGAAATTCCTTGTGGAAATTAAGGGGCCGTTTGGCCATAATTTTTTTTGTTTCACTTTTTTTCAAAAAAAATTACTTTTTTTCGAAATCGGCGTTTGGCCATCAATTTTTCAATTTCAATTTCGGAATTTTTCGAAAATTTGAAAAACTTTAAAAAAATATTTTTCAAATTTTTCACTTCAAATCATTCACAAAAATTCAAAAATAACCCAAAATTGTATTTATGTCCAAATACAACTCTAATTTTCAAATAACATTTTCAGTTAGAATTTTTTTCTCTTTTTTCCGGAATTTTACAATTCTTATGTCCAAACACCCACTAATTGCCTCTTTGGCCAAGCTTCTTCAAGCTAAAAAATATATTTTTGAGTAGAAGCAGAAACAGTTTTGGAGAAACAGAAAAAAGTAGTTTCTTCCGAGAAGCACTTTTGCGAAAAATACGTTTAGAAGCATTTTTTTAAAAGCTCGGCCAAACACTAATTGTTGCTTAGAAGTACTTTTTAAATTAGTTAGCCAAACACAAATTTTTTTTCATAAAAAAATACTTGTAAAAAAAATCGATTTCTCAAAATAAGCTGATTTTTACTGCCAAACCGGCTATATAAGTCACCTTTTGGAAATAGGGGAGACAGAGACATAATTTACTTGCATTTAATTTCTGAAAAATCTTTCTTGTATTTTGTGTGGCTATCATTGGTTCGACTGAAGAAGAAGCAACACTAGTCTTTTACATTTCAAACTACTACTACTACTACTACTACATGTGTCTCTAATGCATCCCACTCCTTTTCTTCTCTGCCACCTACAAATTCTCTCTTCCCCAAACACTCCATTTACATCCAATCACTCATAATTATGGCTTTACAGCAACCATTTCTCTCTGAGTTACTCCACTCAACTTCAAAGAGGTCACTGCCAACTACATTGACCACAAGAAGTACAATTCTTTCTCTACAACAACCTAAAAAACACAATCTTTATCTTCACAATCAGCAGTTCAAGAAACAGGAGAGATTAAGTTGTTATGCAATTGCAGAGAATATTGGAGATGGGATCTCTTCTTCTTCATCTTCAGCTGAAGTTGATGATCAAAGTGTGCTTTTGGAAAATTCAAGCTTAGAGGAATTGAGGGGACAAAGGGAAATTGTTGGTTATGATTGGACAGAAGAGTGGTATCCTCTGTATTTGACCAAGAATGTCCCTGATGATGCACCTTTGGGTCTCACTGTCTTTGATAAACAAGTTGTTTTGTACAGAGATGGCAGTGGTGAACTCAGATGCTTTGAAGATCGATGTCCCCATAGGTAAACATATTTGTATTGAAGTTCCAATTGTATTTACACTGACTTGCAAAGGCCGATTTAGGGTGAGTTTTGTGAGTTTTAACTTTGTTTTAAGCTCGAACTATATATACATAAATATTCAAAATAAATTGGGGTCGGCTAGACTATGTTTTTCCATTTAGATTCGTCTAAGGCCAACATTATACTAATAAAAATGAAAATATCTGATAGGCTAAAAAACTCCTAGAAAGCATAGGAGTATAGGACCTAAATAGATATTTGGTATTGTCTATATAAAGCATAGGCTAAATTTAATTGCACTAACATGACTAAAACATATTCTCAGCTATTTGGTATTGCCTATATAGATATTTTCTTTTTGTTATGTCTTATTTTTCGCTAAATGTGCATGAATTCCAAGAGATTGTAGGTCTTTCGCCACAACTTCCTCACTTGTGGTTTTAGGTATATATCATCCCTTTTAACACCACTAGTTACTGTTTCATACTTATGGGCTATGGACCGGTGCATCTCGAAGTCAACATAGGACATAATCAGGCTCTCTCAAGCAATCTTCTTTCATTTTATCCTCCATGTGTGCGATACAGTAGGAAATTAAGACCACACAACAGAGGTAAATACCTTAACTCCTAAGAGAAATCAACGGGTTTCTTCCTCCTTCACTCTTCACCACCACAAAGTTGTTGGTTCATTCTTGTCTTGGGATAGTGAGCATCTCCGTCAGAACCTCATATTGGAGAATGATGGGTGTGCGAACAAAGTCCCACATTGGTAGCTGAAAAAGTTGGGAGCCTACGTATAAGGTGTATGGATCTCTTAATGGTGTGAAACTTTTTAGGGAAAATCGTGCGGGCTTGGCCCAAAACAGACAATATCACACCATATTAAGAGTATTTTTTGGTGGCACATAGTGAATCTCAAAAATTGGATGAGCCACATGGAACATAGTTCGAGGGGGAGACCCGTGAATTATGTTAATGGGCCACTTGAAACTTAGTTTGAGAGGAAATGGGAGATCCCAAGGTTATATAAACCCCACATCAGCACATTGCAATACTGATATGGGACTCTCAAGTCGCATACCTTGCAATGGACCATAACAAACCACCACGCTCAATATCCATCGTCCCTGATGGCTGTGCGCTAGACCTTTCTAGCCCCGAACGAATACTGCAACACCGACATCACCATCCATGGCATGGTGGGTACACAGGTTTTGCTATTTAGTAGACTTCCTAAGAAGATTTTATTAATCTGCTTGGCTCCTCTCTTCTATAGCATATCGTCAAAAGGTGTTCTCGCCTTCTCAGACATCCAGTGTCTACCACAAAACTGGTTCTTATCAAATTGTTCTGCCTTGTTTTAACCAGTCCACTCCCCTCCGTTGGTTGCATTTCTGCATTATTTTTTCCAGTTGTTGTCTACTTACTACTTAGCTGTGTGCAATTTTCTCTTTCTATATCCGTCATCTGCGAAGATGAATGTAAGAAATACATACACTGAAAATCTTAGAATGCCTATGGTTTTAGATCTTTGAATCAGATGGAGAGAATAAAAGGATGCACGTTTCTCAGATCAGGTAGATATAGCTATTCAGAAAGTCTTCAGATGGATACTAAATTACTAATTTACTTAGAAGAAAGTTATCGCTCATAAATATGAGTTGCAGCAAAAGGAGTGAAAATGAATCGATGCTCTTCCCCTCCTTTTTTGATAGTGCAATAAGAATCCATTTAATGACCAATGAAGTATTGAAGATTGATACGCATCAAATTTGTGGAATGTAGTGTTGAACTTGTGACTGGTACAGTAAAGAAGTATATAAGTCAGTCTTTTATTTTTTAATTCTTCAAAATCTGTATCAAGGGTCGTCTCACGTGTGAAGTTGGTGGAATCATAGGCTTCTCTTTGTAACTTTATCTGTGGATTTCCACAAATCCAACTTTGATAATCCTCTTTCGTTAAGCCATTGACACAGAATTTTATTGTCCACAACGAATACGCTACTGCATCACTGAAGCTGCAGCTATTCTGCCTATTTACATCAACCGATCAACTGTTGCCTTAAAAATATTAAAAAAAAGTTATACAGCCCGAAATTTGTTGACAATGTGGGAAATAATCTCTATATTTGGGCAGAACTCCTGTCTTTCTCCCTCGCCTGGATGTAACTTATGTCTGTCTATTGGTTAAGGATTCAACCAGTGTCTATCTATTAGTCAAGGATTCACCTAAACTGACTTACAGATTGTTGCGAGATCACCTGTTTTGACTTCTATGCTTTTCGAAAAAGTTAACTCTGGAATCCTGACCACAAATTCCTTTTCATTCAGATTAGCCAAACTCTCTGAAGGACAACTGTACGACGGCAAACTGGAATGCTTGTATCATGGTTGGCAGTTTGAAGGAGATGGTAAATGTGTGAAGATACCACAGGTTGGTTTTATGCATCTTCCATTGTGTTTCATGTCGCTAATGTTAAAACTCCATTTTCATTCCCTATCTTTAATTTTGTCCCAACCAGCTACCTGAAAATGCTAGAATTCCTCGATCAGCTTGTGCCAAGAAATATGAAATTAGGGATTCCCAGGGAGTAGTTTGGATATGGATGTCTCAAAGAACACCACCAAATATTAACAAAATCCCCTGGTTTGAAAACTTTGAAAGGGAAGGATTTCGAGACATTTCTACAACTCATGAGCTCCCTTATGACCACTCTATTCTTCTGGAAAACCTCATGGACCCAGCTCATGTCCCGATATCACACGATAGGACAGATTTTACAGCAAAAAGGGAAGATGCTGGTCCACTATTTTTCGAGGTAACAGAAAGGACTAACCGGGGGTTCGCAGGATGGTGGGGCAAGGAAAAAGATCAAGGCAAAGCAAACTATACACCGAACTTCTTACGTTTTGAAGCTCCTTGTGTTCTTCAGAATAACAGAGAAATTGTTGATGAGAATGGGGAGAAGCATTACTTTTCAGGTCTCTTTCTTTGTAGGCCTTCTGGTCAGGGAAAATCCATGCTTATTGTCCGGTTCGGAAACACAAGAAAAAGAACCGGGATACTTAAATTTATCCCAAACTGGTTCTTGCATCAGAATGCAGGCAAGGTCTTTGAGCAAGATATGGGGTTCCTTTCGTCCCAAAACGAAATCTTAATGAAAGAAAAGGTTCCCACCAAAAAATTGTACTTGAATCTAAGGTCGTCGGATACATGGGTAGCTGAGTACAGGAAGTGGATGGACAAAGTTGGGCATGGAATGCCTTATCATTTTGGTCACAGCACCATTTACCTGCCCCAACAACCTGCTGTTGTCGAGCACGCCCCTGCTGGTTTCGTTGCCAATTTTTCGGCTGCTCAGCCAGCTAAGGGAGGAATCGGTGGAATGTATGCTCCGAATCCCGCCAACAGATATTTCAGGCATGTAGTCCATTGCAAGGATTGCAGAAATGTTGTCAAAGCTTTTGAGACTTGGAAAAATGCCCTCTCTGTTGTTGCTCTAGTGTCAACTGCATTGGCAATTCTAGTGTCAGGAAGACAGTGGAAGGCCCTACTTTTGCTTTCGACATCACTATGTTTAGCTGGAATATATGCTTGCTCAACAGCCATTGCAATGAATACAACCAACTTCATAAGGATTCACAGAAGATTGTAAACCTAGAGCTTTGAGTTCCTTTGACTATTCAGTATGTTTTCCTTCCACTTCCCTTTTTGCTGCTGTGATTTTTCTTTTTAGGACTAGAATTTTGTGGACTCTGAAACTCAGTTTCTTCATACTGTTAAAATATGTATATACCTATACTCGAATTGACATTTTTCATGTAGAATAGGACTCGGGTTAATATGCTTCTCATATATATTAGCAAGTAAACTCATCCTTGGTAGACGCTAAGTTGAGCAACATAAAGTTGCACAAAGCATAAACAAACTAGTATTCCATTTATCCATTTCCTATGACAGTTTACAGAGCAAATTAAAGAAAAACTTCCATTGACTATATTTTCTATAACATTTTTAGAAGTTTTATTTTTTTAAATACTGGACACATTTATTTCACTAGACAATTTTTACTATAAAGATTTGGTATTTCAAAGGATAAAGGTTATATTAGAGTATCCCAAAACACCTTTAAATTATACAATTATTTAACCCATACGTACATTAAAAGACATATTTGATTCACATCCTGAGAGTTGTGCATTAATGACACAAGGATGTTAACCATGTTTAGGAAGTAATTACTTGCCGGTATTGGGTGCTTAGGTATACTAATTTATAGTAGTTAAGCGATTTTATTAAATGAAAGTATGTATTAATTAGCCATGATTAAGTGAGATGAGTCTATTTGCAAACACTATCATTCACCTATTGTTTTTGGGGGAGAATAACAAAAATAGGATACTTTTTGTACCACTATTAATTTTTTGATTCAATAACAGAAGTTATGAGAAAAAGAACCCATGTCAGAATTTTAAAATATATTGGGGCATGATTTTCCCGACCGACAGAATTTAAAAGCACGTTGGTATGCATTAAATTCTAAAATGCTGAGTTATTTTTCCAAAACTTTTCTTAGTGCGATCAATATATAAATAAATGGTTTAAAAAAGGTTCATCCAGCTTCATTTTGAGGTATGAGTAAAGCTTAACCGTTAAGAAACGGTTTATCTTCTATACGCCAAGAACACTATTGGATCACCTTTAAGATAATTTATCAAAATTTAGTTATCCATAATAATCAGTAGAACTAATAATTCTACAAAGGGTTAAATTGCAATGTTTGAGTAAAAATATTGTTTGCACAGTGGTAGATACGAGATAAATTAAAAAATAGCTAGTCACGAATGGAAACATTTATTAACTTTGATTATCTAATAAACTTTATATAAAACACACATGTTATTTATATTTTTTGATGGAGATAAGGAGCATGGGTAAGCTGACCTTGATTATGTGTGATAAAATTTTATATAAAAGACATATGCTAATGCATTTATTATCTAAGTTTTTTTTTTCTTCAAAAATGTCAGTTGTCACAACAAACCAAGTATTAGAGAAAACTTTTAAAATGAAAGCCCGATCATAAGAAAAGTAAATTTATCTCTCAATGCGTCCAAACAATATTCAAACAGATAAGTGATAACAAATATTATCGATTGGATACGGTCGTAACTCGTAACATATTGACAATCCAATATTTCCTAAGTTTGATAAATCGAGTCAAATAGTAAATTGCTGAAGGAGCTATTCGGTAACTTTCCAATGCCTTTGACAATAAAAAATGACTTAAGCTCTTTTTTCTGACAAAAAATAATACATAAGTGGCAAAAGTTCCCCATTTATTTTTTCTTTTCTCGATCTATATTGACTAACATACCCATATTGGGGGTAGATGGCTAATAATTTCTTTTTAATTTGTTGAAGTTACATATATGATGTTTTTACTGAAGCCAGAATTTACAGTTGAAAATGTTGCTTAGGTTGGACCGTTGGAAGCAAGCAAGGAAACCTACTTAATTCTAATCTAGTTTGGAGGCAAAAACCCTAAGATATTCAAAGGAAACCTTTCTTTGCCATTAACCCATTGCCGAGTCATATTCTTTTTTTGTTTGTTTGTTTTAGCAATCCCGTTCTTCTTCTTTGTAGTCTGTGATTTTATTCATGAAGAATTTATCCATGGAGGGAGTATCTTCAGAGTTACAGCTTGAAAATGGTAGTTTTCAGTTCTGCAGGCGGAACCAGGATTTCAACCTTACGAGTTTTGAATTTTAGAATGATGAATTCAAGTGCTAATGATTGAGTTGTCGATTTAATAATTGAACATATTTATGTATTTCTTAACACAAAATATACTGTGTGAGCAAAGCTATTGGATTCGGTCAAACCGATAGCTCGGCTTATGCCTCCGCCCTATCCAACTGAAACACAAGTGATGGTGTACCCGCTAGGGTTTTTGGAAAGTTATAGTATAGACTTGAATTACGAAAGGTTCAAGATTATTGGTAATCAATCTCTCTTGAACATAACTGAAAAGGAAAAAATTGGCTAGGGTTTCAAGTGGGAATTGTACAAATTTTTCTAAGAAGGCAGAAAAAAATCATTAAAGGGTACCACACAAGAAGCTTCAAGTCTAAAAACAAGCTCCACATTATGAAAATTTGCCTTGCTAATTCCATTCTTCACCATATTGGGATGAAACATAATTCAGAAGCCGATCTATTGACAAAAGGGAACTCAATGAATAATTGAGAAGATGAAGTAAAAAGTTTTTTTGAGGATGATCATGAACTTGAAAGATTTATCAATGAAGTTTTGAATGCCAAAGCAGAAAGAGTTCTAAAGGAGAATACTATACGTGATCGTAGACGGCATGAGGAATGGTTTATCAGAAAACAATTAGATACTCCCTCCAGTTTTTATGTGTTTAGTTTGATTGACACTAAGTTTAAGAATGTAAAGAGAAAATCTGAATCTTGTGGAAAGCAATTAGACACGTAAATTGAGACGAAGGGAGTAATAAAGTAGCAAAAGTTGGAGGAAAAAGCTTGAGTTTTCCAAGAGCCGAGAGTGAGAGCAATAAGTAAATTGGAATAGATATCTTTTGCTCAAATTGTAGTAATTCTTTAGAAGAGTGAATATGTAAATTATATTTTTGAAGGTATAATAGGAAGCATATTGTACCTGTATCTTGCTTTTGATGCCACTCTTTAATTTGATTTTTGAAATACAAATTGATCAATGATCTTGTGTATACCATTGTTTCTATGTGTTTTTCTAGATGCTTATCATGAATGGAATTTGTGAATATATATGATTGATGACACTTCTTAATTGCATGCATAAATATAGGGGTTGGTACTCTCTTTTATTAATCCGGGGTTTTAGGCCTTCGTGGCCTTTTACAATATTGAATTTAAGAAAATGTCTTTTCTAGATCTCTTACGTTTAAAAGAAAGATCTCTTATGTGTAAAAATAAATCTTTCATGTATAAAAAAAAGAGATGGGGTCATAAAACTAAATACAAGTTTGTAATAAGCCACAAAACCAATTGACCCGTTATTTTGTGTATTTGAAATCTTTATATATATCCTTTGCTTAAATTGTACTCCTCCGTCTCAAATTATTTATCGTGTTTCTCTTTTACACGCACTTTAAAAAAATAATAATTATGAGATATTGTTGACTATTTTACCATTATTTATGTCTTATTAGTATTTGAACAATCATAATATTACCTCATAATTGAAGTGTTTGTAGTCTTCAAGAACAATTACTACTACGGGTAAAATAGAAAGAAATAATTAAATTTGTCTTGAACTTCTAAAATAACAAATAATTTGAAATACTTAAGAAATATGTTACACCCCATACCTAAATAGAGCTTGGTAAGTTTTGCTTCTAGTTGACCAATCTGTCAGCGATGACGTAAGAGGGCAGAAGGTGGCTACACGTTTCAGTGGACTTGCGCCAAATGTCTCACCGGGTGCAGTGACCGGGGCGGGGCAACCCATTTTGCATGTGGAGCGGAGGAATTTCCTATGCACTATGTAGTATAAAGGCAGTAGGGCTCTTTCTCTTTCATTTTAGGAAGCATCACTCACTGTAACTCACCCAAAACGCTCTCAAATCTCCTTTGGAGTTTCTATGTAAACTAGACGGAATCAGAGACGATTCTAGTAGGATTCAATGTGAAGAAGCTTTGGATCTTCATTGTAATACCTGTAGAGGCCGAGTTAATCACCACAAAGGCATAGAAATTCAGGAAAACGTAGCTAGTTCTTCAACAAGGTATGTGCGGCAACTTTCTTTCTTGGCATGATTTGGTGTAAGTCTCTCTCTTTTCCTCTAAAGGATTCCCGTATTGCAAGGACTTGGTTGTTTTGAGTCCTTCCTAATGACGTTGTCCATGTTCTTGCACATTCTTGTCGATAGCATTTCTTTTAAAGTCTAAAATATTTTCAGTTGGTATCCTGAGATCGGTACATATGATGCTTTTTAAATCTAAACTTAATATCTCTTGAAATTGTCTTTGCATTTCACTTATAGGTATATGTATCTATTTTACTTTACCAAGCCGCGTTATAGACTACCGGGTACGACACCTATTGTGCGACCACTGACTAATTGAGTATGAAAAGATACAATGTGAGACACTGTCGAGCCCATGGCCGGGTATGACCGAGCCCTTGTGTGGCCGGGTACAACCGAGATCTCTATGAGTCCGGGTATAAATGAGATAAAATAAGCCTCTATCTAGCCCTCATGTGATCGGGTACGACCGAGACCTCCTAAGGCCGGGTACGATGTAATAAGGAAATAAACTTTACCGAGTCCTCGGTGAGGCCGGGTACGATGTGAAGTAGTATGCCCCATAGAAGGGCTAAATAATATTATGTTGTATTTAATGCATAGTTTCATGAGTGGCTTAACCCTTCATAAAGTTTGCATCGTTATAAGCTTATGGCTTCTACAATTTATGCCCCCAGTGACTTGTCATTGGTATTCAGGTTGAAATCAATTACTCATACTATATTATGCCACTGATTTTACATGATTTCTTAGTTTTACATACTCAGTACATTTTTCGTACTAACGCCCTTCCTTTTTGGGAGTTGTGTTCATGCCCACAAGTACAGATAGATCCGGTGGCACTCCTCCCCAGTAGATGCACATTTCAGCTGTTGGTTATCGCTCTCCACTTTTCTGGAGTAGTTGCTCAAAGTCGATAGGTACTGAAGCATGTGTTCTAATAATTTTGTACGGTGGGGCCCTATCTCGACCAAGTTATATATATGTGTCTTCTTTGGGTACTCTTTGACGCTTGCAGACTAGAGTTTGGTTGTATATCACTGAGTGGGATATAATTTTGTTGGGAACGGTTATAAATATGTATAAAATTTTAATGTTTCTTTTGCAAGTCAGTTGTACACATTTTAAATGTAACGACCCGACCGGTCGTTTCGCTTTCTAGATCCCTGTTCCTCTAAATAAGACTCTCTGTATGTGCTTTTACTATTTTATGACTTACGGGGATAGTTAGTTTGGGATTTGGAAGGGTTCAAGTTGAAATCAGAACACTTGGTTCCTTAAGGTTGGCTAAAAAGGGCTAAGTTTGACTTGAGTCAATATTTTGAGTAAACGACCTCGGAACCGAGATTTAACAGTTCTAATAGGTTCATATGATGATTTTAGACTTGTGCGTATGTTCGGATCGGATTTTGGACGATCCGGGAGCGTTTCGGTGCTTAAGGTTGAAAGTTGGCTTATTGAAGGTTTAAAAGCTCTTTAAATTTGGTTTGGAGTAGGTTTTGGTGTTATCTAGGTCCGTTTGGGATTCCGAGCCTGAAAATAGTTCCGTATGGTGATTTAAGACTTGCACGCAAAATTTGGTATCATTCCGAGTAGTTTAGGTACGAATCGGCGCATTCGGAGCAAGTTGGAAGAACTTAAAGTTCATAAGTTGATTCTATTGATTTTGGGTTGTGATTCTTAGTTTTAATGTTGTTTTCCTCGTTCCGAGAGTGCGAGCGAGTCCGTTTTATGTTTGCAAACTTGTTGGTATATTTAGACAGGGCCTCGGGGAGCCCAGATGCCATTCGGACGATGCGCAGAAGTCCTTTGGCCCTGAGTGATCAGCTGAAGCATCCAGCTTCTGGTGCAATCGCATCTGTGGAGGGCCAGTCGTAGGTGCGAGCTCGCAGAAGTGAGCTAGCAGCCGCAGAAGCGACCCAGCATGGGCAGCCCAGAAATCGCAGATGCTGACAAGGCGACCGCAGAAGCGGCATCTCAGAAGCGAGCCCTCATTCCGCAAATGCGGACCTATGCCAGCCAAGACAGGACCGCATCTGCGATGAACCCCAGGGACCGCAGATGCTAAAGTCCTGGAGGCAGAATGGTCCGTTTAATGCGGGACTTAGGCTATTTTGGCTCATTTTCTTTCATCTCTTGAGCTCTTTTGGAGCTCTTGGAAAGAGGTTTTCACCTAGCACTTTGAGGTAAGTAATTTCTATACAATGTGAGTTAAATACATAGATTATGGGTATATTTTAACATGTAAAATTATGAAAATCATGGGTTTAGATGAAAAATCTAGGTTTTGATAAAAATAGGATTTAACCACGAAAATAGTTATGAAATTGAGTGAAAATTATATATTTGAGTTCGTGAGGTTATGGGTAACAATTTTCTTTGAAAATTTTAGGAATCCGGGCACGTGGGCCCGGGGATGAATTTTAGAAATCCTTCAATTGGGGTTGGGTAATCACTCTAATAGTTAGAATATGAATTTTTGAATATGTATTGGTTAATTTATATGATATTTGACTAGTTTTGGATTGTTCGACACCGAGTTGAGGCTTTAAAACGAATTTGTGACTAGATAGTGAGCCTTGAGATGAGGTAAGTCTCTTGTCTAACCTAGTAAGAGAGAATTTTCCCCATAGATGATTTGAATTAATATTTGCTTCTAATTGTTAGGGCTACGTACGCACGAGGTGACGAGAGTCCGTGCGTAGCTATTATTTATGCTTATGTCCGGGTAGTTTGGGACCCAAATCATGAATTACCTATAATGTTTGCACGCTACTTGTTAATTTAAGTGCCTAAATTATATTTAGAACTTGTTAGAGGATTTGTAAAAGACCGAATTTCACTTACTTGAATCTTTAGCGGATTACTTGACCGTTAATAAAATTTTTATTATATTGTGTATTAGCCTTGTTATAATGTTTAAGTCAAATGCTTATAACGTATCCTCTCTTCTTGTGGAGCGGACCGAATGTCTCGGTAGTAGATAGATGCATCTATAGATCGTACCGCACGTCCCTCGGCAGTGTACAAGTTATTCTGGATCGGACCGTACGATCTCGACATAAATCGTGCTTAATAATACTTGGAGCCTAATCATACTTGATATTATTTTGTGGCTTATGAGGTTACACTTATTAATGATGGAAATTTATTTGGAATTTATTAATTTGTGAAAGAATTATTTGCACCTGCTTGTTAATGAGTTTTTATAATTATTTACATAACTCATGCTTATTTAAAATTTTTGTATTCATATTGTTAGCCCTTAGTAAGTGTCAAAGTCAACCCCTCGTCACTACTTATTCGAGGTTAGATTAGATACTTACTGGGTACGTATTATTTATGTACTCACGCTATACTTCTGTACTAACCATGCAGGATCTAAGGCAGGTGCATTTGGCAGTCCTACCGGCGCGCATCCCAGATATCCCGAGGCCTAGTGGTGAGCTGCTTCCTGAGCCGTTCTGCAGACCCTAGAGTCTCTCTTTTGTATTTATATTCTGTCTACTTTATTTCGAACAGTAGTTAGAGTTTTGTGTATTTTACTAGTTGCTCAAACACTTGTGATACTAGGTCCTGGCATACACACTAGTAGACTTTATGGTTTTGGAGCACTTATATTACTATGATTGCCACTCAGTTGTTTCCGTTTCATTTACTGAATTTTCCACTCTTTAATTCACTATTAAAATGAATTCAATTACTTAAAAACTTATATAAAGAGAAATAACGTGGTTTCAGTCACTGTTGGCTTGTCTAACGGTAACGTTGGGCGCCATCATGACCCATAGTAAAAATTGGGTTGTGACAACATGGTATCAAAGCACTAGGTTCACGTAGGTCTCACAAGTTATGAGCAGGCCTAATAGAGTCTTACGGACCGGTGCAGAGACGTCTGTACTTATCTTCGAGAGGTTATAGGGTGTTAGGAAACTACTCATTCTTCATCTCCTATCATGCAGTTGATGCGGTACTAAGTATCTTTATCTTATTCTCGCACAGATGGTGAGAACGCGCGCAGAGGATGTTCCAAAACATGAAGGAGCTGCTCCCCCTATTGTTAGAGGCCGAGGGAGGGCTCCAGCCCGTGGTAGAGGACGAGGACGTCCCAAGGTTGCTACAGCTATTCTACCAGCGAATCCAGTAGAGGATCTTATCATTGAGGAGCAGGGCGAGGTGCCTGCAGTAGAGTCAGCCCCAGCGAATTTCATGTCCGCGCCAGGTTTCCAGGAGGTCATGGACAATATGCTGCAGTTCATGGATTCTATGACTCAGGCTGGTTTATTTCCGGGAGACCTAGCCACATATCAGGCGGGAAGGGGGAGTACATGCCCCTACCGCTCAGGCTCCAGGGCATGCAGCTGCCGTATATCATACCCCGGGCGCACTACCCATGGGCGGAGCTTAGCCAGTTACAACAGCTATACCTGAGCCCAGACCAGCTGCGGTCGGTGATCTGCAGAAGCTATTGGACAGATGGACTAGGCTTCATCCTCCTGTCTTTGGAGATGAGCGACATGAGGAACCCCATGACTTTATTGATCGGTGCAGGGACAGACTGCACAACATGAGGATATTAGAGTCCCATGAGGTGGATTTTACTACTTTCCAGCTGGAGGGCAGGGCCCATAGGTGGTGGCAGTCATATCTCCTTGACAGACCAGCAGATTCACCTCCCATGACTTGGGACCAGTTCACCCGTATTTTTCTAGATAGGTATATCCCGCCCTCTTAGAGGGAAGAGTTATGGTTTTAGTTTGAGCAGCTCCAGCAGGGTCAGATATCAGTGACCGACTATGGGGCGAGGTTCTCTGAGTTGTCTCGCCATGCACTTATGATCATTCCCACCGATGCAGAGAGAGTGCGGAGGTTTGTTGCAGGTTTGCACACTAGAATTCAGGCCACCATGGCCCGAGAGGTTGAGATGGGGACTTCTTACGAGCTAGTTGTAGAGATAGCTCGGAGGATCGAGGGTGTACGTCAGCGTAGCCAGGAGCAGGCTACGAGGGATAAGCGGTTTCGGTATTTTGGAGAGTTTACAGGTGACCCGGCTGGGGGAAGAGGTCAGTTTATGAGGGTCAGTCTAGCAGGCCTATATACCCATCACCGCCGCCTCCTCGGGGTGCTCCAGTGCGACCTTATTTCAGTGCCATGCCAGATAGTTCTTACCACCCGCCAGCTATTTAGGGATCCTCTAGTGGGTATTCAGGCCATCAGGGTCAGACTTTAGGTCAGCAGTCCACCATACCGAGAGGTTGTTTCGAGTGCGGGGACCTTAGTCATGTGCGGAGGTTCTGCCCCAGGCTTCGGGGCAAAGCAGTGCAGTAGGGTCAGCAGCCTATGATTCCATAACCAGTTGCCCCAGCAGCCGTCCGGCTGCCCAGAGGTGGAGGGCAAGTGGGTAGGGGCCGTCCTAGATGTGGAGGCGAGCCACGAGGCGCTCCAGCCAGATTCTATACCTTCCCATCCAGACCAGATGCAGTAGCCTCAAATGCCATGATTACAGGTACTATTTTTGTCTGCGGTAGGGATGCTTCGGTACTATTTGATCCATGGTCTACATATTCATATGTTTCATCTATGTTTGCTCATTACTTGGGTATTCCTCGTGAGTCCTTGGGTACTCCTGTTTATGTGTCCACACTAGTGGGCGATTCTGTTGTTGTGGATCAGATCTATTGGTCATGTATTGTTACATTTTGTGGTTATGAGATGAGAGTGGATCTTCTGTTTCTTGATATGATCGACTTTGAGGTCATCCTGAGCATGGATTGGTTGTCTCCATATCACGCCATCCTTGATTGTTATGCCAAGACTATTACCTTGGCAATGTAGAGTTACCTAGACTGGAGTGGAGGGGGTCATCTGTTAGTGCATCTAGTCGGGTTATTTCCTTTCTGAAGGCTCGACACATGGTCTAGAAGGGTTGTTTGGCTTATCTAGCTTGTGTTCGGGATACTACTATGAAGACTCCGGCGATTGATTCAGTGCACATAGTCATGGATTTCTCCGATGTGTTTCCTTCAGATCTCCCAGGCATGCCACCAGATCGTGATATTGATTTCTGTATTGATTTGGCTCCAGGTACCCAACTTATATCTATTCCACTGTACCTCATGGCTTCGAAAGAGTTGAAGGAACAACTTGAGGAGTTGCTAGCAAAGGGGTTCATCAGACCGAGTGTGTCGCCTTCGAGTGAACCCGTGTTATTTGTGAAGAAGAAAGATGGGACTATACGGATGTGTGTTGATTACTGCAGTTGAACAAAGTTACCTTTAATAACAAGTACATGTTGCCGCGTATTAATGATTTGTTTGACCAGTTTCAGGGTGCTAGTGTTCTCTAAGATCGACTTGAGATCGGGGTACTATCAGCTGAAGATTTGGGATTCTGATATTCTGAAGACAGCTTTCCGGACTAGATATGGCCATTATAAGTTTCTAGTGATGTCCTTTGGCTTGACTAACACCCTGACAATGTTTATGGATTTGATGAATCGGATGTTCAGTCCTTATATTGATTTGTTTGTCATTGTCTTCATTGATGACATTTTGATCTACTCACATGGCATGGAGGAGCACGAGCATCATTTGAGAGTGATGCTTTAGACCTTGCGGGAACAGAAGCTATATGCTAAGTTCTCAAGTGTGAGTTCGGGTTGGATTCTGTGGCATTCTTAGGGCATGTTGTATTAGGTGAGGGTATTAAGGTAGACCCCAAGAAAATCGAGGCAATTCAGAGTTGGCCTTGTCCTACCACAGTGATTGATATCAGGAGATTCCTGGGGTTATCAGGTTATTATCGTCGGTTTGTGGAGGGCTTCTCATCTATTGCAACACCTTTGACTAGATTGACCCAGAAGGGTGCTCCGTTTCGATGGTCCGATGATTGCGAGATGAGATTTCAGAAGCTCAAGACCGCATTGACATCAGCACCAGTGTTAGTGTTGCCTTCCGATTCAGGGATGTATACAGTGTATTGCGACACTTCACGCATTGTCTTGGATTGTGTATTGATGGAGGAGGGGCGAGTTATTGCATATGCTTCACGTCAGCTAAAGCCCCACAAGAAGAATTACCCTGTACACGATTTGGAGTTGGCTGCGATTGTTCATGCACTTAAGATCTGGAGGCATTATCTTTATGGGGTGTCCTATGAGGTTTACACCGACCATCGCAGATTGGAGCATTTGTTCAAGTAGAGGGATCTCAATTTGAGCAGCGCAGATGGCTTGAGTTACTAAAAGATTATTATATTACCATCCTTTATCATCCCGGCAAGGCGAATATAATTGCAGATACCTTGAGCAGGAAAGCAGAGAGTATGGGTAGTTTGGTATTCATTTCAGCGGAGGAGAGGCCACTAGCTTTGGACATTCAGTCCCTAGCTAACAGACTTGTGAGGTTGGATATTTCAGAGCCCAACAGAGTTCTTGCATGCGTTGTCGCCTAGTCTTCACTATTCGAGCAGATCAAGGTTTGCCAGTTTGATGATCCACACTTGTTGGTTCTCAGAGAGACGGTACTGTAGGGTGGTGCCAAGGAGGTTACTATCGATGAGGATAGTGTTCTACGACTCCAGTATCGTCTATGTGTCCCTAATGTCAATGGATTGAGGGAGAAGATTCTAGAGGAGGCACATAGTTCTCGGTATTCTATTCATCCAGGTGCTACGAAGATGTATTGTGACCTGAGGCAACATTATTGGTGGTGGCATATGAAGGACATAGTGGAATATATAGCGAGGTGCCTAAATTGCCAGCAGGTTAAGTATGAGCATCAAAGGCCAGGTGTCCTACTCCAGGAGATGGTTATACCTGAGTGGAAATGGGAGCGCATTATGATGGACTTCGTAGTTAGGTTGCCACGGACCTTGAGGAATCTTGATGCAGTTTGGGTCATTGTCGACAGGTTGACCAAGTCGGCACACTTCATTCCGGTTGTGACCACGTATTCTTCAAAGAAGTTGGCCCAGATTTACATTCAGGAGATTGCTCGGTTACATGGTGTGTTGTATCCATCATATCAGGTAGAGGCCCTTAGTTTACTTTACATTTCTAGAGCAGTACAGAGTGAGTTGGGGACCCGGGTAGAGCTCAGCACAGCCTTTCATCCGCAGACCGACGGGCAGTTGGAGCGGACAATTTAGATCTTGGAGGATATGCCCAGAGCATGTGTGATTGACCTCGGAGGGCAGTGGGATCGATTCTTTCCTTTGGCTGAGTTTGCTTACAAAAATAGTTATTAGTACAACATTGAGATGGCTCCATTTGAGGCTTTATATGGTCGGCGATGTCGTTCTCTCATCAGATGGTTTGAGCCCGACGAGGCTAAGTTTTATGGTACTGATTTGGTGAAGGATGCCTTGTAAAAGGTAAAGTTGATTCACGAGCGGCTTCGCACAGCACAGTCCAGACAGAAGAGTTATGTGGAGTAGAAGTCACATGATTTATCATTTATAGTGGGCGAGAAGGTTCTCTTGAAAGTCTCGCCGATGAAGGGAATCATGAGGTTCGGGAAAAAGGGCATGTTGAGCCCAAGGTTTACCATTTGAGGTGTTGAGGCGAGTTGGGGAGGTTTCTTATGAGCTTGCTTTGCGTCCCAGCCTATCGTGAGTTCATCCAATTTTCCACGTGTCTATGCTCCGGAGGTATCATGCCGACAAGTCGCATGTGTTAGACTTCAGCACGGTTTAGCTAGATGAGAGCCTAGGTTATGAGGAAGAGCCAGTTGCCATTGTTGATAGGCAGGTTCGCTAGTTGAGGTCCAAGAAGATTTTTGCGGTAAAAGTTCAATGGATGGGCCAATCAGTCGAGGAGGAGACTTGGGAGGACGAGGAGGACATGCGGAGCAGATATTCACACCTATTCAGCACTTCAGGTATGATTCTAGACCCGTTCGAGGACGAACGTTTGTTTAAAAGGTGGAGAATGTAACGACTCGAACGGTCATTTTGCTTTATAGATCCCTGCTCCCCTAAATAAGACTTCTTGTATGTATTTTTACTATTTTATGACTTGCGGTGATGGTTAGTTCGGGATTTAAAAATGTTCGGGTTGAAATCGGAACACTTGGTTCCTTAAGGTTGGCTAAAAAGGGCTAAGTTTGACTTGAGTCAACGTTTTGAGTAAACGACCTCTGAACCAGGATTTGACGGTTCTAATAGGTTCGTATGATGATATTGGACTTGGGCGTATGTTCAGATCGGGTTTTGGATGACCCGGGAGCATTTCGGCGCTTAAGGTTGAAAGTTGGCTTATTGAAGGTTTAAAAGTTCTTTAAATTTGGTTTAGAGTAGGTTTTGGTGTTATCAAATTTTGTTTGGGATTTTGAGCCTAGGAATAGTTCTGTATGATGATTTAAGACTTGCACGCAAAATTTGGTGTCATTCCGAGTAGTTTAGGTACGAATCGACGCATTCAGAATAAGTTAAAAGAACTTGAAGTTCGTAAGTTGATTCTATTGGTTTTGGGTTGTGATTCTTAGTTTTAATGTTGTTTTTTGCATTCCTAAGGTACGAGCAAGTCCGTTTTATGTTTGCAAACTTGTTGGTATATTTGGATGGGGCTTCGGGGGCCCAGGATGCCATTCGGACGATACGCGAAAGTCGTTTGGCCCTGAGTGATCAGCTGAAGTATCCAACTTCTGGTGCAATTGCACCTGTGGAGGGCTAGCCGCAGGTGCGAGCTCGGAGAAGTGAGCCAATAGCCACAGAAATGGCCCAACATGGGCTGCCCAGAAACCGCAGATGCGCGACCGCAGAAGCGTTGAAGGGACTGCAAAAGTGGGGCTTGCGCAGGTTCGGCTCGTCTGCCGCAAGAACGGCATCGCAGAAGCGAGCCCTCATTCCGAAAATGTGGACATAGGCCAGCCAAGAGAGGACCGTATTTGCGATGAACCTTCCACAGATGCGGCCTAGGGACCGCATATGCGAAAGTCCTGGAGGCAGAATGGTCCATTTAATGTAGGACTAGGGCTATTTTGGCTCATTTTCTTTTATCTCTTGGGCGATTTTGGAGCTCTTGGAAAGGGTTTTTACCTAGCACTTTGAGAATAAGTAATTTCTATACAATGTGAGTTAAATACATAGATTATGGATAGATTTTAACATGTAAAATTGTGACAATTATGGGTTTAGATGAAAAATCTAGGTTTTGATAAAAATAGGATTTAACCACGAAAATGGTTATGAAATTGAGTGAAAATTATATATTTGAGTTCGTGAGGTTATGAGTAATAACTTTCTTCGAACATTTCCGGAATCCGGGCACGTGGGCCCTAGGATTAATTTTAGAAATCCTTCAATTGTGGTTGGGTAATCACTCTAATCGTTAGAATATAAACTTTTGAACCTGTATTGATTAATTTATATGACATTTGACTAGTTTTGGATTGTTCGGCACTGAGTTGAGGTTTTAAAACGAAATTGTGACCAAAAAGTGAGTCTTGAGATGAGGTAAGTCTCTTGTCTAATCTTATAAGAGAAAATTTGCCCCATAGGTAATTTAAATTAATATTTGCTTTTAATTGTGGGGGCTACGCACGCACGAGTTGACGAAAGTCCGTGCGTAGATACTATTTATGCTTATGTCCAGGTAATTTAGGACCCAAATCATGAATTACCTATAATATTTGCACCCTACTTGTTAATTTAAGTACCTTAATTATATTAGAACTTGTTAAAGAAATTGTAAAAGACCGAATTTCACTTACTTGAATCTTTAGCGGATTACTTGACCGTTAATAAAAATTTTATTATATTATGTATTAGCTTTGTTATAACATTTAAGTCAAATGCTTATAAAGTATCCTCTCTTCTTGTGGAGCGGGCCGAACGCTTCGGCAGTAGATAAATGCATCTATGGATCGTACCGCAAGTCCCTCGGCAGTGTACACGTTATTCTAGATCGGGCCGTACGACATCAGCATAAAATCGTGCTTAATAATACTTGGAGCTTAATCATACTTGATATTATTTTGTGGCTTATGAGGTTACACTTATTAATGACAGGAGTTTATTTGGAATTTATTAATTTGTGAAAGAATTATTTGCACCTGCTTGTTGATGAGTTATTATAATTATTTACATAACTTATGCTTATTTAGAATTTCTGTATTCATATTGTTAGCCCTTAGTAAGTGTCGAGGTCGACCCCTCGCCACTACTTCTTCGAGGTTAGATTAGATACTTGATGGGTACGTGTTGTTTATGTACTCACGCTACACTTCTACACTAACCATGCTGGATTTGAGGCAGGTGCATCTGGCGGTCCTACCGGCGCGCATCCCAGATATCCCGAGGCCTCGTGGTGAGCTGCTTCCTGAGCCGTTCTGCAGCCCCTAGAGTCTCTCTTTTGTATTTATATTCTGTCTACTTTATTTTGGACAATAGTTAGAGTTTTGTATATTCTACTAATTGCTCATACACTTGTGACACCAGGTCCTGACACCCATATTAGTAGACTTTATGGTTTTGGAGCACTTATATTACTATGATTTCCACTCAATTGTTTCCGTTTCATTTATTTAATTTTCCACTCTTAAATTCCCTATTAAAATGAATTTAATTACTTGAAAACTTATATAAAGAGAAATAACGTGGTTTAAGTCACTGTTGGCTTACCTGGCAGTAACGTTGGACGCCATCACGACCCATAGTAGAAATTGGGTCGTGACATTAAACTTCCAGTATTATTACTTGGAGGCCTTGTTGGCCCAGATTTTATGATTAAGAAAAGATGTAAGAACGGGCGTCGGTTTGCAGGGGCCTTCGGGAGATGTGTGCCGGTCGCACCTTCCAAGGTTGGGGTGTGACAAAATACTCCCTCTATTTTACTTTGTTTATCATAGTTTGACCTGACATAAAATTTAATAAAGAAAGATTGACTTTTGTAAGTCTTAAATATGTTAGTATAATATTTGTGAGACTATAGAACTTTTGAACTTATGATCTCAATGTATTATAGCATTTGTGTGTCTACAATAACTTTTTATTATGTGTCATTCTTTTTATATTGAATTAATAGACAAATAGTGTCACATAAAATGCAACAGGGAGTAAACTTTTGATGGTATAGGAAGCATATCCTGGATCTTGCTTTTGTTAGCCTCTATTTTGACTTTGGAATGCAGATTGATCAATATTTATGACAACTATTACTAGTGTATACCTTCTTTTCTGATTGTTATGAATGGAATTTTGTTATAGATGTGGTTGATGGTACCTTGCAATTGCATGCATAAACGTAACATAAGTATATGATAATTTTTTATAGACCGAGGGGTTAATCTTTATTTTCAAATCGCTGTTTTGTGAATTGAAATCTTAATATTGTAGTTCATATTTATATTTTTTCAATTTGCTATTTTTAATACCTGTTTCTTTTAGGGAAAATGGCCAAATATACCCCTCTATTTTGATATATTATTCATATTTACCATCTGTTATACTATTGAGTCAAATCTACCCTCAACGTTAGCAAAGTTTTCAAATTTGCCCTCTAACCTAACGAAAAGCCCCAAATCCCTTCTATTTACTGTAATTCTTCTCACAAATCAGTCATCTCCTTCGTGTGATCCACCAGAGAAGAAAAACGGTCCATATTATAGAAATAGGAGTGTGGAGTTACAGCATAATTATTCCCCTTGTCTTTGGTTATGCTTAAACCATAAATGAAACGCAGAATTCACAGTTTATGGGTATGTCTCCAATGGAATGAGGATGAGTGAAATACCGTAGATAATTTGAAAGAGATTTATTTGATTCTTCAGGTGGTCAAAATGCATTCGCTTATAAAGTTGTTAGTAATATTTACTATTTTTTATGGAGGCATAACAAGGCCGTAGTTATCCATGTAAATGCATTCCCTTTCGGATTTGGATTTAGTATGTCATTTGATGCAAATTTTGCTTGCGCAAGCACTTCTGCATGAAATTTGTGACATATGATTCTTTAGTATTGTTTGAGAAATCCTAAATTAAATGATCTGTTTAAATTATGTCCTGCTTCAGAATATTCTTTCAAAGGAATATTTACTAGTGTTCTCATGCCCGAAGGTGGCGAGTTTGTTAAGTATTCCTGCTCTAAATAATCAAGTGGAATAAGAAATCAACTTGTCGAGGATATTTTCTTATCTGGTAGAGCACACGCAGGGATAAGTAATTTGTGAGAAAATATTGTAGTAAATAAAAGGAATTTGGGATTTGGGGGCTTTCCGCTAGATTAGAGGGCAAATTTGAAAACTTTGCTAACGGCGATGGTAGATTTGACCCGATAATATAACGGAGGATAAATGTGAACAATATATCAAAGAAGAGGGGTATATTTGGCCCTACTGAAAATAGCAAATTGAAAAAAATATAAATATGAACCACAATATTAAGATTCCAATTCACAAAACAGCGATTTGAAAATAAAGATTAACCCCTCTGGCTAAAGAGTTTCACATGAACCCTTTGCGTTCCTCTAACTCTGCTGCTCTGCCCCTGACAAGAGTACTACTGCTCAATGCCGCTTAAAGTCATCATCCCAAACTTTGGCAGAAAGATAATGTGGATATGAATAGCAGTTAATCAATGATTTGTGTGCAGTGGTCATGTATATATACCAGTAGGTATGGGTTAATTTCTCCCTGCAATTGAGAAATAAAATTGCACATGCACAAGTTGTGCTAGCTGTTACACTCCCACCCCCTCCCCCCACCCCCCACCCCCCCAAAAAAAGAGAAAATAAAAATTCAGGATTAATTAAGATTTATATACAAAATAAATCACCTTAGATAAAACCAATCGTCAGTACGGGCTAAAGCTATATATAGCAAACTATACCATCTATTTGAAATGGCGGTTTTGTTTGACGTTGAAACACAACTTATTAGACATCAAAATTTAGAATTATTCAACTGTTTGCTAACATAAGTTAAGATAGAAATGTGCCAAAAGGTAATAAAGAAATACTATGTTATTACTTGTCACAATATGGGGAACTTTTAAAGGGCTCGACAGTTATACTTTGAAAAGCATGGAGACAATAATAGTAGCTACTAAATGCGAGGAAAAAATTTATGCGCACAAATTGGTCCAGCACCAAAAGTTGTAAATTTTCAATAAAAAAAAAAAAGCAAGGAAAGAGTTTAGAAAGCATAAAAGAAAATACTCAAGGTGGAATTTAAGTGTTAATGAGATGGGTATGAAGAATTAGGGAAAATAACATTGTATAGTCGTTTTCAAAATAATAGTTAAAAAAAAAATATATTTTTGTATATATATATATTTATGTATATTATACATAAAAATTACACAAATTTTATATATTTTTTTGACTACCGATATAAATAGTTTCTGATATGGCTAAAAAGATCAAGAATAGGAGTTTAATTTAGTAGAAAAATATTAGGTGATTCTTCCATCTAACCTTGTAGGACTGAGTTATCCAATACAAGACGAAGTAGCGGGTATTCAATATTGGAATAGTCAAGACACGTACAAGTAATTATCTCGAACCCGCATTGTTAAAAAAAAATATGAAAAAAGGACACCGTTCACTAGCATTTAGAACTCATCTGTTTTCTACCTTGTCAGAAATGAGTAAATCATTGATATCCTGCCATGACCAGACCAAATAAATGTAGCTTTAAATAATTCTTCTTCCTTCTCCATCTTTATTCAAACCGGTCCAACCTCCACTCCTTTTTCTTCTTTTTCTTTTATTCCTTCATTGTGTTAACAGAGAACAAAGAAAGTTTTCTGCAACAACGATAATATATGGAGAAGCACAAAGTTTTCTTTCTTGGTTTCTTTTGTTTAACGCTATTTCCAGCTTATTCATATTCTAGCCTTTCCTTTGAGTTCTATGCACTTTCTTGCCCAACAGCTGAATTCATGGTTAAAAATACAGTGAGATCAGCTTCTTCTATGGACCCAACACTCCCTGGAAAACTTCTTCGTCTCCTTTTCCATGACTGCTTTGTTGAGGTAATTTTGTAATTTGCTACTACTCATTATATTGAGTCAACAGCATAATTACTTTACAAAAAATTGGAACTTTCCTACTTATATCCTCTTGTTTTTTTTTTTTAAACGATATAGTCTAAAAGATCTTATAATTTCAGGTAATTATCCATAATAAAATGCATTTTACGCCTTTGCACTTCATTTCAAAAATCAGTTTTTGTATTAGTACTATCGTGTTTTTCTCATACTGGAAAACGAAAAAAGATGGTAATATTATAGAAGCAATAGCAATTTTTGGATAGATTGTTTAGCATACAGCAATATTAAGTTTTATTTTGCTAAATTATAAAAAGTAAAAATTAGTGTCGGTTATTGACTCATAGAAGTGTAATTCAATGAATCGTCCAACTATTTAAACTTGTGTTGAGGGAGTGAGTTTCTTTTATACCATTAATTAAGTGTAGCGCTACAGTTAAAATATGCAGTTTCTATTCTCATCAACTTTCAATTTGGAATATTGCTCGCACGCCTAACAGAATTAACCAAATTAAACGTGATGAAGACAGTGGCGGAGCCACCTTATAGGAGGGGTGTCAAATGACACCCCTTCGCGAGAAAAATATACTGTGTAGGTAGGTAAAAAAAAATATATGTATATTTACTATGTATTGATTTCCCTTAATCTCCTGGTATGTTTACTTTTATATATTTTGACACCTCTTAACGAAAATTTTGACTCCGCCACTGAATATGAAGATTTAATTCCTGTTTTTATATCATCAGGGTTGTGATGCATCTATACTTTTAGAAGGGAATGGAACAGAGAGAAGTGATCCAGCAAACAAATCACTTGGAGGATTTTCAGTAATAGAATCTGCAAAAAGAGTATTGGAAATCTTTTGCCCAGGAACTGTTTCTTGTGCTGATATTATTGCATTGGCTGCTAGAGATGCTGTTGAATTCGTAAGTTTCAATGTGCACATTTTTCTACATTCTATTCTTTCCCTTTTCGGTTTATTTTACATTTGTTGAGCTTGGAAATGTTGGGTCTTAGCTCATTTTACCTCATTTTTCAATCCTAGACTCCATAAAAGGTGATTTCTTGAGAGATATGGAGTAACCAAAATTGTTGAATAGATATATAGATGGTAAAATGATGCTTTTTATATCTAAATAAAGCAATCTTTTATCTTCTACATTGAGGTAAAATGGAAAAGGAAGTTGAGGACCCAAGAAATAAAATTGTATTATGACTTTTTCTGTCAATTGTTGGACAAAATTTTATTACATATTGGACAGAAACAGATATAATAGAAAACATGAACAATTATAAAAATCCATATAAATGATGTACTTGATGTTACATAGTAATATAGTAGTAATTGTTGTTTTCATAATAACATTATAAATTGCAAATTGAGGCGGAGCTAGCATGTAAGATACGAGCTCACGTGAACTCTGTAGCTTTTGTTCATATTTTGTATATGTATTAAAAATTATACTAAATATTCATAAATATTTGACTCTAAACTTAATTATTATTGTATATTATTATTTGAGGTAGCTGTAAATATCCATAAACTTTAAATCTTAGATCCGTCGTATATACATTGTTCTTGAACAGGCAGGAGGGCCAAATGTTCAAATTCCAACTGGGAGAAGAGATGGGAAACTTAGTTTGGTTTCAAACGTGAGATCAAATATAGTGGACACGAGTTTCTCAATAGATCAAATGATTAATATATTTTCTGCAAAGGGATTGTCTTTGGATGACCTTGTTATTTTATCAGGTACATATATATACTTCTCTCTCTAAATCCTTTATTTCATAGAATCATTTAATATGATTAACTTTTAAGCATGAGAGGCATCTGTTTATACTATATATCAAGTTGGTTTATAATAGTCTCGTAGTATTCAGGGGCGATTCCCAAAAGCAGGTAAAACAACTGCACCATTTTTTGTTACACCTAATATGATGTATATAAGTTTGAAAAAAAGTTATGTGAAGTGAAAATGTTTGATTTCTCTCTTTAACAAATATAGAGAAAGAGGATTTGCAACTGCTAAGATTTCTGCTAAGCAAATTGCATTTGAAATGAATATCGAACTAGAATTTCGTAAGAAATGTGTGGTATATAGGAAGAAACAATTTGATAAGAATGTTGATAA
The DNA here is from genome assembly GCF_000715075.1 of Nicotiana tabacum. Lineage (NCBI taxonomy): Eukaryota > Viridiplantae > Streptophyta > Magnoliopsida > Solanales > Solanaceae > Nicotiana > Nicotiana tabacum. The sequence goes on from NC_134103.1 coordinate 112,299,515, forward strand.
TGAAATCTCAAAATTTCTTGAAAAGTCCTTTAGAGTTAATTACTTTTGATACACGTAAACAAGGCTATTTTCATTTCAAAATAGATTTGAACAATTCGAAGCATATAAAATTATTTTTGATTTTCTATTTAGCGGTAAAAAACTAAGATCACTAGATGATGAAAATTTAAAAAAATATTGTCTTAATCTTGAATGTTTCTTAAAGCATAATAATCAATCTGATATTGATGGTTTAGATTTATTTTCTGAATCAAAAGTGTTAAGGAGAATAGTACAATTAGAAGATAATAATTTAATTAATATACTAAATCAATTAAAATGATTTGATTCTTTTCTAAATGCTTATATTGCTTATAGAATAATATTAATAACTCTCGTTACCGCTGCTTCAGCGAAAAGAAGTTTTTTAAAATTAAAAGATGATAAAATCTTACCTTAGATCAACAATGTTTCAAAAGATATTAAATATATTATCAATTGAGAAAGATTTATTAGGAAAATTAATTATAAAATAATTATTAATAATTTTGCATCTTAAAAACTTGTTGGGCCGCCCCTGGCAGTAGTATCGATAACCTCCGCATTATGTACATGCAAGTTTGTCGAACTCCTCCTTCCCTTACTTTTTACTATGTACAAAAAAATATAAAGAAAAATTGCAATATTAGATATGTTAATTTGAGCAATAATAAGAGGCGGCTTCCTATATAATACTACCAAATTAAAAAGATGCCAATAATTTCGAAGTTGTGAAGACTAGTAATAATACGTGGTCAAAGTTTTCAATATTAGGATCCCACAACTTTATGAGTTAATAGTAGTTTATCAAGTAGGGTCACAAGAATTTAAAGCCATTTATTCTTCACACCCGACTAAATATTTATCTTTGCATCCCTTAGGTAGTTCCAGACAATTATTGTTCATTATTTGCTTAATATCATAAGAGATACAAGGATAACAAGTATCCCTTTTTTTTTAAATGTTGTTTAGTTTAATTTTAAAAAAAAAACTTATATTAAGATATAGAGCCTCCTAATACATTTGTGGACGTAAAGTTTAGTTCCATTATTTTTCCCCAAAGGAACGTGTACCTAGAGTTCGTTCTGGATTTACTATGGACGCGTATATGGATGTCTGAATTTAAGGAGAGCTTCTTATTAAGTCTTACATTAATATATTCTACATGTAGGGGAATCAATAGTTTGTAGGGGTTTATTTGTTAAAAAAATCGAAATTTAAGTCTTGTAATTAGTGTATTCTATAAATGAAACGAAAAAAAAGAATTGATACTCATAGAGGGTTAAACATGAGTTTAACTCGTATACAGTGACAAATAATAAAATTTTACAACATTGTATCACATTTACCTGTTGACAAGTCGTCTTATCTTTAAGATTGTAAATCTCATTTATAGAAAGTATATATTTTTTGGATAACCTGATAATGTAAAAATTTATGTACACCGTGTGTGTATATAAGTTAAACTAGGGAAAAAGTTCAAGTTTTTTGTTATACTATCTTTTGCCCTTTATTGCACTTTTAGTCCATTCATATCTTTGCATTTTAGCAAATTATCTTGTATTTGTTATTATCATTAACGAAGCTCTAGGGTGAAACCAGTGGACTCCACGTGTCCAAATTATTCACTAAGAAAAAAAAATTCAAAATTTACCCTCAACTTTTAAATATGATTTAAAATTACCCTCAGGCACTCTATTACAATAAGGGGCATAAACAAGACTTTTCCACCAACGACAAGGGTAATACTAGACTAAAATTTTAACGTACATCAAAGTTGCTCAATGTCGAGCCGTACGTCATCAAATTTGATCATTTTCCCGTTAAACTATGCTCATATGTATATGTGTGAGAGAGAGATGTTGGGAATGTGATACATTGTTGTATGCCAAAATTGTAGGAGCACACACCATAGGATCAGCACATTGCAATGCATTTAGTGATCGTTTTCAAGTGGATTCAAAGGGCAATATCAGTGTCATTGACACATCTTTAGACAGAGAATATGCAGCTGAGCTAACAAAGCAGTGTCCAGCAGGAGCAAATCCCTCAATTACTGTCAAGAATGATCCTCAAACCCCTCAACTTTTTGACAATCAGTATTACAAAGATTTGTCAGCACATAAGGGGCTTTTTCAATCTGATTCTGTTTTGTTTAGTGATGGTAGAACAAGGAAAAGAGTGATGGATTTTGCAGATGATCAGAACAGTTTTTTTCAGAGTTGGAGTCAGTCTTTTGTGAGACTTGCTGGTCTTGGAATTAAGTCTGTGGATGAAGGAGAGATTAGAGCTTCTTGTTCAGTCACTAATTAATTAATGTGTGATATATGAGACAGAATGAAACAGATTATATTGTTGTAATTAGCTTTCTGATTTGATAACCTATAAATGATGGTAAGTGATCTGTTATTGACGTTAAAACTAATAGTAATATTTAAATTCTTCTCACTTTTCTTCGTTTTGTCGAAGGAATCTATCTATATCTATATATCTATATAATCATTAGAAAGTAGAGTTGATATGGCACTTCTCAAAGATGAGGATTACTATTTATCTTTTTTTCTGTTTTTTTTTGGCCTTTTTTCCTATTTTCTCCAATTAATTGTGAAGCAGTAAAATCTGAAGAGGTGTATCACATTTATTACACCCTCTTAACTCTCTCGAAGAGTTACGTTTTTGAAGCTCTCTGAAACGGTACAACCGAAAGAGTTGTGCCTAATTTACTGTACCTCTCTAAAGAATTATGGTGCCTTCCCTTTAAATTTTGGCACACATAATCACATTCTTTTAAGCTGCTTAGCCCTTTATTTTTCTCAAAGTTTTTCGTTTTCCTTTTGCTTCTTTTTTATTCATTACTTCTGTTTCCAACCTCCATACTTTGCTTTATTAGACTATTTGTTTTGCTTGGTGTACTTCTTAAATTCTCCGATCTACTCAAGTTCTTCATTCATTTTCCGTTTTGATAATATTCATGTTTAGCAATAAAATCATGAATGTTCCTTCAAGATTTTGATTTGTATTTTTTTTCGTGTGTGTATTGTATTTGTATTCATGTTTTTTTCGTTTTGATTTGTATTTAACAATACTTAGAGTCATTATCTTGAAGAGATGTTAAGAACAAAGTAGCGGCATGGTTACAAAATATTACAGTAGTAAGTACGTATTTTTCATCTATTAGCTTTCTGATTCTCTTTCTTTCGTATTAATTCGATTTATGATAAGTTTGTGTTATTTTTCGTGGATAGTTTGGTGAAATGTTATTGAGCATAATCTGAGATGCTTGCCTTTTTCTCTCAATTAGTTATTTTTTTTATCTTGCCAGTTATTGTTTATTTATGATGCAATTAGATAGGGTAATGAAAAGTTGTAACTTCTGTCAATTGTTTTTTGCCCAATGTCTACAGAGATGAAACCGTTGTCAATAACTTATTATAATTAATCGGTTAAAATTTCTGACTTCTCATTTTAAAGTGCAACGTATCCACAGAGGTATAAAGAAAGATGGCAACACCACCAGCACTCCGACAAAAGGAGGGTGATACGGTTCAAATCTTAACCAACTGCAGGGGAATTGTTTCTACTACTTCTGTCATTCTTGAAAGCTTAAATTACGTAAGGTTCATCTTATACATATTTATTTTGAGAGCAATAAATAGATATACCGTGGAAACGAGTCTGTCTTCTTTAAAAGAAAATTATAAAGAAACCTATTTCTTCTTTTCGTGACAATGATTAAAATATATACGTCTTGAACTGAGGATGTGGTTGCAATATTATTTCAGTGTGTGTGTTACCAGCAAAGGGATCGAAATCCATAGGCATCTATTATGTTCTTTTGCTTTCTTATTATTTATTACTCCTGAAACTAACATTAATTAATTAATATAAAGGAGGGATAAATAGTGTTGACCCTGGTACCTCTTTTTGGCAAGAAAACCTATTTATCTTTTTTCTCCTTTTTTTTGGTTGCCTTTTCTCTGATTATAAATTAAATGAAAAATATAGTTGCTGAATTTAAGTTATTGTGCTTACTAAATAATACAAATGGAGAAATAAAAGGCAACCTATCGAACTGATAAGGCGCCTGTTCTGTTACATTATCTCAAGCACCCGACTTTTAAATTTGGAACCCAAATAGAAATTTAACATCTTTCTCTCTAAAAGAGTAATGGCAAAATTAAAAATAGTAGACCACTATCTGGAGCACTATTTCAATATGTATAACTTGTGAGTATGGAGAAAAGAAACGACGCATCTTTAAACAGATCTTTTAATTGTTATAACCTCATTAAATATTTGGCTGGGGTTATGGAGAATTGTGTCTTATGGAGGTGGGATACATACTTTATACATAACGATACTGGACTGATACAACAACTTGCCTTTTGCATTTATTCGATTTGCTTTATTTATCATTCTGTTTGTAGTTTCTTTACTTTTTATATTTTTCTTGATCTTTTCTTTTCATTTCATGTTTATTTTATTCAAATAGAAGAAAATTTAGAATTAAAAAGGTTTCACTATCTAATGAGTCAAGTACCTATATAAATATATGTAATATAAAATTAGGTTGAGAGAACCATGCAGACATACAAAATTTTATCTTTTCTATAGTGATTGAACATATAAAAGATTATTTCTAAATTCATTGATGTCTTTTATAACCGCGTCAACCGCGGATAAATATATTAGTATCTATATAAAACAGGGACATTGAAATCTGAGTAGCACCTCTTATAAACAGAATACACATTTTTCTTTTTTCTTAAATATCTGATTTTTACTCCTATTTTTCCTATTTATTTTATATATTAAAAAACTCAAAAGTCACGCCCTCTCTCAAGAGTCACTCCCTTCCATTACGCAATTAATCCCTCTATGTCTCTAAACCCACGTTTCTTTTCTCATTAAATTTCATTACTTCATTTCATCAACTTATTCCCCTGTTTTTATATATGCATGTGTCTTCTTCTATTCTCACAATGGTTCAAACAATGTCAACAAATTAGGTTTGTTTATCTTTTTCCCGTCACTGCGATACGAATGTGTTTTATGAGTACCTTTTTGGTGTTTTATGAGTACCTTTTTGGTTCTAATAGAATGAATATTACTCGAAATTCCATCTTCGGATATGATTTTGTACGTTATTGATTTCCTCTAGTGCATGTGCCTGTATGGTGGCGCTCCCACTGTTTTCGTTTTCTCTTTGTTCATGCCCTCTCTATTTATAAGGAAAGTGATGGATGTACTGAAATGGGAGGAGGAGTAATCAAGGAAAAGGTGTTTTCTGGTAATGTCAAACTTTAAGAGAGAAGATGATAATTTGCAGAAGAATTTAGAGGAGTAAGGGGTCGTTTGGTTGGAATATTTCACCTTTCCATGGGGATAAAAAATACTATAATCCCGAGATAACTAATTTTGAGATTAATTATACCGTAATTTTCTACCAACCAAACATGGGATAAACTCTTCTTAAATTTAAACATAGAATAAACTCTTCTTAAATTTAGTCCCGAAATTAATTATTCCTTGGGTGTAATTTGAAAAGGCGAATAATTTTCTGTTTTTCCCTTTTTGTACTTGCTGAAATATTGCTGAAGGAAATAGAAAAGAATGTGTTGAATAGTAGAGGAAAAAATAAAAAGAAAAACGTAAGAAGATTTCCAATGAATAGGCAAAGGGAATGGACTTGGTGCAATTTATATCTCATTCTTCATTTTGGTTCTTCAAGTGACAATAGTCCGAGCAAAATGGTCATGTAGCCCATTTTTCTTTTTCTTCCTGTAATTTCTTGGCTTACAAACTACAGATTCTTGCTTCTTAATCTTGGTTTATATTGGAGTCATAGCAGTGGCCAAGGTTTTCATTTTTTAGTTCTTATAAATTCAAGAATAAAGGTTTAAAGAATGGGTGTGCGTGTTTCTTTTGCAGTTATCTATGAGTTATTAGGGCAATTCGACTTTGACTAGTCACCAAATTTGTACCGTGCTTTAAAAGGTTTTCTCCCTTCTCTCTTTAGTATTTTTCTTGGTACATTATTTTTAGTATTTTTTATCCTGAATTTGAATTTCTTTTTAATTAGGATGTGCAATGGAGAGATCAATCTCTACTCCCTATTACTTATACCATACTTATTCCATTTAAAGTGTGAGGAAGATATCAATGAAGTTGAATTCGATCTTTCTGGTATTCTTTGGTTTATAGAAACTATTTTGGCTTTCCGTTGTATCTTTGTCGTTTTGCGCCTTTGCCTTTACATTTTTTTCCCCTTCTTGTGTGTTAGTACTATAGCTAATGACAGGGAGATTTAGAAACTTTCTTTCTTCTATGGGAATTTATCTCCCATTAATAAATTTTTTGGTGTTAAGTTGATTATCATTTGGGCAAATATACTCCAATTTTTATGTTAGAAAACTGGTATAAGTGTATGCATATTGCATACTTTGTAGAGTACACTAAAAAAACATTATTGTCTTCTAAAATTCCCCTCTTGACCATGCAGAGACCACAACTGACAACGAGACTGGATGTTAACATGAATAAAATAGTCATAATACAAAAAATTAAAAAATAAAGAAGAAATTATGAAAAAAGGTCCTTAATATGTGAATTTTCTAAATTTTCAGAAATTGGTAGAAGCTTAAGAGTCATGACATTAATTCATACATGGTGAGGAGAAGCAAAGAAAAAATAGAAAACAAGAAATGAAAAAAAGGAGGAGGGGAAAAATAAGAACTAACTGTTGTAGAAATTAATGAATGTTAATTTTTATACTCTTTTATAGGAATTTCTTCAAATATTACAATTGTTAAAGAATATGTTTAACTTCTCATATATAAGAGTGATAAGTTGATAAAATGTTTATTTTATATATTTACTAATGTTTTTAAAGATCGCGCTTAGTGTAGTATAAGTTTGGCAACAGCTGGAATTGCTTAGAAATTAGAGACCACTTATGCGTATTTTTCTGCGTTCCTTTAGTAGTACCCCTTTGTTTCATTTTATATAAGCTGTTTGTTTGAATGGATATAGTGTTTGAGAAAGAAAGAAAAATAGACTTTTGGCATGTACCGATATACTATAAGTACTCTTAGAATTTATGATCTTAAATTAATATGTCAAAGTGAAATTTCTATGACTTTAAGAGAATGTCATTAACCGTGACATAAAAAATTACAAGAATTTTCAAATATAGAAAGGTACCTTTTTTTTTTGAAACATAGTAATAAAATAAAAGAGTGCATATAAGATAAACAGAGAAAATACAAAACAACAGTTATAATTGATACCCTAAGAATTATGCTCGAAACTCAAATTAAGAAGAATCGCAAAGCAAGAGACGAATATAGTAGAGTGACTCATGAACTGGGAATCCAGAAGATCAAACATAATATCCAAAAGTTCCTTGAAACTCTAGTATAGCACATTAAAGGAGTTAATGAAACAAACAAATAAAGATGAGATCATTAAACAATTCCTTGATCTTTGTTTACCCAAAAAACGGATAGAGTTGAATTTATACGTAGTTCTAAGGATACGTGGCATAGCTTGGCACAAATCGAAAAAGTATGTAGAAGAATATCAAATATTGACTGTAAAAAAGGAACGAAATACAAACCAAACTAAGTAGAAAATGATTTACGGATAAGTAAGATGAATCAATGTACAAGGCTCACAAAAGGATAATTTCTCCTGTATCTATATGTGAATATCAATAATCTTTTCAGTAAGAGAGTGTGTAGATGCCTTAATGTTTAATTTTTTGAATACAGAAATGATAGTCACTCTCTTATAGTGGAAGGACTCTACTTTGGATATAATAAAAAATACATAGTGGGGATCCCATGATAGATTAGTTTATTTAGCTTTTCCTGAATTCCTGCCGAGATTCTCTCTCCAAGTGCGGCTACAACGACTCTTGTCTCTTAGCTCGATCTTGGTCAGACTTTGATATTGGTCGATTTTCAGATTTCGAGCTCGATACTAACTCGAGCTCGATGTTGACTCGGGCTCGGTATTGACTCGAGCTCGGGTCTTGAGTTCGATGACGCCATCTCACATCATAGTTCGATTTGGATTCGAGCTCGATAATGATTTCGAGCTCGGTATTGATCGGTCCCTAAATCTTGAGCTTGGTAACCTGGCTTTGGATCTAATATCAGTATTATGAAAATTAAGTTCTTTTTCGCATCTTCTGAGTTCATCTGTAAACCTGCGATTTTCACTGCAAATTTCTTTCTCGAAACACCAAAATACTTCTGATCTTTGTTCATAGAAATTTAGATGGCCAAAACGTCAAAAATTGTTCCTCAAAAAGAGAACGCCTCTTTATCACGGCCTGCCGGCGACAAAACACCGGTGAAGCCAAGACCTAAGGAGTGTGTTCCAGGGGGAGGGGGTTGTTCTCACTTCTGATATTAAGACCGATAAAGCCTCATCGGTTCCCGGTCGATGCGAGCCAGTATCGAGGTATACATGCTCGATAACTGAGGGATATCTCAAGTAGGTAAAGAAAGATTGCAACTGTGAGACCAAAGAAGTGATAATCCCAGCTCCTGAATAAGATATTACTACTCATGTGAAAGGGTTTTTAAGTGTTTATACTTACCCTTTTACGTTGGGGCCCCCTCGGCCCTGTTGTCATCGATTTTTGCCGCCAATACTGCATAACCCTAGGCCAAATCCATCCTTCTTTTTGGCGAATCGTTATTCTTATCTTCTTTTTTGTAAACAAAATCGAGGAAATGCCTTTCACCCTCGACCACCTCATCAGGTTGTATAGCCCCCGCCTCTATCGAGGTGGGTTAATAAAACTCCAGTGTCGGGCCACTAAGGTGCTGTTCTTGAGCATAGACGAGGACAAGGACCGAGGCTGGATGGGCCGGTTCGTCCGAGTGAAGACTTCCGACCTAATCCCGGCCGAGAAGATGTCATTTCCCGAGAAATGGAATATGAAGCGTAAGTACAACCCTACTGTTAGCTCCTATTGTTTTGCTCCTTTGTTTCTTTCTCACCGATATCCTTTTCCGTGATGTAGCGGTTGCTTGGATGCCCGGTGCTATTCCTAACCTTAAGAGTTGTGTACGGGACCTGACTTCAACTTTACATATGCCGAGCGCTCGTGGTGCGATTTATCAAAGGGCCGATGGGAAGCCAAAATACATGATAAGCTTCTTTCCCCCATCTTTGTTGACTTCGTAAAGCATTTCTTATTTTCTTTTTTATACAGGCCTTGGCAAAGATGCCATTTTGAGGCCCTTATCTGGTGAAGAGAAGACTTCGATCTTGTACCCGAAACCGGCGAAGGACAAAAAGAGGAAAAAGATCTTGACATTCGAGGATCCGGAAACTAAGAAGAAGGTGACTCGTAAGCCGAGGAAGAATATCATCCTTCTGACCGAAGACTCTGTTCGGCGTCTTAGGGATGGAGATGAAGAAGAGGAAGGTGATGACTCTGGGCTGGTGGCCCGAGTGAAAATGAGCACCGAGGCCCCGAAGTCTACTGAATCGGTGAAGGCTGCAGAGATTCCTTCTCGTGATGAGGGAGTCTCGGGAAGAGAATTGGTCGAAGTCCCCGAATTATCGAGGATCGAGGCTACCCCCCACCATAATGAGCCAATAGTGGGTACGGTTGTAGGGGCTGATCTCGAGGCCCCCCGAGATGGAGTGAATGCCCTAAGTGATTTACTTGGGGCAATAGAAATTGGAGGCTCCCCGATGCTTCCCTTGTTTTCCGAGGAGATGATTCAAAAAGCTCGGGCCTTGAAGACCATTTCCATTAAAGGAGGCCATGGAAAGGAGGATCCCTTCCATGATTATTTTACTGGGGTCGATGATGCTACCGGTATGAGTGACTTGGAGATCCCGAGGAAGGACTCGAGTGAGGCATCGAGCCTTTTTAACGAAGTGCAGCGAGCTCCGAATCGGGTAAGACTTAGCTCCCTTTGTTGGTATTACCCTTGAGATTGTTTTTCTCTTTTAACTTCTTCTTTCTGCGTAGGGCTCAGCGCTTTATCGGGAAGCATGTTCTCGGTCTAGAGCTAAGCTGAGTCGGTATGAGACCGACCTTCGAGGGGTCACGGAGGAGAGAAATGCCTTTAAAGTTCTCTATGGGAAAAGAGAAGAGGAAATCAAGGACCTCTGAGCCGAGTTAGATAAGGCTCACCAAGATCAGTCCGACCTGATCGAGCAGGTAATGAAAATCTTAAAAACTCATGGGCTCGATTCGGGAACGGTGGCTAATATTTCAATCTCACAGTTGCAGCAGAAGATCGAGATGATCGGGCGGCTCCGTGAGGAGGTCGACATGATAAAAGCGGAGACCTTGGGGTGGAAATAAGGAATGGACCGCTTCACTGCAGAAAAAGAGATTGCTTTATCCCAATTGTCATCGGCCGAAAATCAGCTTCAAGGCATGAAGGAAAAAAGCTCGATTCAGGCGAAGAAAATAGGGGTACTTGAGGCATGGTTGGCTTCCGAGCTTGCAAAGTCCAAGTCTAAAGCCGAAAAGGCAAAGGCCGAGGCAGAGAAGATCGTGGTCGTCTACCAGGATGATGCCGAAGCTGCTCAAGTCCAAGCGAGAGAGGCAGTCGAGACCGCTAAAACTTGAGCATATTGGATTGCTGAAATTTCCAAATGTCAATCTCGGAGGAAAACCCTCGAGGAGATCCATGCTCGAGGTTTCAATCTTACCGAAGAGATAATAAAGGCTAAAGAGCTTGAAGCCGAAGCTGGAGCCCTGGCTTTCGATGATGATGATGACGACGAGAGAAAGAGCGGGTCCGAGAGTAGGGAGGACCTCAATGGTGAAGAAGCTGCTCCCAGAAAAAATCAGGAACAACCTTAGGGTTTTTCATTTTTGATCTTTTTGTGTAGGATCCTGATCGGATCTTGTAAATATTCATATATATATAAAGATCTTTTTCTTTTCCGACTTCTCTTTATTTTATTTTCTGCCTTGTGAAATTTTTGATCGAAGTCAGACCTTGTAGTCTTTATGATCGAGTGAGCATTTTCCCGAACTCTCATTAAGAGTAGCCTTTGGGTTTAATAGTCGAGTGAGCATTTTCTCGAACTCGAAGTAAAGTAGCCCTTAGGCTTTATAGTCGAGTGAGTGTTTGCTCAAACTCGAAGTGATAGTAGCCCTTAGGTTTAATAGTTGAGTGAGTGTTTGCTCGAACTCGAAGTAATATAGCCCGTAGGCTTTATGGTCGAGTGAGTGTTTGCTCGAACTCAAATTAATGTGACCATTAGGCTCTATGAGAGTGTTTACTCGAACTCGTAGTAAGAATATCCCATAGGCTTAGTGGTCGAGTGAGTGTTCTCTCGAACTCGAAATAAGGTAGCTCTTAGGCTTTGTAGTCAAGTGAGAATGATTTCTCGAACTCGAATTAATGTAGCCCGTAGGCTTTATGGTCGAGTGAGTGTTGCTTGAACTCAAAGTAATGTAGCCCTTAGGCCTTATAGTCGAGTGAGTGTTGCTCGAACTCAAAGTAATGTAGCCCGTAGGCTTTATGGTCGAGTGAGTGTTGCTCGAACTCGAAGTAATGTAGCCCTTAGGCCTTATGGTCGAGTGAGTGTTTTCTCGAACTCGAATTAATGTGGCCCTTAGGTTGTATGAGTGAGTGTTTACTCGAACTCGAAGTAAGAATAGCCTGTAGGCTTAGTGGTCGAGTGAGTGTTCGAAAGAACTCGAAATAAGGTAGCCTTTGGGCTTTGTAGTCAAGTGAGAATGATTTCTCGAACTCGAATTAATGTAGCCCGTAGGCTTAGTGGTCGAGTGAGGACTTGCTCGAACTCGAAGTAATGTAGATCTTAGGCTTATTGGTCGAGTGATTGTTTGCTCGAACTCAAAGTAATGTAGCCCTTAGGCCTTATGGTCGAGTGAGTGTTGCTCGAACTCAAAGTAATGTAGCCCGTAGACTTTATGGTCGAGTGAGTGTTGCTCGAACTCGAAGTAATGTAGCCCGTAGACTTTATGGTCTAGTGAGTGTTTGCTCGAACTCGAATTAATGTAGCCCGTAGGATTTATGGTCGAGTGAGTGATGCTCGAACTCGAAGTAATGTAGCTCATAGGCTTTATGGTCGAGTGAGTGTTTGCTCGAACTCGAAGTAAGAATATCCCGTAGGCTTAGTGGTCGAGTGAGTGTTCGAAAGAACTCGAAATAAGGTAGCCTTTGGGCTTTGTAGTCAAGTGAGAATGATTTCTCGAACTCGAATTAATGTAGCCCGTAGGCTTAGTGGTCGAGTGAGGACTTGCTCGAACTTGAAGTAATATAGCCCTTAGGCCTTAAAGTCGAGTGAGTGTTGCTCGAACTCGAAGTAATGTAGCCCGTAGGATTTATGGTCGAGTGAGTGCTGCTCAAACTCGAAGTAATGTAACCCTTAGGACTTATGGTAGAGTGAGTGTTTGCTCGAACTCGAATTAATGTGGCCCTTAGTGTCACAAAACCATTTTTTCTGAGGGTTTAGTGAGGGCAGTGAAGTTAGCTTGACTGCTACTTAGCTTCAGCCCTTAGACAATAAACAACACAATCATGCTAAAGCGATGGCAATCACACGAAACAAGCAAGAAAGCTATGAAAGAAAGAGACCAAGATTTGGGAGGCAAGTGCCCTTTTATGTTGTATTATCAAATATCTGATGATTACAAAGAATGAGTCTAAAGCCTATTTATAGAAATTAAAATGGCTATACAAATGGGGATGTTGGCAGGGCTGGTAAGGCTGTCCAACAGCCTGGTGCATTCCAGCTTGGAAAGCTGCCTGGTGCATTCCAGCATGGTAAAGCTGGAAAGGCAGACTTAGAGGGATCTTGCTGTCAACCATGGCCTAGAATGTCAAAAATGCCTTCCCACTTTTGGATTCTTGTCCCTTGGTCTGCTGACTTTCTACCAAAGGTGCCTTTTGATGGCATCTCATGATTTCTGTGAGGCCCCAAGTGTTTTCCCACTGATGGATGTCCGAGATTTGGGCTCGGACAAGCCACGTCATCGTTGGAATTGCGGAAAATTAATATGTGTGAAGGCGAGGTGGTGCACTCTCCCCCACTTGAAATGGTGACTACCCCGGCGCCGCACAACTGAAGATAATTGTGGACTTGTTCCCTGAACAGCCACAAATCTTTGTACTTCTCCCATGATGCCTCCTCTAGCGAAAGTTCCTTTTCAGTGAACAAGGAACTGTGCGCTTGAATTGCCCCATCATTTCCCACGGACCAACTGATGATCTATGATGGCCTCCACTTGCTTGTCTGTTGCTGGTGGAGTAGTAAAAATTTGACTTCAGCTGGACTGCGCCCGATCCTTGTCTTCCATGTCTTCGAAATATGGTTTCAATTGGCTAGCATGGAAGATGATAGATTTTTCAGATGACGTGGCATGTCCAGTCGGTAAGAGATTATACCCACCTTGGCAACAACCTCGAATGGGCCCTCATATCGGCGAATCAGACTGTGATGTACGCTTCGCAGTGATTTGAACTGATGTGGATTCAATTTCACCATGATCTTGTCTCCAATCCTATAGTTGACTGGACGACGCTTCCGATCCGTAAATTTATTCATTTTGCGGGCAGCTTTGTCAAGATACGACCTGGCTAGATCAGCTTGTTCCTCCCAAAATTTGGCCATGTGATAAGAGCCCGGATTCTTCAATCCGACGTTGACGGGCAATGATTGAGGAGTGTTGGGTTGTTGCCCAGTTGCAAGCTCAAAGGGACTCTTCCTGATCGCCTCACTGCGTTGCAAATTGTAAGAGAATTGGGCTATATCCAGTAGCTTAGCCCAGTCTCTTTGATTAGCGCTGACATAATGCCTCATATAGCATTCGAGTAAGGCATTATTTCCTTCTGTCCATCGGTTTGCGGATGGAAACTTGTTGAGAAGTGTAGTTCAGTTCCCAACAAGCTGAATAATTCCTTTCAGAATGCGCCGGTAAATCGAGGGTCTCGATCGCTTATGATTGGCTTAGGCACACCCCAATATTTTACGATGTCCCTCAAGAATATACGTGCTGCCTCTTTAGCTTTGCAACCGGCAGTGGTGGACGAAAAGGTTGCATACTTGGTGAATCTATTGACAACCACCATAATGGTGCTGAATCCTTCTAAATTTGGCAGACACATAATGAAGTCCATGGTTATGCTATCCCATGGCTTCTCCGCAACTGGAAGCGGCTCAAGTAAACCCCAGGGAGTTTAGATTCCACCTTGTCTTGTTGACAAACTAGACAAGTGCGCACGTATACCTCGATGTCGTCTCGCATCCAAGGCCAGTGGTAAGAAGACTCAATCAGGGCCAATGTCCATTTTTGCCCTGGATGACCTGCCCATGCAGTGTCATGACCTTCTTTCAGCAGAGTACGCTTGAGATTTGCCCATTTGGGCACATATATTCTTTTTCCAGTGGTGTATAAGAGACCATCTTCTTCCCAAAATCTCTGAGTTTTGCCTTGACTGGCCAAGGAAAGAAGTTGTTTTGCCACGGGGTCATATTGCATGCCCTCTTTGATGGTCTTGATGATGCCACTGTTTGCTTAGCTAACAATGGTTTCCAGTACTGTCTTGCGACTTAAAGCATCGGCAACTACGTTAGCTTTCCCCGGTTTGTATTCCAGGGTGTAGTCGAATTCGGCTAGGAAATCTTGCCAACGGTCCTGCTTGGCAAATAGCTTCTTCTGGGTCTGGAAGTAGCTTGTTGCAACATTGTCAGTCTTGACAACAAAATGAGCCCCCAACAAGTAGTGACGCCAAGTCCTTAGGCAGTGGACTACGGTCATCATTTCCTTCTCCTGAATAGTGTAACGCCTCTCGGCGTCATTCAGCGTTCGACTCTCAAACGCTATAGGATGGCCCTCTTGCATTAGTACTCCTCCTATAGCAAAGTCAAACGCATCGGTCTGAACTTCAAAAACTTTGGAGAAATCAGGCAGGGCCAATACAGGTTCCTTGGTGATTGCTTCCTTGAGTTTCTCAAATGCCTCCTGGCAGATGTCGCTCCATTTCCACTCCCTGTCCTTCTTCAACAAGTCGGTGAGTGGGGATGCAATAGCCGAGTAACCAAAGTTGAATCTCCAATAATAGTTGGCTAAGCCTAGGAAGGACCGAAGTTCCGGTACCTTCGTTGGAGCTTCCCAGTCCTGGATAGCTTCCACCTTGTCCCTATCCATCCGAATTTCCCCATTGCTGATTGTATGCCCGAGGAACTGTACTATGGGCTGTGTGAAGCTACATTTTTCACGTTTTACGCACAGATCATTTTCCCTTAGTACCTTGAATACCTTGCGAATGTGCTCCGCATGGTCATCCATGTTGTTGCTGTAAACCGTAATATCATCTAAATATATGACAACGAACTGATCCAAGAAAGGATGGAACAATTTGTTCATCAAAGTGCAGAATATTGCGGGAGCGTTGGTCAACCCAAATGGCATTACCAACCATTCAAAAGCCCCATAGCATGTAACACAAGTTGTTTTGGGCACATCTCCACGGCAATCCGCACTTGATAGTAGCCTTTTCTTAAGTCCATCTTGGTGAATACCTTGGCCTACCCTAAGCGGTCAAATAAATCCACAATGAGAGGGATGGGGTACTTGTTCTTCACAGTTACCTTGTTAAGGGCCCGATAATCAATATATAATCACATGGTACCCTCCTTCTTCTTCTGAAATAAGATATGTGCTCCGTAAGGTGCCTTGGATGGTCGTATATGGCCAGGCTCTAGCAACTCCTTGAGTTGCTTCCTCAATTCCTCTAATTCTGGGGGCGCCATGCGATAAGGCAACATGGCAAGTGGCTTCACCCCTGGAACAAGCTCAATCTGATGATCAATTTCCCTTCGTGGTGGAAATTGTTTGGGAAGTTCTTGCGGTATCACATCCTTATTATCTTCAAGGACTTGCTCAATGCAGGGAGGCAATGCTACTGCCTCAAGGGAATTCTCAACGATTCCCGTCAAGGTTGCAAGAAATGTTGGTTCCCCTTTCTTGAAACCTTTCACAAGTTGCATCACGGACAGATGCATTCCATTTTGTGGCACCCGAACAAGGGGCACAATGCACGAGCCTCCGGGATCGCTTATGTGAAGTTAGTTGATACGCGGCGCGATTAGTGCATTGATCTCGAACCAGAAATCCAATCCCAGTATGATGTCAAAGACGTCCATGGGGGCAACGGTGAAGTCTGCCAATCCCTGCCAGCCTCCTAAATCAATGTGCATGTTAGGAGCAAAGCCATGAACGGTAGTAGGAAGGGAATTGACGGTCTTTGTCAGCGTGTCCCTAGATAGAAAGACAAGTCCAAGCTCCCTAGCTCGTTCCTCTGTCACAAAATTATGTGTCGTACTTGTGTCTACCATGATGCGCACGTCTTTTCCGTTTAACTTGGCATCGATAAATAATGATTCACGGGGCCTCACACGAGGCAGTTGGGCAATAACAGCGGCAAAGGTCATGTGGTTTATCAAGGCCATATGATTGAACAAGCCTACAACCTTGTTCTTCCCTTATCCTGCACCATCAGTTGGTGCTCCACGCTCTTCGGGTTGCTTTTCGGTAGGCGCAGCAGTTTGTCCTTGCTGCTGGTGGGCTGCAACAATTGCTTCTAGTTTGTTTAGTGTAGGGAAAAATTGAGTAGCATGAGAAGGGTCTCCACAAAGGTAGCAAACGTCCCGTTGGGCATCCCGTTGAGCACCTCCTTTCCTCTTCTCATCATAACTCTTGTGGTAGTTAGAATGGTTGCGGTTGCCTCTGTTATAGTTATTCCGGTTGGGAACAAATTTGCCTTTGCCTCGGTGGGTGTCCATCTTTGGAGCAGCAGCAGCTTGGCTCCGGTTGTTATTTCCCTTAAACGCTCCGGTCCGGAAATCTGACAATGATTCGGCTATTACAATAGCCTCATCGACAGTCTCGATCTGTCGCCTTTGCAATTCTTATTTGGCCCAATACTGCAGGCCATCCAAGAAACTGAACAATAGATCCTCACCGGTCAAGTTGGGGATCTGAAGTATGAGTGTGGTGAACTCTTTCACGTACTCACGGATGGAGGATGTTCGCCTGAGCTCCCTTAACTTTTGGCGAGCCTCATGCACAACATTTTGAGGGTAAAACTATCGTTTTAGCTCCTCTTTGATCTGCTTCCATGTGTCATTGGAGCACATTCCTTTCTCCATATATGCCTTTTTCCTGCGCCACCAAAGTATGGTGGTTTCAACTAGGTACATGGCTGTCGTTTGAACTTTAGCAGCATCGCTGGTTATGCTCATATGTTCAAAATAAACATCTAGTTGCCACAAGAAGTTTTCCACATCTTGAGCGCTTCTTTCACCCCGAAATTCTTTGGGTTTAGGAGCCTCAATACGTGTTTCTCGGATAGTGATGGGACTTCTCCCGCTGGTTCCTGTTGTCTCCTCTAGATGTAGTTTTAAAGTTTCAACTTCTGCCTGTAAGGCAAACAAAGCCTCAGTGAACTTGAGTTCAAGGTTGGTTAGCCCTTCGTCTTGCTCCTGAACGTTCCCTTTGACTTCGCCGAGTCCATCAAGGGAAACTAACTCAAGGGAAAGGATATTGTTTTCGGCAGCGGCAATACGACGGTGAAAGGACGTCAGACGCTTTTCTACCATGTGGCTTCAGATATTTTGGGTTCCACATAGGGTAGCAACTCTCTATCGGGTGGAGATGCGTCTCTGGCCCTACTTTTGTCGCATTTTCGGCCCATACCTCTTTGTGGTTCTGGGTTCTCTTCAATGTGGGTTTCTTCTATGTTGCGATGTGAGTTCTTATCCATGCAAGAACCTAGGCTCTGATACCAATTGTCACGGAACCATTTTTCTGAGGGTTCGATGAGGGCAGCGAAGTTAGCTTGACTGCTACTTAGCTTCAGCCCTTAGACAATAAACAACACAATCGTGCTAAAGTGATGGCAATCACACGAAACAAGCAAGAAAGCTATGAAAGGAAGAGACTAAGATTTTGGAGGCAAGTGCCCTTTTCTGTTATATTATCAAATATCTGATGATTACAAAGTATGAGTCTAAAGCCTATTTATAGAAATTAAAATAGCTATACAAAGGGGGTGGTTGGCAGGGCTGGTAAGGTTGTCCAGCAGCCTGGTGCATTCCAGCATGGAAAAGCTGGAAAGGTAGACTTAGAGGGATCCTGCTGTCAACCATGGCCCAGAATATCAAAGATGCCTTCCCACTTTCGGCTACTTGTCCCTTGGTCTGCTGATTTTCTGCCAAAGGTGCCTTTTGATGGCATCTCATGATTTTTGTAAGGCCCCAAGTGTTTTTCCACTGATGGTTATCCGAGATTTGGGCTCGGACAAGCCACGCCATCACTGGAATTGCAGAAAATTAATAGGTGTGATGGCGGGGCAGTGCACTTAGGCTCTATGAGTGAGTGTTTACTCGAACTCAAAGTAAGAATATCCCGTAGGCTTAGTGGTCACGTGAGTGTTCGCTCGAACTCGAAATAAGGTAGTCCTTGGGCTTTGTAGTCAAGTGAGAATAATTTTTCGAACTTGAATTAATGTAGCCGGTAGGCTTAGTGGTCGAGTGAGGACTTACTAGAACTCGAAGTAATGTAGCCCTTAGGCTTATTGGTCGAGTAAGTGTTTGCTCGAACTCAAAGTAATGTAGCCCTTAGGCCGTATGGTAAAGTGAGTGTTGCTCGAACTCGAAGTAATGTAGCCCGTAGGCTTTATGGTCGTGTGAGTGTTGCTCGAACTCGAAGTAATGCAGCCCGTAGGATTTTTGTCGAGTGAGTGTTTTCTCAAACTCGAAGTAACAATAGCCCGTAAGCTTAGTGGTCTAGTGAATGTTCGCTCGAACTCGAAATAAGGTAGCCCTTGGGCTTTGTAGTCAAGTGAGAATGATTTCTTGACTCGAATTAATGTAGCCTGTAGGCTTAGTGGTCGAGTGAGGACTTGCTCGAACTCGAAATAAGGTAGCCTTTGGGATTTGAGTGAGATTGATTTCTCGAACTCGAATGAATGGCAGCCCTTGGGCTTGATAGATTGTCCCCGAGTGAGAATGGTTGCTCGAACTCGAGTTAGGGTAGCCCTTAGGTTTTACAGTCGAGTGAGGATTTGATCGAACTCGAAATAAGAATAGCCCTTGGGCTTATGTGGAGCTTGATCTCGTTGATTTTTTGGTTGGGGTAATTTTTCGCTCCGGTCATGGTCGGCCCTTGAGCCTATTTGCATAATAGATCATGAAATAGAAAAATCTTTCCGAGATACGAAGTATCGGTAAAGAAGAATTTTCTCTTTACAAGTCATTATACATGTGTTCATATTTTGTGCCAGGGATAGAGCAAACTATACGGGCATGGTTCGTTTTGACCATTTGTCCCTTCCAAATTTTTCTATCGAAACCCTATTGCCATGATGTAACTTTCTTGCATCGAACTGAATATATTCGAGGGTAATGTCCCCTAGTATTCGAGGTTGATTGTAAAGAGGCCTCGGATACTGTTGAGCTGTCCTAAGTTAGCACGATCACTGGTTGCCTTATTAAAAACTTTACCGAAAAAATCCATTTGGGGTAAAACCGGTCTAAGGAAAAAAGAGTGCAACACGTGCTTTCAGATCTAAAGGCTTCGAGTTGAATAATCCATCCTTGTTTCTGGTCGAACACCTGTAAGGGTTAATTTCTAATTATAAATGAACGTGGGAGGGTCGTACCTTAGCAGTAATATCATTTTAGGTGCAAAACGTTCTAATTGCTTGGTAGTTGTTTGCCGTTTATCACGCCGAGCTTGTAGGACCCCTTTCCGATGATTTCGAGGACCTGATATGGTCCTTCCCAGTTCGGACCCAGTTTTTCTTCATTCGGATTTTGGGTGTTGAGAGTGACTTTCCTTAGTACCAAGTCCCCGATTTTAAAAAATCGAAGATTGATTCTTCGGTTGTAGTATCTTTCGATCCGCTATTTTTGGGCGGCCAATCGGACGAGAGCAGCCTCTTGTCTTTCGTCCAATAATTCGAGGCTCGTGTTCATGGTCTCGTTATTCGACTCCTTTGTTGCATATCGAAACCCGATGCTAGGTTCTCCGACCTCAACCGGGATCAAATCTTCGACGCCATAAACCAACGAGAATGGCATTGCTCCGGTGCTAGATTTCGATGTTGTGCGATATGCCCATAGGACCTCGGGTAGTATTTCTCTCCATTTTCCTTTGGCGTTGGTCAATCTCTTCTTAAGATTTTTGATGATGGTTTTGTTGATCGATTCGGCTTATCCGTTTCCACTGGGATGGTATGTGTTGATAGGATCCTTTTGATTTTGTGATCCTAGAGAAATTTAGTTTCTTTGCTGCCGATGAACTGTTTTCCATTATCACATACAATCTCTTCTTTTTCCCAGATGGCACCCCGAATCGACATATGATGTGGTCCCAAATAAAGTCTATCACTTTTTTTTCTCTGAATTTTTCGAAAGCCTGTACTTCAACGCATTTAGAAAAATAATCAGTCATAAACAAAATAAACTGAGCTTTACGTGGGGCCGATGGGAGGGGGCCAACGATGTCCATACCCTTATTTTATGAAGGGCCATGGAGATAAGACCGAGTAAAGGAGCTCCCCGGGTTGATGAATCATGGGCGCATGTCTTTGACATTTGTTGCATTTTCGAACGAACTCCCTTGCATCCTTGTTCATATCGGTCCAATAATATCCTGCTCTCATTATTTTGTGGACCAACGAATCGGCACCAGAACGATTTCCACAAGTGCCTTCGTGAATTTCTCGTAAGATGTAATCGGTGTCTCCTGGTCCCAAACATATTGCTAGTGGACCATCGAACGTCCTCCTAAATAGCGTTCCGTCTTCGGACAAGGTGAACCGTGTTGCCTTTGTGCGCAGAGCCCTCGAATCTTTTGGATCTGACGGAAGCTTCTCGTTCTTGAAGTACTCTATGTATTTGTTTTGTTAAACTCGTGGAGTTTATATGTGATGACCCAAAAGGTCATCTTATGTTTTAGAACTCGAATCTGCTCTCTTAAGCCTTTAAAATCTCATTTTTACCCTCCTCGATTTGCGTGCACAACCGGATAGATTTTCGGAAAGCTTTTATGTTGAAAACTGATGAAAATAAGAATTTTTTCCTTAAAAGTTAATTTTAGTTGACTTCGGTTAACATTTTTGGTAAAGGGGCTCGGATCTATGGTTTGACGGTCCCGGTAGGTCCGTATCGAATTATGGGACCTGGGCGCATGCCTGGAATCGAATTCGGAGGTCCCAAGCTCAAGTTATGAATTTTTGATAAAATTAAAGTCTGAAAATTAATTATTTTTAGGAATTGATTGATGTTTGGCATTGTTAATACCGGGTCCACATTTTAGTTCTGGAGCCCAGTACAGGTTCATTATGATATTTAAGATATGTCTGTGAAACTTGGTGAGAAACGGAGTTGATTTGATGTGATTCGGACGTCTAGTTGAGAAAATAAAATTTTTAAAGTGTTCATGAGAATTTCATTTGATTTGGTGCTAAATTTAGAGTTCTAGGTGTTATTTTGGCGATTTGATCGTGCGAGCAAGTTTATATGATATTTTTAGACTTGCGTGCATGTTTGGTTTGGAGCCCCGAGGGCTTAGGTGCCATTCGGGCGATGCGCGAGTTGAGTTCAAACCTCAACAAGGCTGCTGGTGCACCAAATCTGGTGTGCCCGCACCTGCGAGCCTTTGGTCGCAGATGCGACACACGCCTGGACTTCATTTTTTCGCAGATGCAGACTTTTCTCCGCAGGAGCGGGACCGCAAAAGCGGAACCCTGTCCGCAGGTGCGGCCCCAGTTAGCCCAGCCCTTTTCCACAGAAGCACACACTTCGTCCGCGCATGCGGATGCGCAGGTGCGACCAAAGCACCGTAGGTGCGAAGGTCGCTAGGCAGTGAACATTTAATTCGGACTCCAGCCATTTTTCTTCTCGTTTTCAAAAGGATAGGAGGGCTTGGGCGATATTTCAAAGACATTTTCTTCCCCAAATCATAGGTAAGTGTTCCTTAACTCGTTTCTTTCAATTACCCATTACATTTCTTGAATTTTCAACCTAAAATCTAGAGTTTTCATGGTAGAATTAGGGATTAGGGTAGAAAATAGGAATTTCGGGAATTTAGGGATTTAGACCTCAATTTGAAGTCGGATTCTAAAACTAATTACATATTAGGGCTCGGGGGTGAATGGGTAAAAGGATTTTGGTCCGAACCTCGGGTTTTGACCAAGTGGGCCCAGGGTCGATTTTTTGACTTTTTGGAGGACAATATGGGAAATTTAATTTATGGAATATAATTGATTCCTTTAGCAATATTTGATATTATTGAGTCATTTTTGAATAGATACGAGTGGTTTGGAGGTGAATTCCAAAGGAAAAGCTGTGATTGAGAATTAAGTGGCCTTCGGAGTGAGGTAAGTGTTGTGTCTAACCCTGACTTGAGCGAATTAGGAACCTTAGATTATTTGCTAAGTGAAATTTATGTGAGCGGCGTATATGTGAGGTGATGAGTACCTATGCGCCGCCAATTTACCTTCTTTTTTTTTCTTCATGTTTCTCTATTTTTCTGATATTGTCCCATTCCTATGCCAAATTGCTACGTGTTATACTAGTGTTGATCAAATTATTGTTCTTATCATGTTTACGGAATTTTCTGGTGATAATTGAGTTTTTATTTCAAAGTTAAGATTGATATTATGGAACCAAATGTTGAAGTAAGGTTTGCACTTATTATTTTATCTCCCTGTAGTTATTTATGCATTGCATTATGGTGAGGGAGAGTGTTAATGCACGAAGGGTGATGCCGTGCCGTATTGTGAGTATTAATGTACGAAGGGTGATGCCGTGCCCTATTTGTGAGTATTAATGTACGAAGGGTGATGCCGTGCCGTATTGTGAGTGTTAATGCACGAAGGGGGATGCCGTGCCGTATTGTGAGTGTTAATGCACGAAGGATGATGCCGTGCCATGATATGAGAGTAAAAGCACGAAGGGTGATGCCGTGCCGTATCTATTAATTTTATGGTGAGATTGAGAGTAAAAGCACGAAGGGTGATGTCGTGCATTCTTCTTTACTGTATTCACTATTCCTATTGATTCATAGTATATTGACTTCTCCGGTGATCGTTCTGTTGTAATTTTTTATCTTGTATTCCCCTCAGTATGTCTCCCCTCCCGACATTTCCTGTTTAATTCTTCATTCCTGTTATTTGCGTATACACTGTTAAATTGTACAAGTTGATTGTAGATTCCTTGCCTTAGCCTCGTCACTACTTCGTCGAGGTTAGGCTAGACACTTACCAGTACATGGGGTCGGTTGTACTGATGTTGCACTCTGCACTTTCTGTGCAGATTTTGATACCGGGTCAGGTTGATCGAGATTTGCTATTGGTCCGCTGTCCGGAGACTCAAGGTAGATCTGTCGGCGTTCACAGACCTTGAAGTCCCCATCTATCTTTTTATGTCCTACTGTTTTCTTTCATTCAGACAGTTGTATTTCTTTCAGACTATTACTTGTAGTAAGTTCTAGAATGCTCGTGAATTGTGACTCCAGATCCGGGTAGTAGTAGTTAATACAGATTTATGATATTCCGCACTTGTTATATTTCATTGTAGTTAATTAAATGTTAATTACTGAACGGAAATAAGGATTTGGTAAATGATTCTCTAATGTTGGCTTTCCTAGTAAGTGAAATGTTATGCGCCATCACGGTCCCATCGGTGGGAAATTTCGGGTCGTGACAGTTGGTATTAGAGCACTAGGTTGCCTAGGTCTCATAATTCACGAGCAAGCTTAGTAGAGTCTGGAGGATTGGTACGGAGACGTTTGTGCTTATCTTCCAGAGGCTATGAAGTTTAGGAACAAGTTTCACTTCTATTCTTCTTTGTCGTGCGATTTTGCTTTCTCAATACTGATTGAAATCTTCTACTCTTATTCTCTCGCAGATGGCGAGAACACGTATCGCTTTCTAAGGTGAGCAGCAGCTAGAGCCTCTAGTGATAGCTCCTACACGGGGCAGAGGTCGAGGCCGAGGCCGTGCTAGAGGCCGAGGCAGGGTCAGGGCTTAGTTTAGGGCCCGAGCAGCAGCCCTAGCGGTGGAGCCTCAGATAGAGATTGACGAGGAGGTTCCAGTCCAGACTGTTCCTGTCGGACCAGCTTAGGTTCCGGAGGGGTTCATTGCTACCCTAGTACTTTAGGACGCTTTGGTCCATTATAGACTAGCGCATTTCCCATGGCACCAACAGTCTCTCAGGCTGGAGGAGGAGCCTAGACTCCTACCACTCCCGCTCCGGAGCAGATAGCTCCCCAGTATCAGCTCCAGCAGCTCAGCCAATCGGATTAGTTCAGTTTGTTATTGCGGCGCAGGTCGGAGATGGGCCATCTATGTCTTCTGAGGCTTTATGGAGATTGGACAGGTTTACCAAGCTCTTTCCTGTTTACTTCAGTGGTGCTCCTTCAGAGGACCCCCAGGAGTATCTTGACAGCTATCACGAGGTTATACGGAACCTGGGAATAGTGGAGACCAATGGGGTCGATTTTGCTGTATTTCAGATGACTGGTTCCTTCAAGAAATAGTGGAGAGATTACTTGTTGACCAGACCAGCTGGGTCGCCTGCTCTTACTTGGGACCAGTTCTCTCAGCTCTTCATAGAGAAGTTTCTGCCTATCACATTGAGAGAGGAGCGTCGCCGTCAGTTTGAGCGTCTCCAGCAGGGCGGTATGACTGTTACTCAGTATGAGACCCGTTTTGTGGATTTGGCTTGTCATGACATTCTTCTGCTTCCCACCGAGAGAGAGAGGGTGAGGAGGTTTATTGATGGACTTGCTCAGCCTATCAGATTGCAGATGGCTAAGGAGACCGGGAGTGAGATTTCTTTTTAGGCGGTCAGGGGTCTGATAAGAGGCCTCGTCATTCCGGTGAGTTCAGCGGTGCCTCATCTAGAGGCAGGAGTACTTTTGGTAGAGGCCATCCTCCCAGGCCGTTTCATTCAGCACTCCAGGCATCCCACTGTGCCTCAGGTGGTCGTGGCCCCCAGATGCATTATTCCGACTAGCTAGCCTACAGTCCACCACCAGCTCCTATTAGCGCACCTCCACTCCAGAGTTATTAGGGTGGTCGTTCAGGTCGACAGGGTCAGTTTCAGGGTCAGTAGTCACAGCAGGCGAGGTTATGTTATACTTGTGGTGATCCGAGGCACATTGCTAGATTTTGCCCTTGGGCAACGGGCAGCTCACAGTATCAGAGTTCTCGTGCCATGGTTCCGGTACCAATTGTTGCACCACCTGCTCAGCCAACCAGAGGCAGAGGTCAGGCAGCCAGAGGTAGGGGCCAGACAGTTAGAGGTGGAGGTCAGGCCATTAGAGGTGGAGACCAGCCAGCTAGAGGCCATCCTAGGGACGTAGTTCAGGTGGTGGGGCCCAGCCCCGGTGTTATGCTTTCCCAGCCAGGCCTGAGGCTAAGTCATCTAACGCTGTTATCCCAGGTACTGTTTCAGTTTGCGGTAGAGATGCTTCAGTTCTATTTGATCAGGGATCTACTTACTCCTATGTGTCATCCTATTTTGCTTCCTATTTGGTTGTGCCTCGTGATTCTTTGAGTGCTCTTGTGTATATATCCACACCAGTGGGAGATGCTATTATTGTAGATCGTGTTTATCATTCATGTGTGGTCACCATTGGGAGTCTTGAGACTCGTGTAGATCTTCTACTTCTCGACATGGTTGATTTTGATGTCATACTGGTATGGATTGGCTGTCACCTTATCATGCTATATTAGATTATCACGCCAAGACGGTGCCCTTAGCCTTGCAGGGGTTGCATCGATTAGAGTGGAGAGGAAATCTTGGCCATTCTGCCAGTAGGGTTATCTCGAATGTGAAGGTTCGGCATATGGTCAAGAAGGGGTGTCTAGCTTATTTGGCTTATGTCCGCGATTCTAGTGCGGAGGTGCCTTCCATGGATTCAGTGCCGGTTGTTCGTGAGTTTCCAGAGGTATTTCCTGCAGACCTGCCGGGGATGCCACCCGATAGGGATATTGATTTCTGCATTGATTTGGCTCCGGGAACTCATCCCATTTCCATTCCGCCATACCGCATGGCCCCGCCAGAGTTGAAAGAATTGAAGGAGCAGTTGCAAGATTTGCTTGATAAGGGCTTCATTAGACCTAGTGTCTCGCCCTGGGGTACACCTGTGTTGTTTGTGAAGAAGAAAGATGGATCGATGAGGATGTGTATAGATTATCAGAAGTTGAACAAATTCACCATCAAGAACAAGTATCCATTGCTGAGGATTGATGATTTATTTGATCAGCTTCAGGGTGCCAAGGTGTTTTCAAAGATTGATTTGAGATCTGGCTACCATCAGTTGAGGATTAGGGCATCCGATGTTCCTAAGATAGCTTTTCGGACTCGGTATGGGCATTATGAGTTTCTAGTGATGTCATTTGGGCTGACAAATGCCCCAGCAGCATTCATGGATTTGATGAACCGGGTGTTCAAACCCTACATGGATTCCTTTGTGGTTGTGCTTATCGATGATATCTTGATCTACTCCCACAGTCGAGAAGAGCATGAGCAGCACCTTCGGATTGTTCTTCAGACTCTGAAAGACAACCAATTATATGCTAAGTTCTCAAAATGCGAGGTTTGGTTGAGTTCAGTTGCTTTCTTGGGTCATGTTGTATCAGCAGAGGGTATTCAGGTGGATCCTAAGAAGATTGAGGCAGTCCAGAATTGGCCTAGACCCATATCAACTACAGAGATCTGTAGTTTCCTGGGTTTGGCGGGCTATTACCGTCGATTTGTGGAGGGGTTTTCATCCATAGCAGCCCCGTTGATCAGATTGACCCAGAAGGGTGCCCCGTTCAGGTGGTCAGACGAGTGTGAAGTGAGCTTTTAGAAGCTCAAGACAGCTTTGACTACGACACCGGTATTGGTGTTACCCATAGGTTCAGGATCTTATACAGTATATTGTAATGCATCTCGTATTGGTCTGGTGCGGTATTGATGCAGGGTGGCAAGGTTATTACATATGCTTCACGGCAGCTGAAGGTTCACGAGAAGAATTACCCTGTTCATGATCTAGAGCTGGCAGCCATCGTTCACACGCTGAAGATTTGGAGGCACTATCTTTACGGTGTTCCACGTGAGGTATTCACTGATCATCGGAGCTTGCAGTATTTGTTCAAGCAGAAGGAACTCAATTTGAGGCAGATGAGGTGGCTGGAGCTATTGAAAGACTATGATATCACCATATTGTATCATCCCGAGAAGGCCAATGTGGTGGCCGACACTTTGAGTAGAAAGTCAGTCAGTATGGGTAGCCTTGCATATATTCTTGTTGGTGAGAGACCGCTTGCATTGGATGTTCAGGCCTTGGCCAACCAGTTCATGAGGTTAGATATTTCTGAGCCAGTCGTGTTCTAGCTTGTACAGTTGCTCGGTTTTCTTTATTTGAGCGCATCAGAGATCGGTAGGATGACGATCCTCATTTACTTGTCCTTAGAGACACAGTGCAGCATGGTGGTGCCAAGCAGGTTACTGTTGGAGATGACGGAGTTTTGAGGATGCAGGGTCGTATTTGTGTGCCTAAAGTGGATGGACTTTATGAGTTGATCCTTGAGGAGTCCCACAGTTTCCGGTATTCTATTCATCTGGGCGTCGCCAAGATGTATCAGGACTTAAGGCAGCATTATTGGTGGAGGCGAATGAAGAAGGACATAGTTGCCTATGTAGCTCGGTGCCTAAATTGCCTGTAGGTAAAGTGTGAGCATCAGAGACCTGGTGGTTTACTTCATAGGTTAGATATTCCTATGTGGAAGTGGGAGCGTATCACTATGGACTTTGTTGTTGGACTCCCATGGACTTAGAGGAAGTTTGATGCAGTTTGGGTCATTATGGACAGGCAGACTAAGTTAACGCATTTCATTCCTGTGGCAGTTACTTATTCCTCGGAGCGGTTGGCAGAGATTTATATTCGTGAGATCATCCGTCTTCACGGTGTGCCCGTGTCTATCATTTCTGATCGTGGTACGCAGTTTACCTCGCACTTTTGGAGGGCAGTTCAGCGTGAGTTGGGTACGCGGGTTGAGTTGAGCACAACATTTCATCCTCAGACGGACGGGCAGTCCGAGCGTACTATTCAGATCTTGGAGGATATGCTCCGCGCATGTGTTATTGACTTTGGAGGTTCTTGGGATCAGTTTTTGCCGTTAGCGGAGTTTGCCTACAATAACAGCTACCAGTCGAGCATTCAGATGGCTCCCTATGAGGCATTATATGGTGGACGGTGCAGGTCTCTAGTTAGGTGGTTTGAGCTGGGGGAGGCTCGGTTATTGGGTACAGGTTTAGTACAGGATGCCTTGGATAAGGTCAAGATTATTCAGGATCGACTTCGCACAGCTCAGTCCAGGAAGAAGAGTTATGCCGACCGTAGAGTTCGTGATGTTGCACTCATAGTCGGAGAGAGAGTGTTACTTCGGGTATCACCCATGAAGGGTGTAATGAGGTTCGGAAAGAAGGGAAAGTTGAGCCCTAAGTATATCAGACCTTTTGAGATTTTGGAGAGAGTGGGAGAGGTGGCTTATAGGCTTGCGTTGCCACCTAGTTTATCAGCTGTTCATCCGGTATTCCATGTGTCCATGCTTCGAAAGTATCACGACGATCCGTCCCATATGTTAGATTTTAGCTCTGTCCAGTTGGGCAAGGATTTGACTTACGAGGAGGAGTCTGTGGCAATTCTAGCCCGACAAGTTCGCCAGTTGAGATCAAAGAGTTACCCTTCAGTTCGAGTGTAGTGGAGCGGTCAGCCTATTGTGGCAGCTACTTGGGAGTCCAAGTCCGATATGCGGAGTAGATATCCCCACCTTTTCACCAGCCCAGGTACCTTTCTATGTCCGTTCAAGGACGAACGGTTGTTTTAGAGGTGGAGAATGTGATGACCCACAAGATCATCTTATGTTTTAGAACTTGAATCTGCGCTCTTAAGCCTTAAAATCTCATTTTTACCCTCCTCGATTTGCATGCGCAGTCCGGGTAGGTTTCCGGAAAGCTTTTATGTTGAAAACTGATGAAAATAAGAATTTTTGACTTAAAAATTAATTTTAGTTGACTTCGGTCAATATTTTTGGTAAACGGGCCCGGATCCGTACTTTGACGGTCCCGGTAGGTCCGTATCAAATTATGGGACCTAGGCGCATGCCCGAAATCGAATTCGGAGGTCCCTAGCTCAAGTTATGAATTTTTGATGAAAATTAAAACTCTAAAAATTAATTATTTTAGGAATTGATTGATGTTTGGCATTGTTAGTACCGGGTCCGCACTTTGGTTTCGGAGCCCGATACAGGTTCATTATGATATTTAAGACATGTCTGTGAAATTTGGTGAGAAACAGACATCCAGTTGAGAAAATAGAAATTTTAAAGTTTTCTTGAGAATTTCATTTGATTTGGTGCTAAATTTAGAGTTCTAGGTGTTATTTTGGCGATTTGATCGCGCGAGCAGGTCCGTATGATGTTTTTAGACTTGCGTGCATGTTTGGTTTGGAGTCTCGAGGGCTCGGGTGCCATTCGGGCGATGCGCGAGTTGAGTTCAAACCTCAACAAGGCTGCTGGTACACCAAATCTGGTGTGCCCGCACCTGCGAGCCTTTGGTCGCATGTGCAAGCGAAAGCCCCGCAGATGCGACCCAGGCCTGGACTTCGTTTTTTCCGCAGATGCGGACTTTTCTTCGCAGGAGCGGGACCGCATAAGTTGAACCCTGTCCGCAGGCGCGGCCCCAGTTGGCCCGGCCCTTTTCCGGAGAAGCGTACACTCCATCCGCACATGCGGATGCGCAGGTGCGACCAAAGCACCGCAGATGCGAAGGTCGCTGGGCAGTGAGCATTTAATTCGGACTCCAGCCATTTTTCTTCTCGTTTTCAAAAGGATAGGAGGCCTAGGGCAATTTTTCAAAGACATTTTCTTCCCCAAATCATTGGTAAGTGTTCCTTAACTCGTTTCTTTCAATTACCCATTACATTTCTTGAATTTGCAACCTAAAACCTAGAGTTTTCATGGTAGAATTAGGGGTTAGGGTAGAAAATAGTGATTTCAGGAATTTGGGGATTTAGATCTCAATTTGAGGTCGGATTCCAAAACTAATTACATATTCGGGCTCGGAGGTGAATGGGTAAAAGGATTTTGGTCCGAACCTCGAGTTTTGACCAAGCGGGACCAGGGTCGATTTTTGACTTTTTGGAGGAAAATTTGGGAAATTTAATTTATGCAATATAATTGATTCCTTTAGAAATATTTGATATTATTGAGTCATTTTTGAATAGATACGAGTGGTTTGGAGGTGAATTCCAAAGGAAAAGCAGTGATTAAGAATTAAGTGGCCTTCGGAGCGAGGTAAGTGTTGTGTCTAACCCTGCCTTGAGGTAATTAGGAACCTTAGATTATTTGCTAAGTGAAATTCATGTGAGCGGCATATATGTGAGGTGATGAGTACCTATGCGCCGCCAATTTAGCTTCTTTTTTTTTTTTTTATGTTTCTCTGTTTTTCTGATATTGTCCCATTCCTATGCCAAATTGCTACGTGTTATACTAGTGTTGTTCAAATTATCATTCTTATCATGTTTACGGAATTTTCTGGTGATAATTGAGTTTTTATTTCAAAGTTAAGATTGATATTATGGAACCAAATGTTGAAGTAAGGTTTGTACTTGTTATTCTATCTCCCTGTAGTTATTTATGCATTGCATTATGGTAAGGGAGAGTGTTAATGCATGAAGGGTGATGCCGTGCCGTATTGTGAGTATTAATGCACGAAGGGTGATGCCGTGCCATATTGTGAGTATTAATACACGAAGGGTGATGCCGTGCCGTATTGTGAGTGTTAATGCACGAAGGGTGATGTCGTGCCGTATTGTGAGTGTTAATGCATGAAGGGTGATGCCGTGCCATGATATAAGAGTAAAAACACGAAGGGTGATGCCGTGCCATTTCTATTAATTTTATGGTGAGATTGAGAGTAAAAGCACGAAGGGTGATATCGTGCATTCTTCTTTACTGTATTCACTATTCCTGTTGATTCATGGTATATTGACTGCTCCGGTGATTATTCTATTGTAGTTTTTTATCTTGTATTCCCCTCAGCATGTCTCCCCTCCCGACATTTACTGTTTAGTTCTTTATTCCTGTTATTTGCGTATACATTGTTTAATTGTACAGGTAGAAACTTGCCCGAGCCGACCCCGAATGCACATTTTTTGGGGTTGAGCTTCATATTGTATTCCCTCAGTATGTTGAAAGTTTCCTGCAAATGCTTTAAATGGTCCTCTGCTCGCAGGAATTTAACTAACATGTCATCAATATAAACTTCCATTGATTTTCCTATTTGCTTTTCGAACATTCGGTTTACTAGGCGTTGATAAGTTGCACCAGCATTTTTTAGACCGAATGACATTACATTATAACAGTAGGTATCATACTTAGTGATAAATGAGGTCTTTTCTTGATCCTCCGGGTTCATCTGTATTTGGTTGTACCCGGAATAGGCATCGAGAAAACTGAGAATCTCGTGGTCGGCCGTGGCATCGATCATACGATCGATATTAGGCAAAGGAAAAGAATCCTTAGGGAATGCTTTATTCAGTTCTTTATAATCTATGCACATTCTAAGTTTGTTCCCCTTTTTAGGGACTACCACCACATTTGCTAGCCATTCGGGGTATTTTACTTCCCGAATGGATCCTATTTTAAGAAGTTTGGTTACCTCGTCTTTGATGAAGGCGTGTTTGACCTCGGACTGGGGCCTCCTTTTTTGTTTTACCAGATAGAATTTTGGGTCCAAGCTTAGCCTGTGAGTAGTGATTCCCGGTGAGATCCCTACTATGTCAAGATGGGACCAAGCAAAACAATTCATGTTAGCTATAAGAAATTGAATAAGCTTTTTCCTGAGCTAAGGATCTAACCCCGTGTCCAGGTATACCTTTCGTTTGGGTAGGTGTTCGATTAGCGTGATTTGCTCCAGTTCTTCGATCGTTGATTGGGTAGCGTCGGAATTATCGGGGACCACGAAGGATCGAGAGACCCCATGTTCATCATCTTCGTCAGTCTTCTGATTCTCTAGTTGGGTCGAAGCTGACGTTTGTGATTGCTATTTGGTATTCCATTCCCCCTTCGAATCCGATCCTTTTGTAGACGACAGTGAAGATATCAGAATTACTTCATCGACGGCAAACATCTCTTTCACAGCCGGTTTCTCTCCATAGACCATTTTGACTCCATCCGATGTTGGGAATTTCAGAACTTGGTGGAGGATCGAGGGTACAGCTCTCATATTATGGATCCACGGTCTTCCAAAAATAGCGTTATACCTCATGTCGCTTTCGATCACGTGGAACTTCATTTCTTGGATGGTCTCGGCCACATTTATTGGCAGTATTATCTCGCCTTTAGTAGTTTCACATGCCATATTGAATATTGAATCTGTTTAGAGCCAAGGTTGCGGGCATGACCTGGTCCTGTAGACCGAGCTTTTCTATGACCTTTGATCTAATAATGTTGGCCGAACTACCTGGATCAATTAACACACACTTAACTTAAGTTTTATTCATAAGTACATATATTACCAGTGCATCGTTATGGGGTTGCATGATTCCTTATGCATCTTCATCACTAAAGGACAAGATTTCTTTAGGTGTGTTATCCTGAAATCGAGACCGCTTCTCTCTTCCAATCGATATCTTAGTGCGTTTAAGCACCGGCCCCTGGGGGATATCGATCCCACCGATGATCATGTGGATGATGTGTTGTGGCTCTTCTTGTTCGTTTTGTCTTCTGAAATCCCTATTTTTTAAATGGTTTTTGGCCTAGTCACTTAAAAATTCTCGAAGGTGCCCTTTATTGAATAATCGGGCTACCTCCTCTCTTAATTGCCTGCAATATTCCGTTTTGTGGCCCATAGTGCCATGATACTCGCACATTTGATTGGGATTCCTCCGGATAGGATCGGTTTGCAGAGGTCGAGGCCATTTAGTATCTTTGATGCGTCCGATAGCCGACACGATGGTGGATGCATCGATGTTGAAGTTATATTCCGATAATCGTGGCGCTTCCTTTGGTCCGGTATGCCTGTCAAACCCATTCCTGTTCATCAGCCCTCGAGACCCTTGGCCTCGATCTCCTCTTTTATCACTTTGTACGGGGTTACGTCTTGGTTTGTTACCCCTATGATCTCCATTATACGACCGGTATCGGTCCCTGATCGGCCTTGATTCTCGGTTGATGTCCCTTTTAATAACAGACCCAGAACCCAATTGGTCGTCTTCAACTCTGATCTTCGATTGATATTGATTATGTACATTGGCCCAGGTAATAGCTGGGTACTCGATCAGGTTCTGCTTTAACCACCATAAAGCCACCGAGCCTCGTTCGTTTAGACCTTGAGTGAAAGCTTGAACAGCCTAATCGTCTGTGACTGGAGGTAGATCCATTCGTTCCATTTGGAAACGAGATACAAATTCCCTTAGCATCTCGTTATCCTTTTGTCTTACCTTGAAAAGGTCTGACTTCCTGGTCTCGACCTTTATGGCTCCAGCGTGTGTTTTTACGAAAGAATCTGCAAGCATAGCAAAAGAATTGATAGAGTTAGACGGTAACATATCATTGCTCACTTTGACAGGGTTTCACCAAATTTTTTCAATAATACAGATTCGATCTCGTCATCCTCTAGGTCGTTCCCTTTAATGGCACATGTGTAAGAGGTGACGTGTTCGTTGGGGTCGGTCGTTCCATTATATTTAGGAATATCGGGCATGCGAAACTTCTTGGGGATCAGTTTCGGAGCTGCGCTCATGGGGAAGGGCTTTTGTACCTTTTTTTTTGGAATCTAAGCCTTTCAATATCGGTGGTTCCCACGGGATCTGATCAACCCTGGAGTTATACATTTCCACTTTTTTGTCATTTTCTTCAATCCTCCTTTCTCCCGACTCTATTCGTTTTGTTAGTTCCTCGAACATCTTAACAATTTTGGGATTAGTCCCTGATTCTTGCTCGTTTGACCTTACTACAGCTGGCCCCGTCTTGTGGGTGACTTCTTAGGGAGGACTGGGTTCGAGCCTAGTCGGTGCCTGGGTTTGGCTCTACAATTGGGCTATCGCTACTTGTTGAGATTGCAACATTTCGAAAATCATACGCAAGTTGATTCCGTTTTCCTCAGCGTTTTGGGTATTTCGAGCTGCAGATCGAGTTCCACCATGAATGTTATTTTCAGGGTCAGAACGTTGGTTTGCCTCGATGGCCACATGTGAATTAACGTCTATTGGCTCTTCGACCCCGAGCTCCAACGGGATCGACAAGTGACCTTTCACCCCCGGGCATTAAGTTGTTGTTCTCATCTTGAAGGCCAGCTTCGTTGTCGATAGGTAGGGCCATTAATTGTGAATTCATCATTTTCAGCCTGAAATCAAAGATACTTCCAAGAGCAAGTGTAAAATAGTATGTTTCACAGAGATTCGTACCAAATAACTACTATTATCCTTAGCCCCATGGTGGGCGCCAAACTGTTTACCCGAAAAACGGATAGAGTTAAATTTATACGTAGTTCTAAGGATACGTAATATAGCTTGGCACAAATCGGAAAAGTATGTAGAAGAATATCGAATATTGACCGTAAAAAAGGAACAAAATACAAAACAAACTAACTAGAAAACGATTTACGGATAAGCAAGATGAATCAATGTATAAGGGTCACAAAAGGATAATTTCTCCTGTATCTATATGTGAATATCAATAATCTTTTCAGTAAGAGAGTGTGTAGATGACTTAATGTTCAATTTTTTGAATACAGAAATGATAGCCACTCTCTTATAGTGGGGGGACTCTACTTTAGATATAATAAAAAATACATAGTGGGGATCTCATGATAGATTAGTTTATTTAGCTTTTCCTGAATTCCTGCCGAGATTCTCTCCCCAAGTGCGGCTACAACGACTCTTGTCTCTTAACTCGATCTTGGTCAGACTTTGATATTGGTCGATTTCCAGATTTCGAGCTCGATACTGACTCGAGCTCGATGTTGACTCGGACTCGGTATTGACTCGAGCTCGGGTCTTGAGTTCGATGACGCCACCTCACATCATAGTTCGATTTGGACTCGAGCTTGATAATGACTTCGAGCTCGGTATTGATCGGTCCCTAAATCTTGAACTTGGTAACCTGGCTTCGGATCTCATTTCGGTATTATGAAAATGACCCTCGGTCTATCATATTTCAATCTTGACTAATTACATAAAGGGCAAAACAGGTTTTGACTGTATACAATCTTACAGTAGAATTATATATTCTGATCCTCTAAATTTGAAAGCAAATGGAATTGATACGACTCTAAAGCTATGTTATTCATGCTTATTGCAGGTCACTTGCACAACTGTTTAGCTATACCAAATCAAACTCCCAGAAGTCTCGAAATCGAATTTCGATCTCTAGAACTAAAAATGGACCTTTGGATCATTAATGCTTATGCTCAAAATAATGACAAAACACCAAACACATTAAAAATTCATCCAAAACTCATCCGAGCCCCATGGGACTCTAACCAAGTACACTAACAAGCCCCAAAATACAATACGAATTTAGTCGAGGCTTAAAACCATGTCAAACAATGTCGAAATTACGAATCACGCCTCGAATCGAATTATGAGTTTTCAAATCTTCCAACTTCTATAATATGCGTCGAAACGTATCAAATCAATCCGGAATGACTTCAAATTCTGTACACGAGTCATAAATGACATAATGGACATGTTTCAATATTCGGAATCGAATTTTGACCCTGATATCAATAAAGTCAACTCCCGGTCATACTTTCTTAAAATCTTTCATTTTCCAACTTTTGCCAAAATGCATCGAACTGACTTACGTACTTCTAAATCTAATTCCGGACATACGCCTAAGTCCAAAATCACCATACGAAACCATTGGAATCATCAAAACTCCATTCTGGAGTCGTTTATTCAAAAGTCAAAACTCCGATCAACTCTTTTCATTTAAGCTTCAAAAGTAAGAATTGTTCTTTCATTTTAATTCTGAATCTTCCTAAAATCAAACTCGACCGCAAACGTACGTTATAATACATATTACGAAGCTGCTCGGTGCCTTAAACTGTTGAACGGGATGCCAATTCATAAAATGACAAGTCGGGTCGTTACAGCATCCATGGGCAATTCTGTCAGACTCGTCCTCTTCCTCGTCCTTTGGCCATGGAACCACCGGAGGCGCAGGTTTAACTAACGTGCACCAAGAGCATGGCTTAGAGAGAGAGAGAGAGAGAGAGAAACCGTTTGGTAAATATCTCCTTTAATTATGTTCATTTTCATTATGACTTATTAATTAGCAATATTTATTTATGCGATTTTATTATCTTTATTGTTGAATATTTTAGTACAATGTCATGACTCATCTCACATTGTTTTATGTTATTTTTTTGGTAACACCTTATATAGTTGTATCCTACTAAAATTAAAGAAATATTTAGAGCATAAGTTATATTTCTTGTGTACTGAAAATTTTACCGAAAAAAATTCGAAAAATCCGAGAAAACCGAAAAATTCGAGAAAAATCGAGATTGAGAAACCCGACTTTTATTGGTTTGATTTGATTTATAGATTTAAAAATCCGACACAATTGATTCAATTTGGTAATTAAAAAATTTGAACCAACTCAACCTATGTTTACCCCTACCTCTAACTTACTAACACCTTTTTTGGATGGTTGTTACCTATTGTATTGTATCGTATCGTATCGTATTGTTACTTTAAATACAATATTTGTTTTTACTATTACTTAAATTTTATTGCATCGTATCGTTAAATCCATCATTACGTAACGACGAAATACCATTTTATGGAACGACGAATTTGGTGTGGTGATGTGGTTATCTTGCTTTTTTCTCTCATATTGCCCTGTATTATTATTAAATAATCATAATTTATTCTTTACCCTACTTTTTTATATAATAATTCTTTCGTATCTTTTTTTTTGGGTAATATTGCAAGTTTATTCTTTATATTGTTGGTGCGTTACATCATGAAACAACGACAAATGATACAATCTATCCGAACATTATATTTATCAAATAATATAGTACAATGCAGTACAATATACTACAATATATTATGAAACGACAAGTAACAGCAATCCAAACAAAGCTGTAAAAGTTAAGATACTTCGTATTATTTTATGATTTAGCAACAGTTCTATTTAGAGTAATACACAAAGAATGATTCGACAATAAAACAGTGGTAAACAACCAAAACTTATAGCTTGTTTGGATGGTGGTTACATATGGTATTGTATCGTATTGTTACTTTAAATACAATGTTTGTTTTGATTGTTACTTTAATTTATTGTATCGTATCGTCAAATCCATCGTTATGTAACGACGAAAAGTGACACTTTATGAAACGACAGATTTGGTGTGGTGGCGTCGTTTCTTTGCTTTTTTCCCTCTCATCTTGCCCTTCTTTATTATATAATTATATTTTATTCTTTATCCTACTTTTTATATAATAATTCTACTATGTATCCTACTTTTTTTAGTAATGTTGTAAGTTTATTTTTCATATTGTTAGTGCGTGATATCATAAAACGACGGTAAACAATACAATATATCCAAACATTTTATTCATCAAACAATACAATACAATACAATACAATACAATACAATACAATATTAAACTACATGTAACAATAATCCAAACAAGATGTAAAGTCCGAAAGAGGCATGTCCATTGGTTTTAAATTAATATCCACTTTCATTCGTTTATTATTTCTACTCACAAGTTATACATTTAATATAACAAAGTTATCCGAGATCAACTTCTTATTTCTTGACGTGGACTTTGTCTATCATGAAAATGCACTTGAAAAGAATTTAACCGTTTGTCCAAACTTCTAAAATCAACTTATTTAAAAAGTATTTTTCTAAAAATATATTTTATTTTTGGTGAGAAATAAATTGTGTTTGACTAATTAATTTGAAAAATACTTTTGAGTAGTAATTAATGTTTGACCAAGCTTTTAAAAAGTACTTTTAAGTATATTTTAAAAAAAAAATATTTTTCAAAAAAGTAATTTTGGCAATAAACTATTTTTTCTGCTTCTCAAAAATTATTTCTATTTTTACTCAAAAGCATATTTTTCTTCTAAAAACTTGACCAAATACCTTAATTTTAAATAAAAAGTATTTTTGGCCCTAAAAAAAGTACTTTTGACCAAAAAAATAAAATAAAATTAATCAAACATGCTATAATTGTGATTGAAAAACACTCATAATGGTGGAAACCACACACGGTCCCAATATCGTTCCATTGTTTACAAATGTCTTCGTCCCAAATTCTGTCTTATCTGACAGAAGATATATATTCTTAAATTTCTTTTATTTTTGGAGAATAAAATCTGATAAAATAAGTCATACGTAATATTCCGAAAATTTGAAAAATTTAATAGAAAATAACATTACTTTAAGACTAATTAAAGGAAACAGTACGCTTTCAAAATAATATTTAAGGGTGTATTAAATGGTCTATGTTTCCTAGCTCTGCTGATACTTTACTACTAGATCACAATTTACAACTTGAAACTCAACTTGAAATAAAATATATAAAAGGAGTAACTCACACACAATAAAAATAATTGGATGAACGAGGTGAAACTAAATTAAAGTTTACTCATCATTGTTTTCGATAAAGAATAAGGCAGGGTAAAGTTCACTGAACCAAAAGTATAGTGTACATAACACTTATTATCCACTGCATACATAAACAATGGGAGAAGCCACAGGTAATCAGTTGTTAAACATTGGACGGGCATAGTTTGGACAAACGTAAAATTCAAATCAATATTTAAAATATTTGGAGTTTTGGTTTGAATTTTCTAATTATGAATTGGATTTTGAATTTAATTTTTAAATTTTTAAAAGTTTTGGATTTTCGATTGGATGTTGGATTTAGCACATTGGATTTTTGAATATTCAAAAATTTAATTTTTATTTTATTTTATATTTAGTCCATTATCCAAATAAAAATAAGTTCAACATCCTGTTCATTAGGCATTATCTCATATATTCAATATTAATACTAAGCTACTATCAGAATACTTTCTATTTGGACATGATTTTACTATTGTTAATTTTTATCAGTCTTATTAATGTTTCTATTGCATTTTCTTGATGATGAGTTCTATCACTTGAATACTTTATTTGGATAATTGTTGTGAGAATAAGAAACTTTTTAGGCAATTTAACCTGAAAACTTTATTTCGATGTTTATTTTTGTAAGAAGAAGAAACATCAACTTATGGGCTCAACTGAAAATCTGAAAATATTCATACCGATTAATCCAAAATATAACTTAAAAATTCGAGCTAATATGAGCTTTATTTGGATTGAATTTGGATTGTCATTTCTTCAATTCGAAAATTAAAATTTTAAATCGAAATTTTCATATCCAATCCGAACTGCCCGAAAGCCCACCTCTATATGAAGCTATTCCCTTCTACATGATTATGTGGTGGCCAAATCTTATTGTACAAGTGTCTGCAAGAAATCTCTTTAAGAACTAGGCCTAGTATGCCTAGTTCTAAAATTAAATGTATGCCGAATTGTATTTATTGTTGCCATTTCTATTCCCTATACTGACAACTACGTCTCAGTTCCAAATAAATTGGTATCGTTTATATAAAATATATATCACCAATCACGTCGCTCTATTCAATCTCATCAGAGACATATTATACAATAATAAATAATAACAATAACGATAACAATAACTATAATAATAAGAGTAATTCTCAATATTTTCTATTAGCACATAAGCTTCAGATTGAGATTAAATTAAAATACTCTAGAAAACATAAGGTCTAAGAAAATTCTCTTTATTTTCGACTAGCATATAATCTCAGATCGGATCAAAAGACTCTGGAAAGCAAAAGACCTAAGGTAAACGTACAAATGTCTTTAGGTGTATCTCGTCTCCTTTAATATCGTTACTTCCATGGTATCTGACCGACAAATTGGTATTCCTGACGTTTGATGGAGGACATTATCAAATCATTTCAAATATTTTCTCATTTTATTTTGATATGTACTATTTACATCTTCAGTCGAATATGATTATTTCGAATAATGTCTATACTACCCTCGTCATTCCTCAACCAAATACATTTAATTCATTAAAAATATAAAACTCAAAACTAATTCCTGAGGATCAATGATTGAATTAGTGATACATACAATATTAATATTGATAGTAGTAATAGATTTTAAAGTTTTACACACCTCAGTACTCTATGCATTGCCAAGTGTTGGGCAACCTTAATGGAAGTTTCATTTGGACAAGTTTTCTTGTCTTTTTGACCAATTCTCTTTAGCTTACCTCATTTTTCGGTCACGGCCTCATAGGGTTGGTCCCCCAATCTTTGACATCACCACCAACAACCCCCCCCCCCCCCCCAAAACCCCCACAAAACAATAATTTCAAATTCTTTTCTTGAATATTTCAGGTAAAATTTAACCACCCAAATCTTGTCATTGACATATTTTTTTTAGTCCTATTGTCCATAATTACAATCATTTACCTAATTAATTAGCAAAAATCTAACAACCCCACCTCACACTTTGTTTCTTTCTTGTCCATTTTCCTCTTCCTCTTTCTCTAATGAGTTATTTTCCTCATTTGATTCTTTTTCACTAGGTAATTTTCCTCATTTCATTATGCTTAACACATATGTTGCAACACATGTTATTATATTTAAATTACATGAATTTTCATGATTGATTCTGAGCTCAACTTTAGATCTGGCATTTTCTTGGCAGCTCAATTGAAAATCTTGAAATGAAAGTTTGAATTTTTGCTGCTAATTAAGCAATTGCATATTGGGTAAAATCAATTCAGAGGAGTTACAGTAATGGGGTATTTGAATTCAGTATTATCATCATCTTCTAATCAAGTTCATGCTGATGATGCGCCTGTTAGTGGTGGTGGTCTAAGGTGATTCCCTCCTTATTCATTTATTTATGCTATTTTTTATTTTATAAAGTAATGATTTTTATGCTGTTTTTTGGGATAAAGTAATGATTTTTATGCTTTTTTTTTGGGGGATAAAGTAATGATTTTTATTAATTAGATTGGGGAATCCTGCATATAAGATGTATACAAAGGTAGAGAATGGTCATACAGAAAAGTATTTTGTGAAAATAGAACCTAATTTTTTATTTACTTGTGTTAAATTCTTTATGCATGTTAATTGGATTGTCAAGAAGATTATGTGGGCTGCTTTTCATTAGGTTTTTTGTGAAATTCTCTATGTAATTCCCTTTTCCCATGTTCCTGACATTTGTTAGAATCTTTTTTCTCATATGATGGAGCTTAGTTTATAAAAATTGCTTCTCGGGCATTGGGTACCCGCGCCTCGTAATGTGGATGCTTGTTTGAGCTGTCTTAACTAGAGGAATTTTCCATTGGGTTGAAATTGGTTCTCTACTTGCCGGATCCGACTAGATTAGAATCTTAGATATATGGAATGAGTTTGGATATGCTCAGACAACTGGAATGTGGTTATGAGTTGCTTTTGTGAATGAAATGTGCAATCTTTATCATGGGTTGGCTCTTGTATTAGTTGATGGATATTTTACGTAGAAATGTATGCAAATAAGCATAGCGGGACTCATATTTGCTATTGAAAAGAATATTCAAAGTGTCTTTCATGGAAAGAATTATTCGTTGGCCATAAATCCAGAAATATAAGGAAATCCATGCTTAAGTTGCAACTTGATATTATGGTGATTCAGATTATTTATAGTTGTGTTTGATCAGGTTCATGTGATTATTATATTCTGTCTGTTTTTTGTCATCATCTTGTCCAAAAATCCCGAAATAGTAGAATTTGAAGTGCTTTCATTGTGATTAATCTAGCTTTGATGAAGTTTTATATAAGATAAAAGTTGCAAAGCTGTAGTCTAACAGATGCTATGTCTTGCAGTCAGAATGGGAAGTTCAGCTACGGATACGCTAGCTCTCCGGGAAAAAGGTCCTCCATGGAGGATTTCTATGAGACAAGAATTGATGGTGTAGAAGGAGAGGTAGTTGGTCTCTTTGGAGTGTTTGATGGTAACTATTCTTCTCTGTTTCCGCCTCCTGACTGGAATAAAGTGGCCGAACTAGAATAAATGAAAAAAATACAGATCTTGATTTGTTTAAGAATTTAATGTCATTTAAGTTTTTACACGTAGTAAGACATTCAATATCTCAATCAGATGACCATAAATTCGTCTAGAATTTTTCTGTCGGACTACTGCTATCCGATACTTCATAGATCCTTACAGTTTGTATGTTCCGTTTATATTGGTTTCGGCGGCGAGGCCTAAGGATTGCCGCCACTGTTTTCTACAAGCATTACTTTTAAAATTATCTGCTGGAATTAAGAATTATCTAGTCTTCATTCTTCATTCAATACCTCTTCTAAGTGGTGAGCGAAGTACCTTCCGATGTCAGGGGGCTAACATTCCATTAGTGTATGCACGCATCTTTAAAGAAATGCCTGAATGGTCAGTCAACATATAAATATTTGGTAACTATGATGCCTGCAAGTATTCTCCATATTTTCAAATTAGGAAATGCATGGTAGCTTATGTCCAGTCAACGCTGCTCTTCCTCTATTGAGACACTGGCCTTACTTTAGCAGTCGATCCATTTAGAGCAGTTTCCGGTCAATGGCTTTGCTTGGTTCTAGCCATGTGTCCTGTGTCCCCTTGTTTCCTACTTTTGGTTCTTTCTGAGAAATCCCCGAATTGTTGCCCAAGCGTAGGAGTCAGCTGGGTGTTTGGGTGGT
Source organism: Nicotiana tabacum (assembly GCF_000715075.1). Taxonomy (NCBI): domain Eukaryota; kingdom Viridiplantae; phylum Streptophyta; class Magnoliopsida; order Solanales; family Solanaceae; genus Nicotiana; species Nicotiana tabacum. The sequence continues at coordinate 112,342,396 of NC_134103.1, forward strand.
TCCTGTTTCTTCTTCCTTTTTATCCTTTCCCTATCTTTCTCTATTTCTTGCATGATCTAGCTTACATCTTTGCACTATGGAAATTTGTTTAGCATATATGTAAGAAATTGGAGAAATCCTTGCCAGTATTTGCTGTCCTTCCTCTCTAAAGGCATTGTGTTCAAAATTCTAGCACAACTCATGAGTCTACTTGTTTGAGCATTCCTCATCGCATGCATTTTGCTTATTTGAAACAATGTCTGATTTTCCAATAGTGGTCACCCTAAGAAAGTCTTAGTCGTGCTAGTACATTTGCTTTAGGTCCAATATTTGCTAGGAGTCTTCTAGTCTTGTCAAAGATCTATATGCTAATAGAAAATGTGTAGAACTTCTAGCGCTAGAGAAAATAAAATTTTATAATATTGGATTTAGACGGGTCTATATGGAGCGACATGGACAGTGAAGATTCATATAGCAAACTTGCTTGAAGTTGAGGCGTTATTATTGGTGGTAACCCCAGGAGAGTGAGAGTTGATGAACTGGAGAGCAAAAGTTAATATAAAGGCATTTTAGAATAAGAAAGATGCTAAAGCCAATATTTTGGCTGTGGATTAGTGCTTCTGCTTGAGAACTCCATTTCTCCTGTGTTTCTCCTGTTTCTACTCGACATTGATTTCTTTCTCACCAACTGTTAGTCTGTTATCATCTGTGTAGCACTAGAAAAGATAATGACATGAGGGTTGCCAATGAATTTTTGGTTATTGGTTGGTTATTTGTTAATAGCATAAAGATCCACTTGAAAAATACTCGGACATACATACAGATATTGGTAAACATAGACATTTTCTATTAATATTCACTAGTATGAGTCAATGAACGGACATGTATGTCAATCAAAATGTTTGATACTTCAAAAAGTTTGAGCTTATTTAATGATTATTTTAATTGCATCCCACTACGGAAAAAGTCATCTTATGAAACATGATGACAAACAGAGTGTAGGCATGTAGTGCCAGATGTGACACCCATGACACATCGGATGCGTTTGACAAAAGTTTGATCATACCATAATTTTTTTCCTCTTATACAATCTTCCTGAATAGGAAATAAAGGTTTCTTCCAACATGCTCAGACAATAGGGATTCATTTTTGTTGGAGGCTCTCATAGTCAGTGGTTCTCCAACTGTGCTGGTGGATGATGCTGAGACACTGTAAAGGAAGGAATATATTGAAGAACAAGGTGGAGTGGATGGCGGTAAGTAATGCACTGGAGCAGCAGGTCAGGATAGAAGAAGAGAAATAAACAACTGAAGCTGGAAATGGTCTGAGGCAAAAGACATCTTTCTTTTGGGGGGGTTTTAGGGGGTTAAAACAAAATAAGGAGAAAGAGAAGAAAAAAGGAGGCAACTATTTCTGCTAGGATCTCCATAGCCTGTTTAACTTCTCTGTAACCTCACTCCTGGACACATTTCTGCTATAGTTTCCTCTTACCTGTAATTCTGGCCAGGCTGGGATCTCAAAGCAGTGATGGTCAAATCACTATTATGAAAGGTTTATTAGCGTCTCACTCAATCTTCCCAAGTTTGGTGAGCTAGAATTTGCACATGCTTTTGTCAGTTCCTAGTGATGGCATGGTACCTAGAGTACAGCAAATGTGCATCATTTTCCGTATCCTTGTTACCGCTCAATGGTTAGGCATGCTTCATATGCTGCAGGAAGCTGAGGGAGCTCTATTGGCATATGAGCTGTAATATAACAGGGATTGCACGAGGATACCTATCACATTAAATTACCACCTTGTATCTCGTTGTTATTTTGACTTCTTGATTCTGCTTAAATTCGACTTAACAGATAGTTCTCTTTCCATGCCAAGTTGGTTACATGCCTTCCAATTGGGTAGTTTTACCTGCATTTTTCTCTCATTTCAGGTCATGGGGGTGCTCGGGCCGCAGAATATGTGAAACACAACCTTTTCAGCAACCTGATAAGGCATCCAAAATTTATATCAGACACCAAATCAGCAATAGGTATATTGACATAGTGTGAAGTATAGTTGCTATGTTCATTTTCAGAAACAGCTTATCAATATCACTTCTATTCATATATTTGCTTTTGTAGCCGATGCATACAGCTATACAGACTCTGAGTTTCTGAAATCAGAAAACAATCAGCACAAAGATGCTGGATCGACTGCTTCCACTGCCATCCTTGTAGGTGATCGTTTACTGGTTGCAAATGTTGGTGACTCCAGAGCTGTTATCTGCAGGGGAGGCACAGGTAAGGCTTAGGTGATATGGTTATTTCTCTTTTGATTTTTGGCTCCTGCTTTGTGTATTTCAGCCCAAAGGCGCGCACGGGGTTTATTATGCTTTTTTGGATTTTACTTTTCTAATCTAAGTTGCTCATAATTGGGTGTGGGTGTTCGATACAGTTTCAGATCTAGAGGTCGAATCCTTCTTGATTTAAATTTAAGATTCGGGGGTGCCGATCTAGGTACGGATACGAGTGCGGGGATTTGGCTAAAAATAATTCAAATATCTGAAAATAGAGTTATTAAAATATGTCTACATTATTAGACATTATGTGAAACTTACAAGGTATTCCGAAATGGAAAAAATATTGATCAAGAGGAGAATCCGAGAAGAAGATAAAGTAAAAGGACTGACATAGAAATTTCTATATACAAGGTATTCCATTTTGTTCAATTTTACCATAGCTTTTGTTTTGATTTAAAAACTCATTGTATTGTCTCGAATTTCTCTGTCGATTTTGGTCAAAGTGCCCAAAATCGGTTGACCAGATTTGGTACGGATCCCACACCAATGTCGACACGGGCGCAACACTAAAAGTGAAGAGTACGAGCAACTTAGTTTCTAATTACTCGGTCCTAACACTACAATGACAAGTTCTTCATGTTGCGCTATAAAAGTGAAATATCACTGCTCACTGAAGTTAAGAGAACTAGATGAAAGATAAAAACATGAGGATACTTTACTTTTCATTCTAGAGCGAATGGAATAAAATAAAAGAAAGTACATCTGCATATTGATGATATTTCCTGAAACTTTGGGGTAATATGGAAAATGTCATGTCAGCACTTCTAAATATCACATCTTGTACTAGTTCATTTCATTTTCTTCCTTGTTCAACTACCATGAACAGTATCTTTGTTGTATATTACTTGCTAAGTTAAGCTGGTAATTTTCAAGTGTATATTCCTGCTATACTATTTTGGCAAACGAACTAATTACAATTACTTTGCCTGTTTTAACGTTCATTACTGTAGGGTATAGTTGTTATTATAATTAAATATGACCCTGTAGCTTTGCTCTGTCACCTAATAGAGTATGCTAATTTCATTCTCAGCTATTGCTGTTTCTCGAGACCACAAGCCTGACCAAACAGATGAGCGACAGCGCATTGAAGATGCTGGAGGTTTTGTGATGTGGGCAGGTAAGCCCTTCATGTTGTTTAGTCCTGTGTTAGTCAGTTGAAATGGTTCTAAAAGGCATACAGTTCAAACATAACATATGGTGTGCAGGTACCTGGAGAGTTGGAGGTGTACTTGCTGTTTCCCGTGCGTTTGGCGATAGACTTTTAAAGCAATATGTTGTTGCTGATCCAGAAATACAGGTAACTTGAAGAACTTTTATTCTTTCTATAGATGAATAAGGCAAAATAGGGCTGTTCATGTTTTTGAGCTGTATATCAAATGTTCTATGTATGTGCACTTGTATTTTTGAACCTATTAACTAGATGTATATTTTGGTAGATTTCTGAAACTGTTCAAAAGTTGGTCCTTATTGAATCCCGGAATACTCCCTACCTTTTTCAGACAGCAAACTTTTGCTGCTTGATTTCTTTTTTCCATCTCATAATAATTTTAGGACGTGTAACTTTTGATAGCAGCTGATAGCATGTCTCTTCGAAGATACTTCAATTGAATTTTTACTGCTTTTTCTCATCTTATATACCTAATTTTTTTGGTGTATTTGTGGGCCTAATTTTCTGTAAAAAATACAGGAAGTAAAGGTTGATGGCTCTCTTGAATTTCTTATCCTTGCAAGTGATGGACTCTGGGATGTTGTGACGAATGAGGTTCATAATTCTTCCCTTTTTTCTTGAAAGAATCAAGAAACCAGCATTCTTTCTGAGCTAGATAACCATTAAATAGCCATGGTTTTATTTCAAATATCTAGCAGTTTCTAGTCAATTACCAACCTGATCGTTACACAAAAATTTGCAGGAGGCTGTGTCGATGGTTAAGCCGATCCAAGATCCTGAGGAAGCAGCAAAGAGGCTGATGCAGGAAGCATATCAAAGAGGAAGTGCAGATAACATCACCATTGTGGTTGTCCGTTTTCTGGGTAACCAAGAGGGTTCCTCTCGTGGTGTCTCGGCTTAAGAAGTAATTGCTCAATTGCCACTTCTAATCTGTGGTAATAGAAGACAAGAAAAACTATAGGACATTACGTAAATATTGAATATAGATAGACTTATGCGATTGTGATGTAAGAAACCTTTAGAAGACATTGTCAAACTCCAGCTTCTCTAACTTGTAAGAAATGATCAAGAGTGAACCTGGCACAGTCGATCCGCAATTTGTTGCTGTTTTGTCTTCAATTTAACACTACGCTTCCACTCACCTGTTGCATACTGTAGCTTGCTGAGAATGAATATAGAATGGTGAAACTCTTCCAATTGTCTATGCTTTGTTTTCTTGTAGTTTTCATGTTGACAGCTTGTGTAAAACTAGTAAATTTATGATGAGTGCTCACAATATAGAATGCATTGAGATGTTCCCTCCTAGGCAAGCGTTTCCTGCTCGGGATTGAAGCGTAGTAGTTGTTACTGTGTCACATCCTGGCTTGCTTTTCATGATAAGCAATGTTATACTGTTGTGCCATTGTGCTATGTAATTCGAAGTACATGACTCCTCAAGTCTCTGAAGTGAGTTAGTACTTGAATTGACTAAGTTAAACAGCATTTTACACACAGGACAGGTTTGACAAGGTAATAAATGGCCAATATATATTGGATAGTTCATGCATTTATCGGAAGTTAAAAGTATGATTTCTTAGTAGGTGGATAGCCACTAGGCTTCCTTCTAAACATTATAAAAATATTGGATGATGATCTCACCATATTTTTTTCTGAATCAAGTCAAATTTGTATCTGCACCTAACATGATTTAGAAATAAACTTACTTTTCCTAAACAGTTAAAAAGATGTTGCTTGAGATTAGAGAAGGGGTTGGGACCTAAGTATGTCTTTGTAAGAATGTTTATAAATTGAAGCTGTCTTTCTAAGAATGTTCTTGGTAAAAGTCTCGAGTTCTTTAAGCCATCAGTCATCTTAATTAATTAATTTGTTTTTGTGGTGTTTACTGGAGTTTCATCTCGCTAAATTAAATAATCATAGAGAAGCATGTTGCGCACAAAATTGCAATGTGTAACTATATAGACTCCTAAGTCCTATCTTCCTCTTCCTCTTTGTAATTTTTTTCATTTTTTTTTTAATGTTTTGAGAGGTCGATATTGAAACTATATAGCTATATCATGTGCTCGGTTCACTTCTATTCTAGCCTAACTAGTGCGCTGTAGTTGAAGTATTGGCTGATTAAGTACATGTCTTTCAAAACAAGATCGGCAGAAAAGAAGAAAGAGTTGCTCATCAGTTGCATAATCAGTGCGGAGTGTTACTTCCTGTAGCATTCGTTTAGTCGTCCATTTTAATCAGTGCGGAGTGCTGCTGTACGAAGATATACGACGAAACCTAGAAATCGATCACTGATCCAATTTGAGTACCCTGCAGGATAGACCTCAACAGAAAACTGATACTTCCACATAATCAGGGTAATGTAGGAGACATCTCTATTTTTTTCCCCGGGGCTTGTTGACCCATTGGTTGCAACTATATTGCCTTGATGTTTCGAAGTATCATAATACTAATCTGATTTGGTGGATAATTGCTACACAAACTCATACTTCTGTTCTGCACCAAATTGAGAGCTCTATATTTGCATCTTCTGTGTTTTATTCTCAACGAAGACAACTGCTCACATTTGACAAGCTCAGCAGGGTTCTTTCACATTCGAACAAGGCTGCAAGTTACCCATCTAATCAAATGCAAATTGAGGGAGAATAAGCAATCATTTTCAACCAAGAGTCTAGAGCATATATAACAGAATCATTGTTTTATATATATGTGAAGAGTAAGATAAGAAAGATATACTTCTCTTGATCGTTGCATCAATTTCCGCCATCTTTTTACCAGTAGTCTTTACAAGAACATTCTCCATCTTTAAAATGATGAAACCTGTTCCTATCTCTGACGATAATTTCACGATCATAAACCTTTGAGATTAACTTGCTTGCCTGATGACAATCTTTGCAGACACGCAAATTCTTTGTGATGCGAAGAACTGCCCCAGGTTTAGTCTTCAACAACCCAAAAGCAATAGCCAATTTCTCACTATGATAATACAAAGGATTTTCTCTTTCCTCCTCATCAATATCCTGTTGTAGTCCATCAGAATCTGGGACATAGCCTGCAGATTTAATACAATCCAAAATTTCATTTACTTTGGCATATATCTCTTTGGCTTGAGGATGAGTCCTTCCTCCTGCAATGAACTCGCTAACAACGCCTTCCAATTCAACCACAGAGAAGCCAGGGACCTTTTTCACTCCCCTGTCATTCATCAACTTCCTTATATTGGCAACATCTTCCCATCTACCAGCATAAGCATATAAATTAGCTAACAGCACATACCGGCCACTGTTTTGGGGTTCCAGTTCAATCACCTGCTTCCCTATTATCTCTCCCAGCTCTATGTTCTTGTGAATCCTACATGCACCAAAAAGAGCACCCAATACACCTACATCGGCACTCATAGGCATTTCTTTTATGATCTTTCTTGCTTCTTCCAGTAATCCAGCTCTTCCAAGCAAATCAACTAAGCAACCGTAGTGCTCCATGCCAGGTTCAATGCCATACGCTTCTTTCATATAATGAAAATAGTATTTTCCTTCTTCAATCAATCCTGAGTGAGCACAAGCACTAAGTAAATTCACGAACGTGATATAATCTGGAGCTACCTTCTTACTCTCCATTTCCTTCAAAAGCTCAATTGCAGCCTCACCTTTCCCATGCATCGCCAACCCTCCAATCATACAATTCCATGAAGAAATTCCTTTTCTTGGCAACCCTTTAAAGAACTGAAGAGCCTTATCCAAGCAACCACATTTGCTATACATATCAATAATAGTAGTAGCCAGCTTGGAGTCCAAATCAATCCTACTCTTCTTGACCTGTTCAACTATCCACTCGCCTTGCTTCAACGCTCCGAGTCGTGTACAAGCCGATAACATGCTTGCAGCAATAAAATTATCAATGACAACATCCTCAGACATCATTCTTTCAAACAAAGCAAATGCCTGGTGAAACTGGTTGTTGTGCACATAAGCTGATATCATAGCATTCCAACAAACAGAACTTTTCTCCGAATTTGAATCAAACACACGAAAAGCTTCAGCAAGATACCCCAATTGAGCAAACCCACTAATCAATGTGGTCCAAGAAACATCATCTTTCTCATACATACTATCAAACACCATCATAGCTTCCTCCAAGAAATGAAAATTTACATACATATGAATCAAATTGTTCTGAGAAAACTTATCAAACCCAAAACCAAATTTTATCACATGACCATGAATTTGCTTTCCTTCTTCCACAGCATTGTCTATACAACATGCTCTGATAACAAGAGGGAACGTGAAATTATTGGGTCTAACTGAACGCTCTAACATATGGGAGTAAAAAAGAAGAGATTCCTTCAGTAGTTGAGATTGCAAGTAACCTCGAATGATGGTGTTGTAGATGAAAGTGTCTGGGTTAGGCAATTTATGGAACACTTGGAGGGCGTAGTTTAAATCACCTGATTCAAAAGTTGCACAGAACTTAATGACTCGACCCATTGCGTCATTGTCACACGACAGGCCAAGTTTGATAATCTGGGCTTGGAATTGCTTGAGTTCAGACATTGTTGAGCATGATTCTAAGCCCCTTAAGGGCGTACTTAGAGTGTTGGTGGTTTTGGGTGATGCTGGAGATTGTGGGGTAGGAATGACATGAAGGATAGGGGCCATATTGCATGTTGTAATTTGCTAATTATGATGAGAACTTTCTGCCATAAAGAAAATACACTGACGAGAGTTCTTACATCTATAGGACAAACATGCTTAGGGTACGGGTATACAGAATTTTAAATTTATGGGTTCTAAACTAATTTTAAGTTACTATATAATAATAACTGAATTAAAGGACTGGCTAAATATTTTTATATATATTTAATAAATTTTTTAATATATATGCCGAATCTAGACAAAAGTTAATGGGCTTAACGACTAATTTGAGAGTAATGTGAGATGTTCATTTATCCTTGTAATTTTATGTCCTTTATGTTGCTTGGAGTATAATGTTCTTTAAAAACTATACTAAGTTGAGCATCGGATGATATCTAGCTTGCTTTAGTACTCAACTAAGTGCTCATGCTAACACATCATTGTCGCGTCTTGAATGAGTACCAAACAAGGTTCCAACAATTGTATCGTCGAATTCAAAATTTAAAATTTATGAGTTCAACTTTAAATATTTTAAATAGTAAATTCATTATATTTTTAAATTTATGGGTTCATATATACTATTTTACAATTTTACTAAATTTTTACTCATAAATTTATACTCTCCGTCGAAAGTTATGTGTTTAAATGAACCATTTACTAGCATATCACATACACTCCTGCCAACGAGTGATTACTCAAAGACCGAGAAATAATAATCTACTAAAGTGCACGAACGAAATCTCCTCACGACGTTCATCACGATTCAGCATAACAAAACTTCCCCGAAGACTCAAAAATTAAGAGTTACTACAGTTGAGATTAAGGGTATTTCTCATTGTTATGTGTTGTTACCAATTGTATTGTATTTTATTATTACTTTAAATACAATGTTTGTTTTGATTGTTACTTATATTTTATTATATCGTATTGTAGAATTCATTGTTATATAACTGTCACGATCCCAATTTCCCTTCTTAGGATGTCGTGATAACACCTAATCTCTAAGACTAGGTAAGCCTAGCATACATGAAGAATTTTACTGAAATACTAATAAAACTTTTAATTTAACCAATAGCTATCATAAAAAGAACTCCACAACACAACTCAACATAACTCCCAAAATTTGGTGATACCGAGTCACAAGCTCTATAGAGTGTACTGAACATCCCTATACAACAATCTCTTAAAAAAGGAGAATGCAATAGAACTAGATAGAGGGTAACTCCGAGGCCTGCAGACGCACTGATGCCTAGGCTGGTATGAAGTACCTGAAACTGCATAAAAAGATGTGCAGAAGCATGTATACCACAACGATACCCAGTAAGTATCAAGCCTAACCTCGGTAGAGTAGTGATGAGGTCGGGTCAAGACACATACTGAAACTGAGCCGGTATAGTATAGTATGATAATGAAAATAAGGAAAATGATACAAGAACAAACGTAACAAGGATAGCTACACTGAGACTAAGACAATTAAGTCATCAAAGGAAGAAACACATAATAAGAATGCCAAGGGAATGATGCAAACAAAACACAAGTGATATAAATGAAAGGTATCAACAAGAATCACTATTGAGGTACTGCCTCATGGTCTCATTTCACAATCAAATCACAATATTTTCTTATATCACCGCGAGAGTCTTACATTTAGTTTTAAAAATTATTTTCCCGAAATAACTACCCGCGTTTCAGCCCACCTTATCACACCGCGTGGCTTCAAGTAATTCTCATACTAGCAACACGCGTATCAAGCGTACCTTATCTCACCGCATGCGTATCAACCTTTATCCTTATACCACCACATGCATATCAATATCACAACGTAACACAAATTGCACCTCAAGTTTCCAATACCACAACTTGTCAAAGAAGTCAACAATAATAATATTTCTACAATAAATAGCCCATGGCTCAATCACAATGTGTACAAGAGTCTCAGCAATAGCAACCGAAAGTGTATATCTTAACAAGAATGGTATTTCAACAATTTATAATTTGCGTCAATGTGAATCAGAACCTTTATACAAGAAAATGTGAGAACAATAACTTCCACTAAGCATGTAAAGGCAATTAGGAAGTAAGAGATAAGACAAGTATTAATGATGTCAAGTAAATCATGTGAAGATAGACTAATAATGATGAATATAACATGTTATGACAACTCAATTAAAGGCATGGAAAGAATCTACATAGCTAAAACCGGTCAATTACCAAATTTAGCCCGTGTACTCACTCGTCACCTTGCATACACGGCTTCCACATACCACAATTAACACAAAACAATACCAATCCTAAGGGGTAATTTCTCCACACAAAGTTAGGCAAGACACTTACCTCAAAACACGTTAACTCAATCCACTAGTAAGCCTTTTCCGTGATAATCCAACTCCGAATCGCTCAAATCTAGCCAAAATAACTTTATACCCTAAATACAAACCATAGGAAACTATTCCGAACAATAAAGTTGTAATCTTTAAAGAGAAACAAAAATTCAACATAAAAAGTCAACCCTAGACTCGCGTTTCGGAACCTGACCAAACTTACAAAATTCGAACACCCATTCGATAACAAATCCAACCATACTAAAATTATTCAAATCTGACCTTAAATTGCCTTTCAAATCCCCAAAATCCGGTCTATGAAGTTTCACAAATTTTCTAACTCAAATCACTAATTAAATGACAAAAATAATGATGAATTCATGTATAATAGCCAAATCCGAGTTAGAATCACTTACCCCGATGATTTTCTTAAAAATTCCTCATAATATCGCCACAAACCGAGATTTCTAGGTCAAAAGATGAAGAATGGATGAAAACCCTTGAACTCACTATTTCTGTCCAGCAATTTTTGCTTTTGCGGACCAACAATCGTTTTTGCTGCTCCGCACCTGCAAAAAATCAATTGGAAGTGCAGCTTCAACTCAAGCCCAACAGCCTCTACTTCTGCGGTCCAAAAAGCGTATTTGCGCTTCTACGCACACGCTTGCGGACAAAGTCCGCTTCTGCGACCCGAGGCCATCATGTACAAACTCGCACATGTGGACAACCCCTCCCATATGCGGTTCCTGCCAAGCCCAGGTGCATTTCTCTCCTGCGATGCCTCCCTCGCATCAGCGAGTCTGCACCTGCAGCCATTCCTACCGCGAGTGCGATGACACCAGAACAGCAGTACCTTCGGCAAACAACTAAGTCCAAAATTATCCCGATTTTAATCCAATTCACTCTTGGGGACCCCGGGACCCGTCCAAATATACCAACAAGTTTCAAAACACATAACGGACCTACTCAAGGCCTAAAATCACATCAACAACATCGATTATACGAATCGCAACCCAATTCAAATCTATTGAAACTATGAACATCCGACTTCCAAAACTAACGCTGATTCATGCCAAAATAACTCTGATTGACATCAGAGTTTGCACACAAGTCATAAGTGACACAACAGATCTTTTCCAACTTTTGGAATCGAAAATCGAAATCCGACCCCGATATTAATAAAGTCAACTCTCGGTCAAACTTCTCAACCTTTCAAACCTTTAACTTTCTAACTTTCGCCAATTCAAGCCAAAACGACATACAGATCTCTATATCAACATCCGAACACGCTCTTAAGTCCAAAATCACCATATGAAGCTATCAGAACCGTCAAAACTTCATTCCGGAGTCATCTACACAAAAGTCAACCTCCAGTCAACTCTTTCAACTTAAGCCTCCAACTTAGGGATTAATTGTCCCATTTCACTCCGGAACTCACCCGTAACCAAAATCAACCACGCCGACAAGTCACAAAATCACAATATAACATAAGGGAGGCAATAAATAGGGGAACATGGCTAAAATATTCAAAATGACCGGCCGGGTCGTTACATCCTCCCCCTCTTAAAATAAGCGTTCGTCCTCGAACGAGTATAGAGACGTACTTGAAGTGGTAAAAAGATGAGGATAATGGCTATGCATATCATTCTCGGTCTCCCAGGTTGCCTCCTCGATTGGTTGACCCCTCCATTAAACCTTCACTGAAGTAATGCTATTTAACCTCAACTTTCGGACTTACCTGTCCAAGATGGCCACCAGCTCCTCAACATAAGACAAATCCTTGTCTCTAACACTTGGGACGGATCACCGTGATACTTACGGAGCATAGAAACATGAAATACCGGATGAACTGCAACTAGACTAGGTGGCAATACAAACTTCTAGGCCACCTCACCAATCTTCTCAAGAATCTCAAAATGTCCGATATACCTAGGGCTCAACTTGCCTTTCTTCCAGAACCTCATAATACCCTTCATGGGTGAAACCCGGAGCAAGACCCTCTCTCCAACCATGAATGAAATATCACGAACCTTCCGATACGCATAACTCTTTTGTCTAGATTGGGATGTACGAAGCCGATCATGGATCAACTTGACCTTCTCCATGGAATCTCCAACCAAATATGTGCCTAATAACTTAACCTCTCTCGGCTCAAACCAACCAACTGGGAATGACACCGTCTCCCATATAGGGCCTCATAAGGAGCCATTTGAATAGTCGATTGGTAGCTGTTGTTGTAGGCAAACTCCGCAAATGGCAAAAACTTATCCCAAGAAGCCCCGAACACCACAACACAGACATGAATGTATGAATGGTGTGCTCGGACTGTCCGCCTATCTGGGGGTGGAATGTTGTACTCAACTTAATCCGTGAGCCTAACTCACGTTGTACGGTTCTCCATAATCGTGATGTAAACTACGTGTCCCGATCAGAGATGATAGATACCGGCACGCCATGAAGTCGGACAACCTTGAGAATATAGACCTGAGCCAACTGCTCTGAATAATAAGTAGTCACCACCGGAATGAAATGAGCCGACTTGGTCAATCTATCCACAATCACCCATACTGCATCAAATCTCTTCTGAGACTGTGGGAGTCCAACAACGAAATCCATGGTAACTCGCTCCCATTTCCACTCGGGAATCTCAAGTCTCTGAAGTAGCCCACCTAGCCTCTAGTGCTCATACTTCACATATTAACAATTTAGGCACCAAGCTACATACTCTACTATGTATTTCTTCATTCTTCTCCACCAATAATGCTGCCTCAAATCCTGATACATCTTAGCGACACCTGGATGAATGAAGTACCATGAACTGTCGGCCTCCTGAAGAATCAACTCATGTAACCCATCCACATTGGGCACACATAATCGGCCCTACATCTTCAAGACACCGTTATCTCCGATAGAAACCTCCTTGGCATCACCGTGCTATACTGTGTCCTTAAGGACAAACAAATGGTTATCACTATACTAACACTCTCTGATACGATCATATAAAGAAGACCGAGAAATCATGCAAGACAAAACTCGACTCGGCTCCGAAACATCCAATCTAACAAACTTGTTGGCCAAGGCCTGAACATCCAATGCTAATAGCCTCTCAATTGCTGGTAGATATGCTAAACTGCCCAAGCTCTCCGCCTTTCGACTCAAGGCATCAGCCACCACATTGGTCTTCCCGAGATGATATAGAATAGTGATATCATAGTCCTTAAGAAACTCTAACCATCTCCGCTGCCGCAAGTTAAGATCCTTCTATTTGAACAGATGCTGTAGACTCCGGTGGTAGGTATAGACCTCACAAGGGACACCGTACAAATAGTGCCGCCAAATATTCAAGGCATGAACAATAGCTGCTAATTCCAGCTCGTGGACAGGATAATTTTTCTTATGCACCTTCAATTATCTAGATGCGTAGGCAATCACCCTACCGTCTTGCATCAACATCGCGCCAAGGCCAACACGTGACACATCAGAGTACACAGTGTAAGACCCCGAACTCGTCGACAACACAAATATTAGGGTTGTAGTTAGAGCTGTCTTGAGCTTTTGAAAGATCTCCTCGAACTCCTCGGTCCATTTGAATAGAGCACCCTTCTGGGTCAATCTGGTCAAAGGTGCAACAATAGATGAGAAACCCCCTACGAAACGACGGTAATACCCCGCCAAACCAAGAAAACTCTGGATCTCAGTAGCCGATGATAGTCTAGGCCAACTCTGTACTGCCTCAATCTTCTTCGTATCTATCTTGATCCCCTCACTCGACACCACATGACCCAAAAATGCCACCGAATCAATCTAGAATTCACACTTTAAAAATTTTGCATACAATTTCTTTTCTCTCAAGGTCTGGAGCACGATCCTTAGGTGCTGCTCGTGATCCTCCCAGCTCTGGAAGTACTCCAAGATATCGTCAATAAATACAATGATGAATGAATCAATATAGGTTGCATTACACTGTTCATCAAGTGCATGAATGTTGTTGGGGCATTGGTCAGCCCAAATGACATTACAAGGAACTCGTAGTGACCATACCGAGTCCTAAAGGCAGTCTTCGGAATATCCGGATCTGAAATCTTTAGCTGATGATACCTTGACTGCAAATCAATCTTTGAGAACATTCTGGCACCCTGTAGCTGATCAAATAGGTCATCAATGCGTGGCAATGGATACGTGTTCTTCACTGTAACCTTGTTCAACTGCCGATAATCAATACAATGCGCATAAAACCGTCCTTCTTTACAAACAAGACCGTAGCACCCCAAGGTGACATACTGGGCCGAATGAAATCCTTATCAAGCAACTCTTACAACTGCTCCTTTAACTCCTTCAACTCCGCTGGGGCCATACGATAAGACAAAATTGTGACTACCCGACTTGTCGCTTTAAGAATTTATGCCCCGCTCAGCAACATAAGGTCCTGAAAAACTTCTTAATATGTATTATGACTTGCGTGTGTGGTCGAATTTGGTTTTCAGAAGATTCAGAATTAAATTGAAAGAACAATTCTTATTTTAGAAGCTAAAATGAAAAGAGTTAATCGGAGAGTTGACTTTTGAGTAAACGACTCCGAAAAGGAATTTTGATAATTTCAATAGCTTCGTATGGTGATTTTTGACTTAGGCGTATGTCCGAAATTTGATTTGGAAGTCCGTAGGACAATTCGTCACATTTCGGCGAAAAGTTGGAAAATGAAGTTTTTGAAATATTCATAAATTTGGCCGTAAGTCAATTGTTTGATAACAAGGTCGAATTTCGATTATGGAAATTGGAACTAGTCCATTATGTCATTTATGACACGTGTGAAAAATTTGAAGTCATTCCGGATTGATTTGATACGTTTCGGCGCAAAATATAGAAGTTGGAAGATTTGAAAACTCATAATTCAATTTGATGCGCGATTCATAATTTCGGCGTTGTTTGACATAGTTTGAAGCCTCGACTAAGTTTGTATTATATTTTGGGATATGTTGGTATAATTTGTTGAGGTTTTGAGGGCCTCAGGTGGATTTTGGGTGGTTAACTGATCCATTTTGACTTGAAGAAAGCTGCTGGAATTGCTCGACAACAGCTGATGCTTTCGCTTCTGCGGAAGCTTCATCGCAGAAGTGACACCGTAGAAGCGAGGTCGAGCTCGTAGAAGCGACTGGGAAGGGGTACTGGATAGAGGTCGTAGGTGCAATGCATGTTTCGTACATGCCTGATCGCAGAAGCGACCTCTGGAACGCAGAAGCGGAATGAGGCAGCTGGGCATGGCTTTGCATAAGCGGTCGTTTTGTCGTAGAAGCGACATCGCAGATCCCCATTTTCTTCCGTAGATGCAAGCTCTTATTGGGCAATGGACATAGGAACTTTGCAGATGCACATTTTGGCTTGCAAAAGCGAGGCCGCAGATGCACAAATCTGTCCGCAGAAGCGGAACTGGGCAGAAATATAAAGGACCAAAAATGGTCATTTCACCATTTTCGATTGGATTTTTGGAGCTCGGTTTTGGGGCGATTTTGGAGGAGTTCTTCACGACTTCGACTTGGGTAAATATTATATATCCGAAAGTGAATATATTTGATAAATCCATGGTTATATTCATCGTTTAATTCGGATCTAAATGGAAGAAATTGGGATTTTTGCAAATTCTCTTCAAGAACGAAAATTTATGATTTGGAGGTCGAGTTGTTATCGAAATTTGATAAAAATGGTATGATTGAACTCATATCGGAATGGGTGTTCGGATTTCGTGAAAATTATGTCGGGATCTGAGAGGCAAGCCCCGCGTTGACTTTGATTGACTTTTTAGAATAAAATTGTAAGTCGACATTTTATTATTCGGAATTGTTTCCAATGAATTTTAATGAAGTTATACAATTAATTTGGATAGATTTGAGCTGTACGAAGGTAAATTCACGCAAGAAGGTAATTTTGAAATATCGGCCCAACTTCAAAAGGTAAGTATCTTGCCTAACCTTAAGTGGGAAAAATTACCCCTTAGGCATTGAGTCTTATGTGTAAATTGTGTGATTTAAAGCCGTGTACGCAAGGTGACGAGTACATACTTGGTTTATATGTGCAAATTTTATCGGTTGAAATTCGTGGACGCCCTTATGTATTAAATTGGATAATTTTTGGTATTTATTAAATCCTCTATTTGCCATGCCTCAATCCATGTTTGTCGAATTTATTTTTATATGATAATTTGGTGTGATTTTCCCTTGAATTTTTATGAGAATTCCCTGAGTTTGTTGATTTGATATTTCCTGGAAATAATTATATAATGGATTTTTCATTTGCAAATAATTAATAAAATAAGTTTAAATTGAGGCATTAATATAATTATCAAAAAATTGGATTAATAAAGGAGTTGCCCTATACTGAGTTATTTTTCCATCTTTGTTGTTGTTGTTCTTGAGGTTTTGTGTATCTTGTGTGGAGTCTTGGGCTACTTGCTGTGAATTTAAGTAAATTTGTTGTATCTTTAGAATTGGTTGTGGCCTACGGGCCAATTGTGATATGAATTGATGTATTGTATTGTCGTGATAATATTTCGAGTAAATTGTTATGTGATTTGAGTTATTATTTTGAGGAAATAAGGGTGGCATTCCACTGTTGACATTACATGTGTATAAGGGTGGCATTTCACTGTGGTTATGTGTGTTGGGATATTGTCTGGGCGGAGTGATAAGGGTGGATATTAATAGGAGCGATAAAGGTGGCAATTGATATTATCAGGGTGGAGGGATAAGGGTGGCTATTATTATGGAGTGATATGGGTGGCTATAGGAGAGATAAGGGAGGCTATTATCAGGGATGATACATGATGATGTGGGATTATTTTGTTGGTAATTTTTATATGATATTGTGATTTTTTCTGGTGTTTATATTTATCTCTTGTGCTACTTATCTTGTTGTTGGTAACTTGATAATAGTCTGATTCATGTTGAAATTGTGAGCATGTGGCTATTGCGGGGCAGATTATGTTATTTGCACGTGAACAGTTCGTGCAGATGTGATATGAAATATGGGTACGAGGTGCCAGAAAAATATAATGATTATGTTATTGGCACGTGAACTGTCTGTGCAGATGTGATATGAAATATGGGCACGAGGTGCCGGAGAAATATAATGATTTGTATTATTAGCACGTGAGTTGTCCGTGCGGTGTTGACATAAATACGGGCACGAGGTGCAGTGAAAATATAAAAGTGGGCTGACACCCGTATTTTATGATTATGAAACGAGGTGTCACAGAGTGACTTTTATTCGAAGGAATTATATTCAAAAGATAATTATTTGAAAGAAGTATATTCGAAAGATATTTATTTGAAAGAGTTTTATATTCAAAATATATTTATTTGAAAGGAGTATATTTGCAAGATTTTTATTTGAAAGAGTTTTATATTCAAAGGATATTTATTTGAAGCCTCGACTAAGTTCTTATTATATTTTTGGATATGTTGGTATAATTGGTTGAGGTCCCGAGGGTCTCGGGTGGATTTCTGGTGGTTAACGGATCCATTTGGACTTGAAGAAAGCTGCTGGAATTTCTCGGCAACAACTGATATTTTTGCTTCTGCGGAAGCTTCATTGCAGAAGCGACACCACAAAAGCGAAGTCGAGCTCGTAGAAGTGACTGGTAAGGGGTACATGACAGAGTTTGCAGGTGCAGGGAATTTTGGGCACCTGCGTGATCGCAGAAGCGGAATGAGGCAACTGAGCATGGCTTCACAGAAGCGGTTGTCGCAGAAGCGACATCACAAATGCACATTTTGTTCCCCCAGATGCGAGCTCCTGTTGGGAAGTGGACATTTTGACTTCGCATATGCACATTTTGGCTCACAAAAGTGAGGTTGCAGATGCGCAAATCTTTCCGCAGAAGCGGAAGTGGACATAAATATAAAGGACCAGAAATGGTCATTTCGCCATTTTCGATTGGATTTTTGGAGCTCGGTTTTGGGGCAATTTTGGAGGAGTTCTTCACGACTTCGACTTGGGTAAATATTCTATATCCGAAAGTTATTATATTTCATAAATCCATGGTTATATTCATCGTTTAATTTGGATTTAAATGGAAGAAATTTGGTTTTTTGCAAATTCTCTTCAAGAACGAAAATTTATGATTTGGAGGCCGAGTTATTATTGGAATTTGATAAAATTGATATGATTGAACTCATATCGGAATGGGTGTTCGAATTTCGTAAAAATTATGTCGAGTTCCGAGAGGCAAGCCCCGCGTTGTCTTTGGTTGACTTTTTAGAATAAAATTGTAAGTCGACGTTTTATTATTCGGAATTGTTTCCAATGAATTTTAATGAGGTTATACAATTAATTTGGATAGATTTGAGCTGTCCAACGGTCAATTCAAGCAAGAAGGTGATTTTGAAATATCGGCCCAACTTCAAAAGGTAAGTATCTTGCCTAACCTTGAGTGGGAAAAATTACCCGTTAGTCATTGAGTCTTATGTATAAATTGTGTGATTTAAAGGCGTGTACGCAAGGTGACGAGTACATACTTGATTTATATGTATAAATTATATCGGTTAAAATTCGTAGACGCCTTTATGTATTAAATTGGATAATTGTTGGTATTTATTAAATTCTCTATTTGCCATGCCTCAATCCTTATTTGTCGAATTTGTTTTTATATGATAATTTGGTGTGATTGTCACTTGAAGTTTTATGAGAATTTCGTGAGTTTGTTGATTTGATATTTCCTGGAAATAATTATATTATGGATTTTCCATATGCAAATAATAAATTAAATAAGTTTAAATTGAGGCGTTAATATAATTATAAAAAAATTGGATTAATGAAGGCGTTGCCCTATACTGAGTTATTTTTCCATATCTGTTGTTGTTGTTCTTGAGGTTTTGTGTACCTTATGTGGAGCCTTGGGCTACTTGCTGTGAATTTAAGTGAATTTGTTGTATCTTTAGAATTAGTTGTGGCCTACATGCCAATTGTGATATGGATTGATGTATTGTGTTGTCGTGATAATATTCCGAGTAAATTGTTGTGTAATTTGAGTTATTATTTTGAAGACATAAGGGTGGCATTCCACTGTTGACATTGCGTGGGTATAACAGTGGCATTTCACTATGGTTATGTGTGTTGGGATATTTTCTGGACGGAGTGATAAGTGTGGCTATTAATATGAGCGATAGGATGGTAATATAAGCGATAAGGGTGGCTATTGATATTGTCAGGGCAAAAGGATAAGGGTGACTATTATTATGGAGTGACACGGGTGACTATATGAGAGATAAAGGAGGCTATTGTCAGGGATGATACATGATAATGTGGGATTATTTTGTTGGTGAATTGTATATGATGTTGTGATTTTTCCTGGTGTTTATTTTAATCTCTTGTGCAACTTGTGTTGTTATTGGTAACTTGATAATAGTCTGATCCATGTTGAAATTGTGAGCCTATGGCTATTGTCGGGCAGATTATGTTATTGGCACGTGAACGGTTCGTGCAGATATGATATGAAATGTGGGCACGAGGTGCCAGAAAAATATAATGATTATGTTATTGGCACGTGAAATGTGGGCACGAGGTACCAGAAAAATATAATGATTATGTTATCTGCATGAGGTGCAGATATGATATGAAATGTTTAAACCGGGCTATAAGCCACGGTGGAAGTTATATAAGGATGAGGTCCTTGTGGTAAAAATTTTATGAGTTTAAAATTCTCCCTTTGTGAAATTTAAATTATACTATAGTACTGATAGGGAGTCATGTCTGTTAGGCTTATTTAATAATTTTTCATGTATTTTCTGTGCATATTTACCCATATTAATTGAGGATGCTGGAATTAATTATGAACTGTTATTATGACCAAAGATGCGATTATGGGCATACGTAAAATGTGTGTGTAGGCACGAAATTGCTATCGCCGGTTGAGACTAACACAGTGTGTTAATATGGAAAATCAGGCCTTTTGAAATTAATTGGAGTGTAAGAAATTGGCTTTAAAGTTTATAAATGAGGGTAAAAAGGAATAATCTCAGCTGAGATGGTGTTGTCGGACCCATGTTAAATTGCAGGGACATAGAATAACCCGCGAATATGTGTGTAGTAAATACATTCAGTAAATGAAAGTCCTCAGAAAGATTCTTGGCACGTTAGAGGACGAATGTATGTTTAAGTGGGGGAGAATGTGACGACCTGATTTATCGTTTTAAGAATTTATGCCTCGCTCAGCGACATAAGGTCTCGAGCAACTCCGTAATATGTATTATGACTTGCGTGTGCGGTCGAGTTTGGTTTTTAGAAGATTCGAAATTAAATTGAAAGAACAATTCTTATTTTAGAAGCTAAAATAAAAAGAGTTGACTGGAGAGTTGACTTTTGAGAAAATGGCTCTGGAATGAAATTTTGATGATGTCAATAGTTTCATATGATAATTTTGGACTTAGGTGTATGTCTGGAATTTGAATTGGAAGTCCGTAGGACAATTCGGCACATTTCGGCGAAAAGTTGGAAAATGAAGTTTTGGAAATATTCATAAATTTGGCCGTAAGTCAATTGTTTGATTACGAGGTCGGATTTCGATTCCGGAAATTGGAACAGCTCTATTATATCATTTATGACTCGTGTGAAAAATTTGAAGTCAATCCAGCTTGATTTGCATGTTTCGGCGCAAAATATAGTAGTTGGAAGATTTGGAAACTCATAATTTGATTCAATGCGCAATTCGTAATTTCGTCATTGTTTGAGGTAGTTTGAAGCCTCGACTAAGTTTTTGTTATATTTTGGGATATGTTGGTATAATTGGTTTAGGTCCCGAGGGCATCAGATGGATTTCTGGTGGTTAACGGATCCATTTGGACTTGAAGAAAGCTGCTGGAATTTCTCGGCAACAACTGATATTTTTGCTTCTGCGGAAGCTTCATCGTAGAAGCGACACCACAAAAGTGAAGTCGAGCTCGTAGAAGTGACTGGTATTGGGTACATGACAGAGGTTTCTGGTGCGAGGCATTTTGCGCACCTGCGTGATCGCAGAAGCGGAATGAGGCAACTGAGCATGGCTTCGCAGAAGCGGTTGTCGCAGAAGCGACATCACAAATGCACATTTTCTTCCCCAGATGCGAGCTCCTGTTGGGAAGTGGACATTGGGACTTCGCAGATGCGCATTTTGGCTCACAAAAGCGAGGTCGCAGATGCGCAAATCTTTCCGCAGAAGCGGAAGTGGACAGAAATATAAAGGACCAGAAATGATCATTTCGCCATTTTCGATTGGATTTTTGGAGCTCGGTTTGGGGCGATTTTGGAGGAGTTCTTCACGACTTCGACTTGGGTAAATATTCTATATCCGAAAGTGATTATATTTCATAAATCCATGGTTATATTCATCGTTTAATTCGGATTTAAATGGAAGAAATTGGGATTTTTGCAAATTCTCTTCAAGAACGAAAATTTATGATTTGGAGGTCGAGTTGTTATCGGAATTTGATAAAATTGGTATGATTGAACTCATATCAGAATGGGTATTTGGATTTTGTGAAAATGATGTCAGGTTCCGAGAGGCAAGCCCCGCGTTGACTTTGGTTGACTTTTTAGAATAAAATTGTAAGTCGACGTTTTATTATTCAGAATTATTTTCAATGAATTTTAATGAAGTTATACAATTAATTTGGATAGATTTGAGCTGTCCAACGGTCAATTCAAGCAAGAAGGTAATTTTGAAATATCGGCCCAACTTCAAAAGGTAAGTATCTTGCCTAACCTTGAGTGGGGAAAATTACCCCTTAGTCATTGAGTCTTATGTGTAAATTGTGTGATTTAAACGCGTGTACGCAAGGTGACGAGTACATACTTTATTTATATGTGCAAATTATATCGGTTAAAATTCATAGACGCATTTATGTATTAAATTGGATAATTATTGGTATTTATTAAATCCTCTATTTGCCATGCCTCAATCCTTGTTTGTTGAATTTATTTTTATATGATAATTTGGTGTGATTGTCACTTGTAATTTTATGAGAATTCCCCGAGTTTGTTGATTTGATATTTCCTGGAAATAATTATATTATGGATTTTCCATATGCAAATAATAAATTAAATAAGTTTAAATTGAGGCGTTAATATAATTATCAAAAAATTGGATTAATGAAGGCGTTGCCCTATACTAAGTTATTTTTCCATATCTGTTGTTGTTGTTCTAGAGGTTTTGTGTACCTTGTGTGGAGCCTTGGGCTACTTGCTGTGAATTTAAGTGAATTTGTTGTATCTTTAGAATTAGTTGTGGCCTACATGCCAATTGTGATATGGATTGATGTATTGTGTTGTCGTGATAATATTCCGAGTAAATTATTGTGTGATTTGAGTTATTATTTTGAGGACATAAGGGTGGCATTCCACTGTTGACATTGCGTGAGTATAATGGTGGCATTTCACTGTGGTTATGTGTGTTGGGATATTTTCTGGGCGGAGTGATAAGTGTGGCTATTAATATGAGCGATAAGGGTGGCTATTGATATTGTCAGGGCAAAAGGATAAGGGTGACTATTATTATGGAGTGACACGGGTGGCTATATGAGAGATAAATGAGGCTATTGTCAGGGATGATACATGATGATGTGAGATTATTTTGTTGGTGAATTGTATATGATGTTGTGATTTTTCCTGGTGTTTATTTTAATCTCTTGTGCAACTTGTGTTGTTGTTGGTAACTTGATAATAGTCTGATCCATGTTGAAATTGTGAGCCTGTGGCTATTGTCGGGTACATTATGTTATTGGCACGTGAACGGTTCGTGCAGATATGATATGAAATGTGGGCACGAGGTGCCAGAGAAATATAATGATTATGTTATTGGCACGTGAACTGTCCGTGTAGATGTGATATGAAATGTGGGCACGAGGTACCAGAGAAATATAATAATTTTTATTTTTGGCACGTGAGTTGTTCGTGCGGTGTTGACAGAAATACGGGCACGAGGTGTAGTAAAAATATGAAAGTGGGCTGACACCTGTATTTTATGATTATGAAACGAGGTGTCACATAGTGACTTTTATTCGAAGGAATTATATTCAAAAGATAATTATTTGAAAGAAGTATATTCGAAAGATATTTATTTGAAAGAGTTTTATATTCAAAAGATATTTATTTGAAAGGAGTATATTTGCAAGATTTTTATTTGAAAGAGTTTTGTATTCAAAGGATATTTATTCGAAGGAAATATATTCGGAAGATATTTATTCGAAAGAATTATATGCGAAAGATTTATATTTGAAGGACTTGTTTAATTGGTTGCACTTGTGTTTCTTATTCATTTGAGTAATAATTATGATGTTCTTGCTGTCTTGCTGTTTACATCACTAGTTGATTGTTGTTTCTATCACTGCCATTTATTTTTCTTTATTTTTGTATACTATATTGCACAGGTTATTAGACTAGTGAGTGTCTTGACTGTACCTCGTCACTACTCCACCGAGGTTAGTCTTGATACTTACTGGGTACCGACTGTGGTGTACTCATACTACACTTCTGCACATTTTAGAGTGGGATCGCAAGGATTTAAGGTAGATCTGCTTGGTCGCAAGGATTCATGTTAGAGTTGCTTGATCGTCGCAGTCCCTTGAAGTCTTTCTATTTTATTGTATTGTCAACTCTTATTCAAACAATATTGTATATTCAAACCTTGAGATCATTACATGTATTCCGTTAGAGTTCGTGACTCGGTATTACCAGTCTTGGGAGGTTGTTATATTTGTTTCCGCTTTTGGTTTCGACACTTGTATTAAATTATATGTTTAAAAAAAATGGCTTGAAATGAAATTGAAATCGGCTTACCTAGTCTTAGAGACTAGGTGCTATCACGATGCCTGAGTTGGGGTTTTGGGTCATGACAAGAATAGAAAAAGGCTGAGTACCCGACAATAAGTCAATATCAAAATCGATATCCCTATCGGGTGACATGTCTGGAAGATCCGCCGAAAATACATCTGGATAGTCTCTTACTACCAGAACTGACTCAACGGTAGGAGTATCCATACTGACATCTCTTACAAAGGCTAGATATGCATCACACCCCTTCTGTAATGACCTGATCGGTCGTTTTACTTGTTAGAACCATGTTCCCCTAAATAAGACTTCCCGTACTTGCATTTACTGATTTATGACTTGTGGGGATGGTTGGTTTGGGATTTAGAAGAGTTTGGGTTGAAATCGGAACACTTAGTTCCTTAAGGTTGGCTTGAAAGGTCAAGTTTGACTTTGGTCAATATTTTTCGTAAACGACCTCGGAACCGGGAATTAACAGTTCCAATAGGTTTGTATGATGATTTTGGACTTGGGCGTATGTTCGGATCGGGTTTTGGATAACCCGGGAGCAATTCGGCGCCTAATACTGAAAGTTGGTTCTTGAAGGTTTTTGAAGTTCTTTAAATTTGGTTTGGGAACGGTTTTGGTAATATCGATGTCCGAATGGAATTCCAAGACAGGGAATAGTTCTGTAATGTGATTTAAGACTTGCACGCAAAATTTTGTGTCAATCTGAGTAGTCTAAGTATGATTCGACGCGTTCGGAGCGAATTAGAAACTTGAAGTTCAAAGTTTGATTCAATTTGGTTTTGGGGTGTAATTCTTGGTTTTGTTGTTGTGTTACGTATTTCGAGAGTTCGGACAAGTCTGTATTATGTTTATTGACTTATTGGAGTAGTTGGACGGGGTCCCGAGGGGCTCGGGTGCATTTCGGATCGCCCAGAATTGATTTGAAACACACCAGATTTCTGCTTCTAGTTTCTTTCTTCGCGAACGCGGTCAGACCCTCGCGTTCGCAATAAAGGATTTGGGGTACTGCAGGCTGGGGATATTTTTCCCTTCGTGTTCACGTGCACGGGACCGCGTTCGCGGAGGTCTGGGTCCTCTAGCCTTCACATTCGCGTGACCTGGCTCGCGTTCGCGTAGAAGAGGCTGAGTTGGGATGACCGTTGTTTGTTCTTCGCGAAGAAGCCCTCGCGTTCGCGTAGGGTAGGCCAAGCGAGCCTCCGCGTTCGTGTTGCTCCTATCGCATTCCCAATGGGTAAACTTTCCTGGGCCTGGGCCATTTGTCTTCGCGATCGCGAGGCCTCTTCCGCGACCGGGAAGAAGGCAGACCTGGGCAAAAACGTTTTAAAAAATGGGACTTAGGCTATTTTAGCTCATTTCTTCCATTGTTGGGCGATTCTTGGAGCTCGTAGAGAGGGGATTTCACTTAGCACTTTGAGGTAAGTAATTTCTACATAATGTGAGTTAAATACATAGATTATGGGTCGATTATAACATGTAAATTAGTGAAAATTATTGGTTTAGGTGAAAACCTAGGTTTTTGATAAAAATAAGATTTAACCACGATATTTGTTATGGAATTTAGTAGAAATCATATATTCATGTTCCTAAGGTTATGGGAAACAACTTTCCTTGAAAACTTTCGGAATCCGAGCATGTGGTGCGCGGGGGTGAATTTTAGGAATCTTGCAATTTAGGGTGGGTAATGACTTAAATGGTCAAATTATGAACTTTTGAGCATAGATTGATTAGTTTATGTCATGTTTGACTTATTTCGAGTTGTTTGGCGTCAGATTTAGAGGTTTGAGCGCGTTCTTGAATTGGGAAGTAGGCTTTGAGGTGAAGTAAGTTTCCTTTCTAACCTTGTAAAAGGGAATTAACCCCCATAGGTGAATTAAATATATGTGTGTACCTATTTGTGGGAGCTACGTACGTACGAGGTGATGAGAGTCCATACGTAGCTACTATTATGCTATTGTCCGGGTAGTTTAGGAACCGTATCATGCCTTATTCGAAATGTTTGTGCCCTTACTTCCTAATTCAAATTACTCGAATCATGTTAAAAATTTGACAAAAGAATTCGAAAAATGGTTAAGTTCACCTATTTAAAGAATTTATTGGAATACTTGATTGTAAATGAGAAAAACGTATTTCCTTAAAAATAATTGCTATTTGTGGATCGGGCCGAGCACCTCGGTAGTATATAGATGCATCTATGGTTCGCGCCATTCGACCCTCTGGCAGTGCACAATTTAATATTTTATTGGACCGGGCCGTACGACCTCGACATAATTGCGCATGTTAATTATTTGAAACTCTCCGTGATTTATACTGCTTAAATGCCTTGAAATGTAAGTTGTTAAATGATATGACTGAAATTGGAATTTTAATTGTGAAAGAAGAACTTATCTCTTCCCGTTATTGAACTTTCTATATTATTCATGATATCCATACTTAGCATAACACTCTAATTACATTATTGTTGGCCCTAGTAAGTGTCAAGTTGACCCCTCGTCACTACTTCTTCGAGGTTAGACGGGATACTTACTGGGTGCATATTGTTTATGTACTCATACTACACTTCTGTACTTAATTGTACAGGATCTGAGGCCGGTGCATCTAGTTACCCGCCCAGCGCACATACCTGATCTTGGACCGAGACTTCGCGGTGAACTGCCCCCTTCTGAGCCATTCGGCAGCATGCTGGAGTTTCTCTTTTGTTTTTATCTGTCTATTCTGTTTGAGACAGTAGGATCGTCATCTTTTATATTCTACTTGTTGCCCACACACTTGTGACACTAGATCTTGGCACATAGTAGTAGACTTTGATTTTGGGATTGTAGTTCAATAGTTATAACTGCTTTTAGATGTTTCCGTTTATTTGCCTTAAAGATCCGTTATTTATCAAATGCTTTAAATGTAAGTAAAGCTAATTGTTGGAATTTCTTAATAAACAAAAATGGGAAATCACTAAGTTGCTCATTGTTGGCTTGTCCAGCAACAGTACTGGATGCCATCACGGCCTGACATGGAGTTGGGTCGTGACAACATGGTATTAGAGCACTAGGTTCACATAGGCCTCACAAGTTATGGGCAGGCCTAGTAGAGTCTTGCAGATCGGTGCAGAGACATCCATACTTATCTTCGAGGGCCTATGTGGTGTTAGGAAACTACTCATTATTCATTTCCTATAGTGCAATTGATGGTATACTAAATTTCCTTCTTCTATTCTCTCACAGATGGTGAGGACGCGTACGACGGACATTCCCGACCCATGAGGGGCTGCTCCCCCCATTGCTAGAGGCCGAAGCAGAGGCCGGGAGAGGGTACCAGCCCGAGGTAGGGGATGAGGGCGTCCCAGAGCTGCCCCAGTAGCACCACCAGCAGATCCAGTGGAGGATCCCATTGTGGAGGAGTAGGGAGAGGTGCCTACAACAGAGACAACCCCGGTAGATTTCATGACAACACTGGGTTTTCAGGAGGTCATGGGCCGTATGCTTTAGTTCATGGATTCTATGACCCAGGCTCGTTTATTTCTAACAGACCCAACCACATCTTAGGTGGGAGGGGGAGCACAGACCCCTACTGCTCAGGCTCCTAGGCATGCAGCTACAGTGTATCAGACTCCTAGTACATTACCCGCGGACGGTCCCCAGTCAGTTGCAGCAATGGCACCTGAGCTTAGACCGGCTGCGGACGGCGATCCGCAGAAGTTATTGGATAGATGGACTAGGCTACACCCTCCTGTCTTCGGAGGCGAGCGCCATGAGGATGTCCAGGATTTCATTGGTAGGTGCAGGGACAGACTGCACAATATGAGGATACTGGAGTCTCATGGGGTTGACTTCACTACTTTCCAGCTGGAGGGAAAGGTCCGTAGATGGTGGCAGTCTTATCTTCTTGGAAGACCAGCGGGTTCTCCTCCTATGACTTGGAGCCAGTTCACACAGCTTTTTCTGGATATGTATATTCCACCCTCAAAGAGGGAAGCGTTGCGGTATCTGTTTGAGCAGGGTCATATGTCAGTGATCGACTATGAGGTGAGGTTTTCTAAGTTGTCTCGCCATGCACTTATGATACTTCCTACGGACGCAGAGAGAATACAGAGGTTTGTTGCGGGGCTGCACTCTGGTATTAGGGCCAATATGGCCCGAGAGGTTGAGATGGGGACTTCTTATCAGTTGGTAGTGGAGACTGCTCGGAGGATTGAGGGCTACCCTCAGAGATGGAAAGAGAAGATGCAGCAAGACAAGAGGGTTCATTTCTCTGGAGAGTTTAGAGGTCAGTTTGGGAGGGGTCAACCTAGCAAGCCCCCATATTCATCACCACGACCTCCTCGAGGTGCTCCAGCACGCCCCTATTTCAGTGCCACACCAGAGAGTTCTTACCGCCCCCAGCCATCCAGGGTTCTTACCGGTGGTTACTCAGGTCACCAGGGTTCTTCCAGCTCCTATTTTAGTTCCATGTCGGAGAGTTCATACCGCCCACCGGCTATTCAGGATTCTTCTAGTGGGTCTACAGGCCATCAGGGTCAGACATCAGGGCAGCAGATCGCCGCACCGAGGGGCTGTTTCGAGTGCAGAGATCTCGGTCACATGAAGAGATTCTGCCCCAGGCTTCGGGGCAAGGCAATGCCGCATGGTCAGCAACCCATGATTACAGCACCGGCTATTCGGCCGCCCAGAGGTGGAGGGCAGGCTGGCAAGGGGCGTCCTAGAGGTAGAGGCTAGGTGGGGGGAGGCCAGTCAGCTACTGTTCAGTCAGGCGGTGGCCAGCCCGCCGACGCTCCATCCAGATTCTATGCTTTTCTGTCCAGACCAGATGCATTGGCCTCAGATGCCGTGATCACATGTATTATTTCTGTATGCGGTAGGGATGCTTCGGTATTATTTGATCCAGGGTCTACCTATTCATATGTGTCATCTCTATTTCTCATTTTCTAGATATTCCTCATGAGTCCTTGGGTACTCATGTTTTTGTGTCCACTCTTGTGGGCGATTCTGTGGTTGTGGATTGGATCTACTGATCCTGTGTGGTCACGTTCTGTGGTTACAAGACTAGAGCAAACCTTCTGTTGCTTGATATGATCGACTTTGAGGTCATCCTGGGCATGGACTACTTATCCCCAGATTCTATTACCTTAGCGATGCCAGAATTACCGAGATTGGAGTGGAAGGGTTCCTCGGTTATTACAGCTAGTCGGGTCATCTCTTTTCTGAAGGCTCGACATATGGTCGAGAAAGGTTGTTTGGATTATCTAGCTTATGTTCGGGACACCACCGCAGAGCCTCCGACGATTGATTCTGTGCCAGTAGTCCGGGAGTTCGCCGATGTGTTTCCTTCTGACCTTCCAGGCATGCCGCAAAATCATGATATTGATTTCTGTATTGATTTGGCTCCAGGTACCCAGCCTATATCTATCCGTTCGTACCGT
Source organism: Nicotiana tabacum (assembly GCF_000715075.1). Lineage (NCBI taxonomy): Eukaryota > Viridiplantae > Streptophyta > Magnoliopsida > Solanales > Solanaceae > Nicotiana > Nicotiana tabacum. Next base: position 112,372,038 of record NC_134103.1, read on the forward strand.
ATGGCTCCAAAAGAATTGAAGGAGTAGCTTGAGGAGTTGTTAGCAAAGGGGTTTGTGAGACCAGGTGTATCACCTTGGGGGTTCACCAGTGTTATTTGTGAAGAAGAAAGATGGGACTATGTGGATGTGCATTGATTACCGCCAGTTGAACAAGGTTACCATCAAGAACAAGTACCCATTGCCGCACATTGATGAGTTGTTTGACCAGTTGTAGGGTGCTAGGGTGTTTTTTAAGATCGACTTGAGATTAGGGTATCATCAGTTGAAGATTCGGGACTCGGATGTTCCAAAGACTGCCTTCCGTACAAGATATGGTCATTATGAGTTCCTAGTTCTATCCTTTAGCTTGACGAATGCCCCAACGACATTTATGGATTTGATGAACCGAGTGTTCAAGCCTTATATTGATTCCTTCATTATTGCCTTCAATGATGACATCTTGATTTACTCACGTAGCTTGGGGGAGCACGAGCAACATTTGAGAGTAGTACTTCAGACCTTGTGAGAATAGAAGTTATATGCTAAATTCTCCAAGTGTGAGTTTTGGTTAAAGTCTGTGGCATTCTTGGGGCATATTGTATCAGGAGAAGGTATTAAGGTGGATCCCAAGAAGATTGAGGCAGTTCAGAGTTGGCCTCATCTTACTTCGGCGACCGAGATCAGGATTTTCCTGGGGTTGGCAGGTTATTATCGCCAGTTTGTGTAGGATTTCTCATCCATTGTAGCACCTCTAACTAGATTTATCCAAAAGGGTGCTCCGTTCCGTTGGTCTGATGATTGTGAGGTGAGCTTCCAGAAGCTCAAGACAGCTTTGACTACATCACTGGTTCTAGTGTTGCCTTCCGGCTCAAGGATGTATACGATATATTACGACGCTTCACGCGTTACCTTGGAGTATGTATGGATACAAGAGGGGCGAGTTATTGCATATGCTTCGCATCAGCTAAAGATTCATGAGAAGAATTACCCTGTGCACGATCAAGAGTTAGCCACGATTGTTCATGCTCTTAAGATATGGAGGCATTATCTATGTGGGGTGTCATGTGAGGTTTATACTGATCATCGCAGCTTACAGCATTTGTTCAAGCAGAGGGATCTTAATTTGAGGCAGCGTATATGGCTCGAGTTACTAAAGGATTATGACATCACCATTCTTTATCATCTGGGCAAGGCAAATGTGGTCGCGGATGCCTTAAGCAGAAAGGCAGAGAGTATGGGTAGCTTGGCATTCATTTCAACAGGGGAGAGGCCACTAGATTTGGACATTCAATCCTTGGCTAACAGACTTTTGAGGTTGGATATTTCAGATCCCAGTCGAGTTCTTGCATGTGTTGTTGCTCAGTCTTCATTATTGTGGTATATCAAGGCCCGACAGTTTGATGATCCGCACTTGGCAGTTCTTAGAGAGACGGTACTACAGGGTGGTGCCAAAGAGGTTTCTACTGGCAGGGATGGTTTTCTGCGACTCCAGGGTCGTCTATATGTTCCTAATGTTGATGGCTTGAGGGAGATGATTCTAGAGGAGGAACAGAGTTCTCGATATTCTATTCACCCAGGTGCTACGAAGATGTATCGTAACCTGAGACAACACTATTGGTGGCAGCGGATGAAGAAAGACATAGTTGAGTATGTGGCTAGGTATCTAAATTTCCAGTAGGTCAAGTATGAACACCAGAGGCCAGGTGGCCTACTTCAGCAAATGACTATACCTGAGTGAAAATGGGAGCGCATTACCATGGACTTCGTAGTTGGGTTGCCATGGACCTTGCGGAAGTTTGATGCAGTTTGGGTCATTATCGACAGGCTAACCAAGTCGGCACACTTCATTCCGGTTGTGACTATATATACTTCAGAGAAGTTGGCCCAGATTAATATTCGAGAGATAGTTCGGTTGCATGGTATGCCTGTTTCCATCATATCAGATAGAGGCCCTCAGTTCACCTCACATTTTTGGAGGGCCGTACAGAGTGAGTTGGGGACCCGTGTAGAGATCAGCACATCATTCCATCCGCAGACCGACGGCCAGTCAGAGCAGATATTTCAGATATTAGAAGACATGCTAAGAGCATGTGTGATTGACTTTGGGGGACAGTGGGATCAGTTCTTTCCTTTGGCCGAGTTTGCTTATAATAATAGTTATCAGTCCAGCATCGAGATGGCTCTATTTGAGACTTTATATGGTCGGCGATGTCGTTCTCCCGTCGGGTGGTTTGAGCCCGGTGAAGCTAGTTTATATGGTACTGATTTGGTAAAGGATGCCTTGGAAAAGGTAAGGTTGATTCAGGAGTGACTTTGCACAGCACAGTCCCGACAGGAGAGTTATGCGGATCAGAAGGCGCGCGATGTATCATTTAAGGTCGGCGAGAAAGTTCTCTTGAAATTCTCGCCGATGAAAGGTATTATGAGATTCGTAAATACAGTCAAGTTGAGCCCAAGGTTTATAGGTCCATTTGAGGTGTTGAGGCGAGTTAGGGAGGTTGCTTATGAGCTTGATTTACCTCCTGCCTATTAGGGGTTCATCCAGTTTTTATGTGTCTATGCTCCAGAGGTATCACGCCGACATGTCTCATGTGTTAGACTTCAGTACTGTTCAGCTAGATGAGAGCTTGGGCTATGAGGATGAGCCATTTGCTATTGTTCCTAGACAAGATCGCTAGTTGAGGTCCAAGAGGATTTCCACAGTAAAGGTTTAGTGGAGGGGCCAACCAGTCGAGGAGGCGACTTAGGAGTCCGAGGAGGACATGCAGAGCAGATATCCACACTTATTCATCACGTCAGGTATGAATCTAAACCCATTCGAGGACGAACATTTGTTTAAGAGGTGGAGAATGTAATGGCATGACCGGTCGTTTTACTTGCTAGAACCTCGTTCCCCTAAATAAGACTTCCCGTACTTGCTTTTACTGATTTATGACTTGCGGGGATGGGTGGTTTGGGATTTAGAAGAGTTTGGGTTGCAATCGGAACACTTAGTTCCTTAAGGTTGACTTGGAAGGTCAAGTTTGACTTTGGTCAATAGTTTAGTAAACAACTTCAGAATCGGGATTTGATTATTCCAATAGGTTCGTATGATGATTTTGAACTTGGACATATGTTTGGATCGGGTTTTGGGCAAACCGGGAGCGTTTCGGCGCCTAATAGTGAAAGTTTGTTCTTGAAGGTTTTTGAAGTTCTTTAAATTTGGTTTGGAGTAGGTTTTGGTGATATCGAGGTCCAAATAGAATTCCAAGACCGGGAATAGTTCTGTAATGTCATTTAAGACTTGCAGGCAAAATTTGGTGTCAATCCAAGTAGTCTAAGTATGATTCGACGCGTACAGAGCGAATTAGAAACTTGAAGTTCAAAGTTTGATTCAATTTGGTTTTGGGGTGTGATTCTTGGTTTTGTTGTTGTTTTATGCATTTCGAGAGTTCGAGCAAGTCTGTATTATGTTTATAGACTTGTTAGATTAGTTGGACGGGGTACCGATGGGCTCGGGTGCATTTCAGACCGCCCGGAGTTGAGTTGTAACACACCAGATTTCTGCTTCTGGTTTCCTTCTTCACGAACGCGGTCAGACCCTCGCTTTCGCGATGAAGGATTTTGGGTACTACGGGCTGGGGAGCTTTTTCCCTTCACTTTCGTGTGCGCAGGACCGCGTTCGCGGAGGTCTGGGTCCTCTAGCCTTTGCGTGACCTGGCCCGCATTCGCGTAGAAGAGGTTGAGCTGGGGTGGCCGTTGTTCGTTCTTCGCGTTCGCATAGGTTAGGCCAAGCGAGGCTCCGCGTTCGCGTTGCTCCTGTCGCGTTCGCGATGGGTAAATTTTCCTGAGCCTGGGCCGTTTGCCTTCGTGATCGCGAGACCTCTTACGCGACCGCAAAGAGGCAAACCTGGGAAGAAACTTTTTAAAAAGTGGGACTTAGGCTATTTTAGCTCGTTTCTTCCACCGTTGGGCGATTATTGGAGCTCGTAGAGAGGGGATTTCACTTAGCACTTTGAGGTAAGTAATTTCTACACAAGGTGAGTTAAATACATAGATTATGGGTAGATTATAACATGTAAATTAATGAAAATCATGGGTTTAGGTGAAAACCTAGGTTTTTGATAAAAATAAGATTTAACCACGATATATGTTATGGAATTTAGTAGAAATCATATATTCATGTTCCTAAGGTTATGGTAAACAACTTTCCTTGAAAATTTTCGGAATCCGAGCATGTGGGCCTGGGGGTGAATTTTAGGAATCTTGCAATTTAGGGTGGGTAATGACTTAAATGGTCGAATTATGAACTTTTGAGCATAGGTTGATTAGTTTATGTCATGTTTGACTAGCTTCAAGTCGTTTGGCGTCAGATTTAGAGGTTTGAGCGCGTGCTTGAATTGGGAAGTAGGCTTTGAGGCGAAGTAAGTTTCCTTTTTAACCTTGTAAGAGGGAATTAACCCCATAGATGAATTAAATAAATATGTGTACCTATTTGTGGGGGTTACGTACGTACAAGATGCCGAGAGTCCGTACGTAACTACTATTATGCTATTTTCCGGGTAGTTTAGGAACTGTATCATGCCTTATTCGAAATGTTTGTGCCCTTACTTGCTAATTCAATTACTCGAATCATGTTAAAAATTTGACAAAAGAATTCGAAAAAGGGCTAAGTTCACCTATTTAAAGAATTTATCGGAATACTTGATTGTAAATGAGAATTCGTATTTCCTTAAAAATAATTACTATTTGTGGATCGGGCGAAGCGCCTCGATAGTAAATAGATGTATCTATGGTTCGGGCTGTTCGACCCTCCGACAGTGCACAATTTAATATTATGTTAGATCGGGTTGTACGACCTCGGCATAATTGCGCATGTTAATTATTTGGAATTCTCCGTGATTTATACTGCTTAAATGCCTTGAAATGTAAGTTGTTAAATGATATGACTGAAATTGGAATTTTAATTGTGAAAGAAGAACTTATTTCTTCCCTCTATTGAACTGGCAATATTATTCATGATATCCATACTTAGCATAACACTTTAATTACATTATTGTTGGCCCTAGTAAGTGTCGAGTCGACCCCTTGTCACTACTTCTTCGAGGTTAGACGGGATACTTACAGGGTGTATATTGTTTATGTACTCATACTACACTTATTTAATTAATTATACAGGATCTGAGTCTGGTGGTGCATCTAGTTACATGCCCGACGCGCATACTTGATCTTGGGTCGATACTTCACGGTGAGGTGTTCCCTTCTAAGCCATTCGGCAGCATGCCTGAGTTTCTCTTTTGTTTTTATCTGTCTATTCTATTTCAGACAGTAGGATAGTCATCTTTTATATTCTACTAGTTGCCCACACACTTGTGACACTAGATCCTAGCACGTAGTAGTAGAATTTAATTTTTGGATTGTAGTTCAATAGTTATAACTACTTTTAAATATTTCCGTTTGTTTGCCTTAAAAATCCGTTATTAATCAAATGCTTTAAATGTAAGTAAAGATAAATGTTGGAATTGCTTAATAAACAAAAATGGGAAATCACTAACTTGTTCACTGTTAGCTTGTCCAGCAACGGTGTTGGGCGCCATCACAGCCTGACATGGAGTTGGGTCCTGACACCTTCCCAACCATCTGATGTGCCTTAAGGAAGGGCACAACCATGCTAGGAACAAAATCTAAAGTACCCCTCCACTCAAACCACGGTAAACCTGACATTTCCAACGTCACCGTCTTGGTGTGACAATCAAGAATAGCTTGATAGGGCGACAACTAGTCCATTCCCAAAATAACATCAAAGTCTACCATACTGAGCGATAATAGATCAACTCTAGCCTCAAAATTACCAATAATAACTAAATACTACTGATACACATAGTCAACAACAATAGAATCTCCCACAGGCGTGGACACATAAATAGCAGAAGTCAAAGAATTAAGAGATATACTCAAAGTAAGATGATACATATGAATAAGTGGAGCCTGGATCAAATAAGGCCGATGCATCTCTATGACAAACCAGAACAATACCTGTAATAATTGCGTCTAATGAACCACCTCCGTCCTACCCAAAAAAGCATAACATCTGGCTTGGCCTCCCCCTATAAGGTGACCCCTACCCACCTGACCTCCACCCCCAGTTGGCTGTGCAGGTGGAGCGGCAACTGGAGCAGTAGCCACGGCCTGAGAAGTTTGAGGACCCTGTGGAATACGTGGATCCTGAGTAGTCGTTGGAGTCGTCTGCTTAGCTATCGACATCCGAACAATCTCCTAAGTTCAAAATCACCATACGAAGCTATCAAAATCGTGAAAAATCCATTCCGGAGTCGTCTATACAAAAGTCAAGCTCCGGTCAACTCTTTCAACTTAAGCCTCCAACTTAGGGACTAAGTGTCCCACTTCACTCCGTAACTTACCCGAAACCAAACCAACCACCCCGACAAGTCACAAAATCACAATATAACATAGAGGAGGCACTAAATAGGGGAACATGCTAAAATACTCAGAACGGCCAGCCAGATCATTACAGTAACGATAAATAGTGCCACTGATTTGGTGTGGTCGCATCATTACATTTTTTTTCTCATCTTTCCCTTACTTATTATTTAATTTTTATCCTTTATCCTACCTTTTTATAATAATTATACTATACTTTACTTTTTGGTAATATTGTAAGTTTATTCTTCAGATTGTAAATATATGACATTATGAAACGATGACAAATGATACAATATATCCGAATGTTATATTCATCAAAACGATATAGTAGAATACAATACAATAGGTTAAATTATGAAATAATAACAATCATCCAATCAAGATGTTATTATGTTCTATATTTGTCATGAGTCTTTTTCAGTCTAGTTAGAAATTTAAATATTTGTCTAGAAACAATTTTGAGATTAGGGAGTTTCTAGTTGAAAATTCCAAATTTTATTAGAAGTCAAACTATTTGGAAAAAGAATTAGATAAACCTGAAATTAAAAGAACAAAATTGATAAAGAAGATTCATATAGCCAATTATATATATTCTAACTAAGATTGGATTAAAATTGATTGATTAATTTATTTGAAATGTTTACGATTTCATAAATTCTTTTTATAATAAGGTTAATGTGTCAATATTTTCTAAGGTACATGTATGATGTTTGTCCTAATTTTCTTACCATATTTAGTTTTTCTATTTCTTGAAGGAAGGCAACATATTTACCATAATCTCTAGTTCTTTCATATTTGGCTTGTACTTTTTCTTGGAGGGAAAGGTTTTAATAACTATATATGAAGTTGTTTCATTCTCATGCAGTTGCATTAACAATATAGCCACATGAGGCTTGAGATTCTTTTTTAGGGGGTGCATTTTGCGACAAGTATTAGTCTACCATTTGTGCTCGCCTCTTTGTGAGGTTATTCTCTCGATATTTTATACTCTATTTTATATAGTGGATTATTCATCTCCACTGGTGGATGTGGGTCAATTCACCGAACCACATTAAATATTTATGTCTCTTTTGGTATATTTCTCTTTTGTTGTTTGATGTATCGTCGTTCAAGGTTTGTTTTACTAGTTTTTGCATGACACCTGGTTATTTCAATCCTAACAAGTAGTATTAGAGCGAGGTTCAAGACAGGTTCACCTAGGCGGGTTTAGTTCTAGTAGCAACCTATTTGACGGTAATTATGATTTTGTCTGAAAATTTTGACCGAATTTTCCCTTTCAAAGTAAGATAGTTTCGAACAAAATATATGATAATATAACTTTACTCTTTTCATCCAACTCGAAATATCATAAGAGAAGCACTTTTACGCCCAAAAGGTCCCATGTCTTTCTGGACCAACCACCGGCAATTTACGACAAGTCTTTTCCCGTGGGAGGCTATTGCTCATGTTGAGACAACTTTGTGGTGGATATTTCGAGATGCGACACGTTGAAGATTATGTGATGAAGGTGGATCAAGTTTATATGTTAGGTATTTGTCCTAATTTTCTTGTCATATTTAATTTTTTATTTCCTGAAGGAATGGTAAGATATTTGCTGGGGTTTTTTTTAGAGTAAAGGTGTAAATAGAAAATGAAGGAAAAAGAAATGGAGGAAAATAAAATTTTGAATTAGTTCCTTTTACAAAGAAAATTTGTTCCTGATTGGATATGAAGAGGAAAATTTTGGTGCTTATATATAGAAGCACTTCTTTTAGCTATATAAGAGTTTAGAAGAGAGCAAACATCGCGTCGTTGTCGCTTTATGATTGATTAATAAATTTTTGGACCAAGTTTATTTTTCTTTTTCATTATTTTATTTTTCTGTAATATTTTTGCGTGAAACGTTTATTTGAAAATTCGCGGCATTATTTTTTCAATGGTCAAATTCGTGATTAATAGTCCATTTAACATAAATTTAAATAATTTTGCTGGATAGACATCTTATCAAACAAACATGCATCTTTGCAGAACTCAACTTTATTGGCTATAAATATAAAGCATTAGCCTCATTTTTCACCACCGAATGTCTGCAAATTCTCCCCTCTCTTTTGCATTTCTGTAATGACCCAACCGATCGTTTTGAAAGTTGTAGTCCCGTTCCCCCATTTACTACTCATTTTGTACTTTATAGTTGCTATGTGGCTTGCCGGGGTTGTTGGTTCAGGTCCGGAAATATTTCGAAAGGAATTAAGACACTTAGTCTCAAGGTCGAAAGTTTAAGTTGAAAAGGTTGACCGAATATGGACTTATGTGTATACGACTCCGGAATGACATTTTGATGGTCCTGTTAGCTCCGTTGGGTGATTTTGGACTTAGGAGCGTGTCCGGATTGTGATTTGGAGGTCCGTAGTGGAATTAGGCTTGAAATGACAAAATATGAAAATTTGGAAGTTTGACCGATAGTGGACTTTGTTGTTACCGGGCTCGGATTAGGGTTCTGGGAGTTGGACTAGGTCCATGGTATCATTTATGACTTGTGTGTAAAATTTGAGGTCAATCGGACGTGATTTGACAGGTTTTGGCGTCGTTTGTAGTAGTTGGAATTTCTTAGTTTCAATAGGCTTGAATTGGGGTGCGATTTGTGTTTTTGAAGTTGTTTGATGTGATTTGAGAGCTCGACTAAGTTCATATCGTGTTTTAGGACTTGTTAGTATAATTGGTTGAGGTCTCGGGGACCTCAGGTGGAGTTGAAATGGTTAACGGATCGAATTTGGAATTTGAAAGATTGCTAAAGTTGGGGTCTTCTGGTGCAATCGCACTTGCGGAGCATTGGTCACAGGTGCGAGCACAGGAGCGCAAGTGCGGCCATGGAAGGGTTGTGCAGTGGTCACAGGGGCGGAAGGAGTTCTGCAGATGCGGATGCGCATCTGCGCGAGGTTGACCGCAAAAGCGGATTTGGCAAGGCATCAAGGGCATCGCAGGTGCAGAGAAGTTTCGCAGATGCGGTCCCACAGGTGCGAGGATGGGACCGTAGGTGCGATGGATCTCCAGTTAAGTGAGTTCAGCAGGAGCGTGATTTTTTCTGCAAAAACGGATATGCAGGTGTGAGCCCAGGCTCCGCAGGTGCGGAAATGCCTGGCTAGTGTTTAAATTAGACGGGTTTTGAGATTTTCTTAATTTTAAACATTTCAAGCTCGGGATTGGATTTTCGAGGGGCTTTAAGTCACTTGTGGGTAAATTTATTTAATAATTTTGTTTTCCCATTGATTTTCTCACCTAGATTGTATGGTTTTAAGGTGTAATTTTGGGGTTTGAGGCTGGGGATTTGGAGAGTTTAATTTGGAGATTTGAGTGGCGATTTGATGTCGGATTTTGGTAAATTTGGTATGGTTAGATTCGTGATTGAATGTGCTTTCGGGTGGCCGGCTTTTGAGTTTACGTTTAATTAAAAGTTTAGTAATTTCATATAGAATTGATGCCTTTAGCTCGTGTTGATTGTATCGAATTATTTATGGCTAGATTCGAGGCATTTGGAGGTTGTTTCGCGAGGTAAATGCTTGTTGGAGTAGAGGTTCACACAATTTAAGGTAAGTAACACTTCTAAGCTTGGTTCTGAGGGTGTGAAACCCCGAATTTCGTATTATGTGATTAGTGTTGAGGTGACGCATGTGCTAAGTGACGAGCATGTAGGCGTACACCGTAAGAATTGTGACTTGGTCGATTGCATGGAACTCAATAGTTGTCAAATCTTGTTGTTACCCGTATTTTCACCATGTCCTAGATCTACTGAGATGTCAGTCCTATTAAAAACCCTGCTTAGGCTATATGATGGTACTATTGGGACCCATAGTAGTCGTTCTTTGCTGTTGAACTAATTGCTTAATCTGTCAATTTGTACTCAGTCACAGTTATTACTTGTATATTATGTCTCAGTCTCTTTTGTCTTTATGTGTTATATCATATCATCATTTGTGGGCTGATTATCATAATTATGGCGAGCCCGAGAGACTGGAGAGGTTATTGATTGAATGGGGCTGAGGGCCTATTGTGAGTGATATTTATGGGATCGGGTTGCACGCCGCAACAGACTTTATTGATTGATGCCAGAAGTTGGCTTATTATAGCGCTTGGGCTGGATCGGCTCCTCCAAAATCTGCACACCCACAGTGGGCGCAATGCTAACAGTTATGATATTTGGGCTGGATCTGCCATGTTTTATTTACATGTGGGCTGGATCTGCCATGTTATGTGTTAAGTTTTGTCGTGAAATCTAAAATCATGTCTAAGTTCTTGTTGTAATATGTCTAAATTCTTGTACCTTCACTTGTAGAATATAAATATCTGAGATATCATTGTCATATTTTCTGTAACTTTCCATACTGTTAAATGTTGAAAGTGGACGGTAATAATATGACTTGTCACTACTTTCAGTCCAAAAGTTAGATTTATTACTTATTAAATTGGTTGTACTCACGCTACACCCTATACCTCGTGTGCAGATCTAGGTGCTTCCGGTTTCGGTGGTTGTTGATTTGCGGAGGCCAGACCTTCGGGGATCATCGAGGTAGCTGCTTGGCATTCGCAGACCTTGACTCTCCTCCCTTATCTTTTAGTTTATTTATTCAGTTTTAATTCTAGACAGTATACTAGAGTTTGTTATTTCGTAGATGCTCATGTACTCAGTGACACCCCGATTTTTGGAAGAATTTATGTTTTGAGTTATGATTTTCCTATCTTGTTTTAAGAGATTTTTCTTTATTTAAACTCATTTAATATCTTTCAAAGATTTAAAGTGTTGGAAATGTCTGAATAGTCGGCTTGCCTAATACCATGATAGGCGCCATCACGACGGATTGGTTTTGGGTTGTGACAATTTTTGTGTTATTTCAAAGCAAAAAAAAAAGCATCAAATGTGATTTGCTCCGCTATTTGAGTTTACTAAAGTACTGTGATTTGTAGTGCCCCATTATTTAACAGCGTTCGCACTGGGAGCTAACAGTGCTCCATCTTTCTTCTTCAACATCATTCGCACTGGGAGCTGAACAACTATGTTGGTTATCATTGTCGATTCCTAAAAATATGTATTATATCATCAGTTGCTTCATAATATACTGTTAGGATCTAAATAATCAAGTGTCATGTGAAAGCTAGTAAAACAAACTTTAAACGACGATACATCAGACAACAAAAGAGAAATATACCAAAAGAGATACAAATATTTAACGTGGTTCGGTCAATTAACTTATGTCCCCAGAAAAAGATGACAAAAAGACAAACACAAGTGGTAGGCTAACACCTGTCCCGAAATTGCCCCTTAAAATAACTCTCTAACCCCATATAGCTACATTGTAGATGTTAATGAATGAGAATCAAAGATTCTTAATTTGTAGAAGTCATAATTTTTTCTCCAAAAATAAAACTAGCCAAATATAAAAGAAAAAATTAATTATGGTAAATTGTTAGTAGACAGTGTTCAAAACTAGACAATCATAAAAGCAATAAAATGTTAGTACAGTAAACAAAAACGTAAATTAATTTCGAGCCCACAAGTTGCTAACATTTTATTGCTTTTATGTTTATTGTACTAACATTTTATTGTTTTTCTATCTTTGGCTAGTCTTTGTTTTTTGGAAGAAAATGTTTTGACTTCTATAAATTAAGGTTCTTTAATTTTCATTTATTAGCATCCACAATATAGCCATATGGGGTTTGAGATTCTTTTTTAGGGGGAGCATTTCGCGACAAGTATTAGTCTACCACTTGTGCTCGCCTTTTTGTGAGGTTGTTCTCTCGATATTTTGTACTCTATTTTATATAGTGGATTCTCATCTCTGCCCGGGGACATAGGTCAATTGATCGAATAACGTTAAATATTTGTATCTCTTTTGGTATATTTCTCTTTTGTTATCTGATGTATCGTCGTTTAAAGTTTGTTTTACTAGCTTTCGTATGCAGAGTTGGACGTACATGGAGATGAGAGGGATTACCGGAACCCGCTAGTCTTGGCAAAAATCGTGTATATATATATTTGTATATACATCAAGGACCCTTCAAATAATTTTGATGTGCCCCCTCAAGCAGAAATGCTGAACTGCACCATTGGTTTAATAAGTTGCATAATGTCCTCCCTCACTAGAAGACTTGGGTTCGAGACCCAACACCAGTTCTCTTTTTTTATTTTATTTTTTTTCTCTTTGAATTCAACAAGTGTAGTATACTGTATTTAGTGGTCAACTTATTTTTTTCCTTTATCTTTTCTAAGTTAATGAACAATAATTTAGTACTAGTACATAGAAGGGGATAAAATATTCCATTAACAAAAAGCCAACCACCTTATTTATCCTTATATCTAACGATTATTTTGAGAATTTCTTTTTTTAAAAGTGCTTTTGAAAAAGTACTTTTGTAGAGAAACAATTTGTGTTTGGCTAATCACTCTGAAAAGCACTTTTGAGCAATAATTTATGTTTGGCCAAGTTTTTCAAAAAGTATTTTTAAGTATCAAATTATGAATAAGGACATGAATAGATTTACTTAATAGTTAATATTATATGTAAAGGCACTAAAAGCATACCTTATCTCAGGGGTATGAGTACACTGCTTTTACACTCGAGCTCTCCTACTGTGTGCTGTGTGTGCTTTCAAACAATAAGACTGCTTGCTAAACGAACCATTGCTGACGAAGTGTCACATACCCGCACTAAGGAGTAACCTGAGATAAGGTATGGAAGCAGTCTGATTATTTCTACTTGAGTTGACTTACGTCTTTCTCTCCTCGTACATTCTTGGCTATAGTAAAGAGAAAGAATCTCTCCCTTAAATAATCTTAAAAATTTGTTGTTACATGCAATAATTAAATCTTTTTATTTTATTTAAGTAAAATATAAAAATAAAATTTAAAAGTACGTAATTCTTTTAATATAAGTTAAATATATTAAAAATTATTCAACAAATATAAAAGCATTCACCCTAAAGTCACTATATATTAGAAAGCTATCCTAAAAATAATAAGAAATATTTATACATTAATATCCTAAGTAATAGGTTTAACGATTATTTTAGTATATACTATTTTTTGTTAAGAGTATTTTTAGTAAGAAGAAAAGTCAAAACTGCTTCTGCTTCTACTTTTTTGAAGAAGCTACTTTTTTCTGCTTCTCCGAAACTGCTTTCGCTTCTTCCCAAAAGCACTTTTTCCCCAAAAACGCTTGGGTAAACACCTCAAGTTAGAAAAAAGATGCTTTTGAGAAAGAAAGAAAAATATTTTTGGCCTCTTGAGAAGTTTGGCCAAACATGTTATAAGTATATAAGCATTATCACTTTCTTGACATGTATAAAATTAAGTACAAAAGGCCAATCACCTTCTTTATCCTTATATCTAGGTTTATAAGCATTATCACTTTCTTGACATGTATAAAATTAAGTAATTCACCAAATATTTCTCCAAAAACAGTAATTAAAAACTCCAAAAACCCTTCTGCTCTCAAGGATCACTTCGGCAAAGTAGCAAGCATCTATCGATTCAACGACAGTGACTGAGACTCTGCTTGGATTGCTTAATAGACCTTTAATCTTGATCTTATTTGACTAAGTTTTTTTATATTTTTGAACATCCTTTCGGTCACTGACTCATATTCATTAAGTTTTCAAGGAGTTAGTGCACCATATTTTGTCGTTATTAGATGACATATCTATGTTAAAGATAGCGGTGCCCCCACTGCACTCAAATACTGGGTCCGCCTCTGTTCGTATGACACCTAATTATTTCGATCCTTACACTATATTCCGTGGCAACTGATGATATATACATATTTTAAGGAATCGACAATGATAACCAACATAGTTGTTTAGGTCTCACTGCGAATGTTATTGAAGAAGATGGATGTACTGCAGTTCTTTATGGAACTTTCACGAGGGAAAGTTAAACTCCTTTAGCTATTCAACACAATTAAAGTTAGGAATATGATCTTTAAGGGTACATGCCATGGGACTTGACATACTTGTGAAAATGTTTGGAGAAAGGAAGTAATATGACGTCTGACTTTGACTATAATGATCTCATGCTAACTAAATAGAATTAGATGCAATATAGTGGGATGACGGTCCAACGATTTAATTTATGTATTTATATTGCATTTTGATCTAAAGTAACTAAGTATGGTTGTCACGACCCAAAATCCAACTAGTCGTGATGGCACCTAACCCAACTCGTTAGGTAAACCAATTATCAACCATCCAATTCCAATGTAATTTAACAAGATAATTAAGCAAAAGAAAATATCTAAATCTTATACATTCTCCAAGGACTGGTAGTACAAAACATGAGCTTCTAAGATTAGAATTTACAAAGTTGGTATGAAATAAATACATCATTTATTCGAAATGTACATAAACAAATCCAGCTCCCGTCGATCACAGCAATATCCGCATCCAATATCTGCACGCAAGGTGCAGAAGTGTAGTATGAGTATAACCGACCCCATGTACTCAATAAGTAACAAACCTAACCTTAGGTTGAAAGTAGTGACGAGCTGAAACAAAGGCCGTGTCCAACACCAATAGCCAACAACAGTTCATAACAACATAAAGCAAGTAATAAAAGAAGGAACTCAAAGATAAAATGCTAAGCTAAATCATGATTTCTGAAAATAGTCCTGCCTTTCAAGTGTATCAATGAAAACCGAAGTTGCAAAAAACAAATATGAGTAAGTATGAAAACAATAATTTTTCAAAACAAAATCCTTTCTATAATAAATAAGATGTTTTATTTTCTTTCCAGATAGCCAGTGAAAAATGCATCACTATGCCCATATGCCAATATGTGTGAGAAGTCATGAATGACGTGATACCGTACAACATGAGAAAAATACATTTATATGCATGTATGTCATGTGCGCGTGTCAATGCAATGTATCTCAGAGATGAACTCATTTACTCACACTCTCAGAGGACTCAATCTCACCGTCTCACACATTCAACTCATCATGCTCAATCACTCGGTAATGTATATGGACAATCCGGCCCAAGGAAGATCTATCCCGGAATATACACATCAACTGATCATCAGTCACTCAGTACCGAGTAGGGCCAATCCAGCCCGTAGGGAAGATCCATGTCACGACCTGGAATTCCTACCATCGGGGAAGATCCATGTCACAACATTCCACTTGCTAGGCAAGCCGATATTAGAGAATCATTAAGTCAATCCTTATTCAATTCAGTAAATAACAACAAATATGCTAAAATGAATTACAACGAGTGCAGAATAATATAAAATTTTATTAATTACTACCACTCGGATCTGGAGTCACAATTCACGAGCTACTATGATTTACTACAAACAGAGTCTGAAAAGGAAAATACACTATTTTGAAGTAAGGAAACAGTAAGTGATAAAACTAGGAAGAGACTCCAGGGTCTGCGGACGCCAACATATCTACCTTGGGTCTCCTGACAGCAAATCCAAGTTGCTAAGCCTCACGATCAGCTAGGGCCGGTACCAAAATCTGCACAAGAAGTGTAAAGTGCATTATCAGTACAATCGACCCCATGTAATGGTAAGTGTCGAGCCTAACCTTGACGAAGTAGTGACGAGGCTATGACAAGACACCTACATAATAAACCTATGCAATTTAACAGTATATGTACAAATAACAGCTAAACATGTACTATTGGGAAGGAAAACATGCTGAGGGGAATACGAGATAGAGAATTACAGCAGAATGGTAACTTGAATAGCCAATATACTATGAATGAATAAGAACAAGTAAACACAGTAAAGGAAAAATGCACGGCATCACCCTTCGTACTTTTACTCTCAATCTCACCATAATATCAATAGAAACGGCACGATATCACCCTTTGTGCATTAACTCTCATAATATGGCACGGCATCACCCTTCGTGCATTAACACTCACAATATGGCAGGGCATCACCCTTCGTGCATTAACACTCACAATATGGCACGACATCACCTTTCTTGCATTAACACTCTCCCTTACCATAATGCAATAAATAAATAATAACGGGAAGATAGAATAACAAGTACAAGCCTTACTTTAACATTTGGTTCCACAATATCAACCTCAACTTCGGAATCAATACTCAATTATCACCAGAAGTTCGGTAAACATGATAAGAACGATCAATTTAACAATACTAGTCTAAACACGGATAACATGAACAAAGGAAGCTATAATTGAAAGAAACCAAGCCCCACCCGCATGCTTTAACCCGACTACAACGCATAAGTACTCGTCATCTCACATTTATGTTGTTTCCCAATGTTTAAACATATAACAAATAGACAAACAAGTCTTATTCTTTCAAGTCAAAGTTAACCACAACACTTACCTCGCTCCAAGGGTCACTCAATGCTCAATTACCGCTTTTCCTCTAGAATCCACCTCCAAATCAATCACATCTATTCACAAACGACTCAATAATATCAAATATTGTTAAAGAAATTAATTACATTGCATAAATTTAGATTCCCCAAACTTTCCCCCAAAAAGTCAAAAATCGACCCTGGGTCCGCTTGGTCAAAACTCGAGGTTCAGACCAAAATCTATTTACCCGTTCACCCCCGAGCCATTATATAATTAGTTTCAGAATCCGACCCCAAATAGAGGTCTAAATCCCCAAATTTTCCAAAACCCCCAATTCTTCCTAAATCCCTAGTTTTCTACCATGAAAGAACAAAGATTAGGGCTAGGAATTTAATGGGTGATGATAGAAATGAAAGAAAATGAGTTAAAGAGCACAAACCTATGAATTGATGTTGAGTTTTCTCTTCAAAATCGCAGCTAGGCCGAGCTCTAATGGAGAGTTTATGAAAAATGGGTACAATCCCGTTTTTGAAATGTTTTAAGGTCTAGGCGTCAGGACTTCTTCGCGTTCGTGAAGGGCCTTCCGCGTTCGCGATGTACAACAACCCAAATGGATTTCGTGTTCGCGAAGGCTGTCCCTCCCGGCCTCCACGTTTGCGAGCCAGTGCTCGCGTTCGCGTAGAAGAATGAGTGTCCCTTCCCCCAGGTCCCTCAAGCTTCGCGTTCGCGAAGGGAAATCCCCCCACTGCCTCGAGTCCGAGACCTAGCTACCGCATTTGCATAGAAGAATATCATCCTTCCCCATTTTACCGTTCGCGTTCGCGAGAGTTCCTCCGCGAATGCGATGAAGGAAATACCAGATAATAGCTGAATCCAAAACCCAGATTTTTCTAAGTTTCAAAACACCCGTAGCCTATCCGAAACTCACCCGAGCCCTCGGGGCTCCAAATCAAACATGCACACAAGTCCCAAAAACTCATACGAACTTGCTCGGGTGACCAAAACACCAAAATAACGCCTAAAATTACGAATCGGACACCAAATCAAATGAAATTTTCAAGAAGACTTTAAAACTTCTTTTTTCACAACCGAACGTCTGAATCATGTCAAACTAACTCCGTTTCTCACCAAATTTCACACGCAAGTCATAAATATAATAATGGACCTATACCGGGCTCCGGAACCAAAATACGAGCCCGGTATCGACAAGACCAAACATCATCCAATTCTAAAAATCATTAAACTTTCAAACTTTTAATTTTTCATCAAAATCCCATATCTCGAGCTAGGGACCTCGAAATTTGATTCCGGGCATACGCCCATGTCCCAAATTACGATGCGGACCTACCGGGATCATCAAAATATGAATCAGGGTCCGTTTGATCAAAATGTTGATCGAAGTCAACTTAAATGAATTGTTAAGGCAAAATTCTTATTTTTATCATTTTTTAACATATAAGCCTTCTGGAAGAACACCCGGACTGCACATGCAAATCGAGAAAGGCTAAAATGAGGTTTTTAAGACCTCGAAACACAGAATTAGGTTCTAAAATATAAGATAACCTATCGAGCTATCACATTCTCCACCTCTAAAATAATCATTTGTCCTCGAACGGACATAAAAAAGTACCCGATCTCGTGAAAAGATGTGGGTATGTACTCTGCATATCTGACTCAGACTCCCAAGTAGCTACCTCAACGGGCTGACCTCTCCACTGCACTCGAACTGAAGGATAACTCTTAGACCTCAGGTGTCAAACCTGCCGGGCTAGAATATCCATCCTCCTCATCGTAAGTCAAATCCTTGTCCAACTGACAGAGCTGAAATCTAACATGTGGGATGGATCACCGTGATACTTTCGAAGCATGAACGCGTGGAACACCGGATGAACTGCTGATAATCCTGGTGGCAACACAAGCCTGTAAGCCACCTCCCCCACTCTCTCCATAATCTCAAAAGGTACGATATCCGAACCTCATTACACCCTTCATGGGTGATACCCAAAGCAACACTCTCTCCCCGACCATGAATGAAACATCACGAACTCTGCGATCGGCATAACGTTTCTGCCTGGATTGAGCTGTGCGAAGTCGATCCTGAATAATCTTGACCTTATCCAAGGTATCCTGTACTAGATCTGTACCCAACAACCGAGCCTCCCCCAACTCGAACCATCCAACTGGTGATCGGCACCGCCTACCGTATAATGCCTCATAGGGAGCCATCTGAATGCTCGACTAGTAGCTATTGTTGTAAGGAACTCTGCAAGGGGCAAGAACTAATCCCACGATCCTCTGAAGTCTATAACACATGCGCGGAGCATATCTTCCAAGATCTGAATAGTGCGCTCGGACTGTTCGTCCGTCTGAGGATGAAACGTTGTGCTGAACTCAACCCGCGTGCCCAACTCACGTTGTACTGCCCTCCAGAAGTGTGAGGTGAACTGCGTACCTCGATCAGAAATGATAGACATGGGCACACCGTGAAGACGGACGATCTCGCGAATGTAAATCTCTGCCAACTACTCCAAAAAATAGGTAACTTCCACAGGAATGAAATGGGCTGACTTAGTAAGCCTGTCCACAATGACCCAAACGGTATTGAACTTCCTTTGAGTCCGTTGGAATCCAACAACGAAATCCATAGTGATACGCTCCCACTTCCACTCAGGAATCTCTATCTGCTGAAGAAAACCACCAAATCTCTGATGCTCATACTTTACTTGCTGATAATTTAGACACTGAGCTACATAAGCAACTATATCCTTATTCATCCTCCTCCATCAATAATGTTGCCGCAAGTGTGGGCCTCCTAAATATATGGCGCCCTGATGAATAGAATACCAGGAATTGTGGGCCTCCTCAAGAATCAACTCACGAAGTCCATCTATATTAGGCACACAAACACAACCCTGCATCCTCAAAACTCTGTCATCTCCAACAGTAACCTGCTTGGCACCACCATGCCGCATTGTGTCCTTAAGGACTAACAAATGAGGGTCGTCATACTGCCAATCTCTGATACGCTCAAACAAAGAAGATCGAGCGACTGTACAAGCTAGAACACGACTGGGCTCTGAAATATCCAACCTCACAAACTGGTTGGCTAAAGTCTGAACATCCGATGCAAGCGGCCTCTCACCGACTGGAATGAACGCAAGGCTGCCCATACTCGTTTCCTTTCTACTAAATGCGTCGACCACCATATTGGCCTTCCAGGGATGATACAAGATGGAGATATCATAGTCTTTCAATAGCTCCAACCACCTCCTCTGCCTCAAATTGAGATCCTTTTGCTTGAACAAATACTGAAGGCTCTGATGATCCGTGAAAACCTCACACGACACACCGTAAAGATAGTGCCTCCAAATCTTCAGCGCATGAACAATGGCTGCCAACTCTAAGTCATGGATATGGTAATTCTTCTCATGAACCTTCAACTGTTGTGACGCATATGCAATCACCCTGCCCTCCTTCATCAATACTGCACCGAGCCCAACACAGGACATATCACAATATACCGTATAAGATCCTGAACCTCTAGGCAACACCAACACCGACGTTGTAGTCAAAGCAGTCTTGAGCTTCTGAAAGCTCACCTCACACTCGTCTGACTATATGAACAGGGAACCCTTCTAGGACAACCTGGTCAATGGGGCTTCTATAGATGAGAACCCCTCCACAAATCGACAATAATAGCCCGCCAAACCCATGAAACTCCTGATCTCCGTAGTTGAAGTGGGTCTAGGCCAATTTTGAACTGCCTCAATCCTCTTAGGATCTACCTGAATGCCCTTTGTTGATACAACGTGCCCCAAGAAAGCGACTGAATCCAACCAAAACTTGCACTTTGAAAATTTAGCATATAATTGGCTGGCTCTAAGAGTCTGAAGTACAATCCTAAGATGTTTCTCATGTTCCTCTCGACTGTGGGAGTAGATCAAATCAATAAACTCGATCACAAAGGAGTCCAAATGAGGCTTGAACACTCGGTTCTTCAAATCCATGAATGCTACTGGGGCATGTTTCAACCCAAAGGACATCACTAGAAACTCATAATGCCCGTACCAAGTCCAAAAAGCTTTCTTAGGGACATCAGATGCCCTAATCCTCAACTGATGATAGCCAGATCTCAAATCAATCTTTGAAAATACCTTGGCACCCTAAAGTTGATCAAATAAATCATCAATCCTCGGCAATGGATACTTTTTCTTGATGGTGACTTTGTTCAACTGCCGATAATCTATGCACATCCTCATCGATCCATCCTTCTTCTTCACAAACAACATAGGTGCACCCCAGGGCGAGATACTAGGTCTAATGAAGCCCTTATCAAGCAAATCTTGCAACTGTTCCTTCAATTATTTCAACTCTGGCGGGGCCATACGGTATGGCGGAATGGAAATGGGATGAGTCCCCAAAGCCAAATCAATACAGAAATTAATATCCCTATTAGGTGGCATCCCCGGTAGGTCTGCAGGAAACACCTCTGGAAACTCACGAACAACTGGTACTTAATCCATGGAAGGAACCCCCGCACTAGAATCGCGGACATAAGCCCAATAAGCTAGACACCCCTTCTCGACCATACGCCGAGCCTTCATATAAGAGATAACCCTGCAGGTAGAATGGCCAGGAGTCCCCCTCCACTCTAATCGAGGCAACCCCAGCAAGGCTAAGGTCACCGTCTTGGCGTGACAATCCAATATAGCGTGATAAGGTGATAGTCAATCCCTACCCAAGATAACATCAAAATCGACCATATCGAGAAGTAGAAGATCTACACTAGTCGCAAGACTCACACGAACGATAAACACGATCTACAACAATAGCATCTCCCATAGGTGTGGACACATACACATGAGCACTCAAAGAATCACGAGGCACAACCAAATATGAAGCAAAATAGGATGATACGTAGGAATAAGTAGAACCCGGATCAAATAGAACTGAAGCATCTCTACTGCAAACTGAAACAGTACCTGTGAAAACAACGTCAGATGACTCAACCTCAGGCCTGGATGGAAAAGCATAACACCGGGGCTGGGCCTCATCACCCTGAACTATGTCCCTGGGATGGCCTCTAGCCGGCTGGCCTCCACATCTAATGGCCTGACCTCCACCTCAACAGTCTGGCCTCTACCTCTGGCTGCCTGATCCTTGCCTCTGGCTGGCTAAGCAAGCGGTGCAACAACTGGTACCGGAATCATGGCACGAGAACCCTGATGCTGAGAGCTGCCCGATGACCGATGCCCGAGGGCAAAATCTATCAATGTGCCTCGGATCACCATAAGTATAATAGGACCTCGACTGCTGTGACTGCTGACCCTGAAGCTGACCCTGTCGACCTGAGTAACCACCCTGAAAACTCTAGAGCGGAGGTGCACTAATAGGAGTCGGTGGTGCACTGTAGGCTAGCTGGTAGGAATAAAGCATATGAGGGCCACGACTACCTGAGGCACCGTGGCATGCCTGGAGTACTGAATGAAATGACCTAGGAGTATGTCCTCTACCACAAGTACCCCTGCCTCCAGATGAGGCACCGTTGAACCCCCTGGAATGACGTGGTCTCTTGTCAGACTCCTGACCTCCCTGAGCAAGAACCATTTTGACTCGCCTAGCGACATTGGCAGCTGCCTGAAAAGAAATCTCACTCCCAGTCTCCTTAGCCATCTGCAATCTGATAGGCTGAGCAAGTTCGTCAATAAACCTCCTCACCCTCTCTCTCTCGGTAGGAAGAAGAAGAAGAGCATGATGTACCAAATCCACAAAATGGGTCTCATATTGAGTAACAGTCATACTGCCCTGCTGGAGATGCTTGAACTGACGGCGATGTTCCTCTCTCAATGTGATAGGGAGAAACTTCTCTAGGAAGAGCCGAGAGAACTGGTCACAAGTAAGAGCAGGTGATCCAGATGGTCTGGTCAACAAATAATATCTCCACCATTTCTTGGCGGAACCAGTTATCTGAAATGAAGCAAAATCAACCCCATTGGTCTTCACTATACCCATATTCCGTAGCACCTCATGACAGCTGTCAAGAAACTCCTGGGGATCCTTTGAAGGAGCACCACTGAAGTGAACTAGGAAAATCTTGGTAAACTTGTCCAATCTCCATAAAGCCTTAGAAGACATAGCTGACCCATCGCCGGCCTGTGCCAATACAACCGTCTGAACTACTCCAACTGGATGAGCTGCTGGAGTCTGATATTGGGGGAGCCATCTGCTCAGGAGTGTGAGTAGCAGGAGTCTGTGCTCCTCCTCCAGCCTAAGAGACGGTTGGTGCCATGGGGAATGCGCCAGTCTAGGCCACACTCTCCATAAGGCCCACCAAACGGACCAAAGCATCCTGAAGTACTGGGGTGGCAATGAATCCCTCCGGAACCTGAGCTGGCCCGACCGAAACAGTCTGGGCTTGAACCTCCTCGTCAAACTCTACCTGAGGGTCCACTGCTGGCGCTGCTGCTCAGGCTCTGGGCTGAGCCCTGCCCCTGCCTCGGCCTCTGGAAGGCCTCGACCTCGACCTCTTCTCCTCGTAGAAGCTGCCATAGGAGGCTCTGGTGCTGCTCCGCTGAAGATGTGGTATGTGTTCTCGCCATCTGCAGAAGGACAAGAATAGAAGAGTTCAATCAACAATGATAGAATAAAATAGCATGACAGAGAAGAATAGAAGTGAAATTTGTTCCGAAACTTCATAGCCTCTGGGAGATAAGTACAGACGTCTCCGTACTGATCCCCTAGACTCTACTAAGCTCGCTCATGAATTGTGAGACCTAGGAAACCTAGTGCTCTGATACCAACTTGTCATGACCCGAAATTCCCACTGTCGGGATCGTGATGGTGTCTAACATTCCATTTGCTAGGCAAGTCGGCGTTAGAGAATTATTAAGCCAATCCTTATTCAATTCAGTAAATAACAACAAATAAGCTAAAATGAATTACAGCAAGTGCGGAATAATATAAAAACTTCATTAATTACTACCACCAGGATATGGAGTCACAACTCACGAGCTACTATGATTTACTACAAATAGAGTTTGAAAAGGAAAATGCACTGTTTTGAAGTAAGGAAACAGTAAGTGATAAAATTAGGAAGAGACTCCAGGGTCTACGAACGCCAACAGATCAACCTTGGGTCTCCTGACAGCAAATCCAAGCTGCTAAGCCTCACAATCAGCTAGGACCGGTACCAAAATCTGCACAAGAAGTGCATAGTGCAGTATCAGTACAACCGACCTCATGTACTAGTAAGTGTCGAGCCTAACCTCGACGAAATAGTGACGAAGCTATGACAAGATACCTACATAACAAACCTGTGCAATTTAACAGTATATGTACAAATAACAGTTAAACATGTACTATTGGGAGGGAAACATGCTGAGGGGAATATGAGATAGAGAACTACAGCAGAATGGTAACTTGAACAGCCAATATACTATGAACCAATAAGAACAAGTAAACACAGTAAACGAAAGATGCACGGCATCACCCTTCGTGCGTTTACTCTCAATCTTACCATAATATTAGAGGAAGCTATAATTACGAGAAACCAAGTCCCGCCCGCATGCTTTAACCCGACTACAACGCATAAGTACTTGTCACCTCACATATGTGTTGTTCCCCAAAATTTAAACATATAGCAAATAGACAAACATGTCTTATTCCCTCAAGTCAAGGTTAACCGCAACACTTACCTTGCTCCAAGGGCCACTCAATGCTCAATTACCGCTTTTTCTCTAGAATCCACCTCCAAACCACTCGTATATATTCACAAACGACTCAACAATATCAAATATTGCCAAAGAAATCAATTACATTGCATAAATTTAGATTCGCCAAACTTTTCCCCAAAAAGTCAAAAATCGACCCCGGGCCTGCTTGGTCAAAACTCGAGGTTAGGACCAAAATTCATTTACCCATTCACCCCCGAGCCCGATTATATAATTAGTTTCGGAATCCGACCCCAAATTGAGATCTTAATCCCCAAATTTGCAACCCCCCCCCCCCCACACACACACACACAATGCTTCCTAAATTCCTAGTTTTCTACCATAAAAGAACAAAGATTAGGGCTAGGAATTTAATGGGTAATGATAGAAATGGAAGAAAATGAGTTAAAGAGTACAAACCTATGAATTGATGTTGAGTTTTCTCTTCAAAATCGCACCTAGGCCGAGCTCTAATGGAGAGTTTATGAAAAATTGGTAAAATCCCGTTTTTGAAATGTTTTAAGGTCTGGGCGTCAGGCCTTCTTCGCATTCGCGAAGGGCCTGCCGCATTCGCGACGTCCAGCAGCCCAAATGGCTTTGACGTTCGTGAGTTCCTCTTCGCGTTAGCAAAGGCTATCCCCCCTAGCCTCCGCGTTCGCGAGCCAGTGCTCACGTTTGCGTAGAAGTACGAGTGTCCCCTCCCCCAGGTCCCTTCAAGCTTCGCGTTCGCGAGAAGCTGGTCGTGTTCGCGAAGGGTAAGCCCCCCCACTGCCTCGCGTTCGTGACCTAGCTACTGCGTTCGCATAGAAGAAAATCATCCTTCCCCATTTTACCTTTCGCGTTCACGAGAGTACCTCCGCGAACGCGATGAAGGGAATACCAGATAATAGCTGAAGCCAAAAACCAGATTTTTCTATGTTTCAAAACACCCGTAACCTATCTGAAACTCACCCGAGCCCACGGGGCTCCAAACTAAACATGCACATAAGTCCAAAAATATCATACGAACTCACTCGCGTGACCAAAACACCAAAATAACGCCTAGAACTTTGAATCATACACGAAATCAAATGAAATTTTCAAGAAGACTTTAAAACTTCTATTTTCACAACCGAACGTCTGAATCACGTCAAACTAACTCTATTTCTCACCAAATTTCACAGGCAAGTCATAAATATAATAATGGACCTGTACCGGGCACCGGAACCAAAATACGAATCCGGTATCGACAAGATCAAACATCAGTCAATTCTAAAAATCACTAAACTTTTAAACTATTAATTTTTTATCAAAATTCTATATCTTGAGCTAGAGACCTCAGAATTCGATTCTGGGCATACGTCCAGGTCCCAAATTACGATATAGACCTACCGGGACCGTCAAAATATGGATCCGGGTCCGTTTGCTCAAATCGTTGAACGAAGTCAACTTAAATGAATTTCTAAGGCAAAATTCTTTTTTTAATCAGTTTTTAACATATCAGCTTTCCAGAAAAATACCCGGACTGCGCACGTAAATTGAGGAAGACTAAAATGAGATTTTTGAGACCTCGAAACATAAAATTAGGTTCTAAAATATAAGATGACATATCGGGTTATCACAATCCATCTCTAGGTATAAATGCTTCGGAAAACATCCATGTCCACGAAAGATCCACCCCTTAATATAAATCAATTGCGCTCATTGGGGTGTGTGCAGACTCCGAAGGGACTCCTTCAGCCCAAGCGCTAAAATTCACATGGACAACTCACGTGCTATAGTATCAATATTTCAAAAAAAATCAGGCCCTCGACCTCACTCAGTCATCAATCTCTCCAGTCTCTCGGGCTTACAATGACATGAACTAGCCCAAAAATGATGATATGATGTATCAATAAATAACAACAGAGATTGAGTTATGATATGCAATGAAATGAATATGACTGAGTATGACAATGTAAACAAATAACTCAACAGAAGTAATGAACTCAATGGGTCCTAACAGAATAAGCATGTAGCCTAGACATGGCTTCTAACATGAATCACAGCTCGATAACTCTAGTACGTAAAGATTTCATGATTACAGATAACTTCAGGTAACTAGACAGTACCACAGAAATAACAGAGTCACAGTTCACTCGGAGCACGCCCACACGCCCGTTACCTCGCATGTGCGTCACCTCAATACCAAACACATAACACATATAGTCAGGGTTCATACCCTCAGCTCCAAGATTAGAAAAGTTACTTACCTCGAACAAGACGAATCCAATGTCGAGCAAGCTAAATAATGCTCCAGAAATTCCATTCTGCACGTATTAACTCCTGAATGGCTCAAATCTAGTCACAATTAATTTGATTCAGTCCACACAATTATAGGAATTAATTTCATATCCAAATACTAATATTTTCCCATCAAATTCGAAATTACACTCAAAATATCGCCCGTGAGACCCACGTCTCGGAATCCAACGAAACTCATAAAATCCAATAACCCATCCAATTACAAGTTCAACCATACTAATTTCACTCAAATCCGACTCTGAATCATCATTCAAAACACGAAAATTCGTTTTTATGAAATTATAAAAATTTTCTTCGATTTCTCTTGAAGATTTAATAATCTTACACCAAAAATGAAGATTAATTCATGAAATATAATCACAAGGGAGTCAAGAACACTTACCCCAAGTTATGTGAAAAATTTCCTCTCCATAGTCGCCCAGACCGAGCTCCAAAATCCGAAAATGGCTAAAAATAGCGAAACCTCGAACTTAAAGCTTCTGCCCAGCGTCTTCCGCATCTGCGGTCGCATAGTCGCATATGCGACCTCCGCTTATGCGTAAGAAGCTCGCATCTGCGAGTGTGGTCGCTTCTGCGACGTGTAAACCGCATCTGTGGTCGCGCTTCTGAAATCACCATACGGAGCTACTAGATACATCAGAATTCAAATCCGAGGTCCACATAAATCAATATTCGGTTGACTTTTCCAACTTAAGATTTTCATTATGAGACTAAGTGTCGCAATTCATTCTGAAATCTCTCCGGACTCGAACTAACTAATCTGATAGGTTATAATACAGCTATAAAGCACAAATAGAGTAGTAAATATGGGAACGGGGCTATAATACTCAAAACGACCGGCCGGGTCGTTACAATGGTGTCTTCGAAATAATAAGGAGGGGCAGGGGGGAAACAACCATATTAGGCTAAAGTGATGGCCAAAATAAAAAGAAAACAAAGAAAGACAAAGAAAGAGAGGAGAGTAACAAAATCGTTATTTGGAAAAGACATATAAATTATCTAAAGTAGTAATTGGAGCGAAGTTCCAGACGAGCGACCAATGCGGTGAGATCGTTACGATCTTTTCATCCTTAAACAGATGTCTCTAGTTCAACTTTGAGATTGAAAAAATTCTCGTATCTAGAAATAAGATTGACCTATCATAGGACGTTGGGAGGCGGATTGAATATACATGGAAGCTGCAATACACACTTTTTTTTATATCAAAATATAGATAAATATCCAATACTATTTCTACATGTCATGTGCGCGTAATTACTCTCCTTAAAAGTAGTTATTTTTTTCCTTCTATTTTTTATGTGGAATTTTTTCCATACACACCCAATAATCTCCCTATTGATTTAAGTTCCACATAATACTAGTTGTTGTGCTTAAACAACCCAAATATACTTTTAATATAGTATAATATTATCTGTTTTGGGTCAAGCACACAATTTTTTCCAAAAAGCCACACACCATTAAGAACATCCAACTCCTTATACTTAACTTATTTTTCTTTTCTACTTTACATGTGAAACATTGTTCACACATACCCAACACAAACCTCCCAACATTTCTTAGTAGGTTAACATAACCAAGTAGGGCATAAAGAATAGAATAAGCTAAAAAAATAAAATGAAAAAAATTATACTCCATTTGTCCCAATTTAATTAGCTGGCATGTTTGCATTTTGGAACGTCTTAAAATATTTGACATTATTTCATTTTATACAACTTTCATAATTCAGATCCGATTAAATTGTTCAAATTTTTAACTTTGATGTAGAATTTTTGTTATTCTAACCAACTTTAACATTTATTTCACTATATATTGGTGAAAAATTTGTCACGATTCAAATTTATGTAATCGGTACCCGGCACACTAACCGACCTAAGGGAACCAAACCGTATGATGCATCCAAACCATATGCATGAAAACAAATTCAATTGTGAAAGCTCTTCAAAAACCATATATAAAATTAAATCATGAAATATTTTTTCAAATTCAAAATCATATATTTAACCTTTCATAATAATAATGAGACGAAGTGAAATAAATATCTTTTCATATATGTCGTATACAATCCCATTACTATAACTCATCACAACTATATATGGAACCTCTATACCAAAGAATGACACTCAATATTTGGGCCAATGGTCCATTAATATAAAATAAAAAAATAACATGATAGCTACTACGAAATAGGAGTCGTGCATTACCATATATCTCATGAAGAGAGTCATCCTAGCCTTGTCCACATGCCACGTATCATACCTTATCCTGAAATATGTAAATTAAGTGTGACCCTGAAGAGAAAGCCCTGGAGTGCTGAGTACACCACAATGGTCATCAATAAGTATCATAAATTTTCTCTAACTCAAGTATCCAGGACAAGTTTTAAAAAAAAATACAACTAACATTTGATATAAAATGATAATAATTATATCAATTCTTGCTCTAATTTTAAATGAAAAGATGAGTGAAATGTAAATCATGATATAAACTTATAAATATTTTATATCAATTTATGATTTTAATAAAAATCATATAAAATCATTTAAATTGTATTAAGTCATTGAAATTCTTTCGGCTCCTTAAACCTCAACATAAGAACATTATTCTTTTTCCTTCACTGGCAGTACTATAGTGACACCGACATAATAAACAATCACTAGGTGATCAACCTAGTAACAGGCATTTGACCCTACTTGTCGAGGCGATTTTCCGTAGTACCATACGAGTCGACTCAACCTCATTACTTTAAGTAATCATCATTTGTCCTCACAATAGGAGACTTTATCCCACAAACCTCAGCTTAGCCTTGAAATATGTCCCTACACCAGCACATATATTTTTATGGTAACGAACTTAACATTCGAACCCATCTCGATGGTCTCCACTAGTAACTCCCAAAATATTTGACATATGAAAAATAGATTCTTAGTCTAATAGCAAATGATCTATTTTTATCAAATCATGATTTTCATAATCAATCCAAACCATTTGAACAAAATCAAATAAATAACCTTTTTCATGTTAAAATATTTAGAAAATTAACATAAATCTAAAGATAAAACAATTGCTAATCTATTGTTTGAATTTTAAAAAACATACTTTTTCATGAAAATATAGCTTTAACACTCAAATATTTTATACTATTATCAACACATAAATTATAATAATACTTTGTTACAACCCGAAATTCTCTCACCTTCGGGACCGTGATGGCGCCTAACATTTCACTGGCTAGGAATGACAACGTTAGCTATATTTGTTACCCAGTTTTAACAATTTAAATTAAATGATAACAAAAAAAAATAACTAAATAGTCTGAAATAATGTGATAAGTTACAGAACGACGTAGTCCAAATATAAACCCACAAACTGGAGTTACGAATACATGAGCGTCTAGAATACTACAGATAATAGTCTGAATAAAACACAACTGTTTGAATCATAATAAACAGTAATTGTGACATAGAAGAGGACTTCAGGGCTGCAAACGGCGTGCAGCTATACCTCAAGTCTCCGCTAGTAGCTAAATCTGGGCAATCTCACTAAACATTGATGGGACCAACTTCGGTATCTGCACAATAAGTGTAGAGTGTAGTATGACTACAACCTACCCCATGTACTCTGTAAGTGCCGAGTGTACCACCCCGAAAATATTTCGAAGTACTTAAGAAAAGTTGATGTGCGCTAATTATATTATTTTGTGAGCAGACAAGGACTATTAATATGATAGATATCAATTGGATATGACAATAAGTGTACGAGGCATATTATAAGTGATGTGGGGTCTAAAGATAACCCTAAGTCCAAGTTAAGTTGGAAGTTTCAGGATAGACTAAAGTTTCAAATGAGTACGCAAAATATTAAACTTTCGACAAGCATATCTACATATGTTTAAGGACTTATGTAATGTAAAAGCTATCAAATGAAAGATCTTTGAGTCTATTTTCTAACGCTTCAAACCGTTTGTCATTTGAACATTCCTACAAGATGTAATGACCAAATTACCAAAGGCTGGCAGAGGAGTCTGCGGATGCGAAGCATCCAGGGCCGCGTCCGAAAGAAAGACTGGCAGTGAAGTGTTGCTATGGCATCCAGGTCCGCATCCGAGCTTCAAAGAGGAGTGAACTGGGGATGCGAAGCATCCGAGGCCGCATCCGAAACCTAAAAATCTGGGCCTATAAATACAAGGTCGGGGGATGAGAGTATTTTGAGTATTTAGGGGTTAGGGTTCTTGAGGTGAAGGTACGATTTTGAGCTCAAATCAAGTCCAATCAACTAAGGTAAGTTGTTAATGATATTTTGGGTTGATTCTTACTCAATATACATGAGTTATAACATCCTTCTTGCATCCAAATGCTAGATTTCATCATCAAATCCTCAAGAACACTAAAACCACCAAAGTTGTGATTTTTCAAGATTGAGCTACTAGAGGTAATTTCAATTCTTCAAACTCGTTTATTATGAGTAGTTAGAAGTATTTGAAGCATTTGTTAAAAGTTTTAATGGTTGAAAGATTGGATTATAAAACTCTAGTTCATGGCATGAATAGTACTTTTGAGAAAATAAGAGAGAAAATGAATGGCAATCTTGGCAATGAAATTTATGAATACAATGAACCTATGGAATTATTTGTTAGCAAAAGATGGAAGTGATCAACTAAGTAATCAACCCGAATTGTATATTTTGCAAGTGCTGATTATGGAAGACGATGAATAGTAACTTGGTGTTATTGGACAATTGATGTAATATCATTAATGACTTCGAATGGGTATTAAAACATAAGAATGAAGTTGAACAGCCTAGCATATAAATCTATTTAGTGATTTGAGTTGTTGGAGGCTTGTAGCCAACTTATGAGCCATATATGGATATTGATCAATATCTTAGGTCATATTTTGATGTAATTAGGATATCTAATTGTAGATATCGACTTGTTGGTGATGTTGAGCATTTTAATCAGCATTGGAATGGTGGAGGAGGATTGAAGGCCTGTGAACGTTAATAAAGCGAAAGCGAGGTAAGTTGATTAAAACTTACTCTTCTTGAGGAACTTTCTCTAAAGGCATGTTTCGAGTTAATACTTAAGTTGTTTGCAAATGTGCTTTCGTGCTTATGGAGACAAACATGTACGGATGTCTCCATGTATAAAAATATTATGTTGCATATGTAGTGTCATGTTGTTTTATAAAATTTTATTTTAAATCTTATTGGCAAAATGACACTCAAGTTAAATGTTATAAGTTTTTATCAAAACTTACGTATTGACAAGAGTATACATATTTGAGAGCTAAAGATAAGTTTTCATGAAAAGTATTTCTTTTGGCATTGACAAACATAATATCACTTGTGGTATCTTTTAAAGATTGATGTTAAATTGCTAAAGGTTTTAGCATGTAAAAGGTTATTTATTTAATTTTTGTTCAAAGGATTTAGATTTTCTATAAATGCTACGAGTTGATAAAAATAGATCATTTGAAGCCACTATGCTATGAATCTATTTTTGAAGTATCAAATATTTTGAGAGTTACTTGTGTTCATCGAGATTGACTTCGGATATATTTTATTCGTTGTCATGAAACTACACGTGCCGGTGTAGGTGTAGATGGCCACTTTGTGGTATAGATTATGGCAGAGTGCTCTCCCTCAAGAGAGTACTATTTTGTGCTATTATTAGCATGGCTGAGTCGATTTGTACGGCACTATGATGAGACGACCTTAGCAAGTAGGGTATATGATACTTGCCGCTAGGTACATAACCTAGTTGACCTTCTTATATCGGTGATGGTATAGTACTCCCAGTGAAAGGTAAGGATGATTTTCTTATGTTTAGGCCTAAGGAGCCGAAAGTGATTTCGATGACTTAAAGCAAATGGAATAATTTTGTATGATTTTATCCAAAATCTTGGATTGATGTAAATGTTTTAAAAGTTTATATTGTGGGTTATATTTCACTTGGTTGTTATTTAAAATAACAAGGGTCGTGAATTTATAAAATTTCTTATCGTTTTATATCAAATATTGGTGCATTATTTTTATAAAGTTTGTCTCAAGAACTTAAGTTAGAGAGAGTCTACCACAACCCAAAATCCATTAAATGGTGTACTCAGCCCTTAGGGGCCCCCTCCAGGGCCCTGCTTACTTTACATGTTTCAGGATGATGTATGATATGTGGCATGTGGTCAGGCTAGGATGACTCTCTTTTCAAGGTATTATGAAGCACCACTTTTATTTCGTGGTAGCTATCCTGTTCTTTCTTATTTTATTTTGTTGGAATTACTCCAAGTGTTGGTTCTATTCTTTGGCATAAAGGCTTCATAGATAATTATGAAAGGTTATAGTAACGGGGTTATACACGATATTCATGAAAGTATATTAATTTTACTTAGTCTCATTGTTATTATCATGAAAGGCGTCATGTGTGATTTTTGAATTGGAAAATATTTTATCATTTAACTTGAAAATGTATACGATTTTCAAGGAGCTTCCGCAATTAAATTTGTTTTCATGCATATGATTTGGGTGCATCACATGATTTGGTTCGCTCGAGTCGGATAGTGTTCCGGGTGCCGGTCACGTGGTTTGGGTCATGACAAACTTGGTATCAGAGCACTAGGTTCTAAGTCGAGTCCTAGGAAGTCTATGGAGTCGTGTCAAGTAGAGTCCCTCTTATCAGTGTGTTGTCGGCCACACTTATATCGGGGAGGCTTCAATGATATCTAGGGAGTTTCACTTTTTTCATACTCTATATTGTGCGTTTGTGCCTGAAGTGAGAGTACAAATTCTCGACCGTATTGATTACATGTTGAGGAAGATATTGAAGTGACGAGAATAAAGTTTCCAAGGTTCAAGTCATAATACAAGATGTTTGGGCTAATAGCCAGAAAGTGTCAAGTTTGTTCAAAATGGAAAGATAAATTGAGAATAGATTGGGACTGATACAGTCAACACGTATGACTTTGGTGAATAAGAATTAACAGTCGAATACTGAGAAATCATGGAAGAAAATAAGGCGATGATGTCAGCTAGTATTGTCAGGATGGTGTCCTGACTTATAAGGAATTTTACTAAAGGATGCAAATCAGGGCACCTATGTTAGACCCTAGATTTCAATTCAAGATTGTTGGTCAAGATGTTGGAGCGACTGTTTACTATGGTAATCACCATTAACGAGTTAAGCAAAGGTACAAGAAAAAGAATATTGTAAATGAAGATGTTGCATCTCAAATTATCATGAAAAGATATAGAAAGGTGATATGGATCTAATGGATAAGTGAATGTGAATCAGTCAAGTTTGTGGTAAACATAGTATGACTCATAAGAAGTATGGCATAGTTAAGACAGTGTCAATAATAACCAAAGACACCTTCCCAAAAAAAAGGGAGACTTCTTGATCATCCAAAAAAGAGAATGTTACAAGACGAGAGAGATTACCCTTAATTGTACTTGACATCGGGTTTTCCCTAAGCATGATAGGTTATCGTCATGATGGTGTCATATATAATAGAAGTGGCACACAAGAAATAAAGTACCATGTGTAAGTGCAGGTTGAGGATATACGAAGCATGCCATATATTAAAGATGGGCATGACAACCTTGAGTTCCTCCAGATAATGTATGCGATACAAATCAAATCTCTTATTATGCATACCAAGGTATGTGAGGACAAAGTATGTGAACTTAAATGGGTAAGCGTGAAAATATTAAGGCATGAGATGCATAAAAGGCATAATCTTGGAGGTTATTAAAAGCAATAGAGGTTGTTAGAGAAGGAAAAACAATGACGTGGAATAATAATCTTGAGTTTTTCTAGTCAAGGTATGTCTTATTTTATTCTGTTGAAATGATAAAAATTTGAGAATTTTCAAGAATGATCTCAAAGCAACTCTATATATGCCCGATATTGAAAGAGCAGTTAACTTGTGAGTGAACGGCTCCTTATGATTCAATAAGAATAAATATTAAAATGGCTCATGGGCTAAGTTAAAGTTGTTGGAAAGTTATACATATAATGTGTACATGTGTAAGGCTCAAAAATAAGATTGAAAACGATTATGGTACGGATTTGGAGATTGAGAAGTACAAGAATTCTAAGACTACATGATAATGTGTCATAAATCCCTACATGAATGTGTATGGACGTGGTCAACGATATGTTGATATAAATATGTAGTATTAGCTATGGCCAAAAGAGTTCACATTATGATAAAGACATAAGGTAATAAGACTCTACAAGCATGACATCTTTATCATACGCATTATCCTACTCAGTGGGATACCATCAAAATAAAGTTTTATGAAAGAACTTAATAGCAAGAGATATAATTTCTGAGATATACACTACGAAATCTCATATATATATATATATATATATATATATATATATATATATATATATGCGGCTTGAGAACATGATGGTGGCATAAAGATAGGATGTGTAATTCTTACATGTAGCATTGTGAAGATGGTATATGTTGTGAAAAGTTATATAATGATATGTGAATTTAGCCTAAGGGAATCACACTTGTTCAGCATATTTAAGCATGAGATGAGAGGCGCAAGGTAGTCGTACTTGCTAGAACTGTATTAGAGCATGGATTGAAGGGTGAAATATTAGAAGAGATTTCAACGGTAGAGTGAACATGAAAGAGTGAAGTGCTAACTATAATAATATCGTAAGGGCAGAAAATAATGGCCCTTAGCAATATATGTTGCATCTAGTAGCGACGTGATACTTGGATACGAAAATGAACAAAGAAAGTTCCTACGAGTATAACCAATATATCATATTGTTAGAATAATGAGCATGTCGTTATAATGATGAAACAAAAGACAATGTGCGATGAAAGATTGAAGCGGTAACCTTTCAATTCATTTCCTTTCAATTTCCGTTATGGCGTATAACCTGCTCTCCAAATAATTTTAATTAACATAAATAATCCGATAGCCCAATTTACAAGAATTTCTACATCAAGAGAGTAAAGCAATAAGGAAGTAAAGTACCACATAATAATCAAAGAATCTCTAATAATTTGAAGTTTCAACTTTACAAGTGTATAGGTATCTAACATACTAAACAAACTCATGCAAATAAAACTACATCAGAGAATGCAACAAATATTACAAAAATAATAGGACAAGGAAAACATGTGACAATCAAGACGTGCAAGTAAAACAATTAAAGGCAAGTAGCAAATAAGCATGGGGTCATGGAAGGGACGAACAATTTAGTATGAGAATAATTAAATGACAAATAACAATTATGGCATAGAACTCAAATAAAACATGTAACAATTAAGGCATGGAACAAGATAATTCATGAAATAACAAAAAAAATATGGAAAACAGATATCTCGATGGCGTATATACACTCGTCACCTCGTATATATGCTGTTTTCTCACATAATCCACACAACACATAGTTCAAAACTTCCTAATTCCCTCAAGTCAATGTTAGATCCAATATTTACCTCACTCCGCAATCAAATCAAAGCTCAACCGGGACCTTTCCTTTAGAATTAGCTTTCAAACCAATCAAATCTAACCAAATATAGTTCAAACAATTCAAAATAAGCTTTAGAAACTACCCACAAGTGAAAAAGATTCAATCTTTAACGATTTTGGAAAAAAATCAATAAAAGTCAACCTCGGGCCCACTTGGTCAAAACCTGAGATTCGGACCAAAAACCAATTACCCATTCATCCTCGAGCTCGTTTATGTGATTAGTTTCGAAATCCGATCTCAAGTTGAGGTCTAAATCTCAATTTCTCAAAATCCTCAATTTCTACCTACATCCTTAATTTCTACCATGAAAAAGCATAGATTAAAGGTTAAATGAGTGTTTATGAAAATGAAAGAAAACAAGTTAAAATCTACTAACCTATGAAGTTGGGATGAAAAGCCTCTTCAAAATCGCCTCTAGGCCAAGCTCAAACTTGAAAATGGTGAAAAATGGGGTAAATCACGACTTTGGGAGATTTAAATCACTGGGCGTCTGGCCTTCTTCGCATTTGCGAATGGCCTGACGCGATCGCGAAGCACAGCAGTCCAGTGACCTTCGCATTTGCGATGGACCTTCCCACCTAGCCTTTGCATTTGCGTTCGCGTAGAACACCACACAGACCCCCTCTCAGACCCATTAACCCATCGCGTTCGCGTGGCTTGGGTCGCGTTCGCGAAGGTAATCCCCTGCTTCTCGTTCACGACCTCATCCTCGCATTCGCATAGAGGGACTCCGCCCCCAGCCCAACTTCCCCTACGCCATTGCGAGAGTAGCTTCGCAAAATTTACAACTTATCGCAAAATCTAATTCCGGAACCGAAATCTGAACCCGTTAGCAACAAAGTCAATCTACGATCAAACTTAGGAATTCTTTAAACTTTCAAATTACTAGTTTTTAACGAATCACGTTTTCTTCAATTTTTCACATAAGAACTTTTCGAAAAAAGACATGGACTGCGTACGCAAATCGTAAAACACTAAACGGAGCTAGTCGAGGTCTCAGAACGCGAAAAAAAAGGCCAAAACTCAAAAAGACCTATCATATACTATTTTTTTATGTGTCATTATGCTAACAAATTTGACACTTCATAAGCAAACAACTAAGAAACACGTGGTGACATCCTTCCCGACTGTCCCACAAGTATACGGATGCACATTTATGAATAATATTGCGTATTAACTTAAAACATGCTTTTAGAGAGAATCCCTCAAAAAGCGTAATTGCCCGTTTGGCCAAGCTTCTAAAATTAACTTATTTTGAAAATTATTTTTCTCAAAAATACTTTTCAAAAAAGTACTTTTGGTAATAACAAGTCTGTGTTTGACTAATTAACTTGAAAAGCACTTTTGAGCAGTAATTATTGTTTGGCGAAACTTATAAAAACTGCTTCTAAGTGTATTTTCTCAAAAGTGATTCTTAGAAAAGTGCTTTTGGAGAGAAGCTACTTTTTCTGCTTCTCAAAAACTGCTTATGCTTCTCCTCAAAAGCATTTTTTTCCTTAAAGCTTGGCCAAACACCTCAATTTATAAAAAATAAATATTTTGGCCCAATAAAAGCTTGGCCAAACACCTCAATTTATAAAAAATAAATATTTTGGCCCAATAAAAGCTTGGCCAAACATGCAATAAGTCTTATAACCTGTTTGGCCAAGTTTCTCCAATCCTAGAAGCACTTTTTTTTCTTCAAAAAAGGTATTTTTTTCTCAAAATTGGAGTGTTTGTCCAAGTTTTTGAAAGGAAAAAAAATATTTTTGAGGAGAAACAGAAATAGTTTTGGAGAAGTAGAAAAAAGTAGCTTCTCTCTAGAAGCACTTTTTTGAAAATCACTTTTGAGAAAAATACACTTAGAAGCAATTTTTAAAAATTTGGTCAAACACTAATTTTTGCTCAGAAGTGATTTTCAAATTAATTAACCAAACACAAACTGCTTCTCACCAAAAGTACTTTTGAGAAAAGCACTTTTGAAAAAAAGTATTTCTCAAAATAAGCTGATTTTTGCAGCTTGGCCAAACAGGCTATTAATCAACTTACCTCAAACTTCAAGCTCCAAATAATATTACAATTCTCCAATTGATTAAAATGCTTAAATGTCACCAACAATTTAATAGCTACCATTAGATATCCCCAACTACATCAAAATAAACGCGAAAAATTTCATACATATCCATTTAGGCTTTACAAGTCGGCAACAAGTCTTCATTTATCCCAAATTATTTAATAGGTTCAGCCATTAACCTATTCAATTTCATTCTTATTATTTAATACTCATTTGAAGTTATTAATGATGCTATATTAATTACCCAACATCGTCGACTTCTCCAACAAAACCCTAGGTTCAAGAATATTTAATTCAAGAACTAGTATTATTTCTTAGCCAAATAGTAATTTCCCCTTCAATTTGTTCATCAATTAAGTTATCAAGTCTATTGGAATCGTCAGAAACTAAAAATAATTCCATGGTCGAAGAGTTTCTCCTCTTCTCTAGGATTTAATTCCCAAACTCCCAAGTCAACTCTTTTTCTTTCTAAACCCAACATTTCAGCACTTATTAATAAAAAAGCTGATGGGTGCGTAGCAACACAAGGGTGGAAGGGGGGTAGTATTTTTAGCTATGCAGGCTGCTATGCTGCTTCGGCACCCTTTTGTAAAGTGCTCATAACGTTTCGCAGGAATATTCAAATGATGAATAGCTTAAAGCATTAGAAATTATACACATAGAGCTTTCATATGATAGGCCATTCACCACATAACTCTTCATATCTTGAAAGTTTTGAAATCAGATATTGTGCAAACTCATTTGAAACTTTAGCCATCATATTGTTCCCAACTTGACTTAGTTTTAGGGATCTTCTTAGTTTATAAACTGTTTCTAATACATCTCTTACACATATTACCATGTTCAACTAATATCATTTATATCATTAGCCCTTATTCATACACCACAACAACAACAACTCAGTATAATCCTACTAGTGAGGTCTGGAGAGGGTAGTTTGTACGCAGACCTTACCTCTACCCTAGGATAAAGAGCCTGTTTCTGATAGACCCTCGACTCGCTCCCTCCAAAAAACCCCTCATTCATACACAAATGAATATAATAGTACATGTTGTTCTTCTTAACGGTTTTTAAATACTTAGAAATTTCTCGGGTGTTACAAAAACAAAGATAAATTTTAATATCTGGGAATCCACTTCCACCATATAATGAACATAAGCCAGATTAAAGTATTAATCTTATTCAATTTTTTATTCATAGTGGGATCCCCTGTCCCAGTTCATACTTAAAATAAGGAACTTAGAAACAGAAAATTCTGTGCATATAGAATTATAAAAAATAGTGCCTTTTTTGCTTCATTTCTTGTTTTATTTAATTAAGGGGGTTGGTTATTTTGAGGACCGATCATCATATGCCAACTTGGCTGGTTTAGGATATGAGAAAATCTACTCCACCAGTAAACTTTCAGATTTTGATACGATGTGGTCCTCACAAATCTAATACTATACAATATACAAATAATACAATATACAACACCAAAATTTCATTTTCTTATTCTTCTTTTTTTGGTGATTTATTGATTATTGAAAGGGACTAACGCGCAAGGGTAAACCTTGTGTTTACGCCATTATTTGGACGTTGACTAGAATAGCCTTTCTTAATTTTCTGTCCACAAAAAAGTGTAGACTGAAGATAATAATAAAATAGTCTTCTCGATCATAATTATTTTCTCCAAGTAAAAGGGCAGAAACGTCGTGAAAAGTCCATTGATTTTATCCGTCAATACTGCACAACGTCGTGAAGAGTCCATTAATGATTGAATCATATCGAGTCATAGTTTTGTATTTATTTGTTTAATATAAATATTTGATGTGAATAAGTTGAGTCTATATCAGAGTCTTAGTTACTTATTTGGTGGTAAGACACAATAACTTACAAAAAAATATAAGAGGTGCAAGTTCGTAAAAAGGTCGAATCATATTGGGTCTACAATAGACAATTTATTTGATATTTTTGCGTCAAAGACTATTCTACAGTGATCTTAAAACCCATATTAAGATACATTAATTATTTGCCATTAACAAGTTACTAGAATTCTTCTAGGCTGAATACATCTCCACCCCTTAAACTTGTCATTTTTTTTCATTTGAACACTTGAACTAAAAGGTATTCTTATTGGACACTTCAACTTAAATTATATTGTGTAATTAAACACATATTGCTGATATGACATAGCATGTGTAATACACAACCCTAAGTTTTTTTTAATATATTTTTTTTCTTTTGTCTCCTTCAACCTTAATTTGCCACCACCATCTCCATCACCTTCAAAAAAATTATTTTTTCCTTAAATTGTTTTAGCTTTTCTTCTTCTTTTTTTTTGTTCCACGGTTACTTCTCCTCTTCATCATATAAAATTTGTCTCACTCCCTTTTATCAAAATTGCATTAGATAAAGCTAATTAACTTCATACATGAAAACGAAAAAACTTAGGCACCTTACAAATTGTTCTGTCCTTCTAATTAACTCAAAAACCATCCATTACTGCCTGTACATCTTGTTTTTAAATTTGTGACGCTGCCGTTACGCCCACCGTCATTGCCGACACCATCTCCTCACTTCTCCCTAAAAACACCAGCATCTGCCTTCTTCTTTCTTCCTCATATATATAAAACCCGTTTCTTTCATATAACCTACTTCTATAGCCATTGACACACCTATTCATGAATCCTTTGAAGCTTTTATTGGGTATGGCATGAGTAAAAGTTGAACAAGTTTGATCCCATGAATCAACAAGATTCATATATCTCATTTTACCGAAATTTTATGGCATAAAATTTTTAGAAATTAAGCTTAAAATAACAATGTAAAATATATAAAAGAATCTGAAATAGAGTATATTGGAGTGATGAAGTTGGACTGCAACGGGGTAGTTGTTTAATCAAAAAATGGAGTGGTTTGTTTATTTGTCATTTTCTCATTTGTAACACAGCCATGTCGGCAGCATCTGAACCTCACGCATGAAGTATTTTGGGTTGCTGCAAAAACTGTGTTTAATTGACACAATATGATTTAAGTTCAAGTACCCAACAGGTACATCTTTTAGTTCAAGCGTCTAAATGAAAATAATGGGCAAGTTTAAGGGGCTACATATGTATTCAGCCATTCTTCTTAGGGCCAGCTTCTTGTTAACTGTACACCAAATTTGAGCTCCAGCTTCTTGATAAATGACTAATTTGATAAACGTATTTGTTGAAAATTTGAGTGCTAACTCATCAGTAAAACTATTACAGTATCTTTTTTCGTTCCTTTTTTTTTTTTTTTTGTTGGAGAAATTATTATTCTCCTAAAACAATTGGTAGATACATTCTACAGACAAATAAAAATCAAAGTTCAAACCAGGTAAAAGGTGTTGCTTAATCCTTATTCCTTACTGAAATTAGAGCTAATCTCTCAAAAACTGCAAATACGAAAGGGAAACTACCAAATAAAGCACAAAAATGGAACAAAATAAGAATAATATTTACATAATCATGATCCTCCTTAATTAATAACAACAACATGAAAAGAAGAGCAACTCTTTTTTCATTTTTTGAGTCGACAAATTCCACATAAATATTACTACTCCTAAAAAGATGGAACAACGCCATAAGACGCATCGGCGGCGAGAAGGGAGTCGACTTCAATCTCAGTACGCTTAGCGAATCTGCCTTTGATTCTGGGTCGGGTCTCTGCGTAAGCCTTTCTAGAAGCATACCGAATAGTCTTCTCGAACTTTCTGTTCTTCCTTTTCTCTCTGTACCTCAATACCCTTGCTTCTCTGTCTAAACCAGAGACTGGGTTCGGTACGCCGGCGTCGGCCGATGAGTTCATCACTAAGGTGTTTGATACATCCGCCATTGCACTGTGCTCCGGCACAACTCCCACGTCCATAGATGATGAAGAAACCTGCATTATTTACCCATCCATATTATGAGATCATATACTTAACACAGATAAAGTTGTCTCGAAAGAATTACAATCAGAAGAAAATGAAGAGAGAAGAGGACATACACTTTGGCTAATGGACTGAGAGTTGAAGTTGTACAAGTATGGTTTAGATCCAATGAAGTCCATTTCGTACGTTGGAAATCCATCAACAACTGGACCTTGCAAATGGTTATTCTCATTCTTTTTCTGCACTGGCACCACTCCGTCCGAGCTGTACTGCTGATGCAGCTGAAGAATATTGTGTGGTTTTTGATCACACGACATAATATCCATATCCAAATACGAATCCATATCATTAAACAAATAATCAGCAGATTTATACTGATTATCAGTCCCTTCTTTCGGCGTCGGAAGTATCCACGACGCCGCCTCCGCCTCTTCCTCCGGTTGAGGATTATTCTCATGACTATCAAAGTACTTCTCTTCATCATTAACGCCGTGAGATTTTGCGACGGCGGAGTCGTAGAAGGGAACAACCGGGAAACGCTCGTGACGACGCGCTAATGGATTCGCAGAGTGGATATCGCGGTCGCACGTGACGCAGAGAGCGGCGGCGTCCGCCTTGCACGTGACGCTCGCCGGCGCCTGCTCGCACACCTCGCAAACCCAGACCCGCGCGTGACGCGACGCTAGCTTGTTCGCCGCGTGGATTTTGCAGTCGCATGCTAAGCATAAAAAAGCTGAATCTGCCCGGCAGAACACCGTCGCCGACGTCGTTTTGCACGAGTCACAAAGCTTCACCGTCAAACTCCAATTCTCCGAACCCATTATTACTTCTCTTGCTCTTTTTTTTCTGTAGTCAGAAACTTTTTTTTCGAAATTATTTTTTGCTTACTAAAACTGACTAATTACAACTGAGTAACTGTCGTAACTCTCCTATTCGCTTTATTTATTCAAACGAGAAGTGATCTGAAGGAGGGGGGATATCTAGAAAGCGACGAATCAGATAGCGACACGTGGTATGGTCTTAGCCAAATAAAATTAGAACTTAATTACTGTTGAAAAATACAAAGTTGTCGTTTGTGAAAGTATGAGTTGTCGTTTGGGGTAAAAGGTGTGGTCCACAAGGGGAAGAGCCGTGTTCGGATTGACGGTAGGTGGATAGTGGGATTTAAGGACATGTTTGGCTTTTTGTTAGTCTGTATCAAAAGGAGGAGAATGTGGGACCCATTTATCGTGACAGAGGTCCCACCTCTAAAAATGGGTTCGTGACTAATTTGTACACTCTGGCTAAGGATAAGGAGTATAGGGAAGTTGGCTTTTGAAGCTTTTGAAGAGTCACTCATAAATTTAGGAATATTTAGCTCCCATTTGGATCATATGTTTTTTTTATATTAAAAAGTGATCAATTGTTAAGATAAATTTTTCAAGTTTTATTCAGACTAATTTTTCAAGATTTTTACTCGAGTAAAATTCATATTCAAACATAATTTTAACTTTCAAAAGTCATTTTTCATCTTATTTCGAAAATCTTTTTGT
Organism: Nicotiana tabacum; assembly: GCF_000715075.1. Classification (NCBI taxonomy): domain Eukaryota; kingdom Viridiplantae; phylum Streptophyta; class Magnoliopsida; order Solanales; family Solanaceae; genus Nicotiana; species Nicotiana tabacum. Next base: position 112,415,701 of record NC_134103.1, read on the forward strand.
CAAGTTACAATCAAATATATATTCCAATACTAGCTTAATAAGTATACTTTCTAACTATCTCTTCACACAAGAGTGATTTGCTCTAGTGGTAAGCACTCTCCACTTCCAACCAAGAGGTTGTGAGTTCGAGTCGGATGGGGAGTTTTTAGAGGGAGGGAGCCGAGGGTCTATCGGAAACAGGCTTTCTACCCCACGGTAGTGGTACTGTCTGACACACTACCTTCTCCAGACCCCACTAGTAAAATTATATTAGTTTGTTGTTGTAATCTCTTTATCGAACCTTGAATACGAAGTTACATTTGTTATGAACGTTATATTACCTTAATAATGTAAAGTTTTCGGCATAAATTCGACTTTAGTCAGATTCTAATCACCGAGCAAAACCAAAAAACAATACTAGTACTTTCTAAGTAGGAAGAATTTCAAATGAATGGTTATTATCGTCGTTGACTTGATTAGATTCTAATAACTTTAAACAAAATCTATTACAAGAATGACATGCTTGTGATCCAAATCTTATGCCAACGTAAGGCTATGATAAATGACTCAGGATTTATCCACTTTCTTTTGCTGAACAATCAAAATTCTCAAAGAAACCAACATTCATTCATTCGTAGGGAAAATTATTTAACAAATTTTATGTATATTTTCACTCATTCAAGAGTAAAAACTCTCACAACAAAATTTCTAACCAGCAACCAATTGCTAGATTGGAAAGGAATAAAAAGAGCATAATTTTTGTCCCTTAGGTTTCTTTTCATTATTATTCATTTATACCTTGAAGGCATAATAAATATATGAAAAAAGAGCATAATTTATTGAAGGCTAATAAAATTAATTTTAATTTTAAAATTTTAAGATTAAGGCAACACTTGTTCAATGTTTTAAAACGTATTAACAAATAATTATTAAGTAGGTCACAGTGAACGGCGTAAAAACTTGTTCGCAACAGGTGTTTACCCCAAACCAACAAAATGTGAGACATATATCTTGCTTAAATACTTTTAAACACTTAACTATGATCAAGTAATATACATTTTCACTTTGATTTGTTAATTCTTAAAGTTAATTATCTAGTTAGGTGTAAACACATGAAGTGTACTTTTTAAGTATGATTATTTAGTAATCGACTTCTAATATATATTGTAGTAAATACAAGAATTTTATTAAATATTTGACGCAACTGTTTTATAAAATACTTCTAGTATCTAATTTGTAAAATTAAGTTCAAATTTTACCTTTTGTTTATAGCAAACATGTTTTTCAAAAATATTTTAAGTTTTATCAAACACATTGTATAAGGAATCTTCAACAAAATCCGAAATAGACCAGCTTCGTGTTTCCCCGCCGTGTCCGGGACCCTTAAAACCCATGCCACTGCAGAGTGTTTATTGGTTTGCGACTATATTTAGTGGGCGTTTAGACATAACAATTGTAAAATTCGGAAAAAAGTGAAAAAAGTGAAAAAACAAAAATAAAAATCAAGTAAAAATGGTACTATTTGAAATTAAAGTTGTATTTGGATATCAATAAAATTTTGGGTTGTTTTTAAATTTTTGTAATTTGAAGTGAAAATTTTAAAAAACAGCTTTTTAGAGTTTCAAATTTTTAAAAAATTTCAGAATTCATCTTCAAATGAAAAGTTAAAAATTTTATGGCCAAAAATTGATTTCGAAAAAAATAATCAAACATGCCCATAATTTGTTTTATTTTTCACTTGATATTCTATATTTGTAATAAGAATCTAATTAATTTGTATGTGTGCCATGTGATCTATTAAAGCAGAAACTATTCCTTATTAAAAAAAAATCTTCATTTCTAAGATTGAATAAAAAGGATAGAGGGTCTTATCAATACTATTGTAACTATTTTAAATAACAACTTCATTTTCCAATCAACAAATACTTCACGTGGGACGGTGAGAGCAACGACAAAATTGTCACATTGCCCATTGATATACCTTTCATATCCACGAAAGATGTCAGCAATAGTTTTTGATTAAAGTTGGGTGATATCATTATAAAGTCATATTTGTATAGAATAACTTTAATCGTGATGAGAAGGTTATGTACTCTATCTCTAAATGAATGTTAATACGGAGGAAGATATAATATACTACTACGATGTAACTTACACGTGATTTAATGTTTAAACTCACTCATTGTTTCTTACGTAATATTCTTAGAGGTCATTTCGTATATGAGATAAGAATAGTAATTCCATATAAAGTTTGGAATTAACTTTAGCATGTTTTTATTTTGGGGATGTTAGCTAATTTTGAAATAAGTTTTACGTTAAAATAATAGAATTAGTTATCTCATATAGAATGTGGGACAATTAATCTCATGACCATTGTACCAAACGGCCTCTTAATTCTTATCTTTGCCACATATCAATCGGTTGTCATTTACTTTCATTATCTCGGTCGTCTTTACTTTGTTGTATAGTCATGATTTATGTTCTATTTTAGAAGCCGAATATATATAGAGTGATTAAATCACAACTACTATATTTAAAAGTAGCTAGTAAATAGTAAGTGAGACAATAATAAAAAGAACACCAGAAATTAACGAGGTTCGGCAAAATTTGATTTTTGCCTAGTTCTCCGACACAATCAACTCAAACTTTATTTCACTCCAAAAATACAAGTGAAATACTACAAAAGAGAAAGAAGATTCAAATGTCTTAGGAGATAAGAAGACAAGTGAGAGATGTTTACAAATGAACAAAACACTTGCTATTTATAGAAGGAAAATGACCTTAATAATGTCATGCATGACATCACATTATGTGTGATCATACAATGTAAATGCATATACCAATTTCTTCCTAAAAGGAGGTTTTAAATGCTCACACTAGTTCACAGTAATCTTGTCAAATTCAACAAATCTCCACCTTGGCAAGATTTCACTTTTTAAATTTTCTCTCAATGATAAATTTTGATTGTGTCTTCAACTTCAATCTTCAAAGTTCAACAATGTTGATCAAGTTCAAACAATGTTGAAACTTGATCGTAGTCACTACTTTTGTTAGCATATCGGCAGGGTTGTCTATAGTCCAAATTTTCTGCACCATGACTCCACCTTTTTCTATAATATCTCGTATAAAGTGATATCGAACATCAATGTGTTTCGTCCTTGCATGATAAACTTGGTTCTTTGCTAATTGGATAGCACTCTGACTATCACAAAATAATGTGATGCTTTCTTGACCAATACCAAACTCTCTAAGAAACCCTTGAAGCCAAATTGCCTCATTTACAGCCTCTGTAATTGCCATGTACTCTACCTCAGTAATAGACAAAGCAACCGTTGACTGCAAAGTAGACTTCTAACTAACTGGTGTATTTGCAAAAGTGAAAACATAACCAGTAGTTGATCTACGCTTGTCCAAATCACCCGCATAATCCGAATCACAATATCCAACAAGATACTAACTATCTTCTTGCTCAAAAATCAATCCAACATCTACAGTATTATAAATATACCATAGAATCCATTTCACAGCTTGCCAATGCTCCTTTCCTGGATCATGCATATACTTGTTTACAACTCCGATAGCATATGAAATATCAGGTCTTGTGCAAACCATTGCATACATCAGGCCACCAATGACATTCGCATATGACACTCTTGACATATACTCTCGTTCAGCTTCATTCTTCGATGACATAGCAACACTAAGCTTAAAGTGAGGAGCAAGAGAAGAGCTAACCGACTTCGTGTTCTCATTCATGCCAAATCGATCGATTACTCTCCTCAAGTATTCTCTCTGGGATAGATAGAGTTTCTTTGAATGTCTATCTTTTTTATCTACATGCCAAGAATTTTCTTCGCCTCACCCAAATCCTTCATCTCAAACTCCTTTCTCAATTGAATTTTCAACTTCTCAATTTCCTCATGACTTTTGGAAGCTATCAACATATCATCAACGTATAGGAGAACATATATGAAGGATCCGTCTTCAAGCTTGCGCAAATACACACAATGAACGTATTTGCTTCTTTTGTACTTCTGCCGCAATATAAACTTGTCAAATCGTTTGTACCATTGCCTAAAAAATTATTTCAATCCGTACAATGATTTTTCAAGTTTGCACACCATATTTTCCTTTCCAACAACTTTGAATCCTTCTGGCTGAGTCACATAGATTTTCTCTTCCAGGTCTCTATGGGAAAATGCAGTTTTTACATCTAACTGAACTAGTTCTAAATTCAACTGTGCTACTAAAGCCAACAAAACTCTAATGGATGAGTGTTTCACGACTGGAGAAAACACCTCAATGTAATCAATTCCCTCCTTTTGAGCGTACCCTTTGGCCACCAATCTTGCTTTGTAGCGAACATCTTCTTAGTTAGAAAATCCTTCTTTCTTTGCAAATACCCATTTGCATCCAATTGCTTTCTTGCCCTTCGGGAGATTGGCCAATTTCCATATGCGATTCTGATGAAGGGGCTGCATTTCTTCATTCATGGCAATCCTCCACTTATCTTCTTCTGAACTTTGGACTGTGTCTTTATAAGTGGTAGGAACACCATCAGCGACAATTGAGGCTGCACAAGCCACTGTCTCTACGAGACGAACATGTTTCATTATTGTTATTTTTGGCTTGCTGATTGCTATTGATTCAAGTTGTTGTTGGGGTTCCTGAGTTGGAATCTCCCCTTCCACTGACACTTCTTCCACGAAAAATCTTGTATTATTTCCTCGTTTTCTCCCTATGTTGGAAAAATTAATTTTCCCTCAAACTCCACCTGCTTTGAAGCACCATCAGTTTGTTTGACATCTTCAACTGTCACCTTATCTATTATGGTAGATTCATCAAAGGTAACATCTTCGCTGAATATAATTTTTTTTTGTCTCTGGACACTATAAGTGGTATCCTTTGACTTCAGAAGTAATTCCCAAAAATATAGCTTTCTTTACTCTCGGATCCAATTTTGACTCTTTCATATGATAGTATGCAACTGAGCCAAATACATGCAAAAAATTATAATCTTCAGCAGGTTTTTCATACCATTTTCAAATGGTGTCTTGCTACCAATAGCGGTAGATGGTAGACGATTAATGAGGTGGCATGCATATGTTATTGCCTCAGCCCAAAATTCTTTGCCCAAGACAGTATTGGACAACATACATCGAACCTTCTCCAGCAAAGTCCGGTTCATACGTTCTGCCACTTTATTCTGTTGTGGTGTATTTCTAACGGTGAAATGTCTCAAAATGCCATCATATTCATAAATCTTATTGTAAAGATCATTTTTGTATTCTCCACCGTTATCTGTGCGAAGACACTTTATCTTTCTGCCTGTTTGAGTCTCGATTATCGCCTTCAATTTGAGAAAAATTTCGAGTACCTCATCTTTAGTTTTCATAGTATACACCCACACTCTCCGGAAAAAGTCATCAATAAAGGTTACAAAATAGTGTTTCCCATCCAATGAAGGTGTTTTGGAAGCACCCCAAACATTAGAGTGAACATATTCCAAAATACCTTTAGTATTATAGATAGCTGTTCCAAATTTAACCCTTGTCTATTTTTCCTTGACACAATGCTCACAAAACTCCAATTGCATGTGTTTACTCCTTTTAACAATCCTTGATCTGATAAAATTTTCAAGGATTTTTCTCCAGCATGTTCCAAGCACATGTGTTGTAGCTTGGTTGCTTCTGCCTCCTTGTCATCACTGGATGTCATTGTTGTTGTCCCAATAACTGTACTACTATGATAGTGGTACATGTTATTATTTCTCCAAATTCCCTTCATTACCACTAGTGTATCGGAGCATATTCTCATTACCCCATTTTCTGCCATAACTTTGAACCCCTTTGACTCTAGGGCTCCTACAAAAATGAGATTTTTCTTTAATTTCGATACTTAGCGAACATCTGTTAATATTCTGATCAATCCATCATAATTCCTTAATCGGATTGAACCAATACCATATGCGATAAGAGGATTATTATTTGCGGTGTGAATAACTCCACATTCTCCTTTTTGAAAATCAACGAACCAATCCCGGTTGGGACACATATGATAGCTATAAGTTGAATCCATCAGCCATATGACAGATGGTTTGAATGGCTTAGTTGTAACTAGTGAGAAATTAGAGTTGTCACAATCAGCTACATTTGAATCCATGACAGCCTTCCCATTGTTAGGTTTGGCCTTATTTTTTAACTTTGGACACTCTTTATTCCAGTGCCCCTTTTCTCGGCAAAAGGCGCATTTATCTTTGTTGTGTCTGGATCTTGACTTGGATCTTCCTTTCTTCGTTATCATATGATTTTGAGAACGACCTCTCACGACCAGTGCTTATGCTTCTCCACTCTTTAGTTTTCTCTCTTTCTTTGTTCATAGCTATACAAGACAGAACAAATTTATTTAAGAGACACTTCATCATTCCCATGAAGTCGAGTAGTTTCGTGGTGCTCGTACTCATCAGGAAGTGAACTTAATAACATTAAGGTCATATCTCCATCACTAAAAGTCACATCCATATTTTGCAAATCTATCGCCAACTTATTAAAGTTGGTGATATGATCATTCATTGTAGTACCAGAAACATATGTGAAGTGTAACAGTCTTTTTTCATGTAAAGTTTATTTTGACTATTTTTCTTCAAGAATTTATCCTCTAATGTATTCCACAATTTACTTGTAGAAATTTCTTTTGTATATGGATACTTCTGTTCTCTTGCAAGGTAAGATCGAATGGTACCATAAGTAACGCGGTTGATAATCTTCCAATCTCATTCTCCGATATTTTCTGGTTTCTTTTCTTCTATGGTAATATCTAGCCCTTGTTGAAAAAGGGCATCATGAACCTCAGTTTGCCACATCCCGAAATGTCCTGACCCGTCAAATATTTCAACTGCAAATTTAGCATTTGACATAGTTCTTGTCATAAGCGAAGATGCCAACGACGTATTACTGACACCCGATGTGGACTCTTAATTTTTATTATCTCTCATTTTTGCTACAGATACTATTTATTTGCTGATAGTACAGAATACCAAAGTAATTTTTTTTTAATGTGGAAGTTCAGACTATGCTGCAACCACAGAGTATACTCAGATAGAACCTTGGCTCTGATACCAATTATTGCGGAAACCGAATATATAGAGAGTGATTAAATCACAACTACTATATCTAAAGGTAGCTAATAAATAGTAAGTGAGATAATAATAAAAGAACACCAGAAATTAACGAGGTTCGGCAAAATTTAATTTTTGCCTAGTCCTCGGACACAATCAACTCAAACTTTATTTCACTCCAAAAATACAAGTGAAATACTACAAGAGAGAAAGAAGATTCAAATGACTTAGAAGATAAGAAGGCATGAGCTCCCTACCGAGGAAGAAGTTAGAAATGTTGTATTCTACATTCATCCCAATAGCTCTGCTGGACCAGATGGTTTCAATTGTCACTTCTATCAAACTTCTTGGGAGATCATCAAAGAGGAAGTATGTAACTTTGTGCAGAACTTCTTCACTAGGGCTAATTGGTTCTTATTCAACTACTATACCCACACCAATTTGGTTCTTATTCCCAAAGTTATTGCCCCAACAACCTTGGATCAACTGAGGCCTATTAGCTTGTGCAATGTCTCGAATAAGATAGTTTCTAAAATTATTGCTATCAGAATTGCCACTCTCCTTCCTAGAATCGTATCACAAAACCAATATGGATTTGTTAAATGGAGGTTAATCACATAAAATATTCTCTTGGTACAAGAAATAGTCCATGATATCAGAAAGAACAACAAAGGGGGGAACATCATCATTAAGCTAGACATGTCAAAAGCTTATGACAAGCTTTCCTTGACTTTCCTCACTGCATTCGTAAGGAAGATGAATTTCTCTGAACCTATCATTGCGCTCCTACACAAACTCTTGGCCAACAATTGGTACTCCATGTTAATTAATGGAACCAGATATGGGTTCTTCAAGTCTACTAGAGGAGTTAGACAGGGAGATTCTCTTTCACCCTCTCTTTTTATTTTAGCTGCAAAAGCATTATCTAAAGCTCTAAATAAACTCAATGAGAACCCTCAATTTTGTAATTTCTCAATAAGATCTAAAGGGCCTAAGATAAACCATTTATGCTATGCGGACAATCTAATTCTTTTTTCTTCTAGTGACAGGAATTCAAGAAAACTTCTCATGAAAGTACTAGAAGATTATCAAGAAGCCTCGGGACAACAAATCAACAAGGAAAAATTTTCTTTCTCACTCATAACTTCAGAGATAAGAGAGTTAACAGAAGAATAAGGAAGTGGACTGGATTTAAACAAATTCAATTTACCTTCACTTATTTAGGATGCCCAATATATACTGGCAGAAAGAAGATATGCTATTTCTCAAGTCTTGCAACAAAAGTTCTCAACAAAAAAGGAGGATGGCAAGACAAAAATGCTATCTTTTTGGTGGAAGAGCTACTATCACCAATCATGTGCTACAGTCCTAGAATTTTTACCTTTTCGCTGCCATGATTCCCCCGAGAGCAATTATTGACCAAATTGAACTGTATCTTGCTAATTTCTTCTGGGGAGAAAAGGAAGGCAAGAAGAGCTACTATTGGAGTTCGTGGAATAACTTGAGTTACCCTTGCGAAGAAGGTGGAGTTGGTTTCAACCAAGATATTTGTAACTCATTTGCGACAAAGAGATGGTGGCGATTTAGAGTGGAAGACAACCTATGGACCTAGTTTTTAAAAGCCAAATACCGCCCGAGATCAAACCCTCTTTCCAAAGTGCTAAACTCCAAAGACTCCAATACATGGAGGAATCTACTGGAATTAAGAGAAAAAGTAGATACCAACATTTATTGGAAAATCAACTAAGGAAGCAACTATTTTTGGTGAGACAATTGGTCCCCTTTATTCCCTCTCAGGTTTCTCTACAACCAAAATCACAAGCGGGGGAATACTAAAGTTTATGAATTTATCCATCAGCGTCAATGGAACCTGGACATGCTGAAAGATAACCTTCCTTCCCATGTAGTGCAAGAGATATCCCTAGTTAACCTCGGCCAAGCAAACAAGAAAGACCATGTCATTTGGTCTCCTAACACCAAAGGTTCCTTCTCCTATGCTACCGCATATCAAATTTTAAGACAAAGAAGAAACCTCGATCCAAGGATTGCGCAAATATGGAGCAAAAATCTGCCATTTAGAATTTCCTTTAATACTTGAAAAATTCTAAAAGGCAAACTGCCGCTTGATGATATTATTAAAAAGTTTAATACTAACATTGTTTCTAGATGTGTTTGCTTTCAGGATACCAGAAGAAGAAACTATGAACCATGTCTTTGTTTTAAGTGAAACAACTAGAAAAATATGAAAGAATATATCCATGCCTCTGGGACTTCATCCAAGAGGAAGGACTTTTCTGAACATATTTGAATACTGGTGGAACAAACAAGCAACAAAGATAGTTCACAAGTATCGACTGCAAATCACTCAAACGATAGTTTGTCGGGAACTATGGAAAGCTACACTATAAGAAATATGCTTTTTAACGACTATTTCTTAACGAAGGGACATTAATCCGGTCGTTATTGATGTATTTATAGCGACCAACCTTTTTTTCCTATCGTTAAAGCAATTTTTTAGTTTGACATTAACTAATTAATAATATCTGGTCGTTAAAAATTATAATTAATCAATTAAAAAAATAGGCGCTATATTTTCCCTCTTCTCCCCCCAAGCTCACCCTACGCCTGCCCCACTCTCCCTCCAAAAAGACCCTCAGTCTATTGTTGATCAAAACCTGAAATTGCTATCAAAAATTTATGTGAGAAGAGAAAAACATTTGTCACCTCCGCCGGCATCAACTGCTCATATTAGAGTTTCTTCTCATCAAGGTAAGATTTGAAAATTTACTTTTTTTATATTTTAATTTTGGTTCAAATTAATAGGGTTGTGATTTGGTTTTCACTTTGGTGATGTTGGTGTTCAAAAATTGTGGCATGGTCGGTTTAGAATTAAGAATTTGTTGTAAGATCGATTTCAGTTTATCTTAATTTGGGCTTAAGAAATTTTTGATTATTTTAATCTGGGCTTAAAAAATATGAATTTGTGGAATAGTTAGTTTCAATATGTAATCACCATATCATCATCTCTATCTATTCTACTGCTTTTCAATTGTGTTTTTCTCTTGCTTTCTCCTTCTTCATGACATGACTTCTGTTTTCCTTTGTGTTGAGTAAAAGATTCAGTCGTTCTCCAGTTGGGTTTTCAAAAATTTAGAGCCTTAGAAGGATAAATCTCAATGCGTGAAAATTAGGCAGTGGTTTTGACGATCGAAGCTTAACAGTGATTTGCATTTTTTGGGTGTTACCATATAAAGGTATTTCTATTGAGTTTTAGATATCAGTTTGGTGTTTGAGTTTTTGCTTCACTTAATTGTTATGTTTCCAGTTCACAACTTGTAGCAACAAATCTTGTGATGGCTCTTTTTACTTTGTTTAATTTTTCAAAATCTCTTATAGAGAATTGTTGTCCAGTATTTGCGGAAATGATTAGTTCATTTTTTTTCTTAGATTGATCAGTATAATAGGTGTTTAAGTTGTAAAAGCATTCAAGCACTTGTCATTATAGTGAACTGTTGTTACTCTTTCAACTCTGAAAGAGGTGCATGACTAATGTTTAGGTTGCTGAGGTATCGATTTCACTGAATCCAGTAGCCGACCTTCTTTGCTGTTTTCCCTTGTTGGTTACTTGATATAAAGGTCATCTCTTGGAAAGAAAGAGAATGACATTTTTCTTCCAAAACACGGCTTGTAACTTTCATATGATGTGATTCAGCTGGTAGAGCTGATGGACAATTATTCTAATACAACCAAGTTGGAAATGTCGAGCTTGCAAATTATCATGGAGTTTAAAATGTGAAGTCTTAACTGCTATTTTTAGTGAAAGATTGAGAAAATCGATTATCTGCGATGGGACATATTATTTTTCTTTATTGTATAACATAAATTAAGTTCTATTATACGGGAAAAATAATGATTCATTTTATTGAAATGGTACGTCTCTGCATGTCATATCTCATCGATCATATATGCATGTGTGTTCTTCAATGTGGCTCCTTATCTTTTTATATTTCACCTGCTTGGGTTGATTGCTCAGACCACTTTTGTATGAAGGAAACATATGGAAATGAATCTTCTGATTCTAGTAATGAAGATTTTGAGGGTGGTCCTTCACCCAAGGAGAGAGAGAGAGATCAAAAGTGCCAAAGCTACTATGACTTCTCCTAGTTCGACTTTAGCAGATACAAAGTACCAAAGTGGGTAGCAGAAAGGGAGTAGACATGCTTCTGATAGGGGTCTCTGTGAGAAACTCAAAATTGGAGGCATAGACACCTCTGAACTTCATTCAAGTGGTAAAAAGAAAACATATAGGGAAGGTGCCATCAAGGTATTGTGGGCTTTACTCTGGTTCTAACTTTTTACATATCTGATCAGTGTTTATAGGTCTAACAACATCTTACTTTCCATGAAATTACAAACAATTTTATTGAATGTAGGAGGTCATTGTTATGTCATCCTTGAACAAGTTGTATACAATGGATATCATAAACTAACTTTATTAGCTATTAAGCAGAACTTGTTTACTCTTTTATTGCCTCCGAAAAAGAAAGTAGTAATACTTATTTGTAGTTGTGCTTGCCTAATATGGTAATGTCCTCTGAAAGAGAGTATTTTTAAAAAGTTGTATGGATGTATGATTTTTTTTTTTGTTTTTGTTTTTGTTTTGAATATCGTGGTTTTTTTGAATTTGCTTGAAGAGACAGCTTGATTAGTTTTAGAATGAATTGTGACTGAAGGCTTCATATGGCAGACCCACCTAGTTTGTGATTTAGAGCAATTGATCGACTTATTTCTTTACTTTACTAAAAGAATATTCTTTGATAGTTTTCATGCATTTCCCCACTTCAGCTCAATCATTTTGGGGTTTCAGAGGCTCTACGAATCCTTCAAGGAAAATCAGTATCCTGACCGTGATGCAAATGAGAAGTTGAGTAAAGAATTAGGCCTAACAGCTCACCAGGTTTTATGAGTTCTCCCTGGCATATGTTAATTTCAGCTTCGTCCGCATTTTCTCCACCTGTATCTTCAATTTTGCTTTGTTGCTGCCTTCTTTTTCCTTAGTTTCTTTTTGTCAAATATACAAGTCAGTAAATGGTTTGAAAGTGCTCGTCATTGCCATCGTCATTCTTCTCGCTAGGACTCAATTATGAGTTAAAAAGTAAGAATATCCTTCCTCACCAAATATAATGGGAGAACTACTTGGAATTGAATCTCTATATATGGTAAAGTTAAAGTTGAACAGAGTAGCATTTCTTATGTAATGTTGGGATAAATATAAAATGTGCATTTGTTTTCTGCTCTATGAGCTATTTACATTACCAACAAGAAAACAAATCAAATAAATTGTTAGTAACTCATGAAAGGGGAACACTTTTAGATGTTTAAACTTCTGAACATTCTTCCAATCTTGCGTTGTCTGCCTTTAAAGTGAACGTCTTAATTCTTTTAGTGTTTCCTCCCGAGTAATGAATTATATTGTTCCTTGAACCTTGCTTTAAACTTGTTTTTTTTTTTTTAATTATGCCTAATCTTTGCTTTACATTATCCACGTGAGATAACTGCCGGGAGTCTGAATTTAGTATTAGATTCTGCACCCTCCTGTTATTTGGATGACAATATATGGACCTGAAAAGGCCAAGATCTTTTCATTATGCATTGTTGTGCTTTTTGTATATTTTATTTATGTTGTTGTATATTTTGAAGCTAAGTCACTTATACGCATCAATCAACTATGCCCATAGTAACTAGTTTTGATCATACTTTCCCGTCTATTTGATTCTAATTCTAACTGGATTCACAAGAATCCTAGGAGATTGTAGCTCCATGGAATCATATTTTAGCTTTAAAATTTTGATAAATTATTCTGTGACCAGAGTATCAATTTGAGCCTTGCTTCTTGAGAGGCATATTTATCACTACTAAGTAGTTGGGAAGCGTCACGCCTCATTTATAAGACAGTTAGGTGTATTTGTTCGTGATCATTAAATGTGTCCATTGAGGGTATACTCATGGGCGGACATCGAAGAAGATAAGCTGGAACAGAGGAAGCTATTACTGTAAGGATTTAGAGCATCATTTTCTTGATTTATTTTTCAAGCTTGATGCATGTCAAATAACTTGTGTTTGTTGCTGGTTGTGAACATTATATGTGAGACCTTGGACTCACTCTTTTTTCCATCTTTACAGCCACGCGCCAACAATCTTTCCATTCCCAAAATATTTCATCTTTTTAGACACCCATACTCACTAATCTGGTTTCTTTCAGTGGTTGTGGGGATTATTATGCTTGATGCTCTAAAATCCTTGTAGTATTAATCTTTTGTTTCATAATATTTGTATTTTTAATTATTATGCTCGCTGCATTAATGGAGATTGAGACTATCATCAGATGCTTTAAATGAGAATTACTTAATTAGAAGTTGTGTATTAATCTTCTGAAGTAGCTTGAAAGTCTTACTTTCTTATGCTCCGCTAAAGGTAGATGATACTTATTTATTTGTTTATTTTCTTATTTTAGAAGGGAGATGGCTTTATTTTTGGATTCCGGATATATACAGTATAAAGAAAAGTTGTTTGTTCTATGTTCAATTCTTACCTTAGTGGGGAAATCGATAGCATGTTCATATTGTTAGTCTTCTTTTCCTTTTGGCTTGTGTTAGGGTATCCTGACTGGATTTTTTAGTTAGTTTTATTTGATTATTAGCAATTAGAGTCTAGTATTTAGTGATGCTACCGTGATGTATTTTCATATGTCCTGTATTTTTCTAAGCAGGTACTTTAGAACTTCTAAGATCATAAGTAATTGTAATTGTAAGGTATTGTCATCTCTCCAATGAGAAAGTAAAAAAGGAATAACCATAAAAAAGAATACAAATTCAGAATTTGCATAAAAGTCTTAGAAAATGAATTACCAAAATGATTTTGGAATTGTTTGTGTCTCCGTAAAAAGAAATTAAATGAGTCTTTCAAGTCCCTTGGTGGAGTTTGCAGCCAGTTTGTATAGCAGTTTGATTAAAGAAGATATTGAAGCTTTATTATTATTAGTATCATTTACGTTTCTTAATTTGTAATTTGTTATAATGAGATCTGACATTTTGTTCACTTTTGTCATGGACCTACTGGAGGCAATTTGATCAAGAAGGCTATATAGTTCTAATACAAGTCATATACGAGTAAAGCGTAGCAGATCAAGAATTTGGAAGTTCGAAGTATCAATTCTTGAAACAGTGCAGAGCAAAAAGTTGAAATACAAGAAATTTATTTTCTTAGGGGTGGTTTAAAGACGTTTTATGTACATTGAACGCATTTTCTCTTTTTAGGAGTTGTTAAAACATTGCCATACAATTTGGACTGTTTTATTATTCATATGAATATTGATTATTTAATATAGTTTTGATTGTGTCGTATGTGTGTGAAAGCATATGAAATAATTATTTTATATTCAGTAAAATAAAGTTTTGTAATTATATTTAGTAAAACATCTCATTAGCGAAGGGAAATTTGGGCACTAAAAATACCTGTAATGATCAAATTTGTTGCTCCCATAAAGTTTTTTAACGACTAGGATGACAATTTAGCTAAGGAAAAATCTGTCGCTAAAAATACATACAACGACCGGAATTTATGTTGTCGCTAAAGGACCTTTAAAGACCAACTTACAGTCCGGTCGTTAACTTTTAACGTCAAGGCTTTTAACGACCGGCGACAACCGGATTTTCTCCGGTCGCTACAAGCTTATAATGATCGGATTTGGACTTCTAACGACCGCTTTCCCCTCGCTATAGGCCTTTTTTCTTGTAGTGCTAGATGCGACAAAAAATATGGTAGGAATCCTATATCTATTTCTAGAATTAACCAACAAGTTCTTTTTCAGGTTAAAGTCTCCATCAGACAGAAGTTCAGCAAAATTGAGTGGGAATGGAACTGGATAAAAGTCTGCCAAGTGGTAGAAAATTACAAGCCTAAATTATCAAGTGTCATGGTTAAATGGGAAAAACCAGAGGGAGCCTGGAAACTCAATACGGATGGAAGCTACATGAATAACCTGAACAGAGCACGAGCGGGAGGTGTTGTTAGGAACAGAAATGGTCACATGGTGATGACATTTGTAGCACTAATCCAATTCTTGACTAACAATTACTCAGAGGCCCAAGCTGCCCTTCAAGGTATTACATGGTGTTGTTAACAAAATCTACAACATCTTACACTAGAAATGGACTCCCTTTTGGTGTTTAACATGATTTCAGGCAAATCTAAGATACCAAGGAAGCTACAAGAGATCATTACACAAATTCAAAAAGTGGTGCAACAACAAAATATCGCGATAAACATTGCCTAAGAGAAGGTAATGGAGTTGCCGACCTGCTATCTAAGTATGCAAACACCATCATTGATAAGGAAATTTATTTCACGGAAAATGAATTACCCAATGAGATTAAAGGAGCTCTCAGATTGGATAGGATGCAAATTCCAGCTTTTAGAATAAAGGCAAAAAAACATTCAGGTTGGTTCTTCGAACCTCCATGATCTGCCACGGAGGAGCTATTGATATGGAATGTTGCTGTTAATAGCTCCTCTATTTCTTTTGAATGTGCTTGCTATTATACCCTATTTTAAATCTGTTTAAAGTAAGGTACAACATATAGGCAAATACGGTTTGATTAAATTTGAAGAGTCACCACCTAATTATTTCTACGGTAAAAGGCCAAATATACCCCTCTACTTTCGAAAATGATCTAAGAATACCTCTCGTTATACTATTAGGTTATCTATACCCCTGCAGTCATACTTTGGGTTCAAATATACCCTTCATTTAAACGGAGGGACATGTGTCATCGTACTGTTGGTCAATTCTAAATATCTCATAATTAATTAAAAAAAACTCATTACCCATTTTTTTTTGTAAAAACTGGAAAAAACTGAAATTATTTTTACTAAAAACTGAAAAAAACGAATATATTTTTTTCCCGGTGTTTCAACTTTTCTATCTAAGTCAATACACATAATCGAAAGCTGCTCAAGGCCTTATGCCACTGAACGAGACTTAAATTCTTAAAACGAAAAATCGGGTGGATACAAGAACTTACTGCAACATAATAGCCTACAACTACAATTGCTTAACAGCTTATTTATACTATCTTGCGCTCTACTCATGCTATAACCGCCTGCTCTGCCTTCACGTATTTTAGCCCTTAACCTTCACGTGTTGGCTATGTTAATCTTTTGGATAGAATCTCCACGTGTTGGCTATGTTTCACAGTTGCACTCTCTGGCTGAGTCGGCATATCCATGGTGGCATGTGAGGTGTCCTCCACATCAGCTCTATCACAACATAATCCCATTTGATTTTGATTACAAAATTTAATTAGACATGAACTCAAAAGACTCGCAAGTACCAAATCCTAAATGATTTAGGACTGCTAAGACGACAACAACAATAACCCAGTATAATCTCACTAGTGGGGTTTGAGGAGAGTAGTGTGTACGCAGACATTATCCCTACCCTGGGCTTGGGGTAGGGGTAAACTCGGCTCCCTCCCTCTAAGAACTTTCCACCTTGCTCTTGGGGTGACTCGAACTCACAACCTCTTGGTTGGAAGCTGAGGGTGCTCACCACTAGAGCAACCCACTCTTGTCAGCAGTAGAAGAATCGAGTAGAATTGAAGGATTTGTTAAAATATATTTCTAGTGCGACTTCTGGATTTGACATGTCCATCCTATCGTATATAGTCTAACTTGCATTAGGTATAGGATAACTTAATTTTATTTTTTATAATCAATTATGTGGCCTGCAAGAACTGAAATTCATGTATCATTAAATGTGTTGACTCATTTTTAAGGCAAATGTAGGTTAGTTACATTAAAGTCCATTGTGATGATTGGTAAATTTACGCTCATTCATTGGTTCGACTTTCAGACAATTCGATCACTTTTTTTAATCGCTTAAAGGATCAAATACTAACTAATTAATTTAGTCTTGAAAGGATATGGTTTACTTATATTGCAAAAAGAGGATAAAAAGCTAAAATGTGTCATTGTCTTTTTTTCTTACTTTTAACTGATTTCACTCTTATAATCTGTTCTTAGTAGTAACTCCATGTTTAAGGTGGTAGAGCACCTATGTGCTTAAAACTTTTGGTTCGCCATTTACTATATTGGTAATTCTAGTTTATTTTTTAAGTTTTTATTATAGTTAGTAGGCAGAGTTTGTTATACTCCACGAAATCTAAAGTACTCACTTTTGGTAGCTTTACTGGAACAAAAACGTTGAGGAGTATATTAAAAGGTCTTTTTGAACTTACCCCCAAATATAAGGATCACTTTATTATTTTCTCTCACATTTCAGGTGGATCTTTATAAAAATCGGTCAAAGTAAAATGATTTTTATGTAACAAAAGAAAATTAATGATTTTTAGGTAACGAGCACAAAACTTGATGACCACCCACGAAATTTACTCCTAAAATTTTTGGTGTTTCAACTTTTCTATCTTTCGTTTCATTTTCTAATACTTCCGCTCCATTTTATATGAGGGCCAAATTCTCGAATTGCTTCTGTTAAATTTCAAACATCTATCACTGACTTTTGAAGAAAAAGTAGTTACATTTGGAAACTATTAAAAGAGTATCATAAGAATCTTTTTAAAATATAATGGTGATTATAAGATGAATTTGTTTGAATCTCTAATAAGATGTGTGCCACATAAAATTTGACCTAATTAAATTATCTTTAATCTTTATGAGTGCAGTCGGTTTCTCTATGCGTTAAAAAAAAATCTATTTCCTTTTTACAATGAAAAAGGGTTATGTAATTTGATTTCTCATTGGTCAAGAACTCTTTAGTGGAAAAAAAAAAGAAGACGAAATCTTGTTCAAGTAGGAATTAGCTCAAGATTCAAGAATAAGAAGAAAAGCCACATTCCTTAGTAAATTTGGATACGGTTTCTTCCTTTTCGTAACTATATATACACAAATCTAATGCCAATACATGAACATATCAAGAAAAGGCAAACAAGTATTTTCTATTCTATTTTTGCAGCTGAAGTAGAAAAATAATGGTTAGATTGAGAAAAGAAATTTCGATATTCCCTGATAAGGAGCCGTTATTTCCAAAATTTAATATCAAAGGTAACGACAGTCGTTATAGTCGGAATAGGCGATATCGTAGTGAAAAGGTTTGCCTTGTTATCACAGGCACCATTTTTCTAGCTGTTGCCGTACCTTTTTTAATTCTATTTTTCGGTATGTTCTTTAATTAGTTTGTTTTGTAGTTTCTTTTGTTCTTACTTCTTAGCTTGTAGGATTGGAAGGAATTCTTTTACGTATGATTTGTGTAAAGATTGATTCATTAATTTATTTATTTCTTTAGCACTTCAGTTTAATTTACAGTACATGTTTACCAAGTTTTCAGATTCTTGATTCTCAAAGGCATTGTGTCTCGAACTGGAAATCTTTTATTCTTGTTACGAAGGTTTGTAATGGAATTTGAAATCTCAATTTCTTGATAGATGGGGTAGTTTGACACGGAGTTTAAGAAAAAAAAAGATTTTTGAAACTTGTAGTCTTAAAAGCTTAAAAGGTAAAAGCTTTGTATAGTTATAAAAGCTTCTCATTAATGATAAAATGGGTAAAATGAAGAATTTAAAGTTGAATTATTTCCAATTTTAGAAATGTGTCATTTATTTTGGAACAAATTAAAAAGGAAAGTATTTCATCTAATTTAATACGGAGGGAGTAATTGTTTATAGCAACGGACGAAATCCGCAACTAAACTGTATTAACATCTACTGTCCTAATTGTATTTAGCAACAGATTAGCAGATATTTTGATTCTTATAAAAGCTACAATAGCTAACTTGAAAAAACAGACTTCATTTTTCGAAGGATAAAACATGCAACACTTTGAATATGAACTGCACTTTGAAATAATATATTCAAGAAAAAAGCTATTGCACGGGAATAATTTGTAGTCAAGAGATCACAATTCAAACTGTAGTAATACAGTTTAAGCTTCAGATATTGTTTATCCTCCTTCAATGCTAACAATGTTATTTAAAAAAGCAATTTTCATTGTTAGAACCAACTGAAAAACGTGATTTCCAAAAATATTGTTTAGATGCCTCGCCAAAAGAGTTAAAGCAGATATGTAGAGCTGTTCTATCGTGCATTTTCTGGATGATATGGCTGGAAAGAAATAATACGTGCTTTCTAGAATGAAGCATTGTTGCTTACATAATATGTATTTTTGGGGTAAAAGTAAGCATGTTGGTTAGTAATTACATTTTCTAATTCCAGATAACATAAAGAATGTTCAAAAGATTCAACTTTTTCTCTACAAGGTGTCGAGTTTAATAAGGATGATTAAATTGGTATTCTTTCAACAATATGTGTAAGAGATGAAAGAAGATTAAAACAAGAAAAAGATTTCAGAGGAAACAAGAGAGGGAGAAATTTTTTCAGACGAAACCCGTATGAAGAACGGAAGAAAAAAGGTTAACAAATGAAGAAGAAGGTGAAAAATAAAGAAGAAATGTAAAAAAAAAAATAGGAAGAAAGGTGGATATAACTGAAATAAGGAGAATATTTATTATAAAAAATAAATTTGAAAGAGGGTTAAGCTAATTAATAATCCAATATTTTCAGTCAGGTGAGCCATTTTGATGGCTTTTTTCAGTTGTCACGTGCTCCTAAGCGAATATTTACACATGTTATGCTAGGTCAGCAACAAGAGATTTTTAATATGAAGGGCAATATAGTTAAAAGGATTTCAGAGACACGGAATAAATTAAGTAATATGATAGTTTAAGGGATATTATGGTATTAACTCTTCCAAAAATATAAGCTAGCTTTACTTTTAATTTTTCTACACGTCTTTTGCTTTTTAAAAATCTCGGCTTGCATCCTTTCATTCTTTTTAGTGCAAAATAAAGAAGGTCAAATAAATAATCACATGATAAATGGTTTACGTACAAAAATTTGAACCATAATATGAATGAGTCGTAAATATATTCTAAATAAGAAATAAAAACAAATGATTTATTTCCTATTATAGGAGTAATTATATTTATCATGATTTATCTCTGAGTAATTATGTGTGATCATTAAGTAAGAAAATAAAATGAGACAAAATGTTCTTCAAGGAAGTAGGGATATTGAAGAAGCTCTTTTTTCGTGAATGAATTGGAGGAAATGGGAATGGTTTTTTTCTTTTACTGTTGATCTTCTTCGAGGTTGTGCTGTTAGTTTTTGGACAGATTCTGTCACTGAGGCTAAAGATGCTTTACTTTGGCATATTTAAGGTATTAAGGATGCTCAATGTCGGACAATATTGGCCAAAAACTCGATTGCTAGCGGAAGGAATATTTTAAGCGTTATGCATGCATGTTATTGCACATCAATTTCTCCATCTAATAAATGGATGGAGTAACGTTAGACAACTAAATAAAAAATGTGCTTGACATTATGCACCTAATAACTACGTACATGGGTTAGGAATTTCAGAGTTATGTTGTTGCTGCACTAACCCATGCTTGTATTGTGAATGATCTTGCGATTATATATGTTGATCCTATTCAATCATGATTAGAATAGAAAGTATTAGAGACATTCATTTGCTGGACTAATGCATCTAGCTTCTTGGCCACAACTAAGTGCATTGGTGTGTGTTAGTGTGTCAAGAAAAAACTCAGTTGATAGTTTTGTAATAACTTTTTGGTCTTGTTTTTTGAGCAAAGTGTAGAAGAAGCTCCATAACCCCTTAAGTTGGTATGATCTTTTAGTTCTAGTAGATTTGCCAGAAGAAAGAAAGATGATATATATATATCAGTCAATGAAACTGCACTTTCACCAAATTAATTAGAGTTGATTTTAAGAAAGAAAGATGATATATAGCCACTGTATAGTGCACAAACAGGTGATGTACACTCTCAGTATTTTGTTCAACACATATAGCATCTGTTGCATAGAGGAAATTCTCTCTTCTGAAGATCATCTTATGTTAAAATTGCACCTAATATTGTCAACCATCTAAATCAGGCCACTTAATTGTAGGTATTTTTGTCATCCATACAAGCTTCCAAGGCCATTTTTCAATGATGTTGCCTCTCCCTATCATATCTGCATAGCAATCTTTAACTGCAAACTTCTTATTGCCTCTACTCCTCCATATCATACTGTTTTTTTCATGTATAGCACCTTAATATATACATCTTACAGTCATGCCCAAAAATACAAAATTTTAGCATATCTTCAATTATTCAATCATGGCATTGTCTTCTGAAAGTGACATTCCAGGTGTCATTTTCCCTAAGTTGTTCCACAATATCTTTAGGGTTATTAACAAAGCGAAAGATATTTAGAAATTCTTCCTTTATTTTCAGTCCATTTATCAAGCCAAAACATAGTGTGCTCTCCATTTTTAACCTGTATCTGAGTCTTTTCCTTGAATTCATGCCATAATTTATTCATGTGTTTCCAGTAGAAGTTATTCTAGAGTGACAATGTGCATCTTCTCCATGCTTAACTTTTACAGCTCTTATCTATAAAGCCCTATCCTCCTTGTTGTACCTCCAAAACCACTTCATCAATAGACTTTTATTATATCTCTGTAAAAAATTTTATGCCCATTCCTCCCATTCTTTAGGCATATTGAATCTGTTCCATCTCACCAAGTGAAATCTATGCTGATCAGTATTATCATCCCACAAAAATCTTCTGCTTATTTTGTCCAACTGTGACAATACCTTGCTTGGAATAGGGAATAAAGACATAAAATACGTTAAAATACTATCCAACACAAAATCATTCAATGTAACTCTCCCCCAAGAGATAGGTATTGAGTCTATCAGGTAGCTAGCCTCTTCTTAAATTTTTCAACAATACTCCCTGGCGCATAACTGATTTATGAAGATTAAGATGCAATTATCATATCATACTATATTATAAGTGGGAACTCTCAAAGTTAAAAGTTAATCATTATTATAATCATACTATATTATAAGTGAGAAGCTCCCAAAGTTAAAAGTTAATTTACAAATTTATCCATCAAAAACTAAGTGACAATTTTACAAGTATACGCGGTCGTCAAGTAATAAAGTGACTAAAAGTCGGATGTCAAACCCACGAGGACTTATGATTAACTATTAACTAAATTATACTATCCTAATTATCTAAACAAGAATTAAACCTAAAAATATTTGATTCTAAACTAATTAAATAAAAAAATATAAATAATGAACTTTGAATAGAGAAAGAGCAGATTTTTATGATATCGATGTAATGAAAACGATCTAGGGTTATGGGCTATCTAACAATCCTATTGTATTCTTCAATTGAATTGACCGACTAATTTATCTAGCTTATTGGGTGACAGGGTTAATATTGTTCATAAGAATCTGTCGAGTTCTTACTCGCCTATTCAAGCTAACCTAACGCCTATATGTCTATGGAGTTAGAATCAACAAAAATTCATTTATAATTCCTGTAAATCAACCAAGCAAGGCAATTAGGTATATGTCTATCCTAACCACGAATCCGTTCCCCGATGCCCGAGTTCAAGAACTTGCTCTACTCAATCCTATATGCAATCTAGAATTCCCACTTTCGAGTTCAATTCTAGATTCGTAGATAGTATTCAATTGGTGATCAAGCAATTAAATAATTAAGTGCAATATTGAATAAATAAACCAATATGATAAATCAAGAAGGCAAAATCAATACCCGAATACTAATAGTCATGAAAGAACCACAACCCTAGAACGTGAAGTTTAGCTCCACATAGACATGGTAGCCAAATAACAAATTATACAAAGAAACATAAAAATTAATAAGTTTGGCGGAAGAAAGATGGAACTTGATGAATTCCGACCTCCACGACGGCTCTGTGCTTGTGTTTCCCTCTCAAAACGTCCTCCTCTCTTTAAAATAGGTTTAGGTTGGCTTTTATATGAGTTGGAGGCGTCTTGGGGTCGAAATAACCGAGTCCCGGTCGAAATAGGACATGTTCACATTTTTTAGCGTCCAGGGCAGTGTGGGGCGCTGGCCCTGGCGCTCAAATATTTTAGCTGCTATAAATTGCGCCACAGCCAGAAATTTTACTTTTTGCCTTTTTGTCCCGATTTCGCTCCAATTCGCGCCCTTTCGTCCCAAATTGCATATGAATGATCCCTACACATAGAAATATCAAAATTTAGCACAAATAATCATATTAAACATCTCAAATCGTTGAGACATAGAGCAAAATGTGAGGCGGTATATATCAAAATATGCATACATTAAGCCGATTATCAACACCGCACACTTAGACTCTTGCTCGTCCTCGAGCAATGGAACTATATTAGCACCCCCAAAACGTACTTAGCACTATGAAAGATGACCTCACAATTAACTCAATCAAACACCCTACCTTTTGACTATGATCGATGTTGGCAATTAAGCATGAACACACAAATTTCACATTCTTTCCGTTTTTAAATAGCCCAAGTATACTCAATGTTTTTCAACTAACTCAATCAACTCAAGAAACCTCTCCACAACCACCTTACCTAAAGAGATGACTCGTTACCACTAAGCATCCTCAATTTACTCACTCACCCAACACAAGAAAGTGTACAATATCACCAATCCGTCATGAGATCAAGTGCCCTCACCACAAGCAAAAGAGTGAATATCAAAGTAGTCCACAAATTTAAATATTACATTGAACATAAACTAAGGATATCACACAATTGAACAACATTCACTCACTCTGACAAAGAATTCATGTGCATCCCGTGGTCGTACTATAAGCTTGCCCGTAGTGTACATCTCTACTAATCTAAGCTAGCTAAATCTAGGATCAATTAGGACTTTAAGGTTGTAATGTAGGCTAAGGGACGGGTAGGATACATTTAGGAATAGTGACTAACCCTCCTAAGCACTTTAATACACTACACTCACAATTCAAGCGCAATTGCTTCGCAACTTATTCACTTGTCATACACCATAACTAACATAGCCCTCTTTTCCATCAAGCACCTCTATGGTTTCACTAGAACGAGTGAGAAGGATTAGGAGGTGTGTCTTTCTACATTATTTGAACTTTTGTTTGCTCTTTCTAGCAAAACATTTTCTTTTTTTTTTTTTTTTACACACTCCATACATTGAAGTTCATAAGTTAGTGACCTTTATTCACAATTTTAGTGCACCTTAAGGGTCCTTCCATGGTTCCACTCGAAAGCCACTTCCTAATCTCTCACCTTACTTCTTTTAGCGACTAAGTGCCTTAGGAGGTAAAGGTTCAACAATCTCAAATTAAGAACAACTAGGAGTACGGCTTGTAATGTGGTTGTCAAGGAAACGGTCTATAGGCTCAAAGGGGCTAGCTACGGAAAAATTTTATTTGTCAGTGACAAGCACCTTTATGATTAATCAAGAAACGCCTATGTCATCTCCTAGACTAGCACAACTTAATAATTTCGCGTTGATTAACACACGGGGCAAGTTCTAGACTACATAGGATAGCACAGAATATCAACAATCCTTACACACACATGGCACTTGACTCACTCAAGACGGTTATGTGTGACTCTCAGGTCAAGCAAGCATATCAAGTTGAGAATTCTTTAAGCAACACTGCACTAGGTGGCATACAAGTCAATCAACTGAGAAAAAGGCGTCAAAGAGTAGGCTACTTAATTTACTTGGGCATTACAATTCAAATCATATATGCAGGAAGACAGAGCGCATGCCCTAACTTAACTTGCCAACACCAAACATGTCAACAAGTACCTCAGAGCAATCTCAATTTTCTCCCTTATCCTACTCCTAAAACAAAACTAAACTAAATTTTTCGGTTCGAGCTACACCCTTAGAAAAGAACCGATGTCGAAAGAAAAACCAAGGGATACTACCTAACTACCAAAAAAAAAAGGAAATCTTTTTGGTATTTTTAATCAGACTTTAATCCCTCAAGAAAATTGTCCGACAGATCCATCGTCGGGAAAAGTCCAAAAATAAAATTTCAGTTTTTTTCTCAATTTTTTTCTGTTTTTTTTATGTTTTTTTTAATTACTATTACTACTACTATACTACACCATTAATTCTACTAATTATGCTATTAAAAATAAGAAGCTAGCTAACAATAAAAAGATAAGAAACTAACAATATACTAATATAATACTATAGAAAGAATAGAGAATCTTCCACCCCACACTTAAAAGAGTGCAGTGTCCTCAATGCACAAATAAATTAAGAATAACAAGGGTGGACAAGAAACTCCCTGAAAGATCAAAGGCCGAAGCAATAGTAGCTCACGGGATACTCAGACTTCTCCCATGGATGGTCCTTTGTGCGGGTACCTCACACTAGTTCCAACCATCTGGCTCGCTTTTGCACGCTTCCAGTGACTTTTCTTCCTATGCTCATAATCCTACAAAACAAAACAACACTACAAAAATAATAAAATAAACAAAAATAAATAATGCAGTAAAGCTGGGTTGCCTCCCAACAAGTGCCTAATTTAATGTAGCGGCACGACGTGAACTGCTTTTTTGCCTCCACCTCGAACTTATGAATTGAGCCCCTAACATGGCATCCAGTCTGCGGCTATGCTCCAGTGGTGGGGCTACAACGATAACCAGGCCAAGTAATAAATTTTTCACTCTACACTTCTCGGCCTTTAGATGAAGAATGTAATTTTTGCTTTTTGGCACAATAAATTCAAGAATATAGGCACTCTCATCCTCACCCTTTGACCATCTCATTGGCTCAGATGGCTCGATTACTATCTTACTATCTAAACACAATGTGAAAAAATGATTGGAATGAGGTCTAATGAGCCCTTACTCATGAATTGTACTACTATTTACATCCCCATATATACACACACTCAAGTCTCCCAAAGTAATGTTATCTATTCCCTTATATGACTCTAGAGCATTCTTCTCAACATTGGCATCCTCAATAAAAACATGGTCTAATGATTGGTATTCTCGTTTTAGCTCCTCAATTTGGTCTAGTAGATTTTTTTCAGCTTCACACAACTCATCATTAAATTGTTGACCATTACACGCATCAACCTTTTCATTCAAATTTGCATCAAAGTTATGCACACCCAAGCCAAAATTATCAATTTTATGTGCAAGATCATCTCTCTCCTTAGACCAATCATTCACCAACGTTGTCAGAAGACAACGTCGTTCCGCATATTCCCTTAATCGAGAATATTCGTCCCAAAACCAACCCTTACTCCCATATTCAAATTCAGATTTCTAAGAGTTCAGGTCATGATAAACCCAAAATGGCGGGCCGTATAAGTCTTCCGTCAACCAAGAGTCTTCATCAATAACCTTACCTCCATATATTTTATCCCCAGATGTCATGGTAAAAAAACTAGAAACACACTAAGAGAAAAATCAAATAGTTATAAAAATAAAATATTTACAAAAAGAGAAGGAAAAAAAAACTTGTAAAGATAAAAGTAAAAGCCTAATGTAGAAAAATAGTTAATTTCTAAGTCCCGGCAATGGCGCCAAAACTTTTTGCGACCAAACACACTCACGCAAGTATACGCGGTCGTCAAGTAATAAAGTGACTAAAAGTCGGATGTCGAACCTACGAGGACTTATGATTAACTATTAACTAAATTATACTATCCTAATTATCTAAATAAGAATTAAACCTAAAAATATTTGATTTTAAACTAATTAAATAAAAAAAATATAAATAATGAACTTAGAACAGAGAAAGAGCAGATTTTTATGATATCAATGTAATGAAAACGATTTAGGGTTATGGGCTATCTAACAATCCTATTGTATTCTTCAATTGAATTGACCGACTAATTTATCTAACTTATTGGTTGACAGGGTTAATATTGCTCATAAGAATCTGTCGAGTTCTTATTCGCCTATTCAAGCTAACCTAACGCCTATATGTCTATGGAGTTAGAATCAACAAAAACGCATTTATAATTCCTGTAAATCAACCAAGCAAGGCAATTAGGTATATGTCTATCCTAACCACGAATCCGTTCCCCGATGCCCGAGTTCAAGAACTTGCTCTACTCAATCCTATATGCAATCTAGAATTTTCACTTTCGAGTTCAATTCTAGATTCGTAGATAGTATTCAATTGGTGATCAAGCAATTAAATAATTAAGCGCAAGATTGAATAAATAAACCAATATGATAAATCAAGAAGGCAAAATCAATACCCGAATAACAATAGTCATGAAAGAACCACAACCCTAGAACGTGAAGTTTAGCTCCACATAGACATGGTAGCCAAACAACAAATCATACAAAGAAACATAAAAATTACTAAGTTTGGTGGAAGAAAGATGGAACTTGATGAATTCCGGCCTCCACGGCGGCTCTGTGCTTGTGTTTTCCTCTCAAAAACGTCCTCTCTCTATTTAAAATAGGTTTACGTTGGCTTTTATATGAGTTGGAGGCGTCTTGGGGTCGAAATAACCGAGTCCCGGTCGAAATAGGACATGTTCATATTTTTTAGCGTCCAGGGCAGCGTGGGGCGCTGGCCCTGATGCTCAAATATTTTAGCTGCTGTAAATTGCGCCACAGCCAGCGTCCCACGCTGGCTGTGGCCCTCAAATTTTACTTTTTGCCTTTTTGTCCTGATTTCGCTCCAATTCGCGCCCTTTCGTCCCAAATTGCATCCGAATGATCCCTACACATAGAAATATCAAAATTTAGCACAAATAATCATATTAAACATCTCAAATCGTCGAGACATGAGCAAAATGTGAGGCGGTATATATCAAAATATGCATACATTAAGCCGATTATCAAACAACACATTACTTCAATTATATTTTTGTACAAAAATGTAATTACATATTCAATAAAATTGAAAGAGAATTTACCTTCAATTAAACACTACCCCTTAACTTTCAATATTTATTGCAATTGTGTATGTCAACTATTACTCCCCCGTTCACTTTTACTTGGCAGGTATACTAAAAATAGATTTTTATTTTTACTTGTCACTTTACGTATATTAAGAGAAGATAAAAAAAATTTTCTGTTATACCCACAGTATTTATTACTCATTTCAAATCATCTTCTCAAATCCAATAAAATATGCATCAATTAATATGGGTATCATGGTAAATTGTGCACTTCATTTATTATTTTCTAAAGGGCGTAAAAAATTAAAATATGCAAGTAAAAATGAACGGAGGAAGTATAAACTAAAATGAATCGTTATTAATACATATCTCCTCGTTTCTATCAAAACATGAGGAATTTGAGAAGTTAGTAATCTGAAGGTTATTAGAATGACAATGATGAACTAAAGAGGCTACTGTTACAATTTTATCATCAGTTATACAATATTTATGTTAGTTAGTTAAATGATTTAACTTAAATAAGATGTTATGAAGAGTCTAGACATAATTTTACCATACAAATAAAGTTCACCAAGAAGTTGCAACCTTTTGGTTTCCTAGAGAAATGAGAAATTAGATACAAACAAAGTCGCATACAGGTACTGTTCATTTCGCGTAAACTTCATAAGAGGATTTGCAAAACTGTTCATTAATTCAGGTGAAAAAATAACTTCTTTTTATTCTTAACGATAGTTATAAGTTCGATAATTCTTTTTCTTGATCTTGTGCTTACACGTGTAAACGATACCTTTTGATAAGAAAAAAAAAGGTAACATAAAAGAGATGGGAAACACATTTGTCCACGAAAGTACTGAGTACTTCGTTCATTTGAATATTAATCTTATAATACCTAAATCTAAATATCATTAAAATCTATAATATTTTTTCGTTAGATCAGCATGTTGTTAACTAATTTTTATTTTCTTTCTAATTTTCTCTCTAAAGTACTCATGATTACAAAGGCAATGAAGCCAATTGACTAGAAGCCAACAAACGAGAAGAGCACCACTGCTGAAGTTAAGAAGAAGAACAGAAAAGCTCTTGCAACAAAAGAGCCAATAAGCAACAATCAGATCAGGTTAATTGATTTACTTTTTGGCACTCTAACAACAAACAATAACATATCCAGTATAATCCCACAAGTGAGGTATGTGGAGGGTAGTGTGTACGCAGACCTTACCCCTACCTGGAGAGGTAGAGAGGCTGTTTCTGATAGATCCTCGGCTCAAGATAAAGTGGAAAAGAAGAAGAGGAAAAAAAGAAGAAGAAAGAGGGGGAGAAAGAAAGACGAGGGAGACAAAAGACAATAAGGAAAAAGAGGAGAAAAGGTAGCATCAGATAGTCAGGGAGCAATAATTTTCAGTAAAAGAGAGAAAGAGTAGAATCAAATAGTAACAATAAGGGAACAACAATTTCTAGTAGCAATTTTAAAAAATAATGGACGAGATTGCTAAGTACCAGATATAATAACAAACTAAAAGGAAGTAACTTTCAACCAACAACAAGAATAATACTAGTACTACTAGTAAACCTAGGAGAAACTCACAACTACTTGTCAACCCACCATCTTAATCCTCGACCTCCACACCTTTCTATAGCTAGCCATGTCCTCGTTTAGGTAAAACACCGACATATCCTGCCTAATCACCTCTCCCCAATACTTCTTTAGCCTACCCCTGCCCTTCCTTAATCCCGCCATGGTCAGCCTCTCACACCTCCTGACCGGAGCATCTATGTCTCTCCTTCTCACATACCCAAACCATCGCAGTCTCGATTCCCGCAACTTGGCTTCCACGGATGCCACTCCCACCTTGTCCCTAATAACTTCATTCATAATCTTGTCTTTCCTGGTATGTCCACACATCCATCTCAACATCCTCATTTTAGCTACGCTCATCTTTCGGACATGGGACTTCTTGATGGGCTAACTCTCAGCTCCATACAACATAGTCGGTCTAACCACCACCCTGTAGAATTTTTCCTTAAGTCTAGGCGGCACATTCTTATCGCATAAAACCCTCGAAGCTAGCCTCCATCTCATGCAACCCGCTCCAATACGGTGGGTAATATCTTCGTCAATCTCCCTGTTGCCTTGGATTATAGACTTAAGATACTTGAAACTATCTCTCGTAGGAATGACTTGGATATCAATCATTACTTCCACTTCTTCTTCATGCCTCTCATCACTGAACTTGCACTCCAAGTATTCAGTTTTTGACCTACTCAACTTGAAACCTTTGGACTCTGACATCTGTATCCAAACTTTTAATCTAGCGTTAACACCCCCTCGCGTCTCGTCAAGTGCAAAATCTCAGAGCAGCAGTCACTAAGTCCTGCCATGCACTCCAACCTCACAGTCACTCCTTCCTCAACCTCACTAAGTCCTAAGGACAGATCCCTGATGCAACCCCATCCTCACAGGGAAATATTTCGAGTCTCCTCCCGCAGTCCTCACCCGAGTCTTAGCACCTTCGTACATGTCCTTAATCACCCTAATGTACGCTACTGGGACTCCGCTAATCTCCAAACATCTCCGTAGCACCTCCCTCGAGACTTTATCATAAGCCTTCTCAAGGTCAATCAACACCATGTGCAAGTCATGTTTCCTCCCCTATACTTCTCCACCAATCGTCTCACAAGGTGAATGGCTTTTGTAGTTGACCATACCGGCATAAATTCGAACTGGTTCTCAGAGATAGATACACATGTCATCACTCCCTGCTCCACCACCCTCTCTCAAACCTTCATAATGTGACTCAGCAGCTTGATACCCCTATAATTGTTGCAGTTCTAGATATTACCTTTGTTTTTGTACAACGAAATCATCAAATTTCACTTAATTCTCATGCTTAATAGAAGTAAAACAAATGCGTTGCTCCGTGACAAAGCTTATTGATTTTACGAACCAAGTTAGTTTTTCTTTTCGATTTTTACGGTCGAAGTATGGTTGCCCAAGTTAGCTACGCAACCCATATTTTAATTAATTCTTGAATATTTTGGTAGACGTTGAAATTCTTTTATTTTCTTTTTGTTTTATATCCTTGTCAGTTGTTTTGTACTTAAATGTATGTTTTTTCTTTACAAACATCTGATTCTTATATTCTTTTAGAAAAGAATATAGTAGCACGTATGAAGGAATTTTATTTTGTATTTTTTCATTTGATGCATTGACAATTGCATATTATACTTTCAACAAGAATATTAATATCAGGATAACAAGAGTTTGGTTATGATGGGGTAATCAATGTTAGCATGAAGCATACACCAAAAACGTCATCTCTAAAGAAATACTTAGATGAGATATACGATTATATCACATATTTGTACCTCATAACATTAAAATAATTATAATTACAAAGCATACCTATCCAACTAAATAGAATTGTTTGCCTTCTCATGTCGGACTCCAATCATTTTGAGTTCAGCCGATACCATTCCTCATTTACGATTTGCATTTTGTTTTTTCAAATTTTGTGTGATATATACGTCATACACATGTTTTTATAATTTGTATGTCCTTTTAAAAAATTTATACTACTTGACTTGCACGTGTCCAGAAATAGTCTCAGATATAATAAGTAGCAACTTGAGATATCTTAGCTGCCTACCCTCAGTACCACAAAACACCAAAGTGTCATCAACAAAAAGAAGATATGACACTGCTATTGCCGCCCCTGTCCTGGTTCCTACACTGAATCCCTTTAATTGATATTGAAGTAACTTTTCAATCATGATACTTATAGCGTTCAAAACCAAAATGAATAAAAAAAGAAAACAAAGGGTCACCTTGTCTCAGACCTATTTGTGATGGAAAACATTCTATAGGTTTCCCATTGACTAACATAGAATATCCTAACAGTTGATACACAGAACTTTATCCATTTTATCCATCTTGTACCAAATCCCAACTGTTATAGAGTATTAAATAAAAATTATCAGTTTACATGGTCATAACGTAACCCTTCTCCATAAAACACATATCTAGCTTGTATAAAATACATGCTTCCCTTTTCTTTAGCCTCAAATCTTGCACCTCATTAGCCATGAGTGATACATTAGTAATTTATCACCCTTTTAAGAGTGTATTTTGCTACCCATGCTCTAATTTTTTTATTACCTTCTTTAATCTCTCTGACAGCAGCTTAGCTATCACTTTATATATGCTTGCAATTATTCTTATGGGTTTAGAGTCTAGGGTTGCACCCTTGGTACTACGGCTATAAATGAGGCCTTTGGAGAACTTCTAGAATTGGTAAAAATATATGATAGCCCTAGTAAGGTCCTTTTAGTTAACATCCCATGACTTTTGGTAAAATGCCCTGGTAGGCCTTGGTGTTGTGCTTTATCTGGAGCACACTGATTAATAGCTTCTATTATCTCTTCTTCTTAAAAATTCCTTTTCAACCAACTTTGTTCTTCTACAATTATTCTTCCTTGTAGATAGTGTTCGATTGACGGTCTTCATGTCTCAGTAAATAACTTTTGGTAGAAGTCCAAGATTTTCGCTTTAATTCCGTAAGATTCTTCTAATATCTTCCCCCTCACCAGCAACTTACTTATTGTAATGATCCAGCCTCTCGTTTTGACTATTACAATTCTATTCCCTCATTTACTACTCAAATTGTGATTTACGGTTGTTATTTGGCTTGCCGGGGTAATTAGTTCGGGTCCGGTGAGGTTTTGAAATGATTTGGAATACTTAGTTCTAAGGTTTAGAATTTAAGTTGAAAAGGTTGACCGGATGTTAACTTATGTGTAACGACCCCGGAGAATTTTTGCTAAGGAAATTAAGTCGTTTTGGAGCTTCAATTATGCGGTTAGTTTGCGGACCGCATACGTGTTATGCGATCGCATAACTGCATCGGCGCTTCCATTATTTCTAATTTTTGACCCGACCCAACTTCGATTTATAGCCCTTGAAGCTCATTTTGGAGCAAAAATCTGACATGTTTAGAGAGAAGGGAGAGTGTTCTAGAGAGAGGAAGAAGCTCAAGTGCTTTGTTCATCAAGATCTTATTCAAGCTTTGAAATCCAACAAGGAAATATCACAAGATCTTCACCCAAGAGGTAAGGTTCTAACCCCTAGTCTTCAATTTCGAGTTTGGGTAAAGATAGGTGATTAAGAGTATGATTCTTGGGTGTAAGAGTATTATTTATATGTATCAATAAGGTTTATGGAAAGATTGTTGAGTTCAAATGGGTAAAGATTGGGTTGAAAATAGTAGAAATCTTCAAAGACTTTAATTGATGATTTGAGGGTCGAGTTGATGTCGGAATTTGGTGAAATTTATATGGTTGGACTCGTGATTGGATGAGCGTTCATATTTTATAACTTTTGTCGGGTTCTGAGACGTGGGCCCCACGGGCGATTTTTGAGTTAATTTCGGATTTTTATTATAAAATTAGTATTTTCTTATGGAATTAATTACAATAATTGGCATTGACTGAATTGAATTAATTGTAGCTAGATACGAGGCTTTTAGAGACCAATTCTCGTGGCAAGGGCAGAGCGGAATAAAGAATTTCACGGTTTGAGGTAAGTAATAGTTCTAAATTTGATCTTGAGGATATGAAACCCCGGAATATGTATTATGTGATTGGTTTTGAGGTGACGCATGATAAGTAGGGATTTTGACCGCTTATTTGCTCTCTTTTACTTGCGTTTTAGCTCAAAAATGCTTAAAGGTATTCTGGAAAACTAATAAAATGTGCTTTCGTGCAGGAATATTGGGAGACGAGCCAAAGAAGTCAAAATCAACTCATAAAGGAGTCAAAAATGGACAAGGACCAAAACAAGGAAACAAAGGCCCACAGTGCGTACCGCACAATACTGTGTGCGGTCGCAGAACAATGAAACATCACTGCCAGATGTCCTTCAGAGTATGCGGACCGCACAATTATTGTGCGGCCGCAGAAGAGGAGATTCATAGAGTTAGTTTTTGGGCAGGCTGAAGATATGCGGACCGCACCATAATTGGGCAGCCGCAGGATGACAAGTGCGGCCGCACTCATAATTGTACGGTCCGCAGAAGAGAAGAATCAGATTGCCATGTTCCAGTCTAAGATCAAGTGTGCGGCAGCACTCAGAATTGTGCGATCCTCACAATCAAATGAAGTGCGGCCGCATCCCACTTTTATGCCACCGCAGAAGGCCCAGCTGACCAGTCAAGCTCAGAATTGTGCGGACCGCACACAGAATTGTGCGGCCGCACAACCTCCGTAGGGGCATTTTTTGTCAGATATTTTCAGCTTAGTATAAATAGAACTTTTTGTCATTGTTAGGGTAAGTTTTGTTTTGGGAGAGTACCTGAGCCGTTTTTCTTTAATGTTTTGAGTAATATTGTACTAGATTAGCTTCTAAGCATTAGATTTTCTTTTCCTAATCAATTATTATGTATTCTATCTTAATTTCTTCTTTTATTTCTTCATTTTTTATGAGTAGCTAAATTTCTAGCTAGGGTTGTGGCCCAACCCTAGTGTAAGTACTTAATGGGTGTTTGATTTAGGACTTGTTTGTGATTGGATTAGTGATACTTAGCCTAGTTCTTGCTTGAATTCAAGAATTAATGGTTGCAAACATTGATTCATGCCTAATTACTTGAGAAAGAGAGACTAAGTCTAGGAAAACTTGGCTAACAAGAAATTGGGGTGAACTCAAGAAATTGATAGCCCCAATTTAAAGGGTTGAATCTAGAGATAGTAAGACCCGACTTGCTCTTTGAACGACTCCGGTGCTATAGAATCTCTTTCCAGAAGAGGGCTAGTCTAAAGGCCTTTATCACTTGTTTTGTGCAATACCCATTTGGACTTGAGAAAGCCAAATTGGGCAAAATCACTCAAACTACTGAGAGGTATAGAGTGGGTAATTGCGTGTGATTGCTATATTACAACCCCGACCAATCAAACTTTCCCTCGATTTACAACCCATTAGGTAACCACCTAGGTGGAAGTCACGACCCTAGATCTTTTATCATTTGGAAAACAACCAAAACCAAAAATATTGTCTTCTAGTTTTATAATTGCAATCAATAGTTTAAAGTAGAAGTAGAAACAACAAACAAGAATGTGTAAGTGTAATCTAAGGCATATCTTACAATTACACTACATATATACATAATCCCAATTCTAACTCCCTGAGGATTCGACCCCGACTTGCTTGGGTTTTATTATTGCTTTGACTGCCTCACTACCTATATTTGTGGTGTGAGTTTGGGTGACATTAAATTTTTGGCGTCGTTACCGGGGAGTTAAACGGATTTGGCTATATATATAGGTTTTTTTGTGATTTGTCTTCTTTTCCTTCCGAGTCACTAATTTGTTTTTTGAATTGCTTATAGGTACGAGAATGGCTCTCAACAACGAGCCCATTGGTAATTTGCCATTGGGGGAGGAAGTGGACGATGATCAAGGAGATGAGGTTCTTCCCGAACCTCAAGAAAATAGGCGAGGCCGACCGCCTCATAATAATGTTCCCGTCCATCCCCCACCTCCACCAAGAGCGTCAGCGCACCGAGTGTTGCCGAACAAGGGTTATACAAGTGCTATAGTCCCGCCCCGCATTAGGGCGGCAACTTCCAAATCACCAACGTGATACTTACACTACTTGAGCAACGGGGATTATTCACCGGGGCTCCAAATCAAAATGCTTACAAGCATCTCAAGGGGTTCGTCGATACTTGTTGGGGGAGTAAGCAAACCAATGTTTCTGAGGATGCGCTGAGGTTGAGGCTATTTCCCTTTTCTTTACGGGGAAAAGCATTGGACTGGCTAGAGAGATTGCCCAATCATTCCATCCATACATGGGATGAGTTGGCCGAAAACTTCATTGCCAAATTCTTCTCTCTGGGGCACATGGCTACACTACGAGATGAAATTCTAGCGTTCAAGCAAGAGCCCAATGAGCCATTGCACGAGATTTGGGAAAGATACGTACCATGGTTAAAGAGTGCCCGAATAATGATATGACCGAGGCCATGATCCAACAAACCCTCTATAGGGGGAACAACACAATAAATCAATGTGTGGTAAATCCACTCGCCGGCGGGAACTTCATGAACACGCCTTAGGCCGAAGCTTGTGAAATTTTGGATGAGATGGCGGATACTTCATCGGCATGGCAAAGTAGGGCCAATGTTCTGCAAGGCGACCCCAATGTCATTCACCTACACAAGGATCTACATGATCATGGGCAAGCTATCGTAGAGTTAACAACCACAATGAACCAATTGGCCAAAGCTCAGCTGTAACAAGTTCAAGGGCTGAAACAAGTGAATGCGATGGAAGACATAAATATGATGATCAACAAGAGACGGCAAAAAGGTCAACAAGGGCAAAGCCGTCCGGAATAATTCGTGCAAGATGATAGTGGGTATGACCAAGGTGATTCATATAATGAGCAAGAATAAAAAGTGCAATTCGTCAACAATTATCAAGGTCAAAGAAACAATGCTCAAAATCAACAACAATGGAGATCACAATGAAATCAAAAAAATTGGAACAACCAAGGCCACCAAGGCAATTGGAGTGGTGGCAACAACAATCAAGGAAATTGGGGAAATAACAATAATCAAGGCAATTGGAATAATCAAGAAAACCAAGGTAATTGGGGTGGCAACAATCAAAGTAATTGGGGAGGTAATCAAGGAGGGTGGAATAATAACAACAACCGGGGATCGGGTTTTCAAAGGCTCCTGATGTTCCAACAACCGAGCAATCCACCTCCCTATCCTTCTCAAGGCCTGAGCTCTTCTAACAATGAGATGGGACAGATTGAAAATATGTTCAAACAAATGATGGAGAAAAATGCTGACTCCGATGCTCAATTAGCCTCCCACAACACTTCAATCCGCAATTTGGAGGTTCAACTTAGCCAAATCTCACAAGCATTGAACACTCATCCTAAGGGGCACTACCAAGTGATACGGTGCTGAACCTAAAGGGTGGGAATAATACGGGACATGCTATGGCCGTGACTACGAGAAGTAGAAAAGGTGGAGATGCAACCACCTCAAATCAAAGAATAATTGTGGATAATGATGTTGTGGTTCAAGAAGATGAAATTCCAAGCAATGTGGTTCAAGCTAATGATGACGTGAGAATTGATATTGATGAAAATGCGGAGGAGACACAAAAAGAGGTGAACCCATCTAGGGAGCACATGACTGACATACCGGAACCGGTAGTGCCAAAGGCTAGGGCACCAATGCCAAGGCCTCTTCATCCATACCCTCAAAGGATTGCAAAGCAAAATAGTGAGAACCAATTCAAAACGTTTATATACATGATGAAGAGTTTGTCTATCAATGTACCATTGGTTAAGTCGTTGGAACAAATGTCGGGTTATGCAAAGTCCATGAAGGACTTGGTCACTAAGAAGAGGTCTATGAATTGTGAAGCTATCAAGATGACACATCAAGTGAGTGCTATTGTGCACTCAATGGCTCCGAAATTGGAAGATCCAGGTGCTTTCACAATCCCTTGCACTATTGGGAGCGCCGACTTTGCCAAAGCTTTATGTGATTAGGGGCCAAGTATCAACTTGATGCACTACTCGGTGTTCAAAACCTTGGAAATTGGGCAACCAAGACCCACATCTATGAGGTTACAAATGGCAGATCGTACTATGAAGAGACCATTGGGTATTATTGATAATGTGTTAGTTCATGTTGATAAGTTCATCCTCCCGGCGGACTTTGTGATTCTTGACTGCGAAGTGGACTATGAGGTGCCTATTATCTTAGGTAGACCTTTCCTTGCTACGGGGAAAGCTCTTATTGATGTGGAAGCCGGTGAGCTCACCTTTCGGGTGGGCGATGAAAGGTGGTTTTCCTTGTGTGCAAATCTATGAGGCAACCGAATAGCAACGAAGTTTGTTCGTTTGTGGACTTAGTCACCGAGGTTAACTGATTTACTTTTTGGCACCCCAACAACAAACAACATCATACAAAGTATAATACTATAAGTGGAGTTTGGGGAGGGTAGTGTGTACGCAGACCTTATCCTTACCCGGAGAGGTAGAGAGGATGTTTCTGATAGACTCGGCTCAAGATAAGGTGGAAAAGAAGAAAAGAAAAAAAAAGAAGAAGAAGAAAGAGGGGGAGAAAGAAAGACGAGGGAGACAAAAGACGATAAGGAAAAGGAGGAGAAAAGGTAGCATCAGATAGTAATAATCACGGAGCAATAATTTTTAGTAAAAGGGAGAAAGAGTAGCATTAAATAGTAACAATGAGGGAGCAACAATTTCCAGTAGCAATTTTTAAAAACAATGGACGAGATTGCTAAGTACCAGATATAATAACAAACTAAAAGGAAATAACTTTCAACCAACAATAAGAATAATACTAGTACTACTGGTAAACATAGGAGAAACTCACAACTACTTGTTAACCTACCACTTTAATCCTCGACCTCCACACCTTCCTATCGCTAGTCATGTCCTCGTTTAAGTGAAGCACTAACATGTCCTGCCTAATTACCTCTCCCCAGTATTTCTTTGGCCTACCCCTGCCATTCCTCAATCCCGCCATGGTCAACCTCTCACACCTCCTGACCGAGGCATCTATGTCTCTCCTTCTCACATGCCCAAACCATCGCAGCCTCGATTCCCGCAACTTGATTTTCACAGATGCCATTCCTACCTTGTCCCTAATTACTTAATTCCTGATCTTTTATTTCCTGGTATGTCCACACATACATCTCAACATCCGCATTTCAGCTACGCTCGTCTTCTGGACATGGGACTTCTTGACGGACCAACGCTCAGCTCCATACAACATAATCGGTCTAACCACCACCCTGTAGAATTTTTCCTTAAGTCTAGGCGACACATTTCTATCACATAAAACCCTCGAAGCTAGCCTTCATCTCATCCAACCCGCTCCAATGCGGCGGGTAACATCCTCGTCAATCTCCCTGTTGCCTTAGATTATAAACCCAAGATACTTGAAACTATCTCTTGTGGGAATGACTTGGGTATCAATCTTTACTTTCACTTCTTATTCATGTCTCTCATCACTGAACTTGTACTCCAAGTATTCAATTTTTGACTTACTCAACTTGAAACCTTTGGACTTCGACATCTGTCTCCAAACTTTCAACCTAGCATTAGCACCCCTTCGCGTCTCGTCAATCAGAACTATGTCGTCAGCAAATAACATATACCATGGCACCCTCTCTTGTATATTTCGTGTCAGCACATCCAATGGTAGGGCAAATAAAAACGGGCTAAGGCATAATCCCTGATGTAACCCCATCTCCATAGGGAAATGTTTCGAGTCTCCTCCCGCTGTCCTCATCCGAGTCTTAGCACCTTCGTACATATCCTTAATCACCTTAATGTACGCTACCGGTACTCCGCTAACCTCCAAACATCTTCATAGCACCTCCCTCGGGACTTTGTCATAAGCCTTCTCAAGGTCAATCAACACCATGTGCAAGTCTTGTTTCCTCTCCCTATACTGCTCCACCAATCATCTCACAAGATTAATGGCTTCTGTAGTTGACCATCCGGGCATAAATCTGAATTGGTTCTCAAAGATAGATATACATGTCCTCACTCTCTACTCCACCGCCCTCTCCCAAACCTTCATAGTATGACTCAGCAGCTTGATACCCCTTTAGTTATTGCAGTTTTAGATATCACCTTTATTTTTATACAACGAAATCATCAAACATATAATATCCTAATAGTTGATACACAGAACTTTATCCACTTTATACATCTTGTACCAAATCCCAACTGATGTAGAGTACTAAATAAAAATTATCAGTTTACATGGTCATAACATAACCCTTCTCCATAAAACATATATCTAGCTTGTATAAAACACATGATTCCCTTTTCTTTAGCCTCCAATCTTGCACCTCATTAGCCATGAGTAATGCATCAGTAATTTATCTCCCTTTTAAGAATGTATTTTGCTACCCAGACACTAATCTTTCCATTACCTTCTTCAATCTCTCTGGCAGCAACTTAGCTATCACTTTATATATGCTTCCAACTATTCTTATGGGTTTAGAGTTTAGGGTTGCACCCTTGGGACTACGGCTATAAATGAGGCATTGCAAGCTTTGGAGAATTTCTAGAATTGGTAAAAATATATGATAGCCCTAGTAAGGTCTTTTTTAATAATATCTCATGACTTTTGGTAAAAAGCCCCGGTAGGCCTTGGTGATGTGCTTTATCTGGAGCACACTGATTAAAAGCTTCTATTGTCTCTTCTTCTTCAAAATCCCTTTTCAACCAAATTTGTTCTTCTACAATTATTCTTCCTTGTAGATAGTGTTCCATTGACGGTCTTCATGTCTCAGTAAATAACTTTTGGTAGAAGTCTAGGATTTCAGCTTTGATTCCTTAAGATTATTCTAATATCCTCCCCCTCACAAGCAACTTACTTATATTATTACATCTTTTATAAGAGTTAGCCATGTATTAAAAATATTTTGTATTTCTATTCCACTTTTTCAACCATAGACATCACAATTTTTGGTGCCAAGATGTTTCCTTTACTTTTGCTATCTTCTCTATTTTCACCAAAATATCTTCCTTTATGCACTTCTCTGGTTGAGATAATGTCCTGGAGTATGCATCCTTGTCTAATCATGTAGTTCTTCTAACATATCTTTCTTCCTCGCATCTAATTTTCCATACTCCTCCCTATTCCACCTACTATATCCCAATTTATTTTTAAAAAATTCTGTTGCAACACATAATCTGGACTTCCTGTTATGTTGTAACTCTCTAACCTCTCCCTGATTTTTTTCTTAAACCCTTCTACCTAGAACCACATGTTTTCGAACTTAAAATATGAATGACTCTGATTTTATTTCCTACATTCAAGGATAACATGTTTATGATCTAAAACTACTCTAGGTAGAACTGACTGTTTGATTACTTTTAATGCTTCATCCTACTCACTAGAAACCAAAAACCTATCTATTATTGATGTTTGTTGGTTGTCTTCCCCTCTGTTATGAATGAAGTTACTAAAGCCCTCCATGGAGCTAGAACTTCTCGAATAATTTCTTCCCCCCTATGAATCTAACTATGTTGAAGTCGGCTCTATGACCCAAGGTCCATCCTATAAGCCTCTTAGAGCAAATAATTCATCCCAGATCTCTTCTCTTTCTTCCCGAGTATGCGACACATACACCCCTATTATGCACCATTGAAAATTTTCTAACAAGCTTTCAAACTTGCATGACAGAGAAAATGTTTCCTGATGTTTATCTACTAATCTACACTGCCTTTTCCCATAATATTACAATACCTCATATGCTTCCTGCTCCTTTTATATCTGCCTATAATGCTCATTTGTTGCCCCATACATGGCGAGCTAAGGAAAATCCCCAATCTTTGTCTCTAGTGTTAAGTTTGGAATTTTAATAATGATAAATAATCTAAAGAAGCCTTGACTAATGACATCTCGTTGTATGCAGATCTGGAAGCAGCGACATTGATGAAAGGAAAGAAGAT
Source organism: Nicotiana tabacum (assembly GCF_000715075.1). Classification (NCBI taxonomy): domain Eukaryota; kingdom Viridiplantae; phylum Streptophyta; class Magnoliopsida; order Solanales; family Solanaceae; genus Nicotiana; species Nicotiana tabacum. Next base: position 112,457,148 of record NC_134103.1, read on the forward strand.
CATACTCAATGGCTATGTATTTTAAACTTTGCTTCACATGGAAAATGAATAAATCAATCAAAGAACAAAGAAGGAAAGTCAATCAGTCAGCCCTGTCAAAGATCGTCAAGCGCGCAAGAATGAAAAGAGAGCTAATCATGGCTAGAGACCAAATCTAGAACAATCTGCGGAAGCTCAAATAAAAGAGAAATGGATGAAGCAATTCGTCAAGTTTAAGGATAAATCTAGCTACCCTTTCAAGCTAGATTCATGAGGCTACCCTTAGGTCTCACTCTTAGATATCTATGCCTCATAAGGAAAGGTCTCCAATAACTACTGTCATACAATCCCAGAAGACAAGGAAACAAAAGACTCGTCGAGCTATAAAGGAAAAAGTAGAAGAACATCCAATAACACGCAACTACATCGTCTGTTTCTACGCCTTTCTAGTTCTTAGTACAAACATTGTATTCTTGAGTCTACAAGTATCGCAAAATATAGGAAGAGTTAGAAAACAAAACGAGAGTTGTGTCAACATTAGAAAGAATCATTGTTGTTGTATATCGTTGGTGGTGAACGTATTAAAACCATAACTGTTGTATACACGTACTAAAAGATCTAAGAGAACCCTTGTGACTCAAGGGAACTAGATATAGGTATCACACCGGTATTGAACCAGTATAAAAATTATTGTGTGTTCTTTACCTTTTTGTCTCCTCAGTTTATTTTTACTGGGATCAATCACTGTGTAAAGTCTAGTCGACTAAATTCCTACATAGTCAACTAAGATTTTTAAATCGATTACAATTCACCCTCATCCCCATCTTGTACTTTTAATTGGTATTAGAGCAGGACTCACGAACATTGCTTAACGACAAGTGAGGAAAAGATCATGGCATCAAACACAGTCGTTGGAGAACTATTTTAAGAAGGAACCTCTCAGGTACGACCCCCTTACTTCAATGGTCAGCATTTCTCTCATTGGAAAGTGTGCATGGAGAACTACACTATGTCATATAACATTAAGGTTTGGAATGTGATCAAAAAGAAAAATCTTTCAATTCCGCCAAAGAAGGATAAAGACGGTCAAATTATAGTATCATCTGATCCTCTTGATTTAGATGATTACACTAAAGAACAATCAGCAGTTATTCAAGTGAATACCAAGGCAAAAAATCTGTTGTACAATGCTATCAGCGGGGAAGAATACGAAAAGATATCAAGCTGTGAAACTATAAATATCAAGATGTGAAACTGCAAAGAAAATATGGGATAAGTTAGAGGTCACATATAAAGGAGCCAACAAAGTGAAAGAGGCAAGGATCAATCTCCTAGTTCGAGACTATAAATTGTTTCAAATTAAGGATGGAGAATCAGTGGAGGAAATGTTTTCTAGGTTCAGCAAAATCCTTGGAGACTTAAAATCCTTTGGAAGACCAATCAAAAGTGGAGAAGAAGTCAGAAAAATTTTGAGAAGTCTTCCCACAATTTGGTAACCCAAAGTCATTGCTTTGGAATATCAGGATCTTGAGTACTTTCCGTCTCCATGAATACATTCTAAATACATTCTAAAGTATGGGAAAGGATCGGGACAATTATTGTTTGGTTTATGTGTATGGACGAAAAACATCATGTTATATGTTGACCAAGTCAACATGAAGGAAGTCTTCGGAGGTTGTCACGTGTCGTCAATAGGATACACTGACCTGACCTCAAAAGGTCGACGTCGTGAGAAGATAGCGGGTCGTCGACAAGGTCGAAGTGATACGATAGAAGATGAGGATGAGGACGAGCACTCCTTTTCGGGAAGCGGTAACGGCTAATTCTAGGATTACTATTCCCTAGAGAATATTCTAGTGAATATTCTTTCCAGTTGTACTATCTAGAGTTTTGTGGCCCATGTACCCTTATAAATAGAAAGATATGTAGTCATAGAGGGGGATTGGATACTTTTGGTAAAGAACAACATATTGACATTCTCTGAAGATTCTCTCTTTATCATATACATACAAAGTTCAACTTTTTACATCTTTATCTATCTTTTCTTCTCCGATCCAAGAAGAATCGGAATATTCAAAGGCTTATCATCATCCATCATTGTCAGAGGAATTATTGGAGAATCTCACCTTTGTCGGGTGACTTCTACTCATTTATTTACTTAAATGTCATTTATTGTTATTCATTGCTCTATTTCATACTCTTGAGTCATTTATTACACCATTATTGCTATTATTTATTACCATCTAACAGCACACATGGGATATTTTCTATAAATATACTTGATCTATCATTTGGATATTAATATTGGTTAAGATTAATAGCTTGTTTGGCCAAGGTTCTAAAATCAACTTATTTTGAGAAGTGCTTTTCTCAAAAGTACTTTTTTAAAAAGTATTTTTTGGTGAGAAGCAGTTTGTGTTTGGCTAATTAATTTGAAAAATACTTTTGAGCAGTATTTAGTGTTTGGCCAAGCTTTTGAGAAACTGCTTCTAAGTGTATTTTTTTCAAAAGTGCTTCTCAGAAAAGTGATTTTGGAGATAAGCTACTTTTTTCTACTTCTCAAAAACTGCTTCTGTTTCTCTTCAAAAGCATTTTTTTTCCTTCCAAAAGCTTGGCCAAATACCTCAATTTTTGGCCAAAAAAAATACTTTTGGCCCAAAAAAAGGCTTGGCCAAACAGGCTATAACCCTATTTCATTACAAATCTAATTGTATAAACCTAGATCTAAATTTTGGATCATACATTATGTACATTTATGATTTATCTCCATTAGAGTCGTTGATAAGAAATACAAGACTCCATTAGAGTCAGGAGTATGTTCTTAAAGAGTTTGACTGCAAAAGTGAAGAAAATGATTGAGGGCCCATTAACGAGGGACGAAAGTAGAATTTGGGCTTCAGATAATGGCCCACTAGTCCTAAAGCTGGTTGGATAGCCCAAATGTTGCTGCTAGGCACCTAAACCTCTACAGAATTTTGTCTATATATATCAAAGGTCAATTGTTATAGGGCACACTTGCATTAGATCTGGTGTTTGGCAGGAATCTTTCAAGTTTAGATGGAGGTTAATGACAGTGTAAAGAAATTTAAAGAATTAGTATTAATTTTAGATAATCACTAAGGGGTTTGGCCGAAGGTATAAGAGTAGTGCTGAATATAGTGTATTTACAATGTTTGTATTAGTAATGCTGGCATTAGTTATGCTGAAATTATCTGTTATCCGTTATTTGATTTAGTGTATTAAAGCATTGCATAATTTCTTCAAAAAACTAGTTGTTTACAAAAAATACCCTCCACATTATTTAACTTTGTACACTTTGAGGGATTTGAGGGGAAATTATGCCTTAAACCATGCTTATGCAAGTATTAAAAACCCTTGCATTGCTAATACTATGATTTGTTATGTATTAATTATACACGGAATAATACCAAATAGGATATATAACTAAGCATACATTATAGGTAACAAAATGATATGAGTCCAAATAAAACGAAACAGATAATAAGATAATACAACTAACTTCAACTTAGTTTAAAAGTGAGTCGTCACAATATGTCGTTCATGTAGAAGTAGATTGATGATTTATACAACTAATACACAACAAATTAAAATATTTATGCAAAATGAATAAAGGCAAATGAAAGGGGTAGTCCATTGACACAATGAATAAAGGCTGCTCAAAAGATTCTTGCTTGTTTGTTGAAATTAGGAGACTCATGACCAACTGGCTCCTACCCCACGAAAAATACTGCTAAATAATATTTACTTGGCATTTTAATTATAACTTTATTTATTGATCAAAAAGAATTTTTCATTTTAAATATAACTATAATACAATACTTTTAGAAAGTGAACAAACACTAGTTGGTGGTAGATGATGAAATGAATGAGATTCAACAAAAGTTATAACATATTTGGATATGGTTATGAGTTTCCAAATCTAAAACAGTAACTGTCTTTTCACTCAATGTACGGCCATCTTCATCTACTCGTACAATATCCTTAATCATTTGCCGTGCCAATGCTAAAGAAGAAGTATGGTTTAAGTGGCAATGGGTCCAACCGAATGAAGCCTGAAGTGAAATCTCGTTAGCTTAATATTATTTGATATATATATATATATATATATATATATATATATATATATATATATATATATATATGAGTCGAGCTTATTGTGGGATTATATTGGATTGTTGTTGTTAAGTCGAGCCAGTGAGTTCCGAGCACCATAGATCTAGTGAAGAGGAGTTCACTTTATAGGTGAAGAATTTTTAGGTTAAATGGGAAAGATGCAAAAGTAAGGGTGGCATGTGGGCCGATTAGGACCGGATCCGACCCATGACCGCAAGCCCAAATGGGGGTGGGCCTAAACGGTCCTAACCGGATAGGACCGGGACCGTGGGGAGGTGGGCTGGGTAGTGGGCCGGTCCCATAGGCGAGGCCCGCGAGATCGGGACCGGTTGGACCGGGACCTACTGAAAAGTGGGCCGATTCAAGCGGGCCTATCCGGGCCCAACGGCTAATATTTTTAAAAAAATAAATCTGCCACATTATAGCCGTTATGGCATTTAAAATATGGCCGTTTTACCTGTCAAAATAGCCATTTAACCCCCCAACTTTGTTTTAACCCCAATCTTTTTATAATTACACTATATATATATATATATATATATATATACTATACTATACTATACTATATGTACATCTTATATATCTTATATACTATATATATAATTCGTTTGTTAAACAAACAAGATGTTGATCAGTATAACTATCTGCATGTTGGTATGGTTCAAATTGCTTTTAAACCATTAACCCTTAAAGGGTTACCAGAGATATTTTTAGCGGCTCTTAGAGATGCTAGAAACTTGAATTTTAGACAGTCTCTAATGGGTTCGATTGAATCTACTGTGGCCTATGGTCCAGTATATTTTAATACTCAATCCAATCTTTAGTTATCTCTTTCTGATGTTAATATACTTGATGCATTGACATTAAATGTGAAAACACATGGTTATAATTATGCGCCTGGATCTGAACTTATATGTTTATCGTATAGAATTTAGTTAAATTACTATCTACGTTAAATCCTAGATGTAAATTATATGATACATCCGATCAGACTATATTGGTGGAACCCAATTTTGCAAAGTCTAAGGTCACCACGAGGAGACTTATTAAGTGGGAAGAAATTAAGTGGCCAACTACTTGAACTTTGGATTCGGTTATATCCCCAAGTCAAATAACAAATGTTGTCACTAATACTGAATATTCTCATATTATTCAAAATCTGGATGGTAGGATTTGCATTCAATTTGATGATAATAGTCCCACTTATAATAGGCAGTCATTTTCTAATAATAAACTTTTGCCTGCTATTAGTCCGAATTATAAAAAGTATTCATTTTCTAATCATAGATTGTTGCATGTTATTCAACATATTTCTCATGTTGAACCAGTTTATGTACCAGCTCGAAATCGTGTTGCATCTTTGCACACTATTTCTACTAAAATTGGTGATAAGCTTGTTGAAAGGGTTAAAATTAACCCTCAAACAAATATTGTTCCGGATAATGATAATATTTTTCTTCTGCATCCGAAATAGATTTTGACCCAAATGAAGTTTAAATGATTCCTCACAAAATTGGTTTTAGTCCAGGATCAAAGGCAAGAAAATATGTTCAAAAGGATTTCTTTAGTGATAAATGAAACCGATTTAAAACTTGATTTGTTGACACTTATAGTAAAGAAAATTTTAATAATATTTCACAAGAGTTTTATGAAACTTGTGCTTTACATAATCAAATTATGTATTTTGTTCCCTGATTTATAGTCACCTATTTACCATTATACATAAAGGTTTTAGAAAGATCTTATAAAGATGGGAGTGGTAATATTTTTAAAGCTATATATCCACCTCAATCACCTTTTGTTTTACCTAATAATACAGGTATTACTTTCATTGCATTTCAAAAATTTATTGAAGAAGATGTTGCCGCAGTCAGCATCGCCGAAATTAATAAACTGATTTCTCAAAATAATTATTTGAGTTTATATGTCAAAGTTTTGAGTGAACATATAAATTCTCTTGATAAAAAACTTGACGAATTAACAGTTTTGATAAAAGAAATGAGTGCTAACAAATCCGATATTGCTTCTACTTCTGAAAGTAAATCAGACACTCAAATTGTTCTTACTCATGTTCAAAGAACTCCTAAGATTCAGGATTTTAAATTCAAATCGTTAAATGATTTAGAAGAACTTCTTGATAAAAAGTTATCTGGTTTAAATATCAAACCAATTGATTTATCAAAAAAATTATTGATAAATTAGAAACCAATTCTGATTATAAAAATAAAATTTGTTCAAAGTTTAATAAACTCAGAGGTTATCCCAAAAAGAATAATAGGTATGTTGATAAACCCAAGATGCAAACTCATTATTATAATCGTCCTACTCCTCAAGATGTGTTAATAGAAGAACGAGATTGGAATCAGACTAATACGTCTTATAGTAGTTCCGAAATTTATGAATGAAATCTTGATGGTTTGACTGATAGACAATTAACTATTCTTGTGCATAGAATGCTTATGTATGCAACTATTTGTAAAAGTGTGAAAAATACAGATAGAACTATTTGCAAAATAATTATTGCAGGTTTTACTAGCCAACTTCGTGGTTGGTGGAATACTTATTTAACTGTTGATGAAAAGGCTTCGGTTATTAATGCAATAGCCACTGACGAAGGAGTTGATAACTTAGGCATGGCTCTAGTAAAAAATAGAGAAGATGTTGTTTATGTCCTTATTCTTACCATATTAGAACATTTCAATGGTAGATTTACCAATCAGTATGAGACAGTCCGTACTCTACTTAATAGTCTTAGATATAGGACCTTAGGTGAGTTTAGATGGTATAAAGATACCTTTATAAGTAGGGTTATGGAATTACCCGAAAATAAGTATGAACATTGGAAAGCTAAGTTTATAAATGGCATTCCCTCCTTATTTGCTGAAAGAGTAAGAAAAACTCTAAGGGGTAGCTACGGTGAAATTCCTTATAAGGATTATACCTATGGAAAACTGATAGGAGTTTGCACACAAGAAGGATTAAACTTGTGTAATGAGTTGAAATTGTCTACACAGCTTAAGAAAGATAAGCTTAAGGAAAAATCTCAATTAAGAGACTTTTGTGCCCAGTTCGGTTTACCCGAGACTTCTGCTCATAGCAAGAAGAAGAAACACAAGTATCATAGATACCCTAACCCTGATAGTCCATATAAGAAAAAAAGGTCTAGATATAGATCTAAGGAAGAACGTGATACTAGAAATAGCTATCGTAAGTTTTAGAGATTTACGAAAAATAGGTCTAAGAAGGATCTTGCTGACCTGTAGTGTTATAAATGTGAAAATTTTGGCCACATAGCTCCAAATTGTAAGCTTCAAAAGTTAAAAACCTTAGAGATTGACAGTGAGTTGCATGATAAGATTTATGGTTTGTTATACACATCTGGATCGGAATCAAATTATGATTCTTATTCGGCATCTGATGATGAAGTTGATTTACTTGATTTATCTAATAGTGATAAAGCTTTAGATAATGCTTGCACAACTTGCCAAGGTAATACATGTACTTATAATAATGATGAATTTTATAAATTACAATCACAATTTCAAGACTTTAATATAAAAACTATCACCTCTGATAATGTGATAGAACTTTTAAAAGAAGTTACTGATGAAAAACTTCGAGAAAAAATTATAAATTTAGCTGCAAGTACAAGTTCAAATTTTTCAAAATCTTTTGAAAACTCAAAAAATGAATTTGAATATTCTGCTTCTTATTCTTTATTAGAGGTTAATAACCCTCTTATAACTAAAAATACAACTTCAATAAGAGATTCTTCTTTCGACGATTTAAAGGTTGAATTTGAAAAATTAAAAAAAAGAGATCAATTCTCTTAAACAAAATCAAGTGATTTGTGATCACAGGATTACTCAGATTGAGAAAATCAATTCTCTAGCTGAGAAATCCAATGACAAAAACAAAGGTATTTCTGAAAATGATATTGAGGAAGAATCTATTAGTCTTAATTCTAAACATGATATATTTTTGGAAATGATGCAAATTATTACTGCCCATAAATGGTATGTTAAATGTACTATTTTAATTGATAATATTTTTTCTATTACAAATATTGCTATGATTGATAGTGGAGCTGATGTTAGCTGCATTCAGGAAGGTTTAGTGCCTACTAAATATTTTTAAAAAACTACTCATATGGTTAAATCTGCATCAGGTCATGCTTTAGATATAAAATATAAATTGCCTAATACGAGTATTTGTCAGAATAAAGTTTGCATTCCGCATTTCTTTTTCTTGATTAAAAACCAGTTATATCCTCCCATTATACTTGGAACACCTTTTATTAACGTTATTTATCCTTTTACTAGCATAGACTCGAAAGGTTTTACATCTACTTATAAGGATAAAAAAATAAGTTATACTTTTGTTACAGATCCCATAACTAGAGATATAAATATTTTAATTGATATTAAGCAAAGACATATTGATTCTTTACAATTATAATTATTTAGTATGAATATATTTGATATTTTAAAATTCACTAAAGTACAGAAAAAGATTAAATTGATTTTCGAACAAATTGCTATTGATATTTGTGCTGATCATCCTAGTACTTTTTGGAATCGAAAAAAGCATATTGTCACTCTTCCATATGAAGATAACTTTTCTGAGGATGATATCCTTAATAAATCTCGACCTTGTCAGATGAACGCTAAATTGGTAGAATTCTGCAAAAAAAAAATTGATAATTTATTACAAAAGGGTTTGATAAAACCTTCAAAATCTCCGTGGTCTTGTACCGTTTTTTAAGTTAATAATGCTGCAGAAAAGGAACGTAGCGTTCCTAGATTGGTTATAAATTATAAACCTTTGAATAAACATTTAAAGTGGATAAGGTATCATATCCCCAACAAAAAGGATTTGTTATCAAGATTATATGGTGCTAATATATTTTCAAAGTTTGATTTAAAATGTGGTTATTGGCAGATTCAAATATTTAAAGAGCATACTTATAGAACTGTTTTTAATGTTCCATTCAGGCAATATGAATGAAATGTTATGCCTTTTGATTTAAAAAACGCCTCTTCTGAATTTCAAAAAATCATGAATGATATATTTAATCCATATCTGGATTTCATCATTATTTATATTGATGATATTTTGATATTATCTAAAACATTTGAAATACATATTAAGCATCTAGATATTTTTAAAAGAATTATTATACAAAATGATTTAGTTATTTCAAAACTAAAAATGAGTTTATTCCAAACTGATGTTCGATTTTTAAGACATTATATCTGTCAAAGAAAATTAACTCCGATTCAAAGATCTATTGACTTTGCATCAAACTTTTCTGATATTATTACCGATAGAACTCAGTTACAAAGGTTTTTGGGAAGTTTAAATTATATATCCCCATTTTATAAAAAATTATCTTGTGATCTGGCCCCATTATATGATAGGCTGAAAGATGATCATAAAAAACCTTGGACTAATAGTCATACCATTTTAGTTAAAAATATTAAGCAAAGGGTAAAAGTTTTACCTTGTTTAACCATTGCTAATTCTGCATGACAAAAGATTGTCGAGACGGATGCGTCTAATATTGGTTACGGAGGGATATTGAAATAAATAAATCCCAATGATAATTGTGAATACTTGATAAGATTTCACTCTGAAAATGGACTAAAGCCCAGAAAAAATATGCTACTGTGGCTCATGAAATGTTAACTATTGTTAAATGTGTTTTAAAATTCCAAAATGATTTATATAATCAAAAGTTTTTGATAAAAACTGACGTCCAATCTGTTAAATATATGTTTAACAAAGATTTTAAACATGATGCCTAAAAGTTAATATTTGCAAAATGGCAGGCTCAATTAGCCCCTTTTGATTTTGAAATTCAGTATAAAAAGGGAACTGATAACTCTCTGCCAGATTTTTTATCTCATGAATATTTGCAGGATGGATCCTCCATGGGTCAGAAGTAGAGGTAGAAGAAGGGGGAGATCGTCCCCACATTCCCAAGGGAGATCATCTCCGTCATACTCTCAAGGATCGTCATACGGATCCTCATCAAACTCCCCAATTATACAAATGGAAAAAAGGAGTTTAGTAAATGAGAAGATATTTCTCAAAGGCGAATCTTCGTCAGGTCCATCTGTTCATCTAGAAGATATTCCAGAAGATAATTCATTATACGCACATTTGCAAGCATATTTGACTGCTCAAAAGTAAAGTGATACCTTTGCCTCAATTACCAAAGAGGACAATGATGATATTAAGTCCTACGAAAAATTACTTAAAAAGGAAATGATATTTCTTTTAGAAAATACTGAGATTCAGAGGAAAGAAGAGCCATGGAAGATATTCCAAAGGTACTTGATAAATGGATTATATTATCCGGGTGAGTCATACAAAATCCATTCTTACTATGAGACTATTCTCACCAGTGTAGGCGGTGCAGAATTTCAGCATTTTTCCGGTAATAGCACAGACGAGAATGTTTATAACTTCTCAAAAATTATTATCAAACAGATTATATCAGTTGAAGATTGGGGTATATCTACAATGAAAGAGAAGCAAATAAGCCTTAACAAAACTCATATGAATTTTACTTATTGGGATTATATCCAAGCTTTTGATAAAGTGCTATATTATAATAATGATAGACAGAAGCACACTTGGTTCATAAAAGTATGTGCAAAAATATTTACTGAACCGATTCCTAATTGGTTTTTACATTGGTGGTCATACCACGGTCCAACAGTCAGAATATTACCTGATCCATTTCTTATGTTATACAAAGAATGGACAAAAGTTTCACCAGCTTTAAATGAGTTATACCACACAGATCATATATGTTATTTAGAAACAATTGACCAAATATACTTCTTTCTAGAATTCTCTATTCCATGGATTCATAAGTGGACTCAGGAGTTGGGATTCACTGAAGAACAAATTCCTTGTTTATACATGACTTTTTATAATAATTTCTGGGATAAATTGATGAAAAAGGATCCCAAAACAAAGTTGTTATACGGTCAAGAACTCTTGGATTCCAATAAAATAAAAATCCAAGAATATTCAAACCCCAAAAGGAAAAAATTGATGATAACTCAGTTCGGCACATTGCCAGAAGAATCTCTTTTCAAGAAGGAGATTAAGATGAAATGATTAATGATTATCTGGAAGAAGTAAAAAGAAATTTGCTTCGCTCGATCAACCAATATGAAAAATCTGACACTCGATGCAGAGTGAAACTAGCAACGATGATATTGCGGATGATTCTCAGCCTATTGAAATAGATAAGATATTATCTAATGATGCCATACAAAATGCGGAAGAATTCCTCCAAAAGATGAAGAAATTAGAAAAACAACCTGGACTATGATATTTGTGGTCAACTATAGTAATAGCTGCCCGGGACCTACAGCACAGTAAAGCCGTCGGGGACCCCGCTCAGCAGTAGATACACTGTTTCAACAGTAGAAACACTGTTTGTACAGTAGAAACACTGTACAGGGACCCAGAATGTGGGACCCTCTTTTACTGTTTTAAGATTCTTTTTTTTCTTATTTATAGGCACATTCATTCGAGAGAAGGCATCAGCCTTTAGACTCTCTCTCTTGTAATTACTCTCTTGTACTTATTTTTCTGAAGTAAATAAAATCTCGCGTTCATCGGACTCAGGCCTTGCATTCCGGCCTTAAGAGATATTTATTTTATTTTGTTAAATATTTCAAGTCTCTCCTCTCCAGCCGTGACTATGTCCGGCTGGGAAATTTCATATCAAACCATGAAAGATCTGGACTCTATCAAAATATAAAGGATTTTTTATACAGTTTCTTGGCTTGGTTCCTGTCACGACCCCAAATTCCCTCCGTAGGATGTCGTGATGGCACCTAGTCTCTAAGACTAGGTAAGCCTATCAATGCGGAATAATAATAAATATCTGAAATAATTAAACTATAATTCAAATAATTTCAACTCCCAAAACCCGGTAGAAATAAGTCACAAGCTTCTAAGAATTTATTCTCTATGTCTCTATACATCAGAGTCTAAAGAAAATAAGGAAGACAAGATAGTAAGATAGAAGGGGACTCCGAAGTCTGTGTACGCTAGCAGATATACCTCGAAATCTCTTCGTACAGCTAGTTTACTGATACGTGATCTGATAAGATGTACCTGGATCTGCACAAAAAAATATGCAGAAGCGTATTATGAGTACACCACAGCGGTACCCAGTAAGTGACAAGCCTAACCACGGTAGAGTAATGACGAGATCAGGTCAGGACCTACTGGAGAATAAATAATGGCATGGTAAAATATTTAAACAATATTATAAGATAAAATGACAATAAAAATGAATCAAGTAGTATGTCACATTTAATTACATCAAATAATGGCAAATAAATACCTCGTGGAAACAAAATAGAATTCTTTCCAACTTTAAGAAAATCACAACAATAATCAAAGGCAAATGCGGCCATAAATCAATATCAACAAGGGCACTCCCGAGTTACCGCCTCGTAGTCCCAAATCATAAACAAATTCACAATATCTCATTTCCTTATCTCACCGCGGGAGCCTTCACAATTTATTTGAAAGAAAATATTTTTTTCCGAAATAGCATCCCGCGTTTTAACCATCCTTATCACACCGCATGACTTCTAGTAGTTCCCCCTACTAGCCACGCGTATCAAGCCACCCTTATCTCACCGCATGCGTTTCAATACCCAGACCTTATACCACCGCATACGTATCAATATCACAATATATCACAATTTGCACCTCAAGTGCTCAAATAATTTAACTTGCCAAAATAATTCAACAACAATATTTTTTTACAATAAAGAGCTCACTGCTCATACCAAATTGAATCATCAATAATATTTTTTTCACAATAAAGAGCTCATGGCTCATGTCAAAATAATTCAACAATAATATTTTTTCACAATAAAGAGCTCACGGCTCATGTCAAAATAATTCAACAATAATATTTTTCAACAATAAAGGGCTCACTGCTCCATCACAATGAGTACGAAAATCTTATAAAAATATTCAGGAGTAAATAATTCAGGAAAATAATATTTCAAAATCTTTAATACGTTGTTTCAATATCAAGTTTAAAAATGTCAAATACTTCATATTAATAATATTTAATTTAAAGAAAATCAACCTTCAAATAATGCACAGAATAAAAGAAACCAAGTTCCAACTAAACAGATAAAATAATTAGCAGGAAAAGGTCAGGCAAATTTAAAAATATAAATATTAAATCAATAATGAAGAATATAACAAAATAAAATAATTTAATTAATGCGCAACAGTGATCTACACAATTTAAAACATAATCTTTCATATTTACCCTGTGTACACACTCGTCATCTCGTGTACACGACTTTTGACACATTACAATTATCAATCCTAGGGGAATTTTCCCTACACAAGGTTAGACAAGTGATTTACCTCGACTTGCTCCAATTTAACCAAGTATTATGCTTTTTCCTCGATTTTTCGACTCCGATCGACTCGTATCTAGTCATAATTAATTCGATACAGTCAACAAAAATTATAGTAATCAATTTCATAAGAAAATATTAAATTTTTTAATAAAATCCGAAATTAGCTCAAAATTTGTCTGTGGGGCCCACATCTCGGAATTCGGCGAAACTTACAAAATCCGACAACCCATTCAATTACGAGTCCACCCATACTGATTTTATCAAATTCTGATAACAACTCTACCTCCAAATCTTAAATTTTCATTTTTGAAAGATTTTGCAAAAATCTTGATTTTTCTTCCATAAATTCATGGATTCATGATGTAAATGAGTATGGAATCATGAAATATAAACAATATAGGATAAGGAACACTTACCCCAATATTTTCCTGTGAAAATCGCCCAAAAATCGCCCAAGAACCGTGCTCCAAAAATCCAAAACGAAATGAACATTTTTGGTACTTAAGTTTCTGCTCATCCGTCACTAAAAGTACATTTTCCGTCACTAAAAGTCCATTTTCCGTCACTAAAAGTCCACCAGAAACTACTCTACCAGCCTTCCTTTAATCGATCATAACTTTATGTACAAATGTCCAAATGATGAATGGTTATACTTTCTGGAAACTAGAATCAAACAACTACAACTTTTGTGTTTTGCACATTTTTATATTCCTTATGAATTACGAGATATAAGCTTCCAAAATCGGCTCCACGCATCAGAATTTCTGGCGAAGCTGCTCTACCAGCCTTTATTCAATCCATCATAACTTTTTGTACAAATGTCCAAATAATGAATGGTTTAACTTTCTAGATACTAACATCAAACGACTATAACTTTCATGTTTTGAACATTTTCCGATTACTTATGAATTGCGAGATATAAGCTTCCAAAATTGGCTCCACGCACCAGAAATTTCTGACGAAATTTCTGCAGATTTCCAGCAACCCTCTTTGTCCGAAATCCATTCCGTTTACCTTCCGAAATCCACCCGAGACCCTCGGGACCTTAACCAATTATTCCAACATGTCCCAAAATACAATATGAACTTAGTCGAGGCTTCAAACCACATCAAACAACATCAAACCGACGAATCGCACCTCAAATCAAAATCTATGAACTTTGAACTTTCAAATTCTATATCTTGTGCCGAAACACATCAAATCAATTCGGAATGACTTTAAATTTTGCACACAAGCCATAAATGACATAACATACCTATTCCAATTTCTAGAATCGGATTCCGACCTCGATATAAAAAAGTCAACCCCCCGGTCAAGCTTCCTAAAATTTTAACTTTTGGCATTTCAAGCCTAATTCCACTACGGAGTTCCAAATAAAATTTCGATCATGCTCCTAAGTCCAAAATCACCATACGGAGCTGTTAGAATTATCAAAATTCTATTCCGGGGTCGTTTGCACATAATTTGATATCCGGTCACTATTTGAACTTAAACTTTTAATTTTTATCAAAATTCCATATCTCGTGCTAGGGACCTCGAAATTTGATTCCAGGCATACGCCTAAGTCCCAAATCACGATACGGACCTACCAGAACTGTCAAAACACTGATCCGAGTCTGCTTGTTAAAAATGTTGACCAAAGTCAACTCAGTTGAGTTTTAAAGCTCTAATTCACATTTTAATTCATTTTTCATCTGAAAACTTTCCGAAAAATTTTACGGACTGCGCACGCAAGTCGATGAATGATAAATAGTACTTTTTGAGGTCTTAGAATACAAAATTAATTATTAAATTTAAAGATAACATTTTGGGTCATCACATTCTCCACCTCTAAAACAAACGTTCGTCCTCGAACGGAGTTAGAAAAAGTACTTAAGCTGGTGAATAAGTGTAGATAACAGCTGCGCATATCATGCTCGGTCTCCCAAGTCGCCTCCTCGACCGGATGACCCCTCCACTGAACCTTCACGGAAGCAATGTTCTTTGACCTCAACTTTCGAACATGCCTATCCAAAATAGTCATTGGTTCCTCAACATAAGATAGATCCTTGTCCAACTGAACCGAACTGAAATCTAACACATGAGACGGATAGCCGTGATATTTTCGAAGCATGAAAATATGGAATACTGGATGAACCGCAGAGAGACTAGGTGGTAGTGCAAGTTTGTAAGCCACATCTCCAACTCTCTCAAGAATCTCAAAAGGCCCAATATACCTAGGGCTCAAATTTCCCTTCTTCCCGAACCTCATCACACCCTTCATAGGCAAAACCCGGAGCAATACCCGCTCACCAACCATGAATGCAACATCACGAACCTTCCGATTTGCATAACTCTTCTGTCTAGATTGGGCTGTACGAAGTCAATCCTGAATCAACTTAACCTTTTCCAAGGCATCCTGAACCAAGTCTGTACCCAATAGCCTAGCCTCGCCCGGTTCGAACCAACCCACTGGGGACCGGCACCGCCTACCATACAAGGCCTCGTACAGAGCCATCTAAATGCTTGACTGGCAACTGTTATTGTAAGCAAACTCCACAAGTGGTAAGAACTGATCCCAAGCACCCCCAAAACCTATCACACACGCACAAAGCATATCCTCTAGTATTTGAATAGTGCGTTCAGACTGCCCATCCGTCTGAGGGTGAAATGTTGTACTCAACTCCACATGAGTACCCAACTCTCGATGTACAGTCCTCCAAAACTGTGAGTTAAACTATGTATCCCGGTCAGAGATGATAGATACCGGTACACCGTGAAGTTTGACAATCTCGCGAATATATACATGAGCCAGCTGCTCTGAAGAGTAAGTAGTAATCACAGGAATGAAATGAGCTGACTTGGTCAATCTATCCACAATCACCCAAACTGCATCGAACTTCCTCCGAGTCCGTGGGAGCCCAACAATGAAATCCATAGTGATCCGCTCCCATTTTCATTCTGGAATTTCCAACTTCTGAAGCAATCTACCTGGTCGTTGATGCTCATATTTCACCCGCTGACAATTTAGGCACCGAGCTACATATTTCACTATGTCTTTCTTCATCCGCCTCCACCAATAGTGTTGTCTCAAGTCTTGATACATCTTTGCAGCACCCGGATGAATGGAATACCGTGAACTATGAGCCTCCTGGAAAATCAAGTCGTGCAAACCATCTACATTTGGCACACATAGCCTGCCCTGCATCCATAATACATCTTCATCTCCAATAGTGACTTTCTTGGCATCGCAGTACTGAAATGTGTCCTTAAGGACAAGCAGATGAGGGTCATCATACTGACGTTCCATGATACGGTCATAAAGAGAAGACTGAGAAACCACACAAGCCAAAACTCGACTCGGCTCAGAAACATCCAATCTGACAAATTGGTTGGCCAAGGCCTGAATATCCAAGGCCAAAGGCCTCTCTGCTACCGGTAAATATGCTAAGCTGCCCAAACTCTCCACCTTACAACTCAAGGCATCGGCCACTACATTGGCCTTCCCAGGATGATAGAGAATGGTGATATCATAATCCTTAAGCAACTCCAACCATCTTCGTTGCCGCAAATTAAGATCCTTCTGTTTAAACAGATGTTGTAGACTTCGGTAATCGGTGTAGACCTCACAATGGACACACGTACAAATAATGCCGCCAAATTCTTCAAGGCACGAACAATAGCTGCTAATTCAAGGTCGTGGACCGAATTTTTTTCTCATGCATCTTTAACTGTCTGGATGCGTAGGCAATCACCCTACCGTCTTGTATCAACATCGCGCCGATACCAATACGTGACGCAAGATATAAGCTTCCAAAGTTGGCTCCACGCACCAGAAATTTCTGGCGAAATTTCTACAAATTTCCAGCAACCCTCTTTGTCCGAAATCCATTCTGTTTACCTTTCGAAATCCACCCGAGACCCTCGGGACCTTAACCAATTATTCCAACATGTCCCAAAATACAATACGAACTTAGTCGAAGCTTCAAACCACATCAAACAATATCAAAATGACGAATCGCACCTCAAATCAAAATCTATGAACTTTGAACTTTCAAATTCTATATCTTGTGCCGAAACACATCAAATCAATTCGGAATGACTTCAAATTTTGCACACAAGTCATAAATAATATAACAGACCTATTTCAATTTTCATAATCGGATTCCGACCTCGATATCAAAAAGTCAACCCACCGGTCAAACTTCCCAAAATTTCAACTTTTGGCATTTCAAGCCTAATTTCACTACGGACTTCCAAATAAAATTTCGATTATGCTCCTAAGTCCAAAATCACCATACGGAACTGTTGGAATTATCAAAATTCTATTCCGGGGTCGTTTGCACATAATTTGATATCCGGTCACTATTTGAACTTAAACTTTTAATTTTTCAACAAAATTTCATATCTCGGGTTAGGGACCTCGGAATTTAATTTTGGGTATACGCCTAAGTCCCAAATCACGATTCGGACCTACCGAAACTGTCAAAATACTGATCCGAGTCCGTTTGTTAAAAATGTTGACCAAAGTCAACTTAGTTGAGTTTTAAAGCTCTAATTCACATTTTAATTCATTTTTCACCTGAAAACTTTTCGAAAAATTTTACGGACTGAGCACGCAAGTCGATGAATAATAAATAGTGCTTTTCGAGGTCTTAGAATAAAAAATTAATTATTAAATTTAAAGATAATATTTTGGGTCATCACAGTTCCGAGATGGTGATACAGTCAAATCTAGCACTACTCTTATTGGCTTTGCCTTAGTGGCTCCGTCTAGCAAGCCGTGGACCTTAGCCCGTTGAAAATGTTAAAAAGGGCGTCATTTCTCATGGTTAGAACCGCTAGACACATGGGCTCAATAAGAGTATGTATTAGATCTGGACAGGCCCCTTGCTTGGGTAAAAGGGTAACCCTTCCATACAGTCATCAAGCTATACGAAAATTCTTATATATTTCGGTTCTTATGTCCTTTTAAAATTAAGGGTACTAAATTTAGCTAGATCTGGATGGCTGTGTGTGTGTGTGTGTGTGTGTGTGTGTGTGTGTGTGTGTGTGTGTATATATATATATATATATATATATATATATATATATATATATATATATATATATATATATATATATATATATATATATATATATATATATACAAATATAGCTTATTTTTGTCTTTAAATTTGAATTAAAAATTTTAGGTCACAATTCTATAATATAATTTACAAGGAATTGCCTTAGATATTTTTATTACCATTTTTTTCTCTAACTTCTAAATTTTTTTTTAAAAAATAGAAAGTATCTGTTGGGCCCACTTAGGCTCGGGACCGTTAGTTCGTGGTCCCGGTCCAATTCCAACAAGAAGCTCGCGAAGCCCGGAACCACTTAGGACCGGGCCCACGAAGCCCACTTAGGACCAGGCCCGGCCCATATGTCACCCTTAGGCGGAAGAGAACGCCTTGTGAGTTGTGAGTAAATGCCTTAAAATGTGTTAAATTTCTATTTTTGTACATCAAAGTGAAAATTTTCCTTTATGATTTTGTAAAACATTTAAATACGTCATTTGTCAAATTATGGGGAAAAAAAAGTTAACTCATGGTCCCGGGCTAAACGAGCCGGGCCCGCGGTCCTAACGGGATAAATGGGCCCAACGGCTAAGCAGTATTTTTTAAAAAAAATTAAATAGAAAATTGATTATCGTTTTGAATTGACGAACAACTTGTTGAAAATTGATTATCGTTGAACACTTGAAGACTACAATTCACCAACTTCACAATTTTTTCACAAATTGTAACTTTAATTTTTTTTGACTATTTTTTGGAATAAAGTAAGTAATAGTAGCAACCTCACAATTTTTTCACTATTATTTTTATAAAGTAAACAATTGTAGCAAGTATAGAAGAAAATTAGAGAGAGATTTTGATAGATTGATATTGATTTTGTAAGAAAATGAAAGAATGAGGGGGTATTTATAGTAAAAAATAGGGAAAAAGTATAATAATAAAATGTTTGGGGATAAAACTAAGTTTGGGGGTTAAATGGCTATTTTTAAAATAGTCAACGATTATTTTTTAAACCCCAACAGCTCTTTTTTTCAAAAGCCAAACGGCTCTTTTTTAAAAAAAAAATATCAGTTGGGCCCGTTTGGCCTGCCAAGGGACCGGTCTGCTCCCGGTCCTGGTCTCTTGGCGGGCCAAACGGGCCCGATCCTAACGGTTCCTAGCTAAGAACCGGCCCACAAGACCAGTTCGAGCCCACCTCTAGCAGCCTAACGGTCCCAATCCGTTTAGCCCACTTAGTCCGTGGGTCTGGGCCGATCCCGAACCCGATCCGGCCCACTTGCCACCCTTAACGTATATATTCAAAGGTAGTTTATATTGAGTGTGCAAAAATGCACACAACTCCATGTATTCTAACATTAAGATAATTATAAAGTGATATACTCGAATACACTATCTTGTTCCTCTTTAGGTTTTATTTTGTGCTAGTGATTGAACCATTGTTTCCACTTGCAACAACTTTAATGATGGGATAGCCCTCTTTTGTCCTTTTGGCATGCGGAACCGATAATAAAGAACGAGGCAAAAGGTAAATGCGCTCTACAACAAAAAATGTATTACTGTTATTTAAAGAACTTTATTAAAAACAGATAACGGCGAACCATAGTCTATTCTTTATACAATCCTAATATTCTTCCACCAATGCATTAAAAGGCATCTTACGCAAATAAATGTATATTTCATTTCACGTAGAATTGGCCTAATATTAAATTGAAGGTATATCTTTGTTATTTTTAAAACTTCAGACTCAAAATGTTTGTGACTTTTTCTGTCATGAGATTCATAGTAATAGTGCTTTGAGTAATAAATTTCAAATATTGCAACCTATGGATATGTATGAATTAGAATAGAATAAAATCCTAATACAAAACAAATACGATCTGATATTTATTTTTGCTGTTGCTTTACCCACCAATCCTATAGTTTATTCACTTGTTTGCTTAATGATTGAAAAAGAGAAAATCAGAGTGCGTTTTTACTGTAGCTTAGATGTGGACTTAGCTGTTTGCACCTGAGCCCAATTTTAGGCCCACACTGGGGCCCAATCAAAGAACCATTATTTTTTTTTGGGTGAAATTCAAAAATAGCTAGATTTACAAATGGTAATTGAAAATTAGCAACAGTTTCTAAAGCAATCGATATTTAGCCATTTTTCATGTAAAGATAAAATTTGAGCAAAAACACTATTAAAAATTCGAAAATATTCTAGCATAATATGCTGGAATCCGAATTTTTTACATATGACATATGAGTTTCCAGCATAATATGCTGAAATTTTATAATGTGATGGAGTTCCATCATAATATGCTGGAAGTTTATATGCAAGAGCTTCATAATCTTGCATATTATACTGGAACTTTCCGTGTCCTGGAGCTCCAACATAATATGCTAAAAGTTTTTATACGCATGAGCTCCATAATCCCGCATATTATGTTGAAATTTTTCGTGTTTCAGCAAAACAGTGGCCATTTTCAATGACTTCACAAATGCTGGCTAGTTTTCGATTATTAGTCCAAAAAATGGCTAGCCCGTGCTATTTTAACCATTTTTTTCATTATCATGATAGAGACATATTCCTTGTGGGAAATAGGAATACAAACTAAGAATATGATTAAAGTTGAGTGTCCAGATGGAAACAGATAGGATCAGAGTTCCCTCATGGCTTTCCCATGTTTACCTTTATATGGCCAAATCAGTGACATATTGACATTTGAGAGAAAGAATAGCATTCAAGATGACCCACAACCCCTACTTCACAAATCACAATGTGGAGATGTGACTGTATTGTTCTCTTTGCTCTAACAGATATTTATCCATTGAATTACATTACATCGAACTTAAAAGCACGTATATTATATGGACATATTTTATTTTTAATCTTTTCTTTTTATGTGGAATTCGCCTAAAACTTCATATGCCGTTATCGATTCCTTTCTAAAAATTAGCGAGCCTAAAAGTCTTGTTAGTCCTTCTTCTTAATCTGTCATTATTAGTCTGCCTTCCGCAATGGCGGATCTATGTGCTAATTTAAGGTGCTTTAGCACCCATTGACCTCAACATAAACTGTGTGTAATTATATCAAAAATATAAGAACCGGATATAATATACTAGCAAGCACCCAGGAACAAAAAAGACTAATGGGTGTTATGGTATTGAGCTTAAAGTAAAGGTGTGCCCGAAGCTAGAGGCGCGAGTTTGATTCATACTTGACTTGTGACTAGAAGTATTTTTTTATAATGATAATATTAATCATCATTTTCTTATTAATTTTTTTTTTCTGTTACGTTGTATAGTTGTACACTTATACTATATGATTGATAGTAATTTTATATTAAAGAAAATGAGCACTCACGGCCTGAATCCGCCACTGACTTTCCGTTACAAGATGTCTTTGTTCCTATCTTATGCTATAGCTATAGTATAATTTGACATCTCTCTAGACAATGCTCTTTTTCTTTGTAAACAGTTATTCCATTCATAGAAAATGAGGTAATCATATTCTACATTAAAGAGAAAGATTATACGTAGTAAAAGATTGCTTATTCCCCTTTCTTAAAAATTTGTGACGAGTACTATACTAGAACCTTTTATTTTCTCTTTAAATAATTGTTTGATCCCCCATTAAATTTACTAATATATCTTGCAAACCTTCTTATAAATATTCATATGCTTCTCTACACTTCTCAAGCTAAGCAAAAAAGGAAAACGCAAATCAGTTCTTAAAAAAAACAAAGAAAATGCGAACTGTGAGTACCTTTATTGCTGCTCCATCAACAACGGAACTAACCGAACCAACCCTAAAAACTATATTTTCACCGCCGGCGAGTTTTCAGAGATCGCCGTGGCATTCTCCGGCGCCGTATCTCTTTGCCGGCGTAGCAGCTATGCTAGGGTTAATAGCTTTTGCTCTTGTAATCTTAGCTTGCTCTTACCGGAAACGCTCCGGTGATGATCAGTCTCAAAGTGATATCGAAGCCGGCGCCGGCGAGAAATCTGCCGGCGATAACTTAAAGGTCATGCCGGTTTTTGAAGTGAAAATAGTAGTGATAATGGCGGGTGATTTGAACCCAACTTTTTTGGCGACGCCTATATATATGTCAAGCAAAGGTTCTTCGTTTGGGAATAAATGTGAGAAGAAATTGGAAAATGAGAGTGAAGAATTAGATGCTGAGAAGCTGAAAGAACAAGTAATTACAATGGAAGTTAGGGACCAAAGAGATGAAGAATTACAACATAGTAATGGAGAGAGCAGCCACTGAGCTCAAAACAGAGTCTTCTCTTCCTTTTTTTTTTTTAAATATATATTTGTTTTTTTTCTTTTCTCAAAATCCTGCTTTTTATTTGGATTTTCAATTTTGAAGTTCTGGAGATTGTAATTTTGTTGGGACAAGAAAGACTGCTATAAATTCTCATTTTCCTGTAGTTTCAATAGTGATCCTATGAAAATAATAAATAAAATCACTGCTCCTTCCATTTTAATTAATGTGATCTAATTTGACTTGATAGAAAATTTTAAAAATAAAAAAACTTTCGAGATATTTAATCTAAACATGACATAATATTTGTGTGGTTACGAGACGTTTGAAACTTGTAGTCTTATACATACCATAACATTTGGGGTCAAATGATTTCGAAATTGACAAATAAGATGGTAGTTAAACACAAGGAGAGCAACATAATTATTAAACTTTATCACTTTAGATACACTTTTTCCCTCTCAGACCCTACATGTGGATATCACTGGGTTTGTTATTTTTATTATACATAATTTTACCTTTTATATATATATATATATATATATATATATATATATATATATATATATATATATGTTTACTGTGTGCACATCTAATATGACGTTAATAATTCAATAACGAAGAGTCCTAATATGCACTATATTTGCGGGATCATGTACTTTCAAAGGAAATTAATTGGTTCCCTTTTAATATGCAATAGTTTGAGTTTGAAACTGTTTGATCAAAAAATATAATTTTTGGCTAAAATAGTTGAGTTTATATAATAATGGGTTAAACTTAGTTAAAAATAATATCTCTAGATGTGAGTTCTGAAAACGTGAATAATATTAGACATATCCGGTAGTGGTTGACTACAACATACATTAATTGTTCTAAAAAGTGTGAGCAATAATGGAGGAAAAACTAACAATAAATAACATTAAATGACATTTAAGTAAATAGGATAAGTGGATCACCCAATAAAGGATGAACTAGATGATTATCCCTCCTGACAATGATGAGTGACAGACAAATCCTAGAATATTCGAATTATTCTCGAATCTGATAAAAAGAGTGAAATAATATGAACAAGAATTTTGATGAAAATGTATTGTTTGTATCTTTATAAAAGAGAGAGAATCTTTTCTCAAAAGTATGTTCTTATCAAATGAATGTCACATGTCGTACATCACTATCTCTTTTTCTATATATATATGAGACATACCCCTAACACACCCTAATAGTACAAGTGCAGAGAATATCCACTAGAATATTCTCTTTAATATCCCATTTTGAAAATTAGCTGTTACAACTCTTCTAATGGTGCTCGATCTCGCCCGCTGTTATCATCTCGACCACAAACCTCGCTATTTTCTTGTCGACCTCAACTGACCCATTCCTTAGTGCTATATTGCCCTAAATATTTTAGTGCAGATTTTGACTTATACAGTTAGTCCCTCCGCCTATTGAGGCCGGCCTCAGATGGTCTTGATGAGCAGATTCTGTTTGTCGTGGCCTAGAAGATTGGACGAGATGGCGACATGGCCTTTCGTGAGCCACAACTTTTGGAGTTGCGTCGTTTCCGGATCAAAGTGACGTCATGACATCATGCGTCATTATGGTAAATTTTCCCGATACTTTGCATCGTTTCGCATGCATATGTTGATTGGATCTACCGCTTCGATATATGTGCTAGGTAATGATGGCATTATTTCTTGGTTTCGATGCCCGAATTCTTATAAATAGGGATGTGAGGGCACACACTCGTGTTTTACAAATTTCCCATATCGAAACCTTATGTCTCTTTCTTCTTATTCCATTGTTACGTATCTTCCTTTCCTGCTCTAGAGATCCTCTTAGCGTTTAACTTTTCGTTATTCGAATACCCTCTATTTCTTCAGAACTATGGTTAAAGTATCTTCTAGTCCCAGTGAGGGAAATGACCCAGTTCCCCTAGCGATGGTCTTGCCTCCTCACGCAGAGGGCATCTCTGTGGCCGTGGAGGATGAGAACTTTCCCACGGTGGAGGAGATAATTCCTTGTGGTGATAAAGTCAAGTCTGACTTTACAAAGGCGCCTAAGGCTGAGCCCGAGATATCTGAGTCGGCGATAAAAGAGGCCGATTTATTAGAGCTTAGGGCTAAATATGACATTCCCGCTCACATCTAGCTGGTCCCTGCATGACAGGACATGGTACAAGTCCACCGCTCTGGGTATTGTGCGTTCTACGCCTAACCCTTTCATGGTGGCTATACCTTTCCCCTTCCTCCCTTGGCGGAGGAGTTCTGCTGTTTCTATGGTGTTTGCCCGGCTCAGCTTGCGCCATATATATTCAAGCCCATTAGGTTGTTTACTAAGTTCGCAGAATTGCCCGGGGTCGAGATTCACCATTCGACATTTGATGCATCTCTTCGTCCCTAGTTTCTATAGAAGGACAATGTTAAACTTTCGCCGTCGGGGGGGAAAGTGCCTGGTGGTAAAGATGGATGATAAGGCGAGCCGGAAGTTCTGGCACAATTTTTTCTTCGTCAGAACCGAGGACGTGGTGGCCAACGTAGACGGTTTTCTCGAGACTTAGAATTATACTCGTAAGTATCTAACTTCTCTTTGTCGAGGCGTTTGATTTACTTGCTTGGTCATGAGTGATGATCTTTTGCTTATCTCTTATGCAACCAAGACTATGCCCCTTCCTTTGATCGAGGACATTTCTGATTGGGTCAGCCAGCTCTTCCCTTACATCGCAGGAATTCGTGAGTGGCCGGGCTTTTTTAGGAAGTTTGGGTCTTCTCCTTCCTTAGCCGGTCAGTCTCTTCGTTTTGGCCTCTTAGTCATTTACCATTTTATAGTTTGCATTGGCTGACCCTATTTTCTTTTGCGTTTCTTTTAATTTCAGCCCGTGGACTTCGAGGAAGCCGAGAGCTCCCCCGCCTGTATTCCGTAAGAGGAAAAATGCCTCTTCTTCGGCGTCTGCCCCCTCTATAATCGCGGTAAGATCTGCTCGTCCTTTAGCTTCTGCTCAGTCTACAATTGGGGCAAGGTCTGTTCGCTCTTCGATTCTATTTACCGCTACTTCAGCATCTATCTCTTCTCCAACATTGGATATTTTGACGGTGGGGCTTCCAGATTCCCCTTTGTATCATCTCGTAGACGAGGGGGAGGAATCATCGCCAAGTGACGGGGATTTGGTGCCCCGTAATAAGAGGTCAGTGGACGTTGGCGATGGGGCCACCGGAGCCGTAGATTCTGTGATGAATGATTTTACTTTCCGTAAGACGGCGACCATAATTCTTGAAAGCGACTTCGAGTTGGCGTCCGAGGTTCCGAGATCGGCGGGAGACGTAGGGAGTGTATCGCTTCCTTCTGCGACGATGGAAGTCGAAGGGCCGGCTGCCAGGGTGTCTGATATTTCACGACAAGAGGGGCCATCAACCTCGCGGCCATCTGGCGGTACTTCTTCGCCAGTCTATGAGAGAGGCTAAGGTATTGCCGAGGATGGTTATGAGACGGGCTCAGACCTCAACGCTACAGAGCTAAGGATGATAGAAGAAGGTTTTACTCAGCTCGAGGTGAGGTTGGAGGGGTCTATGCGGACTATCGCGATCCTTATGGATCGCGATATGTTGAAGAACACAGAGAACATGGTCTTTGTCCTTGGCCCCCTTTGCTCCGACGTGGAGGGTGAAACCCTCAAGGTGCTGGATGACATTACCTTATCAAGAAGCATAGCCGACCTCGCTCTCAGGGTAAATTTCTCAAGGCTTCTATTTCCATGTCTGTTATATTCAAAGTTTTGGGCTTTGTTTTAGTGCTTTGCTCTTGTTGGCATAGGCATTCTTATTTTTGATTCTCTTTCTTTTTGTGACTACATACCATGATCTTAGAAATTGAAAGCGCCGGAAGGGAGGAGAGGTGTAAATCTATATTCAAGAAGCTGCAACGCAAATACTTCGAGTACTACGGAAAGTGTCGGGAGATCCGCAGGCGGTTTGGCGAGGACGGCAATTTGCAGGCCTTTCAAGACTAGCTGAAGCAAAAAGGATGACGAGCTGGTGAAGGTCATCGATAAGTGCAGCGTCCTTGAGGGGACTTGAGAAATAAGGAAGAAGAGCTCGAGGTCAGCAGGGTCGTGGAGGTCCAATGTGGCGACCTCCAGATGAAGGTGGTCGAGTTGCGCAGGCAATTAGAGGAGTGTCGCTTGCAGATGGAGGTTCTTCATGGAGAGATCACCGGGAAACAGAACGAGCTGGATAGGCGGAGTCCGCTCGGTCAGAGGCTTCGAGGAAAACGGAGGCCCTTGAGATGGTGATCCGGACTCTTCATTTTGAGCGAGAGAATGACTTAGAAATGGCAAGGCTAAAAGAAGAGCGACTTGATGAGAGGGTCGGAGAGTTGGAAAAAGAAACTTCTGATCTTTATGACCGAGTTGCTGCCCTTGAGGCCGAGAAGGCCCAATTACTGGCTCAACCGTCTTCTTCCCATACCTCATACTTTCCTAATGTTCCTCGAGAGTTGTACGAGCAGTGGATTCATGTCGAGGCCCAGCTAGACGTGTTCCGAGATTTACATGCGGCGGGATCTGTTTCTGGGGCCGCCCTTGAAGATGCTCGTGTCAAGGCTCGTGAAGCTCGAGTCACTTACGGGTATGACCCTGCTACGCCAGAAGCCGGCGAGGGCGAGGGGGACGAAGATGTAGATCGGCTTGAGCAAAATTCCTGGTATGATGCTGCATATCTTGAGGGCGAAGGCGGCGATGGCGAGGGTGTTGAAGGTCGAGAGGGTGACATAGTTGAGGGCCAGGTCAGCGAGGATGCTGCACGCGATGAAGGTGGTGGCCAGTAGTTTTCTTTTTTGTCTTTTTTGTATATCTTTGTGTGTAGTTGGTGGTGTCTTCATGAGCTTTTGTAAAAATGTTCTAAGTATGAAATGCCAACTTTGTCATTTGCATCTGATTTTCTTCTTGTGGTTCGTGCTTGTATTTTTTTGTTGATTTCGTCGCTTAGTTGCCTTGATTTTCTAGCCGTAATCACTTAGTTCGAATAAGGTCGAACATATCCTAAGTTTAATTATCGATGAGGATCAGTAGGTGTTAGTTCAAACAAGGTCGAACATGACGTATGTTTAACTATGGTCGAGGTCCAATAGGTGTTAGTTCGAACAATGTCGAACATAACCTATGTTTAACTATGGCCGAGGGCCAGTAGGTGTTCGTTCGAACAAGGTCGAACATAACTATGGCCGAGGGCCGGTAGGTGTTAGTTCGAACAAGGTCGAACATAACCTACGTTTAATTATAACCGAGGGCCGGTAGGTGTTAGTTCGAACAAGGTTGAACATAACCTACGTTTAATTATAACCGAAGGTCAATAGGCGTTTGTTCAAGCGAGGTCGAATATGATCTTTTGTCAAAGCTGTGGTATATGCTAGTTTGAACTAGATCAATAATATCTTGCATTTAATTATGGTCGAGGGTCGGTAGGTGTTAGTTCGAACAAGGTCAAACATAACCTAAGTTTAATTATGGCCGAGGGCCAGTAGGTGTTAGTTCGAATAAGGTCGAACATAACCTGAGTTTAATTATGGCTGAGGGCCAGTAGGTGTTAGTTCAAACAAGGTTGAACATAACCTACGTTTAATTGTGGCCGAGGGCCGGTAGGTGTTAGTTCGAACAAGGTCGAACATAACCTACGTTTAGAAAGATATGCTTTTAGGTGCGGAGTTTGTCGACATCGTAAACTTTAAGCATTGTTGCCTTGGTTGTGCATTTGGAGAAATAGAAATAAACTTCATGCATTGTTGCTTTGTTCATACACTTGGAGAAATTTACAAATTTTCGGGCATTGGCTGGTGTTCCAGTCCCAGTCCCAGTCTATCTAGTCCCTTCATTGGTCGACTTGGAGAAGGCTTGAGAGGTCGAGCAATGAACTGACCGTCATGTGCCTCCGTCTTTGCGTACTTCGACTTGAAGTGTCCCCTTCGCCGCCTCGTTAAAAACCTCCTTGAGAAAACCCAATTGGGACAAAACTCAAGTGAGGAAAAAAAGAGTACGACTTGGAGGACACTTTATCTCTTAGAAGTTGAAGTACTTGAGGTGGGTAATATTCTAGTTGTTTGGTAGTAGCTTTCCTTCCATTGTTTCTAGTTGGAATGACCCTTTGTTCGTTGTTGCTGTGATTTTGTATGGACCGTCCCAATTTGTTCCTAGTTTACCTTCCCGTGGGTCTTTGCTTGCTTGTGTTTTAGCTTTAAGCACGTAGTCCCCAACCTTGAGCGGTCTAGCCTTTGCCTTCTTGTTGTAATAGCATTCTGCTTGTTGTTTTTGGGCAATTATTCTTATGTGGGTCATGTCTCTTTATTCTTCGACTTCGTCGAATTCCTGCCTTCTACTTTTATCGTTCCTTGATCCGCTCTCGTGTAAGTATCTAAGACTAGGCTCCCCAATCTCGACCGATATTACTGCATCAGTCCCATAGACTAAAGAGTAGGGCGTCTCTTCTATAATTGTCTTCGACGTTGTTCGGTAGGCCCACAATACTTCTGGCAATATTTTCGGCCACAGTCCCTTGGCGTCTTCGAGTTTCTTCTTCATGATGTTCAGTATCGACTTGTTGGAGGACTCCACTTGCCCGTTGCCTGCGGGGTGGTATGACGTCGAAAGTATTCTTTTGATATGCCACTTCTCAAAAAATTCAGCGACCTTCTTCCTCGTGAATTGGGGTCCGTTATCGCAGCTGATCTCTTTTGGGAGGCCGAACCGGCATATGGTGTTTTTCCATATAAAGGCGATCACTTCATCTTCACGTATTTGGGCGAACGCTCCTACTTCTACCCACTTAGAGAAATAGTCAGTTAAAATCATGAGGAATCGTACGTTACCTCGCCCTGCTGGGAGGGGGCCCACGACGTCCATCCCCCATTTGATGAACGACCAAGTTGAGGTGACCGAGTGGAGTTGTTCGCCTGCTTGGTGAATCATTGAGGCATACTTTTGGCATTGCTCACATTTTTTCACGAAGTCCACGACATTTTTTTTCAGGGTAGTCCAGTAATACCCTCCTCGTATGAGATATCTGACCAAAGCCCGATTGCCGGAATGAGCTCCACAATGGCCTTCGTGGACCTCTTCAAGGACGCACCGCGTCTAATTTGGGCCCAAGCACTTTGCCAGAGGGCCGTCGTATGTTCTCTTATACAAGTCGTTGTGGATGATGATGTACCTGGCCGCTTGCATTCTTAGTTTCTTGGCCTCTTTTTTATCATCTGGTAGTACGCCGTCCTGCAAGTAGGTAACAATACGGTTGCGCCAGTCCCAAGTCAAGTTTATGGTTCTTACCTCGATTTGGTCTATCGACGAGTTGAGAAGGTGAACTATACTTCTGTATCCGGTTGCAATATTTTTGGTGGCTGCGGCTAGTTTGGCGATGCCGTCCGCCTCGGCATACTGTGCTTGTGGGATCTGGTCGAGTTGACATTCGTCTAACTCTGGCAGCAGCCTACAGATTTTGGTCTGGTATTTTTGTAACCTTTGTTCCTTGATTTGGAAAGTCTATGTGACTTGGTTGACAACGAGTTGAGAATCGCAGCATAGTCTTAACTGTTTTGCCCCGTATTTGAGTGTTAGCCTTAACCCTGCAATTACGAACTCATACTCGGCTTTGTTGTTAGTCATGTTTGGGCACCTTATGGACTGGCGAATCACTTCACCAGTTGGGATTTCGAGTACGAGTCCCAGTCAGGACCCTGACGCGTTAGATGCGCCGTCAGTGTACACGACCCATAGGTCCTATGCTTGGGGAGAAGCATTGGCGACTTCTCTTTCAACCTCGGGCATTATTTCTATGCTGAAGTTGGCAACGAAGTCAGCAAGAACTTGTGACTTTATCGCTGTTCACAAACTGATATGCGATATCGTGCTCGCTTAGTTCGATGGCTCATTTGGCCAACCTGTATGATAGCTCGGACTTATGCAAAATGCTTCTTAGGGGGAAAATCGTGACGACCGAGATGGGGTGACACTGGAAATACGATCTAAGCTTTCGTGAAGCAACGACTAAGGCTAGGGCCAGTTTTTCGAGGTGAGGATATCTCGTCTCGGCATCGACTAGTATTTTGCTAATGTAATAGATGGGAGACTGTGTACCTTTATTTTCTCGGACTAGGACTGCACTCACAGCTACTTCGGATATAGCGAGGTAGACGAGGAGACATTCCCCTGGCTCTGGTTAGAAAAGCAATGGTGGCGACGACAAATATGCTTTTAATTCCTTCAGGGCTTGATGATCGCGAAATAAACCTTGAAAGGGCGGCGATACGGCCAGTCAACCTATGAACCTGTTTTTTGGTGGTCAAGTGTTCTGCTATCCCTTCGATGGTTTTGATTTGATCCGGATTGACCTCGATTCCTCGCTGTGAAACCAGGAATCCTAAAAATTTTCCTGAGGCCAAGCCGAACGCACACTTTTTTAGGTTCAGTTTCATTCCATATCATCTGAGTATGTCTAAGGTTTCTCTTAGGTGGTCGATATGATCTTCTTTCCTTTTGGACTTGACTAGCATGTCGTCTATGTAGACTTTCATCGTTTTGCCTAGCTGATCTTTGAACATCCTCGTCACCAACCTTTGGTAAGTTGCCCCTGTGTTTTTCAGCCCGAAGGGCATGACCCTATAGCAGTACGTCCCCTGATGGGTGATGAAAGTGGTTTTATCCTGATCCTCTTCTTCCATGAGGATTTGATTATAGCCCGAATAGGCGTCCAAGAAGCTCAGTAATTCATGTCCGGCCGTTGCGTCGATGATTTGGTCGATATGGGGTAAAGGAAACGAATCCTTGGGACATGCTTTGTTCAAATCTGTGAAATCTACACATATCCGCCATTTCCCATTCTTCTTTTTCACCATGACCACGTTGGCGACCCAATTGTGGTATTTTGACTCCCTGATGGAGCCATTTTCCAAAGCTTTTCCACCTCTTCGCGTACTGTGTCATTGATCGCAGAGTTGAACTTACACCTGGCCTACCTCACTGGGGGGTGGAATGGGTCGATGTTCAGCTTATGCGTGGCGATTTTCTTCGGGATACCCGGCATATCTGCATGGCTGAAAGCAAATAAGTCCGCGTTAGTGATTAAGAATTGACGGAATTTACCTAGTTCCTGAAGTTTGCAGTCGATGTAAGCTTTCTTGATGTGAACGTTGGTGTCTAATTGAATGGGGTCGAGGTCTTCTATGGTCGATTCTGTAGCTTCGACCATATCAGGGTCTCTGATGACGTCTTTGCTATCCTTATATATCGACCTCGACCCTGTTGATTGCTATGTCTCTTTTTCTTACTCCTTCGCTTATTGAGTGGTCGTGCAGTCTAGAGCGATGCGGTAGCATTCTTGGGATGTGTGTTATTCCCCTCGTATGCTGAATATCCCCCAGGGGGTCGGGAATTTGATGACCTGGTATAATATGGAGGGGATGGCCCTCATGGTGTGTATCCATGGTCGCCCTACTATGGTGTTGTACGTTGTGTCTTGGTCCATGATATGGAACGTGGTCTCCAAAGTGATGCCACCTGCCAGAATGCGGAGCGTGATTTCACCTAATGTTCGCTCAACAGCATTTTTAAAACCAGGTAGCGTGATGCAACGCGGCACTATCTTATCTTCGAGTTTCATTTGTGCAAGTACTCGAGGATGGATAATGCACGCGCTACTCCCATCGTCTATCATAATGTGTCTCACATTGGTATGTAAAATTCGTAAAGTAATAACAAGGGCATCATAATGAGGGAAAACCAAACCGTTGGTATCTGACTTATCGAAGATGATACTTTCTTCGAGTTTGTCATACCGCCCGCGGGTGATCGATCATTTGAGCTTGTGGGTAGTGGTGAACTTTACGTTATTGATGGAAGCATCTTCGCCACCGCCGATGATCATGTGGACGGTGCGGGTCGGTGAGGGCGATTTTGGCGGCCCTTGATGTTGTTCGCGCCCTTTGGAAAAGTTGGTCCTTTCTTGGTCGCTCAGCAACTCTTTGAGGTGTCCCTGTCGAAACATGTGTACGACTTCCTGCCTTAGGGCGATGCAATCTTCAGTTTTGTGCCCTCGTTCTTGATGGAACTCGCAAAGGGCGTCCGATTTTCTGGTACTCGGATCTGACCTCATCTTTTGTGGCCACTTCACCTTTGGTCCGAGCTTCTCCAATACGTAGACTATTTCTGTAGGTGACACACAAAAGTTGTGAGCGGATAATAAAGGAGGCATACCTCTTTCGTTCCGGTGAGTCTCTGTCCTTGATCTGAGTAGGCCTTCTTCGTAACGGGAGGAGGGGGTACAACGGCCGCTCTGACATATGGTTGATGTCGTTCCTTGTTGGGTCGTGAAGCAGCAAGGTCCCTTCTGGTATCATTTCTTCAATCTTTTCTAGGTTCGGCCTATACCGAGGTCAGTCAATGAGTTGGTCCATTGAGGTCATCCTCGTCTGCTCGGACCTCGGCATAATATGCGTTGTGTATTTCATCCCAAGTGGTTAGGGGATACTTCATTAGTAGACTCAATAGCTTTCTAGTCGCCCTCGAACCGTCCCTGCTCAGCCCGTTCTGGAAGGCTACGACTGTCATCCCTTCTGAGACGTTTGGTAGGGTCATCCTTACTTGGTTGAAACGGGCGAGGAAGTCCCTCAGTCCCTCTCCTGGAGATTTCTTAATAGCAAATATGTCATTCACTCTTGCCTCGGCTTTCTTGGCCCAGCATAGGCCGTTACAAACTTGTCTTCCATCTCTTCGAAAGTTTCAATGGAGCGTGCAGGTAGTTGTGAATACCATGTCAACGCTCCTCCTGTGAGGGTTTCACCGAATTTCTTCAACAAATGGAGGATACTTGTTCTTTGGCGAGATCATTGCCTTTCACAGTGGTGACGTAGTGAGACACATGATCTTCAGGGCATCATATATTTTTAGGTAGGGCGGCATTTTGAAGGTCTTCAGTATGGTATGCTGTAACGACTCGACCATTCATTTTGAGCATTTGCACTTCGCTCGGTAGTTTACGGGCGTGAGTAATTCCGTATGATATATTTTTACTTGTGTGAATTGCCAGTTTGGTTTTCAGGTTATTCGGGACTGATTTGGAAGAATGATTCTCAGCTAGGGAGCTTTAAATTTGAAAAAGTTGACCAAGTTTGACTTTTTAGCATTTGACCTCGGATTAGAATTTTGATAGCTCCGTTGGGTGATTTTGGACTTAGGAGCGCGTCCGGATTGTGATTTGGAGGTCCGTGGTTGAATTTGGCTCGAAATGGCGAAAGTTGAAATTTTGGAAAGTTTGACTGGGAGTGAACTTTTTGAATCGGGGTCGGATTCTGATTTCGGAAGTTGGAACAGGTCCGTAATGTCAAATGTGACTTGTGTGCAAGATTTGAGGTTAATCGGACGTGATTTGATAGGTTTCGGCATCGGTTGTGGAAGCGTGAAGTTTCAAAGTTCATTGATTTCGAATTGAGGTGTGATTCGTCATTTCGATGTTGTTATGTGTATTTTGAGGCCTCGAGTAGGTCCGTGTTATGTTAGGGGACTTGTTTGTATATTCAGATGGGGTCCTGAGAGGTTCGGGTGAGTTTTGGACGAGGTTCGGATCATTTCATTGCATTTTGGATTTTTGCTAAGATTTCTGGTTCTGGTGTTTCCGCATCTGCGGAAGAGTAAGCGCAAATGCGAGTCCGCAGATGCGAACAATTAGAAGCAGAAGCGTAGCAGGCTTGGCTGGAGGTCATCGCAGATGCGGAGGAGGAGTCGCACCTGCGAGTATGCAGAAGCGGAAATTGTTCCGCAAGTGCGGGGTTTGCTGGGCAAGGCTATTTTCGCAGAAGCGAAGTTTTTACCGCAGATGCGACGAATTGTCTGCAAATGCGGAATCGCTGGTGCAGAAGCTATATTATCGAGGGCTTTGATTCTTTCTTCATTTTGGGAGTTATGGGGCTCAGATTGAGGCGATTCTTGAGGTAATTTTCACCATATGAATTGGGGGTAAGTGTTCTCTACCCAGTTTTGGGTATATTTCATGAATCTACATTTGTTTTTGGTAATTGGATTGTGAATTTTATAGAGGAAATTGGGGGTTTTGGCCTAAAGTTTTATAATATGAATTTTTGAGTTTTGAACATCGAATTGGGGTCGGATTTGAGTGAAACTAGTATGGTTGGACTCGTAATTGAATGAGTTATTAGATTTTGTAAATTTTGTCGGGTTCCGAGGTGCGGGCTTGAGTTGGGCGTTTGGTCGATTTTGGGCTTTTGATTCAAGATTTGATCTTTTCGATTGGGATTGGTTCCTTTAGCATTGTTTGATGTATTTGAGTTGTTTTTGGTTAGTTTTTGAGCCGTTCGAAGGTCGAAACACGCGGGATGGTATTTTGGAGCATCGCTTGGCTTGTTCGGTGTTGGAATTGGCTTGTTCGAGGTAAGTAACTCTTCTAATCTTAGTGTTGAGGGTATAAAACCCTGAAATACGTGTTATGTGATTGGTATTGAGGTGACGCACATGCTAGGTGATAGGCGTGTGGGCGTGCACCATGTGAATTGAGACTCTGTTGTTCCCATGGCACTGTATAGTGGTCCTACTTTGTTGATATCTGTTGTCAATCATGCTAGATATCATGTTTAGGGATTATGTCGGTACTGTTTGGACCCATAGTGGTCGTCTCTTACTATCATCTCACTGATTTCATTGATATTTCATACTCAGTCATATCCATGCATTCATACCATATCTCAGTCTCAGATATTATTTATTGATACATCATATTATTATTGTTGGGCTAGTTTCATGACATTGTGAGCCCGTGAGTGAGACTGGAGAGATTGATGACTGAGTGAGGCCGAGGGCCAGAGTGAGTGTGATATTTTGGGATCGGGCTGCACGCTGCAGCATATTATATTGATTATATTTTATATGAATCGGGTTGCACGCCGCAACGAGCAGGCAGGATATATATATATATATATATATATATATATATATATATCGGGTTGCACGCCGCAATAGACTTGATTGGGTTACACACCGCAACAATATTGGATCGAGCTGCACGCCGCAGCAATATAACGCTTGGGCTGAAGGAGCCCTTCCGGAGTCTGCACACCCCCAGTGAGCACAGTCGACTATATATATATGGATCGGGTTGCGCGCCACAACGGGCCTTATGGTCATATATGGATCGGGTTGCACGCCGCAACATGTATTGTACAACGCTGAGTGATAGAGTATGCTGAGCATTGAGCATAGTGAGAGAGAATATGAGACAGTGAGATTGAGTACTCTGAGAGTGTGAGTACATGAGCTCATCATTGAGATGCATTGCATTTGACATGCATACTTGAGATACATGCATAGAGATGCATTTCCTTCTGCTACCCGATTTTGGGGACATTTATGATTTTACCTGTATCTTGACATGTAGGCATAGAGAAGTACTTTCCTCATGCTCTCTTAAAATGAAACATCTTACTATTTGTTGAATGAAGTTTTGGGAAAAACCACAGTTTTCAAACTTACTCGTACTTTGGCTTCTTTTTTTTTTTGGTAAAAGATTTGGATTTTTACTCAGATACTTGAAAAGAAATGCCTATTTTTTTTTTTGGAACTGTGAACGAACTGAGCCTTTTATTTTCGAGATACTCTTTTGTTATTGTACTATGATGTTATGAACTATGGTGGAATTTTAGTGTTGTACCCGACCTTTTTGTTAGCTCGTCACTTCTTTCAACCTAAGGTTAGGTTTGTTACTTATTGAGTACATGGGGTCGATTGTACTCATACTACACTTCTGCACCTTGCGTGCAGAAGTTGGTTTCTGATGTTTCTATGTTTGTTGGGAGCTGGATCTGAAGATGTACCTGCATGTTGTAGCTGCCTCTTGTTCGTGGTAGCCTTAGATCTATAAAACTCTGTTTATGTACTTTTTAAATAAACTATGTATATATTTTATTTCCGCTTTGTAAACTCTATTCTTAGAAGCTCATGATTTGTACTACCAGTTCTTGGGGAAATGTATTAGTTTTATATGTCCTCTTTTAATTAATTGCCTTATTAATTTTATTGGAATTGGATATTTAATAATTGGCTTACCTAGCGGGTTGGGTTAGGTGTCATCACGACTAGTGGATTTGGGGTCGTGATACATGAGGGTTGCATCGTCACTGTATGGCTGCTCGACAAATCGGTCGGCGTCTCTCTTCGGCAATAGTTTGGGGGCACCCGGTATTTTATCGACCCTTTCCTGGTGTTCTTTCATTTGATCTCGGAGTTCCTTGTTCTCGTTCTCCATTTTCTCCATCCTTTTCAAAATGATTGCAAGAGTGTTATCACTTGCATTATCAATGACGTTGTGAGTAATACCTGTTGTTGGAGGTGGAGGGAATTGGTTACACTATTCGTTTGCTCGTTTCACAATGCAAATCCTTATATTTTCCACAGTTGCGTCTCGGGAGGACTTGTAGAGGACACAATTAGCATATCGGTTAGCCATGCTTCGAGGAGCTTTTTTACAGCTCGGGGCGTCTCTTCCCCCACAGATGTAGAGGCTCCCTTACTAAGAGATTTTGTGATACTGCAGTGAGGAGGGGTGACCCATCTCGCCTAGGGGAGGCATTGGGCGTTGCATCTTCGTCCACTGTTTCACAACTCTCAATGATGACGTTCATGAGGTTGGTTGGGAGGTCACTTATTATTCTCGTCCTTTCTTCTCTTTTACCTGCCATATTAGATTTGTGCATACAAAGAAAGGAGATCTTGTTCTTGCTCTTTTTTTTTACATTAGCGATCCGTGTTAGTTATAGATCTAGAAGAAACTAAAAATTTAACTAGAAAATTCCCACAGACGGCGCCAAATTGTTTGACCAAAAAATATAACTTTGGCTAAAACAGTCAAGTTTATATAATAATGGGTTAAACCTAGTTAAAAATAATATCTCTAGATGTGAGTTCCGAAAACGTGAATAACGTTAGACAGATCTGGTAGTGGGTTGACTACAACATACATTAATTGTTCTAAAAAGTGTGAGCAATAACGGAGGAAGAACTAACAATAAATAACATGAAATGGCATTTAAGTAAATAGGAGAAGTGATTCACCCAATAAAGTATGAACTAAATGATTGTCCCTCCTGACAATGATGAGTGACAGACAAATCCTAGAATGTTCGAATTATTCTCGGATCTGATGAAAAAGTGTTGAATAATATGAACAAGAATCTTGATGAAAAGGTAGTGTTTGTATCTTAATAAAAAAGAGAATATTTTCTCAAAAGTCTGTTCTTATCAAATGAATGTCACATGCCCTACAGTACTGTCTCTTTTTCTATATATATGAGACATAACCCTAACAAACCTTAATAGTACAAGTGAAGAGAATATTACTAGAATATTCTCTTTAATATCTTATTTTGAAAACTAGCCGTTACAACTCTGCTAATTGTGCTCGATCTCGCCCGTTGTTGACATCTCGACCACAAACCTCGCTGCTTCCTGTTCGATCTCGACTGACTCATTCCTTAGTGCTATATTGCCCTAAATATTTTAGGGCAGATTTTGATTTATAGAAACGAGGAGTATGTTTGTACAAGGAGCTACTACTATGGAACTGAGACTAGCCATGTCAACCCAACTCAAGAATCTTTTACAGACTACTAATAATCATAATTTGTTACTCAACAAAATTTGTTTACTCATTCAGGTTTCCTGAAGCTGTTGAGTCTAGTTTTAGAGGAAGAGGGAAAGAAAAGTGCAAACTGCAAATGTTGAATCGTCGAGAAGTAGGATCAACTTTAATAATTTCTTCTTTATGATCCATCATATATTATTAAAACATGTATTATTATTTAATTTTGCCATGTATATATTCAAAACAATTTTAGCATACAATAATTTAAATAATTATGAAAAAATTAAAAGTCATCGATCATCAAGATAATTAAGCTTTGGTTCTTGAGAATATAAACAGAACATTCAGTCCGGAACAGATTTATTAAGCATTTTGATAATTATGTCGTCACCCAACTTAAAGAAAGTGGCTAAAACATTATCTATTCGAATACTTCCACTTACAAAAAAAATTAATCATGTGGGAGCTTCTTTAATCCATTTCGTTTGCGGAATCCTAAGTCTTTAACAAAAAGTCTTTAAGTGCTAATTTTATTGAACTTTTTTAAACAGATGTGGCGAACATGAAGGGCTCCATATATTAATTCTGTTATTCTATAACCAATACATCAATTAAAAAGCGTATTATGCCAACAAATATATAAAGTTAGTGATGATTTCTTTTTAAAAGGTACAATTTGTTCACTATGAAATGAAAGTAGTTATTCTTTTAGTTTTTTCTAAAACGATTTAAAACAATATACGAATAGAAAATTATAAGGATTGAATTAAAAGAACTGCAAATATATTTATATTCTACAAACTTAATTAAAGTTAGATGCATCCTGCATAGTATAAGCAGCAGAGGCACACGAACTCATTGTGTTTAGTACTATAAACTATATATATAATTGTTTTTAAAAAAGGTCTTCTGCCCAATATTTAATTTTTGCTTTGGGACTCAGACTAATCTAGATTTGGATCAGAAAATTCTACTTTGGAAGTAAAGTGGTCCCTATCAAAGATAATTCCAATCGCATGACTCGAACTCGTAACATCTAATTAAAGATGAAAAAGCACAAGAGCTAATTATCACATATCACAATCTTTGATGATAAAAAATTATAGTAATTATTGTTAAAGTGAATAGTAAGTGTAGTAAAATTTCACATTTATTGACATAAAAAATTCTTATAACATCTCCAAGCTTAGATATGTATGAGACAATGATATTTCGTAAAGCAAAATAATGATACGATATCTATTGAGGGATCTACTTGGTGGTAGCTTTACACCACCAATGACATTGTTTATTCCCGTCTTTGCTCAAATGATAACAGCCTACGCACAAGCTGAGTGCTTTTTTCCCGGGTTATATTATTGAATATATATAAATTATTAATTTAGAATCTTTAACTTAAGACGATTACAATTTCAAACCCATAAATTTGAAATACTAGCTCCGTCTGATTAATTTGAGTTCATATTTATCAAAGGAGAAAAAACTTCCTATTGAAAAAAAAATTAAATATATTTTTTTTCTCCCTCCCCTCCCCCCACCCCCATCCCAAATCCCTACACTGATAAATATACATCTAACATTTCTAAACTTCTCAAGCTAAGCAAAAAGCAGTTGTTACAATCCATCTAAAGTTTCCCTTTCACTTTCTCATTCCCTTTCATATAGCCCAAGAAAATAGAAAAATAATCAGAAGAAAAAAAGAAATGCGAACTGTGAGTACCTTCGTTGCTTCTTCACCAATGTCACCGGCGGCGGTCGTCCAAAGATCGCCGTGGCATTCTCCGGCGCCGTACCTCTTTGCCGGCGTAGCAGCCATGCTACTGTTGATAACTTTTGCTCTTGTAATCTTAGCTTGTTCTTACTGGAAAAACTCCGGCTACCCAAGAGAAAATGGTGATGATGATCAGTCTCAGTCTCAGTCTCAAAGTGATATTGAAGCCGGCGCCGGCGAGAAATCTGCCGCCGATATGTTGAAGGTCTTGCCGGTTTTTGAAGAGAAAATTGTAGTGATTATGGCTGGAGATTTAAACCCAACTTTCTTGGCTACGCCTGTATCAAGCAGAAGTAATTCTTTTGGTGGTGGGGATAAATGTGAGCAGAATTTTGAAATGGAGAGTGAAGACAGCCATGGACAAAGCCACTGAGCTCAAAACAGAGGCTTTTCCTCCTTCTTCCCTCTCTCTCTCTCTCTCTCTCTCTCTCTCTCTCTCTTTTTTACGATTTTACATTTTGGTTTATTTTTCAATTTTGACATCCGGGAAATTGTATTTTTGGCTGAGATAAGAAAGAGTGAGAGGAAACTCTCATTTTCCAGTAATCCGAATTTTTGGAATTTATTGGATTTCTTAGAGTTTTCCACATTTGATTGAGCAAATGACCTTATCTTATATGATGTTGGACATCATTAAATTCATAAATTAATTTTTTTTTACGTTGAGTTAGGCTTAAAATTTATTCTTTTATTATGACGTATCGACTCAACTCTATTTTTTATTTACTCGATGTTAGAATCAAACAAGTATCAACAATAGCAAGTGTTAAGAGTTTCACACATTAGTTGAAGAATAAGGTCTTGGTTATTCATTCATCACAGGCTAGTTTTTTGGGGTTAAGTTGCCTAACAAAATTGAAGTAATACGTCTTGCAGAAAAATAAAATGAATTTAATTAAAAACTAGATTAGTTAAGAGGATATTTTATTACTCTACAAATAATAAAACTTACCGCTTCAAATGCATAGCTCACTCTTGTAATGTATTTTATTTCTAATATTCTTCAAGTGTTTAAATGTATCATCTGGATTATTTTTTCACTCTAATAGTTAAGTACAACTCTTATAAGTTTTTGGACCAGAGGGGAGTTATAGATTTTGAAAATAGTTTTGAAGAAAATTGTTTTGTGCAAAAAAGAAAATATGCGGCTGCACATTAAGTTATTTGTAAAGCTTTTCTGGGTGGAAGAATTATTTTTTCAGTGAAAAACACCCAGCAAAAATTTCCAATGAAAACACTCTCAGACCTTTTTTGATTTAAAAAGTTAAATCTATTGAATATCTTTTTTGGGGGGGAATATTTTGAAAAAGAATTCAGCAAACATGTTTTCCGGTGAAGTTTTTCCAAGACTTAAATCTTTTCCGAAACAATCGCGCAAGATTTTTCAGATTGAAAAGAAAGTTATTAATTTAAATATATTATCGAGAGTACCTTTATTAATTAAACAAATTGTAATATACTGCAGTTTAATCCTCCATCATAGAGAAGAATAAAGTGAAGATAAGTGATTAGGCGTATATATTCGTTTTATTGTGGGTTTTAAGGGATCTTTACACATATAGCCATATTTATGTTTTACTTTTTCTAGTCATATATATAGTTTACACATGGATTATACATAATTATGCATATATAATAATACATAAATTATACATATATTATACATATTTTTAATTTAAGCGGTTAGGTGAGCGTCTATTTGGGTTAATTCTTCGGGTTTTAATTGTGTTTGACCCATAAGAGCAACAAAGATGGTGGGAACCATAACTATAAAAAATAAAAATAAAATTAAAAAAAGGCAGCCTGGTGCACTAAGTCCCGCTATACACAGGATCCCGGGAAGGATCAGACTACAAAGTTGTATTGTACGCAGCTTTACTCAATATTTCTCCAAAAGGTTGATACTTGTAGTGATGTTAGAACCATAATGATTAATGGAAAAAGAACAATAAAGGCCAAAATCTTAGATAGTCCCTTCAACTTGGCACGTTTTGTAAAATAAATATATAAACTTATGGGGTGACCAGATAGACACTTGAACTCATGTAAAGTGTAATTTTTAAACACCTCTTTATGTTAGACTTTGTGCGTGAGGTCCAAATGCCACTTACATGGAAAATGAACGAATAATATGTTAACACGTGAATTTTTTTTTTTCATGTAAGCAAATAATAGTCTAAAGCCAAATAATACATTTCATTTGTTCATCTTCTCTCTCTTCGCTTTCTAAGACCCAACTCTCATCCCATCCCTACCTAATTTATATCATAGTTCTATTAATTCTAAAGTTAAATTTCATCCAAACTTCAGCAAAATCAAAAGAAAATCATGTAAAGATGGAGATTTTATTTTATGATGGGAAATCATCGTCAACTTGTTTGGAGAAGGGAGATAACGAGTTAGAGAGGAAAATATATGGAAGCATCTACTCCGATTTAAGAGAGATGTAGAAGAAAACACATCAAATGACCATAAGTTTATATAAAGAGGGAAAAATAGTATTGGGTATGGGTTATATAAAGAGGGGTTTTTTATTGTTAATTTTCTGATTCAACAGCTTTAAAATAGCTATCACGCGCTCATCAATAAATATACAACACACGGTATGCCAGGTTGGACAGAGGTATTTAAAAATTACACTTTGGATGAGTTCAAGTGTCAATCTGATCACCCCATAAATTTATATATTTATTTTACAAAACGTGTCAAGTTTAAGGGGCTAACTAAGATTTTGGCCAACAATAAAACTAAAATAGTGGCGCAAACAATGTCGTTTTCTCCTAGGGCATCAACTGATGCTTATTTTTGGATAATTTGTTGCACATATTGGACACCTTATCTTATAAACCATGTCTAGAAAACACATGCCGTTGGCAATCTGAAAGAATTTGATTGTTAGATACTGACAATATATGAAGCTGAACCAAATCTCAACGGAGGCAAGTGAGTTTAGGTGATTATTTTATATTTGACTAAGTTTTGACGGATAGAATTATCATCGTCTGTCATAGTATAAACAATTTTTTTGGGGACAAATCAACTTGGTGCTAAGCTAAATTGTGGAATAATTAGTTCTTTTACTCAAGTATAAAAGTATCACTAACAGAGCTATTACCTTGTGTCTTGCAGATTCAGTTCTCACCAAATCTTTCCCCCCCTTTCTTACTCAGAACTTCTCTATTCAGGAAAAAAAAAAAAAAGGAGTTGTAAAATAAAAAAACAAAGGCAAAATTCACAAGTTTTCCTCTTTTTTGGGTTCTTTGTCTCTTTGGCTTGCACAATAGAGGAGCAAAAACAATTTCCTTACAGCATCTCTAACGCTGCTGCATTTCTCCAAAATGCAGTCAGTTTTTGTCTCCAATGCTCTTTCATTATTGGCTGCAAAATGGGGATGAATAGTGATACTCCAAATTTGGAGTTACACTATTTATCTCCTCCATTACTATTCATCCTTAATTTATTATTATTTTTATTATTTAACTCTTTATATATATCTAATTATGTTTATGTAATATCTTTATAATTTTTTACCATAATGTAATATGTATTTAATTATCTTGTATCTCAATGATTTTACTTTTATTTGAATTATCCGTTAATATATATAATCTATAATATTTGCTTACAAATTATATTATTTAAAAATTTATGGTATAAAATAATTTTATATTAAATGGTTATATAAGAAAGGAGTATAAATTATACGTGATGAATATGTAAAAAAGAAAAAAAGAAAGAATTTCTTTAATAGAAATAAGAAAATAAAATTTAAATAAAAGATAATAATATAATTGTAGACACTGAAATTTTCACAGATCAAGATAAATCATAAATTCAAGACGACTCTTGAAATATTAGGAGTCTATTAGGGTTACTTGGTGGTTACTCCACCCAAACCCTAACTCATGCCTATAAATAAGGCTACATATGTCCTTCAAAGACGATCTCAACAATTTCATAAACTCTCGGAATATGCACAAAGAGATCAAATATGAGATCTCTGAAATTCTATGAAACTCTTGGAATATTCATTAAGAGATCAAAGACATGTCAAATATGTCTTGCTTAAAGTCCTGCGTTCGAAAAACATGAAGCTAAGGCCCACGAATCACGTAAAATAAACCAACGGGAAGAATCAAGGGATAAACAGAGTTGTAACATGCAATGTTTATCAATAAAATCCTTTTTTCTTTATAGTTGTTTGTGATTGCAGTTTTATTTTTCTGCACAAATTTATTGCAAACAGTAATATTGAAAAGAGAGAAGAATATAAAATAAAATATTCTTTTTTGGAATAAAAAATGGAGTAATGGTTGGAGTAACTTTACTCCATTTTGAATGAAGAAGAAAATGGAGGCAAGGGTTGGAGATGGCCTTGGAGTATGGGTGTCAAGGGCCGGGGCCGGGTTATTGGAAAAGGAGACCGGCCGGTCTCCATGCCATGCCGGTTACCGGTTTTATCGGTTTCGTGCCTGGCCGATGAAAATTTGAACCGGAACAGTTCCGGGCCTAAGGGGCCGGGCCGAGCCGAGCCGATTTTTTTTTTTTTTTTTTTTGTATTTTGATATTTGTATAGCTATCGTAATTTATATTAAGATAAAGTAAAAATGTAAAAGATAAAAACAATCTTATAAAAAGAGTGTTTGAATAAATTTCAAAGGCATTAAAAGCCTTATATTTGAATATTTCATTAAGAATTTAAGATAATACAATGAAGATGGAAAACAAATTTAACTTATAATTTGTAAGTTCT
This sequence comes from Nicotiana tabacum, assembly GCF_000715075.1. Classification (NCBI taxonomy): domain Eukaryota; kingdom Viridiplantae; phylum Streptophyta; class Magnoliopsida; order Solanales; family Solanaceae; genus Nicotiana; species Nicotiana tabacum. The sequence goes on from NC_134103.1 coordinate 112,502,122, forward strand.
TTTTTTTATTTCAAACTTGCAAATTAAAGTTTACATTTTACAACAACTAAATTTTTTTAAAAAATAGTAAATTCAAATTTGAATTATTAAATATAAATCAAGAACTTCAAAGGTTTTGCATTACTTTAATAAGTTCTTCAATATGAACTTCTTGGCCATCTTCTGGAGTGTTAAATTTAGATGGGTTACCGTGTGTTAATATATCTCCAAGTTGCTCGTCTTCTGGTTTATCAACATCTTCACGTTCCTGATTTCTTCGTTCCGATCTAATCCAATCTCTGAAACATACTAAAACTTTCAAAGCATTGCTTCCCAATGAGTGACGGGTGTCTCCTAGTTGTTGTCTTGCTTGACTAAATGCAACCGTTGAAATTGGCACATTTAGCACGTCCCCGAACCATAGCGGAAAGAACATGACATTGCTTTTCTTTCTCATGCCACCATCTCAATGGTGAAAATTCCTTTGTGTGAAGCTCTGTTTGTTTTTGCAAGTAGAATTGAAGTTCATCAATGTTCCTGCTACTGGTTTGAGTGGAAGGAAATGTAAACCAAATATTATAACCATCAAGGCCTTCATCTTCATCCATAGTAGCAGATGCAGTAGAAGTAGTACAATGAATAGTGTAATTAACATTGCCTACATTAATAACAACATCATCAATTATATTTGCATAATAATTATATAATTATTGTAAATAATTATTTAGTTTGTTCATACAACAATATATATATATATATGGGGTTTCAGTTGGTCCAATCTCCATATAAGTATATAAAGAATTGATTAATTGGTGACAATTAAACATCTTAATAGAAGGATTTAAATCAGTACCAATTAAGTAAATAGGAGGAATTGGAAAGAAATATTTTTTTAATTTTGCTTGCATTTTTTCAACAGCATCCTTATATTTTTCTTTCTTCTTAAATTCAGAGAGTAGAAAAGAAATTTCAGTTATATGTATTAAAACCATAGTAACAGTAGGGTAATATGTTCCAGAAAACTCAACAATAGCTGTATAAAATTTATGTAAAAATTTAACAATATCATTAATGGCCTCCCAAGTATTAGTTGTTAACATACGGTTTGGATCAGTACAATGCACATTAGCGACTTTAGTTATCGGCAATCTATATTTGTAACAATATTTTAAAAATAAGTATGTATAATTCCATCTAGTAATAGCATTATTGTTAGAAGTATTATCAAAAGACATACACAATACTTTTCTATTAAGATTGTAAAATGCAACAACTTCGCAAATAGTAATACTTATAAAAATACCAGTATGACTTTGATTTTCATCATATTTAAAAGCGATAATACATTTTTGCATACAATAATTATCATCTATCCAATGACATGTAATTGTCAAATAATTATTTCCATTAACAGCATGGCCAATATCAGAAGTTAAAGAAACTCTACAAGGAAGGTGGTCAAACAAATAACGTATGTATGTCTGATATTATCCATGAGGTCTAAAGATATCAGATCTACAAGTACTTCTAGAGATACCTTTAAATAAAGGAATATAAATCCTTTGAATATACATAATAAGATATGACGAAGAAGCAAAAGAAAAAGGTAGACAATCCACAATCATTTTTGCTAACTCCTCATGATCCTTCATTTTATCATATTTTATAAGTCCTACAGTACTAGGGTTTAGAGTTCCTTGATTTTCATCTAAATCAGAGCCACATTCTATAGGATGAGTAATTCTCATATGTCTACTAAGTGTCCCAATCCCCCCTAAACTTCCTCCAGTCTTATGTTTAAAATTATCTTTACAAATTTTGCATCTAACTCTATCAGAATTTTCTATTTCCTCAAAATATTTCCAAACTTTATTTCTTCTTCTCCGATTACTAGTTGGGGCCACAGGTGGTCGTGCCACAACCACCACCCCTGCTACAAACTCCAACACTACTAGGTGTAAGTGGTGTCTCATCTTCAGTTTCTAATTCATTATCTTCTATACTGAAATCTTCCTGTAATGTTCATAATCTATATTATTATCAGGTGATGTTTCAGAAACATGTGTAAAGTCTTTTAAATTACTACTAGAAGTTGAAGTAGTACCTCTTTTCCTATTTTCCCGCTTAGCAACCTTATTACAAACTCTTTTTGCAGTATTAAACATATTGTGAAAATTTAACTACAATTAAAAATTAAATATGCAAAAATAATATTAAATAAGAGAAAAAGTTAGAAGGAGTGCACCGAATTCCGCAATAAATTGAACACTTGAAGATTTTTGAAGTCTTGAAATTGAATTTCGCAACTCCGATGTTACCACGAAGAAACATCAATTGTTCAAAGTTCAAACTTCAAATAATACCATAAATAAAATTCCAAAAAAAATGAGAGCCAAATAGTTGATTACAATTTAGGTGAAAAATGAGAGAATGACAATTGAGAATTTGGGTTTAAGAATTGAGAGATGAGTGAAGAAATGAAGAAGATGGGGTATATTTATAATTTTTTAAAGGGCTAAATTAGTAAATACTAAAAGTGTTATTTTTGAAAAAAAATGTCCAAAAGGGCTATTCTTGCAAATAGCCGTTGGGCAACGTTCAAAATGACAGTTGATCGTTGCCAACTATATTTAAAAAAAATTGATTTATAGCCGTTGAACCGGTCCGGGTCGGTCCGGTTAACCGGTTCGAATTTGACTTGACAGTACCGGTTCTGACCGATCCGGTTAACCGATACCCCTATCCTACCCGGCACAATCCGTTTCCCGTCACAATCCAGCCCTGCCTGGCCCCTACTTTCCGGTCCGGTCGGTCCAGAATCGGGTCAAGCCGGCCCGTTTGACACTCATACCTTGGAGTTAGTATTTCTTTTAGTTTTGAAAAAGAAAGAAAAAGATCAAAATTGTCCTCGAACTATCGAAAAATATACCCTCAGTTTGTTTTTGGTACCAAATTTGTCCTCGCCTTCTAAAAATTGGACCATTATTACCCTAAAAACTAACGGTCGCCACATCAGCTTTTGGACATACTTAAATATTACGAAAAAGGTCAAAATTGCCCTCAAACTATCGAAAATAGCTCAATTATATCCTCCGTTTGTGTTTGGTACCAAATATGTCCTTGCCTTAAAATCTAATGGTTGTCGCATCAAATTTTGGACCTATTTAAATATTATAATCATGTTGACATGCTAGTACAACATAACCCAAAAAAAAAACCTTCTCCACCCGCAAGAACCCATTTTCTGCGAGGGGTTGCTGCATTTCCCGCGAAGGAGCAGTGAAGCACTTCAGGTGGCCTGCTAGCTAGACCAGTGAGGAGGAGAAGGATTATGTGGTGTCTAAAAAGTGTATCTTTTTATGAGATTTTGGGTCTAGGTCTTATTTGTCGTCGTTTTTTTTTTTCTATTGATGACGGCTGGAAGTGGAAGGATATAGTATTTTAGAGGATGGTCTCATTCTAGTTGTTTTCGAGTTCTTTATGAGAGTTGTTTCTAAGAGGATATATTTCTGCAACTAATTTGTGACATTTTTGAGCTATGAGCTTGGATAGCTAGCCATGGGAGTACTGCAATATGCAGCTTTTGTTGTTCTCTACCATTTTTGTGATAAGATTTCTGATTTTAGGTGATAAAAGTTGATATTTTATTTCTTGTATAGTATATTGATTTTTTTTTTTTTTACAGATTTGTCAATCTTAAGAATAGCCCAACTAAATTTCTCATAATAAGATTGGTGTAGCTTTAATTATTTGGAAAGAGCAACACTTAGATGAGTCAACGAATGAAAATAGAGAAAGAAATTTTATCCGTGTGGACTTTTGTTAATATGGAGGACCGTCCGTTGGAGATAGATTTTTATTGTTCACATGAGCTCATGTGACGACCGTTATTTTTTAGGGCAGTAATGGTCCAATTTTTAGACGTCAATGACATATTTGGTACCAAACACAAACGAAAGATATAATTAAGCTATTTTCGATAGTTCGAGGGCAATTTTGATTCTTTTTTCATAATGTTTAAATATGTCCAAAAGCTGATGTGGCAGCCGCACGTCGAAGATAAATTTGGTACAAAAAACAAACGGAGGGTATAATTGAGCAATTTTTGATAGTTCGAGAGCAATTTTGACTCTTTTTTCATAATATTTAAATATGTCCAAAAACTGATGTGTCAGCCATTAGTGGTCCAATTTTTAGACGTCGAAGATAAATTTGGTATAAAAAATAAATGAAGGTTATATTTGAGCTATTTTCGATAGTTCGAGGATAATTTTGACCATTTTTCGAAAAAAATAAATAAAAGGCCTACAGTATTTCTATCTATTTACCCTTAAGCTAAAATAAAGGAACAAAAAAAGAAATAAACTTGTCTTCAATTTCTCTCCAATTTTCATCCCTTCAAATTCCTTCACAAAGCAAATATCGGAAAACCTCCTTACCTCATTTTACCTCCGGCGAGTTGAAACTCCGAACGGCGCCGATCCGCCGTTGAAAATGAACCAGAGTCAGAGTCAAAATCAGGGGGGTCAGCAAACGAGTGAAGGAAGACACGAGGATGACACTGCCCTCGCCGATTTCCTTGCTTCCTTAATGGACTATACTCCCACTGTCAGCTCACCTTTTCCCCTTTCTCTTTTTTTAGTTCAATTGCAAATTTTCCAAATCGTACAGTTTTAGGTAATACATAATTTTACATTCGGTTTCTGACGGTTAAAACCTTTTTGATCAGATTCCAGATGAATTAGTGGAGCATTACTTGGGTAAAAGTGGCTTCCAATGTCCTGACGTTCGATTGTATGCACTCGCTTCCTCTCTTTCTTTTTTTTTTTTTGGAAAAAATTATGATGTTTCTCCAATTTAATCTTTTTAGTTGTTCCTAATATTATTCATAGATTATTACAATTAATAGTAGGTGATTTCGTCCAATCCGTGTAAGTCTTGGTGTGTAGAGGTAACTAGTAACTGTGCTGGTGAGAAGTAGCGGGTACCCGTGAAATAGTTGAGGTGTGTGCAAACTGGCCTGGCACCACTGTCATAAAAAAAATATTAGTGATAGAAAATTTGTTCCTTGTTAGGATTGCCCAAAAACGGAAGAAAGATTTTTGTGGTTTACTAGGTTTATCTTCTCCTGAAGTTACTAAATAATAGAGGCACCTCTAGGATTTGAACTTTATGGCTTTAGAAAGCCACTGAACGCACTGACCATTTGAGTTACTGTGTTCGAAATTTAATATTTATACATATTTCGTAGGTTTATTAACACATATACATGGTCTGAGCTAAAATTACTGGGTTCGGCTAATTCGTAGCTTATACTGTACATCCGCCCTTGAGTTCCTTCCCTTTGATTCTTAAACTCTTTTTCTTTTGTGGCAGTAAATTTTTTACAATTAATATATTTGTGAATTGTGTTGGTATTTGCTTTCTTACGGATCTATTGTCTCTTAGCCGAGGGTCTTCCGGAAACAACCTCTCTATCCCTCCGTAGGGGTAAGGTCCGCGTATACTCTACCCTCCCCGACCCCACTAGTGAGATTCTACTAGGTTGTTTTTGTTGGTATTTGCTTTCTTAAATAGTTGTTGAAGAGTTGTGGCATTTGATGTTTCTTTAGGCAGCAATATGCGTTTCAATTTTGCTGTTTCATCTTAACTTATTATTTTGAACATTGTGTTGTTATATTGAGCGTCTCCTCCGTATATGCAGAATAAGGTTGGTGGCAGTTGCTACACAGAAGTTTATTGCAGATGTTGCCACTGATCCCCCCCCCCACACACACAAAAAAAAAAACTTTTATTAAGCTGCTAATTCTTCAGCATATTGCTCACACTGATTGTCTCTTACTTCTCGAGGCTTCCACGCGTGGTAGTGCTGGTTCAAGTGTTTGCCATTCTATGACACTTCTACTGTTGAGTGTCCCTTTGCCCCCTAACCTTCCAAGTTTTTTACTGCAAAGTCGGAAAAGTATAGAATATTGTGTCGGTGTTGTTAAGCGCAATTAAAAAGCAAACTTTAGTGAAAAGATTTGCAATGTGTAAGCAAGAAACAATAACTACAATTATCAATATCTTGGCAGAGAAATTGAATATTTTCACTTAAGCAAAATATATGTAATAAAACTCATTTTAAATTTTTGTTCAATTGCAAAGATGTATAGTTTTAATTATCTAATTAGTTGCTTTATACTGCATTTATAATTTCTTATTCCTAACCAAAGAATTTCTTCATAATTTTTTCTTAAAAATTAATATATCACCCATAATCATTGCTAGTGAGACGTGGGCTCACAGGTGCATTTCGGAAGACATCACTTAAAGCCTTGGTGCTTGCATTGAAGTGCTGCCTAGCAAGATGAAGTGTCTTACTTTACACCTAGTTTTTGAGTTTAACCTTGTCTCAAACATGCTTTTAACAACATTAGGATTATATGTTAAACTAAAAAGTATACTTGGCTAACTAGTTCCAGAGAGGAAGATATTTTCTTCCCCATGTTAGGGCACCCCCTTATTTGCAGCATCTGATCGTCTTCGCTACCTAATCTCTTCTTAGTTGAAAATAAAATTTGTAGAAGGAGTGCGTCATGGCCTTTAGTTACCTTCTAGGATTGTATCCTTTTTTCTACTCGAGTTACTTTTCTCTAGGCTACAGGAATCTGTATTGAGTAATAAGGGAGTTCCTTGTGTTCTATTTAGAAGTTCTCTTAGAAAATTTTAAGCAGTTAAATACCATTCTCTCTTTTATTAAGCTGTTAAGCTCCTCCATCTTTTAGTCGTGCAAGTTTCTTTAGATCCCATAGGATTCCTGGAAGAACTTAGGTTCCAATTGTGATTCTTTTGAGAATGGAGTATCGCCTTGTCATAGAGGGAATCAATAAGGGTTTGAGATTGGTGTCTATGTATATCATTAATGTTCCAAAGAAGCGGAATTTTATGAAAAGGAGTTGTTGCATTGCAAAACAACATAATGACAGTGGTTAAGGGCAGGAAGGTTGATGAAAGCTATGGATATATTATGAGCAAGGCATATCCCCTTTGGTATTCTATGTAGAGACTAGAAATAGCGTTGAAACAGTAAAAATGACAGTGGTTGAAGGCAGGAAAGTCTATAAGTTGGGGGTAGATCAGGATAAAGGATACCCCCATTCTTTGTGTTGAGAACCGAAATAGAGTTGAATTTCGTGAACTTTCACATGTTCTTGGTTAATGTTTCTCGGAATCCGAGCTTCTATTAGATAAACTTTCTTGTTTCTCACGGTGATGCAGGCATTGCAAGGCAAGGCAGTCAGCTGTTGTCAAGGATAAAAGAGATAAGCAGCAAAAGGTGCTTCGCCTATTTCTCTTTTCATTTGCCTATGTTTATTAGTTCTAACTCTGTTTTAGCAGGACAAACGCCTTATCTTGACGATGGATGATCTTTCAAAATCTCTACGAGAGGTAAGCATCGGATTAGAATCATTGTTTGCTCTATAAAAAATATATCCATCACTGTAATATCATCTAATTTACTCTGTAAGCAGTCTCCTATATAATGCTTTTTGAGCAATAGTTATTTGTTGAAGTGTATATTCATTACTATTGCTTTTTCTTTCTAAATGATTTTCCTATAGTTAAATAGTTGTGTTCAGTGAGTACTTTGAGAACTAGTGACCAGATGATCAAGATATAAGGATGAAATTTTGTGTCCGTGCATAAGCTGTTTTGGCAGAATCTGCTGGCTGAACACTGCTTGATCTGGATGTTTTTCCTCTGAAAACTTGAAAAGTGATGATTCACATTGTATACAATCATCTGTGTCTATGAAGTTCTTGGTCTGTAGATCTTTGTTAAACTTTAATCTTTCGTTTAAATTTTTTGGTGAGATAAAAATTTTGTTGATGCAATCGGGCAGTACAGTATGGGTATATAAGAAGTAGAAGACCTTACACAAAACATATGATTCTCAATAAAGAGCAACTAAATCATCTATACCAACTAGGACCTTATGGATGCTCCAAAAATTGTTTAGAAGCAAACGGCATGCTCTCACGGGTAGAAATGTGTTCTCCATTCCTTTAGAACCTCTGATGTTTCTTCCTCTCCGAAAGTTGTCCTTGATATCGATTCAGTGCTACTCTTTGCACATATTCGGTGTTTCAACTTGCTTACTATGGTTCACTTTGACTTTTGATTTGCATTGCAGTATGGAGTAAACGTCAAACATCAAGAATACTTTGCTGATAGCCCATCTGCTGGGTTAGATCCTGCTTCAAGAGAGGAATGATGTATTTCTATTGCCTGCCTACAAATCTCTGTAATCACATTTGTCGTCATCTGATGGTGGCGAGGGCATTGTCTTGTCATCTTTTGATATCTCTATAGCTATATATGTGAAGGATACAATTTTTGACTACCTTGTATCTATATATATCTGTTACTTACCAACGTTAGCTGTAGTTGCCACCATTGTTGGATTGCTAGTTTTGAAGTTCCTTTCGTGGTACCAACAGGGGTGATGATTTTGACGAGTAATGCAGAAGTTTAAATCAGCTTTGAGCTGGTTGATGAATATACTTTATTTGGTTTGATCCTTGTGCATAATGGATAGACAAAATCTGCCTTCGATCACCTCATGTGATTTATGACCAATATTTCATTATTGTTTGTATCTGTTTCATCCTGGTCTTTCTTGAACTTCTTTTGTAAACCTGTAGGCTGTACATGGTGTGTTCATTTAGTGTACGTTGGAAAAAATTGATGGGAGGAGCATAGAATCTTGTACGAATTCAATGTCCATTAAACCAGGAGAAATAGTCGATTGCCCCGAAACTGTTGGATCAATAATGTCTCATTTGATCAACCAGTTCGAAGGAGGCTGCAACATCTTTCTTACCAGAATCAGGCATTCACTGTCTGAATTGAGTGAGACAGTGATGTCTTTCTTCTTTTGGTAAGGGTGTGACAAGAGAGATCAGATGTTGCCATTAATAAAAGCCGCAGTCACTTTATTAGGTACAGAATTTTTTATAAAATGACTTTGAAAACCATTAAGCAAGGGCTTTAGGAAGATTTCATTCTCTTGAATCGTTTTCTTAAACTTGGAAAAGGAAATCATTGGTCAACATGAGATTGGGAGATATGAAAAAAAATAGATTACATTTTAGTCCACATTAACATGTTACATGTCAACTCATCACTCAACCTAAAATTGAAAGGACTACATTTGATCCTCAAAGCAAACTTTAGAAATGAGTTCTCAATTTGATCCTCAAATGTCATCATTTAATAACTGAAAAGTGAAAACTTAGTATAACACTTGCAAGCTGCACCATTGTGAAAATCATTCATTGAACTAAGTTATCAATTCAATATCCATCACCAATGAGAAATGCAAAAATTGGTACTATCAACAAATCATTATTGGATTGAAGAAAAAACAGATAATTATTGGAGGGTACTATTTACCGTTTTTTAGAAACTCCTGAAGAATCTAAAGCAATTGGCAGTCTGCAAAAAGATTATGATAAACTGATTCAAAAGGTCACTAACACAGAAGTTAAAATGTCCAAAAGACTATCTATGAAGCCTTCAGTTTATCATGAGCAAGCATCAAGCTTACAACCGTTTGCACCATAACTACATGAACAAGTTTTTTTAACCTTTCCCTCTTCACTCCATAGCCACTACTCCAGCAGGAATACTTGGGAACACTTCTTTGAATGATGCTAGTTTTCGAGCAAATGAAGATACACTTCAGTCTTTCCAATGGATCCTTATTAATCCTACAACGTGCAAAAATCACCCGTAAGAAATGGAACGATCTAGTTACTGGAGCAATGGGAATCATGGATTGCACCATGGTAGTCGGGGCGAGCCATTAAATTGGCTCACTCTACTGGGGTGGGGCCGGGGGGAGGGAGAAGGGGGAAATCCAACAGCCTCCTGACCCTTTTCCAGGTGCAAGCCAATTCAACTGTTATTCCTGCTCCTAGTTCTAATATAACGCAGTGTTATCAAAGGCGAAAAGCGCAAAAAAATCTCTAAGGTCCGTTGGGGCTTTAAGCGCAAATAAAGCGTGGCCTTTAATGAAAAAAGGCGCAACTAGAGAAAAAGTAAAAATATGTATATGTAGTCCAATACTAATAATTATAAGCATGAATAACAAATATATGGACAAAGAAATTGGAAAAAATTTACGAGAAGTGAAATATCAATTGTTTAATGTCGCCTTTTCAGGATTACTATGCCTTAAGCCTTGATGCGACACTAAAGCGCACACAAAGCGAGGCAAAGCGCTCAACATGTTTTGAGCCTCGCTTCAGGGATTAAACGCGCCTTTGACAACATTGATATAAGGTACTAATTAATGAAAATAATCCATGTCAAACAGACTATATGAATCAGTGGGGAGCGCTGGAGTTCAATTACAGTAAGTAGTTACCTAATTGTCATAGAAGCGGGAACGACGCCTTCGGGAACTGTACCACAAAAAGAAGGATGAAGGAATAAGTATGGTGAATCAGACTGAATAATGACAAAGACACTATGCAAATTGGAAAAAAAAGCAAATCTCTTTCATATGGGCCATTTCTATGCTTCAGCAAATAGCAATGCTTAAATCAAACCAGCCTTTTGATGACCCTTATTGGGTTCCCATTTCTATGGTTAACTGTGTCTCATCCTTTATTAGTCAGAAAGATGAAAAACAAAATGCCATTAACTCACCATCTAGGGAACACAGATTTTTTATTTTTTAATTTTTTTTTTTGCTACATACTAACGATAAAATCAATTTTCGCTGTCTTACTATTTTGGCACCGTAAATGCTTGGTGAAAACAAATATAAAACTTGAAGTCATATTTAACACTCCATTTTCTTCCCATATCAATTCTTTATAGTTCCCACAAGGAAATTAGTATTAACAAAAAAGTAAAGGTAAGGAACTAAGATTCAGTCCATAGACAACAATCAAATTCTCCTAAATAAGCCACAATTGCCTGCGATCAAATGAAGCTAATTTGATTGTAGATGCCAATGATTGACGCTCAAAATTCTTCGAAAGCTCTAAAACTTGTGAAAGCCAGAACACCACAATTAAGGACAAAGAACATTCACACAGAAGAGTCCAAGTTTGTAAACTCAATAATAGAAAAAATGATGGTGTCCAAGCATGAAATCTGGTGATACACAGGTATAATGTATACAGTATCCACACAAATTGGCTGGTCACTGTAATTAGACAGAGGAGAAAAAGTAATCCAAAAGTTCCTAAGATAGGAGTTCGATACTGGAGTTCATACGCACAGAATGAGAAGTTCAAACAGTCAATATGTATTTGTAAGCATGCAAATGAGACAATCTAATTAGCAATCAACTGAAAGACTCAGAAAAGTTGATAAGAATTATTAAAAAGGAGAAAGAATATCTAATGCATCAAAATGTGTGAGTAAACTGCTCAGAAAACATATGATGTGGAGTGCAGTTCGTTAGATCCTCACTTCACTAGAAGCAAACAAAGGGATCTGGTGAAGGCCAAGACTACACAAGGAACCCATCAATCTAGAGCATGTCGCAATAAAGCTTGATTCGAGGTGGCGTCTAATAAGAGAATAAAGGGAGCAAGGTTTCCACAAATCATAGCGGACCAAATGAGAAAAGGCTGGAGCCTTCGGAAATTTGTGGGGCCACATAGACCCTACACCAGGGAAAAAAGTTTGATATGAGATACCACCAAACTTTGCATTATGTTTTAGAAATTACACCCGGTGCAGCTTTTCGTTAGCACCCCATCTCATAGGATTAGTTGCGTGGCTGGACAGCTAGAGTGGTAGTAGCTCCTGCTCCATTACCTTCACCCCCCATGACTGAGGTGGTAGCTACGTAATGAGCGCTTGCTTTTCTTCATCATCATACTTGATTGAGAAGCGATAAAAGACATATATGCACACAAAGTTAAAAGTCTACAGTTCTCACATGCTTACCCTATGGCATGTAAACTAGATGTTTGGATATTTCTTAATTAAAACAGAAAGTTCCATATTTTGCTCAATCTTATAGGTTGCGAAAACAAGGATACCAACTTGAGGAATATCGAAATAGCTGAGATTCACAATAATGGATTCTCACAAATCATCTCCGAGAGAGGAAATTTCAAGTATCTTGGGTCAGTAATCTAAGAAAATTGAATAGGATGTCACACATCGTATCGGAGCGGGGTGGATGAAATTGAGACTCGCATCCGGTGTTAAGTGTGATGAGAATTTGCCACTAAAACTTGAACGTAAGTTCTACAGAGTGGTGGTTAGACCGACTATATTGTATGGGGTTGAGTGTTGACATGTCAAGAACTCTCATGTCCAGAAGATTTTGTTGCTGAAAAGAGGATGTTAAGATGGATGGGCGGGCATACCAGGTTTAAGATTAGGAAAGAAGATATTCAGGAAAAGGTGGGAGTGGCCCCCGGGGACAACAAGATGCGGGAGGCGAGGCTAAGATGGTTCGGGCATGTGAAGAGCAGAAACACAGATGCCCTAAATTGGGAGGTATGAGAGATTGGCTTGGTGGGTATGAGGAGAGATAGAGGTAGGCCAAAGAAGTATTGGAAAAAGGTTATTAGGCAGGACACGACGTTGATTTAGCTTACCGAGGACATGAACTTTGATAGGAGGGAGTAGCGGTCGAACATTAGGATAGAAGGTTAGTAGGCAGTCGAGCATTTTTCTTTTTCTATCCCATATCGGTACTATTAGTGTTAGTATGGTATCTTTCTTATTCTTAAATTGCTATTACTACATGTTGTTTTGATTGTTATCTTTCGCTTCGTTTTCTTAGTATCTTCTTCTTGTTGTTGTTACTGCTAGTGGCCACTGCTTCTTTTCATCTTTTCTTGAGCTGAGGGTCTATCAGAAATAACCTCTCCGCCGGGTAGGGATAAGGTCTGCGTACACACTACCTTCCCAGACCCCACTCGTGAAATTTCACTGAGTTTGTTATTTGTATGAGCTTAAAACAAATGTAGTGCATAATGTAAATAAATAAAGGCTGATATATAAAGAACTTACTGACCTGCGACTATCAGCTCTTCTCCCTGAGAGGCCAGCAGCACTTACAAGCTCATCATCAGTCTCGTCAACCCCATAATCTACATATTCTACAGATGTCACAGAACTCTCGTCAGAGTTAGAAGCATCATAACCCAAATGGCGGTTTCCTCTTCTTGTATTACTTACTCTAGATCTTCTTCTGTTTCTAGACGTCCTAAAGTTATTAAATACCTGATACAAGATACATGATGTCCACCAGTTCCCCTGCGCTGAAGGGAAGTCCTCAAAATCATCTTCAGAATTATCATTTCCATATTCAATCACATAATCACCTAAAACAACCCCTCGGGGAACTTCTGCATGAATAGTACTCAAGACATCTATTATTTCAGAGGACTGCTGAAAATTTTCCCAGTCAACCTGTCGAGCAGGATCTATCTTCGCGGGACATGCATGAGGGTGGGCAAGTTTAGCATGTTTGTGAAGTTCGAAATAGGTGCCCGTAAATCGACATTTATCCTCTTCACAACAGCGTTCCTTGACATCGAGATGTATGCGAGCCTTCTCAACAACAACCCATCCAGTAACTTCTCCCCTACACAAGGGGCAGGCAGGCCAATTGTTGGCTTCCGATTTTATCATATCTTCTCTCTCGTTGGATGTTGAAAGTAATTGTGACCCAACTATCATCTGATGTGCTTGTTTGAAGCGTTCTAGACAGTTGGAGTGCAAATGATCTGTGTCACACAAAAAGGGCCTGCAACCCTTCTCATAAGATGAGCACTGGAGGAGAACACCATTGTGAGGGAAGTCCAAGCAAATGGGACAAATCACATTATCCCAGTTGGTATACAGTTCCACCTCCTCCATAGAGAACTTTATCATAGCCACTTTCAGTGTGAAGTTTCAATGATAGGAGAGACTAAAAACCAAGTTCCTGTCAGCATGCAGCATCTCCCTTCCTCTGGTCAGGATTAAAGAGAATCGAGCTAAAAAAAAAGTGAAATTATGCAAACAAAAGCAACGGTAGAAAATGAGTAAGCAACAAATTTTCACTAAAAACAGACCTGAATTAATTCTAGGTCAACGGCGAGATAGAAGAACAAGCATATATCAAAACTGTTAAGCAAAAGCCAAAAAAAAAAAAAAAAAAGTGAGAGAAGAAAAGCTAATCAAGTGAAAGCTATTAAAACTCCAAAGGCAGACAATTGATTCATCACCAAATAGCAACTTATCTCAAAAAGAGCATTGAAAATATAACTGAGTAGAGTTAAAGAGACCCTTATATGACTGTTCTAGAGAAAATGCCATCAATACATTGTCCCTTTCACCTCATAAATATGCTCATCATCAATTCATCTTTGCAATAGCAAGCAACCAAAATAATAGTATGGAAAAGCTTCCGTAAGAAGATGCAAGGATTGATTTTTCATAAGAAGATGCAAGTATTTAAAAACATCAAACGATCATTATTGAACACAAGAACTCTTGAAATTTGCTGCCTTCCTTCTTCCATATATAAACCAGAGAAGCAGAAGCATAACAAACTGCTTTTGACTCTATACTGCATACATCCATCAAAAATGATTAGAGCTATTCTTTCCCTACCAAAAAGTTCATACAGTATGATTCCTAGAGATGCCTCCCAAACTTTAGGAATGCAACATCTTCCATAGTACCTCATGCTGAAGAAGAAATTTGTAAGTCATTTTCATTTTACTTTTATCCTTTTAGAAATTAACTATTTAAGTTGAATCAGTTGGCTAAGTTCTTCCATGGTGATTGCCATGTTTAAGTACGACCATTTTGGCAGAGTTGCTCTCCAAAAGAACTTGCAACCGAAAGGGTTGTAACATGGAGATCAATTTCTAATAATAGAATTCAAACAAGAATGAATCACATGTTAGTGGATATTCAGAGAATGGGTAAAGTAAAGGACGGAGCTTTAAGTTCTTCTAGATTAGAATAATTGTGACCCAGTATGGACTTTAGATCTGAGCACAATCCATCAACTAGTCGAACTCCATAACACAAATTTAGGCACCAGTTAATGGAAATAGATCTTGCCCACCGATTTGGCCAAAACTTGATCTCCCTTCCATCCCCGAGCTTGAAGTTGATGTACCAAGAAAAGCTTCCCATCCCTATTTATTCTTTCCAACAGATTCAGACAATGAGATGCAAGAACAGATAGCACAACCGAATCCCGTTGTGCAGTTCAACAAATGCAAATCGTGATGACCTCCACCTATATCAGCGTTGCTTGATCATAAGGCCTATTCCCTAAAAACCCTAATAGCCAACTCCCTTATAAATTGGGTTGGAGGTGTTCCCTGGTCCAACAAAAGATTGAAACCGTACCTCATGAATTGCTTATCACTATATAATGCAAATTTCTACACATCGTATATTATTCACGGAGATGGGGAGATTGATGAAGATGTCACACATCGAATTGGATGGATGAAATGGAGACTCGCTTCCGGTGTTTTGTGTGACAAGAAGGTGTCACCGAAACTTCAAGGTAAGTTCTACAGAGTGGTGGTCAGACCGACGATATTGTATGAGACTGAGTGTTGGCCAGTCAAGATCGCTCATGTCCAGAAGATGAAGGTAGCAGAGATGAGGATGTTGAGATGGATGTGAAGGCACACCAGGTTAGATAGAATTAGAAATGAGGTTATTCGCGACAAGGCGGGTGTGGCCCCTATTGAGGACAAGATGCGGGAGACGCGACTTAGGTGGTTTGGTCATGTGAGGAGGAGGAGGAGCACAGACACCCCGGTGAGAATCTGTGAGGTTACATTGGAGGGCCTACGGAGAGGTAGAGGTAGGCCAAAAAAGAGGTGGAAAGAGGTGATTAGGCAAGACATGGCGCAACTTAGCTGACCGAGGACATGACCCTTGATAGTAAGGTATGGAGGTCGAGGATTAGGGTAGTAGAGTAGGTAGTCTAGAGTGTTCTTAACAGTAGTATCGGCACACAGTCTCGCTTTCTGTAGGTAGTAGGTTTTTATTGACTAACCGTTGTTTTTTTTCATTGTGATCACCTTATTATCTTGTTGTCTTTATTCTGCTTTTTATATGGCTTTTGGGCTGTCCCTTCTTGTCTATATTTTCATTAATGTGGTGCTTATGCTTTCCTGAATCGAGGGTATATTGGAAACAAACTCTTTATCCTCACAAGGTAGGGGTAAGGTCTGTGTATACACTACCCTCCCCAAACCCCACAGTGTGGGATAATACTGGGTATGTTGTTGTTGTATATAATGCAAATTTCTACCTTCGCGAAGACAAATGGAAAGGGCCATCTTACTCACTGGTGCTTCACTTAGATCATTTAAGTGTATGAAACATATACTAAAAATTAGAACAAAAATAAAACCTACTACCTCTTACCTCTCACCTCTCACCAACATAGGTATCAGGTAAGATTTAGGTTGATAGGAACAAATCATCTGGTGGCTTTTTGCCTCCGATAAGATTTGGACCTAAGACCCAATTTATCCACTCTCTATCTTTCAATTTTTTGGCTTCCTCTTATCTCCTCTCACCTCTACGTAAATATCAGATTAATGAAGACTTCAATATAATATAAGGAGTACTCATTTTATTCCTTTACCCTATTTTCACCATTTCAACAATTCATAGAGCAAAAAAAAAAAAAAAAAAAAAGAAAATCAAAACTCAAAAAGGTGTGCTGAAAGACCAAAAATTTAAACAGGAAAGTGCTTTAAACAGATAAATATTAGCATCAATAAATCAACAAAGACACCCATATAAATTAATATCAAAGAACACCCAAAAAATTTGACCAAGACAATATTCACTTATATGAAAAAAGTCAACCCATAGAATTCGAAAATTAAAACAGAAAATGGAAACAGCGATGGATCATTCAAAACACCTATAGAGCAAAAGAGTAAAAGATTTTATGGGGACGAATCAAACCTGATAAATTTTGGAAAGTAATCAAGAGTACCCAGAAGAAGATTGAAGAGAGAAATAGAATAATATGAATTTATATGTTGATGAGAGATGCTGAAAAGAAGCAAATGAAAATGAATAGAAAAGTCAGTAAAGTTTTACAATGTAAGGTTTTGTGTTTATATTTTTCTTTCTTTCTCCAAATCCATTTTGATCTAATCTAATTAGAATATACTTAGTCACGTTTTTTCCTTTCAATAGTAAACTTCGTTATGTATTTATTTTAGTGAAGTTGTCAACAAAAGCTAAAAGTTGTGGGGTGCCAAATTAACAATAGTCAACCTTCTTTGGGTCATCTTGTCAATAACTAAGACAGAATTTCTTTTAAATACTTATTTTTGCCTCGTAAGAACTATAGTTGTTATCTTTTTCTTATTAGTCTGTTAGCTCAACTAATTTGAATTCATGCTGCATACGACCCATTTAGACGAAAATATTACTTATCATAAGTTAATCTATTCTTATATTTGAACGAAGACCTCTAATAAAAGTGTCGATAAATTCCGTTCGTCTCCCCAGACTCCTTAATGGTAGAAGAAGTCCTAACAAACACAAGCGACGCCTATCCAAAAAGCTACGATTAACCAAATTGTGTATTTGGTAATCGAAAACAACCGGGTAAAGAAATGGTCGTTGATATCTAACCAGAAGTTGCTGTAAAAAAATGGCCAAAAATGTGCAACATAAAAGAAGCACGACACCAAACCACAAGAAAAGAGATATAGCGTTAATTGTCATGACCTGCCACATCATCATGCCACGTAGGTGCCATTTGGCATATATTAATATCATGTGGAAGTTTACATATGAAATAGACTAGCATGTGTGGGAAGGTTCTAGAGAAATATGAAGATTTCTCGTGGAAGACCTTAGAACCCTATGAAATTGCTAGGAAGATCCTTAGAAAATTCTAGCTATGTAGAATATTCTAGAGAAGGAACCTACTTGTAAATAATAAGGGTCTTGTGTATAATTATTATTTACTCACTAGCCCCTATAAAACTAGTATATGAAGGGATTATTCATTTGTAACTCATTAAGCAAAATAATCAAGTTCTCTACAATAAAAAAAGCTTCATTTGGCAAATTTCTCTTGTATTTCTTATCTAACATTCCCTTAGCGATCTTGAGTGTAATATTTTAGGTTGACTTGGCACAGCAAGAACGTGAGCGAGTTATGCAAGATAGTGAGCGAGTTGTCAAGTGCTACACGTGTACTTAGTTAACGACTAAGGACGTGACAACGTGGTATTAGAGCAAAGTTTATGACTAAAGGAATGTTAGGAAGAATATAAGAGATTGCTAGAAGTAAGCTTTGTAGAGAACGATGGTCGGGATTATCATGGGCGTGGTACATGCAAAAGGGACAAATGTGAAAATACATAAGCAAAAGGAGTATGGCGGTGCACGGGACGCACGCGAGGTGGGCGACTTACTTTGGAGGATGGACAAGTACTTTGAGGTAGTCAAGGAGGATGACGAAGTCGTGAAGGTACGCAATGCCTCAATGTACTTGACCGAGGTTGCCGCTCTGGGGTGGCGTCGAAAGTGTGCCAACATGGAAAAAAAGGTCTATGCAAGATTAAGACATGAGACCAGTTCATTAAGAAGTTGAAGAGCAATTCTACTTGATGATGTAGTGTATGAGGCTAGGCGGAATCTAAGGGAGCTCCGACAGACGACCACAATTCAGGAGTATGTGCGCGAATTCACTACCTTAATGTTGCAAATCTCGTCTTTGTCCGAGGAAGATTCCCTCTTCTATTTCATGGATGGGTTGAAAAATTGGGCAAAGCAGGAGTTAATAAGACATCAAGTAGCCAACGTGGACGAGGCCATAACGGTAGCCGAGTCGCTCGTTGACTTCAAGATGGATCCTATCAAGTCCAAAAAAGGCAACGCCGAGAGAGGTGGGGGAGATCATGACAAGGACAACGGGAAAAGTATAGCCGAGGTATACAAGGGCAGTGGCAATGGGCCATCCCATAGCGGACAGGGGTCCAAGGGAAACGGCAAGGGGCCGAAAAATGGTAGCGAGTACGTGCCTAAAGGAGGGTGCTACTTCTGTAAAGGATTACATCGCGCAAGTGAATGCCCAGAGTTGGGGAAGCTTGCAGCAATGATCGAGAACTTTGCTCAGGCACACAAGGGTGACACAGGAGGAAATGCCTGCATTGGGTGCATTGGGGATATGCGCTTGGAATCTAAGCCGAAAGTAGGGGATTCCAAAGCCTATCTTGGCGCCAAGCAAATAGAGCATGGTGGTGGCAAGAAACGTTGGAAGAACATAGTTGAAGAGGATGACAAGTTACAAAGTGATGGCACGCTATCGGACTTAGACGAAGCACCAAGTAGAGGGGTCAAGTTTGCTAGCAAGGGTGGGACCACAGATGGCAGCCAAATAGAGAGTGGAAGCATAGACCCGATGCTTGAGAAGCTGCTAGACTTGGTCGAGTCATGGGGAGATTCAGGCCAAGAGCAAGGAGAGGCATCCGATGGGCGGAGGATCGAGGCCATCATTGCTAGCCATCCAAAGTACAAACGGAGCAAGAAGAAAGGTGACCAGTACCTTGTGACATGGGAAGGCAAACCGCTCCATAGGATATCATGGCTAATGGACAAAGATCTTCGGCGACTCCAAGGCGAGGTGCGTGCGTACGTGTCGATGCTTTGTGCCGAGGGCGACACAAAATTGGGTGGGGATAGTGTCATGACCCACCACATCATCATGCCACGTAGGTGCCATTTGGCATATATTAATGTCATGTGGAAGCTTACATATGAAATAGACTAGCAAATGTGGGAATGTTCTAGAGAAATATGAAGATTTCTCGTGAAACACCTTAGAACCCTATGGAATTGCTAGTAAAGTACTTAGAAGATTTTAGCTATGTAGAATATTCTAGAGAAGAGATTTACTTGTATTAAGGGCCTTGTGTATAATTATTATTTACTCACTAGCCCCCATAAAACTAATATATGAATGGGTTATTCATTTGTAACTCATCAAGCAAAATAATCAAGTTCTCTACAATAAAAAAAAGCTTCCTTTGGCAAATTTCTCGTCTTTTTTTATCTAACATTCCCTTAACAACCTTGAGTATAGTATTTTAGGTTGACTTGGCACATCAAGAACGTGAGTGAGTTGCGCAAAATAATGATCGAGTTGTCAAGCGCCGCAAGCACCGCATGTATACTTAGTTAATGACCAAGTACGTGACATAATGCTATAAAATGGGCCATGAGATAAAAGGACGCAGTGGCGCTAGAACAATCATAACTCTTGAAGTGTCACTGCATTGGTCATCGAAATCATAAAAAGAGAGAAAAATACCAACCAAAAAAAACTTTGAAATAGCAAATATAGCTTGAGTAAACGATAACTACTTGAGTCTAATTTTCCAACACAACAGACGGAAAAAAAACATTCAACACAAAACATTTAACATTTCTAACAACAGGAGGGATCAAGAAAGGAAAATTCGAGAGCCAAGATCTAATTCAAACAATTCATCCTTTTTAATTCCTGGAGCAAAAACATAAGAGCATTATAGAATCAATACACCAACACGAATGGTTATGTAAGATATCACAACGCAAACCAGAAATATAAATATGACTGGGGAAATACACAAGTTGGAACAATAGAAATCCAATCAATCTCCAAACTATTGCAAGGCTAGCATTAGTTTGGAAATGACTAATATGGTATATTCTTGGGGAGGTTACGGATGACATTGCTTTTCATGCCAATCTTATTGCGCATAACCTCCACACCAGACTTATTCATGGCCTTCAACACCTTCATCTTAACCATGTGCTCCCTGGACTGCACTGTTGCAAGACCCATGCTTCGGTACCTGGAAGGAAATGGTTTTGGCTCAGATGACAGTTTGAAGGAAGATGACGATAATGGACGCTTTTGAAGAAGTCAAATACATACCTTGCGGCTAATGCAGCACTGACAGCCACATCATTGATCCGCGTAGGCCTCAGTTTCTGTCGGTAGTAACGCAAAAACTCTCTTGATCCAAGAGTCTTAACAGATCTTCCATCATCGTTTCTTGTTGTTATTATGAGCTCAGATCCACCACTTCCAAGTTCCACACTGTTGCCCGTGTCATCCGATAAAATGAGCTGCTTCCCAGTTTCATCCACATAGCTACGAGGGAAGAGAAGTCTCAGAACCAATAACAAAAGCTATAGAGCTTACTAGTTACAACACACATCCTACCTAAAGTACTTCGGAAAAACAAATCTACAAAAGGTATAGTACTTACCCCCCCACATCCTACCCAAATTACTTAGAAAGCAATCTTATTAGAAATCATACCTGCTGCTATAGTCGTAAAACTCTTCTAAGTCAGCTTCTTCTTATTAGAAATCATACCTGCTGCTATAGTCGTAAAACTCTTCTAAGTCAGCTTCTTCTTCTTCATCCCCATCACCATAATGCACTCTGCAATGACTTTTAGCTTCCATATGCTTCCGAACTGCTTCTAAACTGCTGAAAGGGTGACATCTGTCGTTGCAATACAAGCACATGAAATCCCTTTTAACCTGAGCATGGAAAAAATAAGATTGTGAACACCGCAAATAGTTGACAAAGCCTGGAAAGAAGATGAGAGGAAACATATTCTACCTTGAGACCAAGATAAGTCAAGAACCCTTTGGGATCCTTCAGATACTCAACATCAGGTATGAAGAATCCATGCATCTTGTGCATGTGAACCATGCAGCTCTCTATGGTCTTGTGTTCTTTATCACACACGAAGCAACATGATGGGTCTAAGTCTCCAATGTCTTCATCAACATCACTATCTTCATCCATATTGCCATTAGATGTATGCTCGTTCATCTTTAATTCTGTTAAAGAATCAGTGGCTTCACTAATCATCTCTTCTTCTGGATCAACTTCCTCCCACTCACTTTCATCACTGTCATCACTTTCCTCACCATATTCTTTTGCCTTCCGTGAAGTTCCATTCTGAGGGTGGCGTAGAAGTGGCTTGATTGTCACACTATTCTCATCATGATGACCTGGTTCTTGAGAAGCGCGCGCTAGGTGACTTTTAGATTTCAGATGCTGAGCATGGGCCTGGGAACTTCTATACCCTTTGCCACAAAGACCACAGCTATAGATCAACGGAGTTTCACTTAACTTTTTCTTCTCTTCTGCAAGTGCAGATTGTCTGGCTAGAAAAATATGCTCTCTCACTCCATGAACTCCTGCTATCTGAAAAAACATGTACAACAGCAAAAACATCAATTCTGCATACTTACCCATGAAGCAATCCCTAACAAACTATATGGAAGAGATTCAGAGACAGACATAGACATATATAGTCATCAATCCTAAGCTTTGATGAATGATACGTGAACTGAAGTCCCTAATTTGGTAGTGTTCAGCTGAAAAATCTCAATTGGACACAGGTTCCTTTACCAGACTCAAACCTCTTCCTGGCCCATGAAAATAATATGTAAAGAGGCCAGTGATATATGGGATTTTGGTTACTATAACAAAGATATAAAAGGAAAAAAAATCATAAGAAGCACCATATTAGTAGGTATAATTTCTACAATAATCCACTTTTTTATGACTGAGAAATCCGTCTAGAGCCGACCCTTTGGGCCAACCGCAGCCTCCGAAACTCGGGGATGATGGGGCCCCCACTCGACCATTCTCCATTTACATACCAGAATAAGATCACTTGGCAGTTGGCGCAGGGCTCGATTTGGGACCTAAGACACAAATCTCTCAACCTTTGCCAATTGAGTTAATCCCTGGGGGCAATCTTTCTTTTTATCAGGTGAAATCCACTTTTTGCTTTCTTTTTGATAAGTTTGATCCACATGCTTTTCCGCAACAGCAGATTGTATAACTGTATTCCTGAGCTTTTGGTTTCTTCAATTACTGTACAGTAGTGTGGGAAGGGGCACAAAATATATCGAATGTACCCCTCCGGTAAGATATTGTTTATTCAATGAACAAGAGAATGAAAGAACCACGGTCAGTCCTAAAAAAACAAACTAGCCAGAGTTAAAGAAAGATGTACTAACAGGAAAATTAAATTTAACTTCCCATTTTTCTATCACCAAGTAAAGGTTAAGAATATGTCATTTTCCGACAAAACCAAACTAGAAATTTATCTTTTGGGTTAAAAAGAAAAAGAAGAAAATGATGTCTAAGACACAAGACCAATAGCCAAACTCTTTCCATTCTTTTTTTTTTAATATCCAAGAAATCCTCAAAGACCAACTGGAAATGGTTTGGAACTTGATGGATAATGGGCCTGCAACTCTACCCTTCTCCACTTTAATACCAAGTTTTTTGTTCCTAACCAATGTATCATGCTCTACACGCTTACCACTGAACCAAAGCTCTCAAGCACACTCTTTTGATTCAACTGACATTTTTCTTCCCAACAGTCTAGAGATGCACTCTAATCTCTCGGTTACCATTCCTATTAGATTCTGAAATTCAACAAACATATCTCCCCTTAGTATCAATGTCCTCTATAAGTCGTCACTTCCAATCCTCTGGCCTCTCAGTTAGCATTCCTGTTAACTGGCATGCTATAGCTCTTGTCAGCTACCCTGAAAATGAAAAATGAAACTCATATCCTCAACTCTCTGAATTCTTAGTTCATGGTGACAACTTCAACCCTTCATCCTTTGGTTGTCTGCCCCCCTTAAACGAAGGCGCAAAAGCAATGGACAGCTTTCCCAGCTGAGGTAGAAAAACTAGTTATCTACACTACAACTTGGAACAAAGTCCAATTTTGGAGGGAGATAACAAGTATTCCCTCTGTCCAAATTAATATGACCTTCTATCCTTTTTAGTAAATGACACTTTTCTATATTAAAAATAATTTACTTTTAAACTTCTCATTATACCCTTTATGGGATGATTTATAGCCACTGAAATATCTTAGACCACAAGTCCGTCTTTCCTTTTTAGACTATGTGCCCAGTCAAACATCCTCTGATTAGTGTAGTGGCCAAGGGATTCAAAAACTGCTTTAGGTAACAAGTTCAAACCCTAAGTATGACAATCTAGTAGGTTTTTTGAATCCCCTTCCATAAATTCCTGACTGCCCCACTACCTTCATCCTTTGGTTTCTGCCCCACACCCCACCCCCACCCAAAACAAAGAAGGGGCAAGAGAACGGCGTAGCTGTTTCCAGCTGAGGCAAAAAAGCTAGCTAATATTTTTTCCAACAATCTATACCTTGGTGGATAGCAAGAATCAAATGAATTAGTCAAGGTGCATACAAGTTTGGCCAGATATAACTGTTGTAAAAAGAGAGATCGCAAGAAGTATGAATTAGTATAGGTGCATCCAAGCTGACCAGACATTACTGTTGTAAAAAGGGGCACTAAGCGTTCCCCCCTACAGGAACGGCGTAGGTTAAATCTGCATAATCTTACTTATAAAACGTTGTACTCACCCAATCTAATACACGATAAAGGGCAATTAATACATAGAAATCAAATTCACAAGCGATTTTACATTTGTTTTTTTTTTAAATCAAAAGGTGTTTTCAGCAATACCTTGCGTTTAAGATTGTAGCGGTGCCATTCGGATTTGTAATGAAGTTTTTGCTCAGTATCGTCAAGAAATTCCTTGTCACAAGCGTTGCAAGATAAGCCTGGCATTTTCAAAATCTGATTCAAATGGCGTTTTTTGTTGGCTTCTTATTCTTCTTTATATACTTAGGCAGCGCGTAAGGGTTTGTGTCACAAATGGCTTGCGGGAGCAGGTTTCGGTCCAATGAAATTTAGGCCTAATATCAGAAAGTGCCCACATCTTCTATTTATTTTAAAACTAGTTAATTTAGCGCGATCATAAAAAACTAAAACATATTTAAATCAGTAAACAGATAATCAATCTCTACTAATAAAAAATTTCTTTTACGATTTTACTATAAACTATTAAAATGTATAATGACATATGAGAATTGGTAAAATTACATTAACAGTGAAAAATCTTTTACACAATTAAAAGTTAAATTTTAATCTTTACTCACATAAAAACGAAAGATCTAACTTCAGATAAAATACCTCGCCCTTCGTCTAATTGAAGTGAATCCTTCATAGTACTATAATACTCAACTATTTAAGACACGAAAAGAATGCTTTAAATAACAACTTAAAAAATTAAGAATAATGAATCCAATTTTTGTCTTACTAAAATAGTATATAGGAAAAGGGAAAAAGAAAAAGGAGATGATTATTAAAAATTCTTTTACATATATAGAGTAGAATGTTCCCTAGCTAAATTGATTTATTTGTTATTTACTGCTTCATCCGTTTTAATTTATATTAACCTATTTTCTTTCTAATTTGTGTAAAAAAGAATAATCACTTTCCTTATTTGGAAACAATTTATCTTTATGCAATGATTTATAGCCACACAAAATATATGTGTCTCATTTTACACCACAAATTCAAAAATCTTCTCTCTTTTTTTAAACTCCGTGCCCAGTCAAATGGGTTCACATAAATTGAAACGGAGGGAGTATATCATACTATTATGAATGTTCATAAAAACCCGAAAAACCGAATCAAACCGACTAACAAACCGATACTTTTTAGGTTTGGTTTAGTTTTGGTTTTAAATTTTAAAAATCGATTAAATTTGGTTTGGTTTTGGTTTTAATAAAAAAATAACCGAAAAAAACAAACCAGACCGACTATAAAAGTAGTTATATAAATTTATTATTATACCTATATATATGTATATTTTTATATAAAGTTTCTGAAATTTTATGGTACATATTAGTCATTTGTATTTTTAGTCTAGTTGTTTGTTATTATAATAATCTAATTCTTTGCATTCTAGTTTGATTGGTAGTTTTATTTTGCTAAGTACAAGAATTTATTTCATGTTAAAAATAATTGATTTTTAATTGAGTACTTAAATTATTCATCACTATTTGAGTCAATTATCATCAATATATCTTGGTAAATGATAGATTTCTCAAAGAGCAATTAGTTTGATAGTGTTACGTTGAAAATGTAGTAGCCGGAATATGCGTTTGGTAGTGTATGTCTCATATTTAAGAAAAAACCGATAAATAACCAAAAAAACCCGAAAAACTAACAAAAACCGAATCGATAAAAAACCGACTTAATTGGTTTGGTTCTAAAATTTGAAAAGCCGACTTACTTGGTGCATGTACTTCTATTGGTGGTGCTTCTTTTGCTTTGGTTAATATGACTTCACTATTCTCAGCCTCTACCTCAAGTTTTTTATCCTTGTATTTATTTTAATTGTCGCAAAAGTAAAGTCATGTAGAGCATTATGGCGCCCAATAAATATTATTACAGGTTAAAGATTTAGCTTTCAAATTAGATTCAGCCGCAATATAGTTTTTCTTTTTTCTTTTTTATTTTTTACTGAAAATGGGTTATATTGGTATTATATGGAATAACCACTTTCATGTTGAGCATAATATCAATGCTTTGGTTATCATACCATGCAGCAAATGCAATTTTTTAATGAATATGACTTTGGATAATTTCAACGACTGCCAGACCATATTAAGCAAGAACCATAAACAGAAATGACCATTTGTCTCAGAATTTTATTAATAATAAAAGCTATAGTTATAACATTTATAGCAGCAAAAGTTTACACAGCAGAAATCAAGTATATAACACAAGCAACTTTATTTTAAGGCACCTCATATGTATAAAAGGTGACTTATAACTGTAACGACTTAACCGGTCGTTTTGACTTTTGGAACTCCATTCTCTTAAATAAAACTTTTCGTATGTGCTTTAAATGATTTATGACTTGTGCGGATGGTTGGTTCGGAATTTGGAAGTGTTTGGGTTGAAATCGGAACACTTAGTTCCTTAAGTTGGCTTTAAAAGGCCAAGTTTGACTTTGGTCAACATTTTGAGCAAACAGATTCGGATCAGTATTTTGACAGTTTTGATAGGTCTGTATCGTGATTTGGGACTTGGGCGTATGCCCGCAATCAAATTCCGAGGTCCCTAGCTCGAGATATGGAATTTTGATTAAAAATAAAATTTAAGTTCAAATAGTGACCGGATGTCGAATTATGTGCAAACGACCCCGGAATAGAATTTTGACGATTCCAACAGCTCCGTATGGTAATTTTGGACTTAGGAGCGTGATCGGAATTTTATTTGGAAGTCCGTAGTGAAATTAGGTTTGAAATGACTAAAATAAGAATTTTAAGTTTGGAAGTTTGACCGGGGAGTTGACTTTTTGATACCGGAGTAGGAATACAGTTTCGAAAATTTTCATAGCTCCGTTATGTTATTTATGACTTGCATGCAAAATTTGAGATCAATCGGAGTTGATTTGATAGGTTTCGACATCGAATGTAGAAGTTGAAAATTCTTAGTTTCATTAAGCTTGTATTGGGGTATGATTTGTGGTTTTAGCGTTGTTTGATGTAATTTAGAGGTTCGACTAAGTTCGTATGATATTTTAGGACTTGTTGGTATATTTAGTTGAGGTCCCGAGGGCCTCGGGTGAGTTTCGGATGGTTAACGGATCAAAAATTTGAGTTAAAAAGCTGTTGCAATATTTCCTCTTCTGTTGGAAATTCTGGGCTGTGATCGAGCTCCCAAGATCGAGTTCCCAAGATCGAGCTCCCATGATCGAGCTCCCCCATGATCGAGCTCCCATGATCGAGCTCCCGAGATCGAGCTCCCAAGATCGAGCTCCCATGATCGAGCTCTCAAGATCGAGTTCCCAAGATCGAGCTCCCAAGATCGAACTGGGCAGATGTGTAAGTTATAAAAACAGAGGCATTCGACTCATTTGCCATTTTTGACAAACTTGAGCTTGAGCAGAAGCGACGTTTGGCAGATTTTCAAGGAAAGACATTTGGGGTAAGTGATTCAACTCGGATTTGGTCTATATACACAAATATATCATTGTTTTCACCATTTAATTAGTGTTTTGAGATTGAAATTTGAAAACTTTTAGAAATCTCACAGAAACGAATTTTTGAGATTTCGGTATCGATTCAGAGTCGGATTTGAGTAAAACTAGTATGGTTGGACTCGTAATTTAATGGGTTGTCGAATTTCATAACTTTCGCCATATTCTGAGATGTGGGCCCCACAGACGAATTTTTAATTAATTTCGGGATTTTTATTGAAAATGTAGTATTTTTTTTATAGAATTGATTCCTATAAATTTTAGTGATTGTATCGAATTATTTTTGGTTAGATTCTAGCCAATCGAAGTTGGATAATCGAGGAAAAGGCCTACTAGTGGATTAAATTAGAGCAAGACGAGGTAAGTCTCTTGTCTAATCTTGTGAGGGGAAAATTACCCCATAGGGATTAAATTGAATAATTGTTGCTAATTGCGGGGGCTACGTACGCACGAGGTGACGAGAGGCCGTGCGTAGCTACTATTAATGCTAAAGTCCGGGTAGTTTAGGACTCAAAGCATGAATTACTTATGTAAATTATATTCTTTATTTAATTAATATTAATTGATATATATGAATATATTGTGAATTGTTTGATAAAGATATTAAAGGATGGAAATCTCATATAAAGATATTAAAGGATGGAAATCTCATATGCTTGATTTTCTGTTTAAATTAATTAATTGTTAAAAGAAATTGTTCTTCCTCCCGAATTTATCTTATAATAAATATACTCTCCTTCCAGAGGTACATAAGAAAATGTCCTCCTTTCTTGTGGAGCGGGCCGAACGCCTCGGCAAGATAGATGCATTTATGGATCGTGCTGCACGTCCCTCGGCAGTGTACACGAAACTCTAGATCGGGCCGTACAACCTCGGCAGAAATCGTGCTTAATAATAATAATAATTATACGATACTTGGACAGTTTATTACAGCTTGTAAAGCTATTTGATAAATTGAAATTTTTATTGAATTTGAAGGATTTAATTAATAGATTAGAAATTATTTGAATTGAAGGAATTTAATTAATATATTGAGAATTATTGAAATTGAAGGAATTTAATTACTTCTGCTGGTTAAATAAAATTATTGTTAACTTTGTGAATCACGTTGATATAAATATTTCTATTTTCATGATTATTTAATATTATTGACCCATAGTGAGTGTCATAGTCGGCTATCTCGTCTCTACCTCTTCGAGATTAGGCTTGATACTTACTGGGTACACGTTATTTTCGTACTCATACTACACTTGCTGCACATTTTATTGTGCAGGTACATATATGTATAGCGGCCTTGTGGGCCCAAAGGTGTGGTTAATAATTGTGGGGACATAGGTAAGCTGCATTCTATATTACGATCCGCAGCTAACAGAATCTCCGTTAGAGTTATTATGCTTCCCTGTCTAATTTGTATTATGGACAGATGATGTATTTTATTTTAATTCCCTAGTAAATGCTCATGCTCTTGTGACACCGGGTTTTGGGAATGGTTATGAATTATTTAGAAATTTAGTTTTTAAAAATATTTATCATTTACTCTATGAGTTTTATCTTTACTATTTTATTAAAATTTTTTTTATTTTAAAAATACTAAAATGGGTAATTAAGTTAATTGATTATGGTTGGCTTGCCTGACAGTGGTGTCCGGCACCATCACGACCTTTTTGGATTTTGGGTCATGACAATAACTATATTACATTTGAAACTCTTATTAAGCTAGTCATGAATCATTCAAATTCTCTTTCTAATATAAGTACAAAGGAAACAAAAGGTCTTCTTTACAGCCCAAAAAAATTTCAGGGCTCCCCATAATCCGAGCAGAGGTGGCTACCATAATAAAACTCATTGAACTCACAATAATAATTGGTTCATGAGTTTTTTGTTGACCTTACTTCCTAAATATCGACCAAATGGAGCAACAGTCATACTCTTAGTTTCTCCGTCAAAAGATAAGTCACATTTGATGTTTCTATAAACCCTTCACAAACAGATTTGAGTGTGAAATTCCAATAGCACCTAAATTCAAATGGCCAAAATGACATGGTTGATAGTAATATAACACAAAATGACATGACAATTTACTGGAATTCAATAGATTAAATATGGGAGAAATGGTTTGAAAAAAAAAATATATATACACACACACACACACTCATTGCAAAGAAATCCTATGGCAAGATAAAATTTAATATCATGTACACATCTAAAGTAGAAATTGGTGAGGAAGAACTTTGACATCTTAACCTTAACATAATAGTAGTAGTAATATACCGAGCACAGCTAGAGAGAACATTGTAGAGACCAGGAGAAAACAAAGGCTACTACCACCAATAATTCTCAGCCGTTAGTAAGAAAATATGTCCCCATGATGGCAATAAAAATAGTAACAACAATATAATAAAAATTAGGAAGAGCAAAGGCATAAAACCATAAGCATAATACATATGCATAAATTAAAATCAATATGAAAATAGTGGAAGAGCCGAAATTCTAAAACAGATCCATGATGATGCATGAATCTTTCTTTATTATAGAAGTGTTCAAATATTTTAGGAAACTTATGTCAGATAAGAACAAATAAAAAGATTTAAGTGCATAACTACTTAAAACTTGATTTTTCAGTATTCCTATAAAATAACCACCGCAGAGTTTCTCCAATGAATCTAAAACAACAATGGAAAATAGTCTTTCTTTGCAAAAAATAAAAAATAATCGACAGACAATTTTAATGCTCATGAAACAGCTAAAATAATAATCAAAATTAATTGAACACAAAAAACTAAAAGGGCAACACCATAGTTACACTAATTCCAACTGAAGCGGAGCACTCACCGATACCAAAATGAATATTGAAGAATATATATGAAAATTTCATTCACCTAAATAAATAATATGCTTCCAATATGTATACAACTCAAAGTTTATCCCATGAAATTCAATACCTTCTGATTCCATCAAAATGCACACTGAAAATAAAACATAGAAAAAAGCAAAAGGATATAGGATGGAAGAAAACACACTAATATAAATGAAGAGGCATAAGATTCACAATAAAAACTGAAAAGACAACACATTAATAATAAAGTATAGCTGAGAGAAAGACCAAAACACTTAATTGCCTCTTTCAATTTAATGTTTTGGCAATTCCTGTATGAAAGACTTTAAGAAGGTTAAAGGGAAAACAAAAGAACCAAAAATCTTTAGAGGGGCAAAACATGGAGAGCAAAGGCAAAAAATAAAGGACGAAAAATATAATAAATAACATTCGTAAAAACGTTTGTGATGCCACTCTGGTAAAAACTCATGATCATCTAAGTTGTAAGCGAAGGATGAATAAATGAAGAGATAATTAATTAAGTTTACTTTATCATAATATATAATCACGACATTATCCAGGACCATCTCCGATATAAATAACTGGAATATTTGTGGTTAGAACATCACCCAACGTGTATTAAAACAATGATATCAGAATAGCCTACTGTTCTCATGGTACAAAACAAAATCTATTATCATAATCCAAAATCTAATCTAAACAAATTCCAAAAAAAAAAACAAAAAAAAAAACAAAGAGAAGTGTCCAAGTGTTCGCTCTTTTACTGAAAATGAATATTCAAAATATTCAAATATTACTCCAACCAATTTCAAGAGTTCCCATCTCAATCTAAAATGAGAAAGGTAACATCTTTACCTCATTACGTATCTGGATAAGAAAAGTAATATCTTTATCTCATTACATGTCCAGATAAAATTGACTGGACCATTAACTTAAAAACATTTCACAATAAATGAGAAAGTCTCATCATTTGTGCATATAGAAAACCTAAAATGCTTATAGTTCAAAATTAACCTGAAATCAAGATGCTGATTGAGAAAATAGATACAACAAATGGCAAACAAACATCCTAACATCATTATTTCTGCATAAAATGTTAGATAAAAATTTTATTAAGAGCAAATTCAAGATTAAGTAAACGTTACAAAATGGACGACAAAATAACCAAAAGATACAAACTTTATTGCTAAAACCAACATAAAAATCAAGAAAAATCAAGAACATAAGACATAGAAATATATCTCTTAAATTTAAATAATTAGATAAGTTTCACGAATATTAAACAATATCATTTAGAGTTGGACACAATATTATTATTTTTTTGCCTCGGAGAAGGAAAGCGGGAAGAGTGAGATAATTTTTGACTAGTGGTTCGTCCTCTCTTTTCTACTACTTTGCTTGTTCCTTTGTGCAACAATCATATAAGTACAATTTAAACATGTAGTTTGACCTAGAATCTCCAGATACCTCAAGTTATTGGTCAGTATAAACACAATGGAAACTAAAAAATTATGTCACTTTTAACATTACTAATCATACTTCAATATAATTATAAAATCTATATATGCTGCAAACACCAATTGGAGATGCTATTCTCATTTTCCCCTACTTTTTCACTCTTTTTTCTTAACATAAATCTCAATCTCAGGATAAGCAGTGTAAAAGCCAAATAAAGAAGAAGAAGAAAAACAACAAGGAAATATTTCACCGGAATCCACATGCTTGGACAAATTGGCTCCGCCGACTGTAGTGCAAGGACGGGAAAAATCAATATAAAGGCCTGCAATAGAAAATGATAAAACGAAATTTAACACATAAATACATGAAGTCGACCAACCAAATATGAAGCTTTGTAACTTAGATCTTTCTCACAGACCGTAAAAGTCTTCTGCCATGTTCACTTGTTCTCTGGCTTGATATGGGTATTGGTTGAATTTTTCTCCTTTGTTGATTGTCGATTTTATACTACATATTTGGGAGCAATGAAATTGAAGTAGATTCTTGATTTACTCTTTGTATTTGGTGTCGTGGGAATTGAAGGTATGATTTTGGTTTGGAACGGGTTCCAAAGAATTTTGAAAGACGTACCTTTACTGATTGGTTGTTATTTTTTTTAATTTAATAATTGAATTTATTTTGTGAAAATTAGAGAGAAAAGCCTTAGAAATTAGAAAAGTAGATAAATATATTTAGAGATCAATAGGACATGCCACATCCATGACGGCAATAAAAATAGTAACAACAATATAATGAAAATTAGGAAGTGCAAAGGCATAAAACCATAAGCATAATACATATGCAAAAATTAAAATCAACATAAAAATAGTAGAAGAGCCGAAATTCTAAAACAGATCCATGATGATGCACGAATCTTTCTTTATTATAGAAGTGTTCAAATATTTTAGGGAACTTATGTCAGATAAGAACAAATAAAAAGATTTAAGTGCATAACTACTTAGAACTTGATTCTTCAGTATTCCTATAAAATAACCACTGCAGAGTTTCTCCAATGAATCTAAAACAACAATGGGAAATAGTCTTTCTTTGCAAAAAATAAAAAATAATCGATAGATAATTTTAATGCTCATGAAACAGCTAAAATAATAATCAAAATTAATTGAACACAAAAAACTAAAAGGGCAACACCATAGTTACACTAATTCCAACTGAAGCGGAGCACTCACCGATACCAGAATGAATATTCAAGAACATATATGAAAATTTTATTCACATAGATAAATAATATGCTTCCAATGTGTATACAACTCTAAGTTTATCCCATGAAATTCAATACCTCCTGATTCCATCAAAATGCACACTGAAAATAAAACATAGAAAAAAGCAAAAGGATATAGGATGAAAGAAAACACACTAATATAAATGAAGAGGCATAGGATTCACAATAAAAACTGAAAAGACAACACATTAATAATAAAGTATAGCTGAGAGAAAGACCAAAACACTTAATTGCCTCTTTCAATTTAATGTTTTGACAATTTCTGTATGAAAGACTTTAAGAAGGTTAAAGGGAAAATAAAAGAACCAAAAATCTTTAGAGGGACAAAAAATGGAGAGAAAAGGCAAAAAATAT
The DNA here is from genome assembly GCF_000715075.1 of Nicotiana tabacum. Lineage (NCBI taxonomy): Eukaryota > Viridiplantae > Streptophyta > Magnoliopsida > Solanales > Solanaceae > Nicotiana > Nicotiana tabacum. The sequence goes on from NC_134103.1 coordinate 112,535,959, forward strand.
AATAAATAACATTCGTAAAAACGTTTGTGATATCACTCTGGTAAAAACTCATGATCATCTAAGTTGTAAGCGAAGGATGAATAAATGAAGAGATGATTAATTAAGTTTACTTTGTCATAATATATAATCACGACATTGTCCAGGACCATCTCCGGTATAAATAACTAAAATATTTGTGGTTAGCAACATCACCCAACGTGTATTAAAATAATGATATCAGAATAGCCTCTTGTCCTCATGGTACAAAACAAAATCTATTATCGTAATCCAAAATCCAATCTAAACAAATTCCAAAAAAAAAAAAAAAATCTAACAAAGAGAAGCGTCCAAGTGTTCGCTCTTTTACTGAAAATGAATATTCAAAATGTTCAAATATTACTCCAAAATTTCAAGAGTTCCCATCTCAATCTGAAATGAGAAAGGTAACATCTTTACCTTAATACGTATCTGGATAAGAAAAGTAACATCTTTATCTCATTACATGTCCAGATAAAATTGACTGGACCATTAACTTAAAAACATGTCACAGTAAATGAGAAAGTCTCATCATTTGTGCATATAGAAAATCCAAAATGCTTACAGTTCAAAATTAACCTGAAATCAAGATGCTGATTGAGAAAATAGATACAACAAATGGCAAACAAACATCCTAACATCATTATTTCTGCATAAAATGTTAGATAAAAATTTTATTAAGAGCACATTCAAGATTAAGTAAACGTTACAAAATGGACGACAAAATAACCAAAAGATACAAACTTTATTGCTAAAACCAACATAAAAATCAAGAAAAATCAAGAACATAAGACATAGAAATATATCTCTTAAATTTAAATAATTAGATAAGTTTCACGAATATTAAACAATATCATTTAGAGTTGGACACAATATTATTATTTTTTTGCCTCGGAGAAGAAAAGCGGGAAGAGAGATAATTTTTGACTGGTGGTTCGTCCTCTCTTTTCTACTACTTTGCTTGTTCCTTTGTGCAACAATCATATAAGTACAATTTGAACATGTAGTTTGACCTAGAATCTCCAGATACCTCAAGTTATTGGTCAGTATAAACACAATGGAAATTAAAAAATTATGTCACTTTTAACATTACTAATCATCTTTCAATATAATTATAAAACCTATATATGCTGCAGACACCAATTGGAGATGCTATTCTCATTTTCCCCTACTTTTTCACTCTTTTTTCTTAACATAAATCTCAATCTCAGGATAAGCAGTGTAAAAGCCAAATAAAAAAGAAGAAGAAAAACAACAAGGAAATATTTCACCGGAATCCACATGCTTGGACAAATTGGCTCCGCCGACTGTAGTGCAAGGACGGGAAAAATCAATATAAAGGCCTGCAATAGAAAATGATAAAACGGAATTTAACACATAAATACATGAAGTCGACCAACCAAATATGAAGCTTTGTAACTTAGATCTTTCTCACAGACCGTAAAAGTCTTCTGCCATGTTCACTTGTTCTCTGGCTTGATATGGGTATTGGTTGAATTTTTCTCCTTTGTTGATTGTCGATTTTATACTACATATTTGGGAGCAATGAAATTGAAGTAGATTCTTGATTTACTCTCTATATTTGGTGTCGTGGGAATTGAAGGTATGATTTTGGTTTGGAACGGATTCCAAAGAATTTTGAAAGACGTACCTTTACTGATTGATTGTATTTTTTTTAATTTAATAATTGAATTTATTTTGTGAAAATTAGAGAGAAAAGCCTGAGAAATTAGAAAAGTAGATAAATATATTTAGAGATCAATAGGACATGCCACATCACTTCTCTGGGTCCTGCTTTTATATTAATATATAGATTTCCCTAATATATTAAAAGATGTCAAATTTAGACGATGATGTATTGGAATAGACTTGGGAGGGGTCATTTGGTTCTAAGAAGTTATGGAGGAATTATATAGATTAATCTATCAATCTATATTATATTAAAAACACGAAATTTCTTAGCAAAATATCATTCGTCTTTTTCTCCCTTTAAAAGTAGAATTCATATTGGACAAGTAGTAAATAGATTATTTTCCTAATATTTCAAAAATAATTAAAATATTTTATTATTAAATCTTTCCTTGTTTAAACTATGTAAGAGTTCCTAAGATTTAGGACTTTGATTTTCACTATAACTTTACCTTGTATAAATCATTTCCTTAACTGAACACTGAACAATAACATAACCATAATACTTTTTCATGATAAATTTTTTAATATTTAGGATTTTGAAATATGAAATGTATAATTTAGCATTGTGATATGCACAACTTACGTCTCCAATAGTAAAAAGAAACCAAAATTTGGCTCTTTTTGAACCGTTGTTTAATGAAACATCTTTTCTTTTTAGACTCTTATTATGGTTTTGAAAATTGAAATGCAAGAATTATGTATCTTACATCTCTAATAGTTTAAACAAAAACCCTCCTTTATTTAGGAGTTAGGTTAGCTAAAGTTTATTGGCAATTAAATATTTCCAATTATTTTATTTAGGTAAAAATTCTTAATATTTAAAAATTTAAAATTACAAATTGCTTGCTTAATATTTAAAACTTTAAAATTATCTAAGATTTGGATAATTTTACTAAGGCATGTAATTGTAGATTCCGTGTTTGCAAAGGTAATGAAGTGTGTTAACATTGGTTGGTTGTATTGATCCCCCGATAGAAAGTTTGTTGAATCATGTTTTCCGTCATATCGTTGTTGGGACACTTTTTCACCATTGTTCTATATCATTCTCATATCTCGTGTAGTGGTTCATTGGGCTCTTACTTGAACGCTAGAATTTCATCCCGAAGTATAGCCATGTGCCAGGGAGAGAAGTACTTAGAAATAAATTTCTCCGCCAATTCATCCCAAGTATGAATTGAATGATTTGGCAAACGTTCCAACCAATCTAAAACTTTTTCCCGTAGAGAGAAGGGAAAAAGCCTTAGCCTCAAAGCATCCTCGGAGACATTTATTTGTTTACTCCCCCAACACGTATCTACGAACCCCATCAAGTGTTTGTATGTATTTTGATCCGGTGCACTGGTGAAGAACCCTCGTTGCTCAAGCAAAGTGAGCATCACGTTGGTTATTTGAAAGTTGCCCGCCCTAATACGGGGAGGGACTATAGCACTTGCATACCCTTCATTCGGCAACACCGGGCGTGGAGCCGCTCGTGGTGGAGGTGGAAGTGGAGCGGGCATATTGTCATGAGGCACTCGACCTCGTCTATTGGCTTGAGGTTCAAGAGGGACCTTATCCATTTGATCATCCTCAACGTCCACATCCCCTAAAACTATGTTTCCGAGCTCATTGTTTGCCATGATTGCACCTACAATTTCTCAATACATTAGTAACAAGGAAGGAAAAGAAGATATTCCAAAACACACCTAAATATATAGTTAACACCGTTTTTAATTCCCCGGCAACGGCACCGAAAATTGATCTCGTCCAATTCACACCTTAAATCAAAGATATGAAACGGTCGATTGCAATAGTAGTACCCAACAAAAGTCGGGGTCGATTTTCACAGGGAGCTATATATGGGAGTTAGGAGTATATATTGTAGTACGTGAGTTTGAACTACCTCAATTTACACTTCCACAAATTGAAGTTGTTTCTATGTCTATTTTAAACTAAGATTGCAAGGTTAAGAAATGAAACTAAGATTTTTTTTTTGTTTTTCAAGTTTTGTAAAAAGCCTAGGGCTATGACCATCACCTAGGTGTTTGCCTAATGAGATATAGACCTTTTACTTGTTTTGCTGATCGGAGTATATTATAGCTATCAACTCTCAATTACCCACTCAATACCTCTCAGTCAGAGAGTAATTTTGCTCAATTTGGCTTTCTCAGGTCCAAATGGATATTGCACAAAACGGTTGATAAAAACTCAAGTCGGGTCATTACTATCTCTAGGTTGAACGCTTTAATTGGGATTATCAATCTCTCGATTGACCCAATTTCTTGTTAGCCAAGTTTTTCTAGACTAAGTCTCTCTTTCTCAAGTAGAGACTAAATCAAATAGGCATGAACTAATATTTGCAACAATTAATTCCACAAATTAAAGCATGAACAAGGCTAAATTATAAACACTCAACCATAAACAAGCATTAAATTAAATACCCATAAGATTTACACACTAGGGTTGGATCACAACCCTAGTAAAAATCTAGCTACTCATGCTTGAAATTGAAGAGATAGAAGAAGAAATACTAATTAAACTCATATTGTAAAATCAAAATGATAAAATCTATGTTAAAATATCCCAAAATATGAAAAACTACTAAAAGAAGCAAAGAGAAACGACTATTGTAGTTGTTGATGTCAAAAGTTGACCTAATTTCGTGAAACTCTTCTATTTACAAAGTTGACAATTTCGGACAAAAATACCCCTCGAAAGATTCTGCGGCCGCACAATTCCATGTGCGGTCCGCAATTTCTTCAACTTCTCAGGAGCTGGAGGTCTGCGGCCTCGAGGCAGTCTTTCTGCAGTCCGCAGATTTAAAACTGCGGTCGTAACTTGGTCTTCTGCGGTCCGCAATCTTGAGGGACTTGAACTTTGGAAAATTGCACACCCTCTGAAGTTGATTTCCAATTCTTTAATTGCGGCCGCACAATTCCTTTGTGGACATCATTTTTCTAGGAAGTATGTTGGGTTTTTCTTTATTGTTTGCGGTCGCAGATGGAATTCTACTGTCCGCACTTTGCAAGTTCTTGTGCTTTTTGTTTCCTTGTGCTTTGATTACTCATTTTTGAGTCGAATTTCATCCTGGGAGTCCAACTTCCAACATTCCTGCAATTTTGCACATTTTATCAGTTTCGGGAACACAATTATACGCTTTTAGACTAAAACAAAAGCTAAAAGGTGCTAATAAGTAGCCAAAATCTCCACTTATCAACTCCCCCAAACTTAAGGTTTTGCTTGTCCTCAAGAAAATAAAATAGTTCCTATCTCCACAAGTTAAGGGCCATTCTAGACAATCAAAGGCGAGTCATTCACACATCAATTTGGGACCAACAATTACCCACACTACTTATGTATTATCAATAAGGTGACAAGTTAAACTTTTATGCATATATAGTTCTAATGTGACACTTGAACATCAACAGTTAACTTTATTCATCAAGGAAGCTCGCTCTTTCATGTAGGTCATTATGGATCCCAAACTCCTCCTCCTCTACTCTCCGTTTGCCTATCTTACTTAAGAATTTTAGCACTCAATCCAAAAGATTTACGAAAGGTTCACTCATCTCTCTCAAGAGAATGTCGCAAGTACGACTTTAAGTACCATAGGCTTGCCCCTCATGTAGATCGCCACTAATGTAAGCTCACTCGGCTTGAAATCACGTAGGGCTTTTTCGGAATGTAATGAATCTTTTGGACTAAGGTTGGATATACTATGGTAGAGCGGGTTCATCTTTCCTTAAGTACTCTATTTGTTTGTTCTCGGCTTATGCTTTACCAATTCTTTGAGGCACTTTCTTTTCCTTGGGGAACTAGAGAGACTTAGCATCACTATTTCTTGATCATGACATTCATTTTCTCCCTCTTTGATTTCTCCATGCTTTGTATCATTACTTTTCTTTGTATCTCTTCAACTCTTCCACTTATTCATTTTCATTTGCATTTTTCTTTTTGTTTTTTTCCTTTTCTTGCCTTTTCTTCTCATAATTTATTTTCTCTTTTTGTGCCTTGATGCCTCCTTCAAGCACCTGGTCTCTCCCCCCAACCTTACATTTTTATCCAATTGTATCATAACAGTGTTAAGGAAAGCTTGGGTGCCAAGAGATGGTCACGACAAAACGGGTAAAAGCTTGTAACATGGTTATCAAATGAGAAAGGCTCGAGGCTTAAAGGGGTTGACTAGGGATAACAACATTGGTGGGCAATGAAAAAATTCAAGCGGGTCAAGGAAAGCCTACAATCACTTCTCAAGCCAAGCAAAACTTAAGATTTTGCCTTGAAACATGTTCAGAGCAAGTTCTAGACCATTCACATGTATACTTGGAATTGCAACAAAAACATCTCACCTCTCACGCAACTGGATTGTTAAAGAGGATAGAGTCAAGGGCCCACAATAACTACATTCAAGATTGAAAATCACTATAGTTCGATTAAACCACTCGATGATTGCCTAAGTCAACACAAGAGTCACACAGTTACTGACTAGAGGTATTTCTTTCCAAATAACTTATTTTTAACCATAAGCATGTATCTAAGTATGTTGGTACCAAGTGAAACATGTTTGAATCTTCGAGCATAACTTAATTAGGTCTTTTTATTCATTACTACTACTATTATTACCTAAACACCAAAACAGACTCAGTCCCTTAAGAAGGTCACCATCCATCGTTGGGAAGAGTCACCCGGTTCACACAAAAACTACCTTTGGAAAGAACCGTGACATTAAAAAAATCAAAGGTATGTTATCTACTAAAACATAAAAAGAAACTATTAAATAAAAAAGAAGCTACTAATTCAAAAATAAACTACTTAGTTAAACACTAACTAATAAGAAAATACATGTAAAGAAGCTACAAAGTAAAAACTATTGAAAGCATAACGAATATACATAGTGAAAGAAGATATATACATAATGAGAGAGGAAAAGAGAGAATATATACAGAATAAGGAAAAAGAAAAAAATACTGTCAGTTATTACAAACCAATTGTCTCAGAATCATCAAAATATATCAAATAAACTCCACCCCCCGAATAAAATAAGCAATGTCCCCAATGCTTAACAAAATAAGAGTAAAATAATGCTAAGAGTGAAGAAAACTCCCTATGGCTCCTTGGCCATCTCTGTGTCCACAACAGCATCACCGACCAATCTCATCCAACTAGATCTCATCATCATCAACTCCAGGCATGACTGGGTTATGAACATCTGACGTACTGCCTCAGCAGTATCAACAATAAGGTCTAGCTCCTCAGACTGGCCAGCTGGTGCTGTATGTACTGTAGGATCTGGGCCTAGGTGGTGCGGGTCAATCAGCATGTCAAATGGAATGTCTTCGGCTGTTGCAAACTTGGTAACCTGTCTCCGGAGCTTGTCCACTGACTTCTTGGAGGCCTGGGACTTTCGCATATTCTTCACTTCCTTGCCCAACTCTTCTATCACTGACCCATGCTACACCAAAATGGCCATGATTATGTTCTGATTCTCCAAGAGCTTCTTCAGAGTTTCTTCAACTGTGGGGGGGAATCTGGGGTGCCGGAATGAAGAACTGTGCTGCAATATTACTGGATATGTCAGACAACTTTGCAGTAGCTATTTGTGTCCAGTTGTTGAGGCTCGCCAGTGTCTGGGAGACTCGCAGCGCTGATAGTGGAGCAGTGGGCATCAACACCAACTTCAAAGCTGAGGCAAAACCTGTAATGGGGGATGATAGAGGCACTGATGCTAGAGGTGGGGGCATAGCTGCTGCACTAGTTAAAGGCTCTGCTGAAGTAGATGGCATGTCGACTGTCTCTGTAGCTACTACCGATGGCTCATCAGACTGACCTATGGTGGTATTTGGCTGACCCTTTTTCTTAGGGTTGTGTGAATCCATCAATGAATACCATGAGAAGGGCTCTTTGCCCCCACCTTCGTATCAAAATCTTGTGGCTCCACTCGTGCATCCGTAAGATACTCAGTAATGGTGTTGGGATACGCGTAGGAGGTATCAGCTTCCCTGGCCACCACAAATATGTTGGCCGACATCACGATACCCACATTGATCGAGTACCCAGCCATGATGGAGGCGACTAGAGCTGCCTGCGGTATAAGAAGGTATGTCTCATTCTGACACGGGTCCAGTCGGCTGCATACAAAGGTCTGCCATCCCTTTGCCTCGAAACTCAGGGTGTTTTTATGAATAGAGACCCCTGCTGTGATCCATGGTGGTGGTGGCCTAGGAGCTTCCAGAATCTCATCTAGCCATGGGCGAGCTGCATCATCCATTGCAAACTTCTCCAAATATTGTGTGGGCTCAACATCATCAAACCCCAAGTAGGTGTTCAATGTGTGCTGGTCAAAACACACCTTCAGGTTCCTCACTTTAGTTACCTTGGTCCCTTTCTTGATATGCACCACATTGGCGTAGAACTCCTGGACAAGGTATTCCTTCGCGTCTACGACGCTCTGGGTGAACCACATCCACCCATTCTGCTCTCAGAACTGCCTCAAGACTGTAGGATTGTACTTTTGAAGTTCTTTCAATTGGAACTGATGCTCAAGAGTGAGAGATCTCACTAGCCACCACTCATGGAAACTAGAGAAGGTAGCCAAACTGACGAATCTATCCTCCTATATCTCTTTCTTCTTCGACCGCTCAAGGTCGGCAACCGTAGCATCTCCCTCTCTGCCATCATCGGGGATGTCATCAACTGTAGTCGTTGTTGCCTCAGGGACAGGTGTAGAGGAGGGCTCGAAAGCCTAACTAGCATTTTCCGAATCCTCAGAAGTGCTCTGAGATGTGGAAGGCTCGTCCCAAAGTTGATACCTTCCTGGTGGCTTTGATTGGACAACCGACTTCTCTTGAACCAAGTTGCCCTCCGATGCTTCCTTAGATGGGATATAAGAACTGGATTCGGAGGGCTTTGCATCTCTCCTTTGGCCGGCTGTAGCCTTCTTTGTGATTATCGTTTGGAGAGCGAGGGGTAAAGTACTCTTGCCTCGACCCCTAGAAGGTTCACCCCTCCCTTTTGAAGTATCACCTTTGCCTAGAGATTTAACCATTTTTTGTACCAAGCAAACGCAGATGTCAATTGTAATACAAGTGCAAACATACAAGAACACATCAGAGATAGTTGACAACACAGTGTAAAACATGCTTGCAAGGTAGGGGAGTGCGGTCCGCAGAATTCTCATTGCGGCCACAGAATGGGTATTGCGGACCGCATAATTTATCATTGCGGCTACATAATTGGATTACGGTTCGCACAATTGTCATTGCGGTCGTAAATCAGACACCACCAATCTGCCAATTCTCTGATAACAGAGAATGGGCTATTTTGCGACCGCAATTAATATTTTGCGGTCCACACATTTTCTATTACAGCCGCACATGTGAGTCATAAAATTGACAACTCTCTGATAACAGATAAATAGTTGTTCTGTAGCCGCAACGGGATTTCTGTAGTCCGCACATTTTTCATTGCGGCCGCAGAATCATGCTTGACTAAAGTGCCCTAATTTCAACTTCAGTGGACCGCACAATTTCTTGTGCGGCCGCAGATTTCAAAACAATTACGATCAGAGCTCTAGGGTTTTCAGTTTTTGCACAAATTTGATATGGTGGCAGTGTATAATCATGAAAACCTATTTACCCATTCCCTATACATCAAGTACTAGTTGACCCATTGTAGGTTTAACCCCACATGTTTGTATAATTGAATTCTACTGGCAAATGGTCTAAAACTAACTAACAAGTTGTAAATTAAACTAAAAATTGAAACATTCTACAAGGAATTGAGGCATACTAGATATGAAGCAGTGCAAATAAGTAATCACAGATGTTGAGTGTGTGTGGCAGATGATTTACCAGATGATTTCAATGTTTTAGAAAGTTCACCCCTCCCCTTTGAAGTATCACCTCTGCCTCGAGATCTAACCATTTTTTGTACCAAGCAAATGCAGGTGTCAGTTGTAATTCAAGTGCAAACATACAAGAACACATCAGAGAGGCAGCGAACAACACAATGTAAAACATGCTTGCAAGGTAGGGGAGTGTGGTCCGCAGAAACATGCTTGCAGTTGTAGTTGTAAATAGACAAGAAACATGCTTGCAGTTGTAATTAGACTTGTGAATGCTCATAGAGGGAAAAAAGTAACAGTATCCCCAGGCCCTCTATTCATACTAGATGGTTCTGACTGAGGGAAATAAAGTTGAGTGCGGCATCAGAATTTCCATTGCGGTCCGCACTCTGTTAACTGGGAGCTCAGAAGCCCTTTGTGTTGCGGTCCATAGAATTTGCCGTGCGGCCGCAAAATTTGTTGTGGACCTCAGATTTTGTCTTGCGGCCTCAATTTGGCCATTTCTCTAACAAACCAACTTCAGAGAGTTGTCATTTTCCCCCTTCAATTTGTGCGGTTCGCAATTATTTCAACACTTAGCCAAATTTCTGGACATATTTCCTATAAGGCACACTCAACCCTACAACACACTTCAAATCCAGTTAGCACAAAAATAACACCTAACTACAAAAGAAGAAAAGAAAAGAAAAAGAAACATGGGTTACCTCCCAAGCATCGCCTGATTTAATATCGCGGCACGACGCAAATTACCATCAATTGAAATGAATCACCTCCACAACGTGGCCATCACCAACTATTCCCAGATACTTAGCAACTTAGCACTTTGGCCGCCGTTCTTGCTCCGCTATAGTGACCACCATAAGGAGAAAAATGGCAAGCCTCAAGAATATCACTTTGCTCTTCGTACGGTACACATATTCTAATTACCCCATCCGTGTAAATCCGGAAAAGGTATGACTCGTCCCAATAATGATATTGACAATGAAAAGAACTCATCCGGAATGATTCCACACACAAGAAAGTTTGCTAGATCTGCGAACAATGGAACCCCCTTCATTGAAATAGCCAAAAGTTGCTCATTGGGGAAGGAGTCATTGATTTCAAGGCTATCACGTGGCCTCCCCTCCTCCTCCAAATGAGACAAGTGGCTCGCCACTTGATTTTCGCTCCCTTTGCGATCTTGGATGTCAAAATCAAACTCTTGCAACAATAGCACCCATATTATCAACCGAGCTTTGGAATCTTTCATGCTCATAAGATAGTAAAGTGCCTCATGATCCGTATGAACAATAGCCTTTGCACCCATCAAGTACATGCAGAACTTCTCAATTGAAAACACAATGGCAAGGAGTTCTTTCTACGTAACGGTGTAGTTGACTTGGGCATCATTCATGGTCTTACTAGCATAGTAGACCGAATAAAAAATCTTGTTGATGTGTTGCCCCAAAACTGCTCCAACTGCTACATCACTAGCATCGCACAAGAGTTAGGTGTTTGCGTAATGGGATATAGACCTTAATATTTGTTTTGCTGATCGGGGTGTATTATAGTTGTCAACTCTCAATTACCCACTCAGTACCTCTCGGTCAAAGAGTTATTTTGCCCTATTTGGATTTCTCAAGTCCAAATGGGTATTGCACAAAATAGTTGATAAAACCTCAAGTCGGGTCATTACTATCTCTAGGTTGAACCCTTTAATTGAGATTATCAATCTCTCGATTGACCCAATTTATTGTTAGCCAAGTTTTCCTAGACAGTCTCTCTTTCTCAAGTAGAGACTAAGTCAAATAGGCATGAATTAATATTTGTAACCATTAATTCCATGCATGAACAAGGCTAAATAATAAACATCCAACCATAAACAAGCATTAAATTAAACACCCATAAGGTTTACACACTAGGGTTGGGTCACAACCCTAGTAAACATCTAGCTACTCATGCTTGAAATTGAAGAAGAAATTCTAATTAAACTCATATTGTAAAATCAAAATGATAAAATCTACGTTAAAATATCCAAAATATGAAAAACTACTAAAAGAAGCAAAGAGAAACGGCTACTGTAGTTGCTGATGTCAAAAGTTGACCTAATTTCGTGAAACTATTATATTTTTACAAAGCTGACAATTTCGGACAAAAATGCCCCTCGGGAGGTTCTGCGGCCACACAATTCCATGTGCGGTTCGTAGGTTCTTCAACTTGTCAGGAATTGGAGGTCTGCGGCCACACAATTCTGATCTGCGGCCGCGAGGCAGTCTTTCTATTGTCCGCATATTTAAAACTGCAGCCGCAACTTGGTCTTCTGCGATCCTCAACTTTACTTCTACGGCCGCACAATTCCTATGCGGTCCGCAATCTTGAGGGACTAGGACTTCTGAAAATTGCACACCCTTTGAAGTTGATTTCCAATTCTTCAATTGCGGCCGTATAATTCCTTTGCGGACCGCATTTTGCTAGGAAGCATGTTGGGTTTTTCTTCATTGTTTGCGACCGCAGATGAAATTCTGCGGTCCGCACTTTGCAAGTTCTTGTGCTTTTTGTTCCCTTGTATTTTGATTACTCATTTTTGAGTCGAATTTCATCCCTGAATTCTAACTTCCAACATTTCATTAATTTTGCATATTTCATCAGTTTCGGAAACACAATTAAACGCCTTTAGACTAAAACAAAAGCTAAAAGGCGCTAATAAGTAGTCAAAATCCTCACTTATCAATAAGCTCTTCTATTTATAGCAAGAAATCCTTGGCATAATAGTAAAAATTATGTCATGGCAAATGTCATAAAAACTTGGTCCACAAATTTTGTTATAGTGGATATTATGTCATGGCAAATGTTATGAAAACTTGACCCCCACTTGAAAATAACCCAAATTAATGGCCATATTACACATCTCCATATTAGCCTAATTTTGGCTTATATATAGTAAATTTGATCCACCTTCTCCACAACAACCATAATGGGCAAAATCATTCTTCATAAATGCCAATCAAGTTCAGGTAAAGCTTGAACTTGGACACTGGAAGAGGTTTTGTGAACATGTCAGCAGGATTGTCTCTTGTGTTGATCTTCTGAACAAAGACTTTTCCTTCAGCAATGGTTTCTCGGATGAAATGATACTTTATATCAATATTCTTTGTCCTCTCATGATACATCTGATCTTTAGTCAAGTGAATGGTACTTTGACTATCACAAAAAAAGGTAATACCACCTTGATGTGAACTGAGTTCCGCAAATATACCCTTTAACCCTAAGGCTTCTTTGATTGCCTTGGTCACTGCCATATATTATTCTTCGGTAGTAGATAAAGCTACTACATGTTGTAATGTAGCTTTCCAACTAATAGCGCAACCACCAATGCAAAATACATAGCCCGTCAGTGATTTACTTTTGTCAAGATCACCTACATAATCTGAGTCTACAAAACTAACCAAAGTGTTAGTATTTTTTCCATACTCCAAACATGTATTTGATGTACCTCGCAAGTATATGAGAATCCATTTCACAGCCTGCCAATGTGATTTACCAGGTCAAGCCATATATCGGCTTACCACACTCACTGCTTGTGAAATGTTTGAACGTGTACAAACCATTGCATACATAATACTGCTGACTGCACTAGAATAAGGAACCTGTGGCATGTACCTCTCTTCTTCCTCTGACGGCAGGGACTGAGCAGCTGATAACTTAAAATGAGAAGCAAGAGGGGTACTAACTAGTTTAACATCTTTCATGCCAAGCCTCTCCAAGACTTTCTCCAAGTACTTCTTCTGGGCCAGGAATAGGCTGTTGGCTTTTCGATCTCTTTTGATCTCCATGCTAAGGATTTTCTTAGATGCTCCCAAATCTTTCATCTCAAATTCAGTTTTCAGCTGACTTTTCAAAATTTGAATTTCTATTAAATACTTAGCAACAATGAACATGTCATCAACATAAAGTAATAAGTACACAAATGAACCATCATTTAACTTCCGGAAGTAAACACATCTATCATACATGCTCCTCGAATAACCATGACCTAACATAAAGGAATCAAATATTTTGTACCATTGTCTTGGAGACTGCTTTATCCGTACAAGAATTTCTTCAATAAGCAAACATGATCTTTTTTTTCCTTCAATTTCAAATCCTTCGGGTTGATGCATGTATATTTGTTCCTCACGTTCGCCATGTAAGAAAGTTGTCTTAACATCAAGTTGTTCTAATTCCAAATCATACATGGCAACTAAGGCAAACAAGACACGAATAGAGCTATGTTTAACAACATGTGAGAAAATATCATTAAAATCAACTCCTTGTACCTGACTATAGCCCTTTGCAACTAATCGTGCCTTATACCTCGCATCTTCAACCCCTGGAATGCCATCATTTTTCTTGAAGACCCATTTGAAACCAATAATTCTTTTTTCTGATAGCGGCTTCACAAGAGACCAAGTACCATTATTGTAGAGAGACTCAATTTCTTCATTTATTGCAATCAACCACTTGGTTGAGTCAGCACCAGAAACTGCTTTTGAATATTTTGATGGTTCTCCAATTTCTTCAGTTTCCTATGCAACTGAAAAAGCAAATGCAACATAATCTCTAAACCTTAATGGTTGTTTACTTTCTCTTCTTGGTCTATGTTTGGCTATAGAATACTCCTCTTCTTCTGGTTCAACTTCAGGAGTCTCAACTTCAGGAATTTCAGCTTCTGACTCAACTTCAAGAGTTTCAACTGTATTTTGCTCCAAAGTTGACGAGCTTGGCTCAGAAGGAATGCCAATCTCAACTCCACCTGCTTATGTGTACTCTTTCCTTTATTATATTACAAGAACTAGAAGACTCTTTTCTAGAATGTAACATAGAGGATTCATCAAATGTTACATCTCTGCTAATTATAAATTTTGGTGCCGTGGGATCAGGATACTATAGTCGTTATCCTTTCACCCCAGATGCGTACCTAAGGAAAATGCACTTTTATCCCTTGGCTCTAATTTTCCATTATTTATATGCATGTATGCAGGGCAACCAAATATCTTTAAATCAGAATAATTAGCAGGAGTACCTTACCACATTTCCTCTAGAGTCTTAAAGTTCAAAGGTGCAGAAGGAGCTTGGTTGACAATATAACAAGCTGTAGAGATAGCTTCTTCCCAAAAGGCGTTTGCCAACCCAGCATTTGAAATCATGCAACGAGCCCTTTCCAAAAGAGTTCTATTCATCCTTTCTGCCACACCATTTTGCTGAGGTGTCATTCTCACAGTACGATGTCAAGTAATTCCTTCATTCTTGCAAAATTCGTTAAATTCATCATTACAAAATTCCAAACCATTATCTGCTCTAAGCCGCTTAACTTATTTTTCTGTTTGCTTCTCAATCAAAACTTTTCATTGTTTGAAATTTAAGAAAACATTACTTTTATTTTTTAGGAAATAAACCCAAACTTTTCTTGAATAATCATCAATGAAAGTTAACATATAACTGGCACCACCTTTTGATGGGGTATGTGAAGGACCCCAAAGATCTGAATGAATGTAATCCAAAGTACCTTTTGTTCTATGAATCACTGGAGATTTGAAGCTAGCTCTTTTTTGCTTCCCGAACACACAATGTTCACAAAAATCCATATTTCTGGCACTTTGGCCATATAAGAGACCTTTTTTTTAAGGATGAAAAGACTTTTTTCACTCATATTCCCCAATCACATATGCCACAATTTGGTGATGTCAGAATTTGATTTATCTGATATTGAAACTGTAGCAGCACCTGTAACAGTAGATCCCAAAAGAATATACAACGTACCAGATGTGCGTGCTTTCATGACCACAAGAGCACCATGAGAAACTTTCAGAACTCCACCTTCACCTGTGTACTTGCACCCAAGAGATTCTAGAGTGCCTAAAGAGATGAGATTTTTCTTCAAGTCAGGAACATGTCTACCATCGGTGAGAGTTCTCACCACACCATCGTGCATTTTGATTCAGACGGTACCTTTTCAATAACTTTGCAGGCAGCATTGTTGCCCATCAAGACAACTTCACCTCCAATAGATTCATATGTAGTAAATAAATCCCCATTGGGACACATATGATAAGAAAACCTGAATCTAAAATCCACTCATTATTAGATTTGAAACTATTATTAGTTGCTAAAAAAATAGTTCCCTCAGTCTCATTAGCAGCTATACTTGTTTCGGCAGTGTTAGTATTTTTGTGCTCATTTTTCTTTTCTGTATGCTTTTCTTTGTTTTTCAATTTAAAGCATTCGAAAATAATGTGACCTTTCTTATGACAATATTTGCACTTGACATTTCTGTATCTGGATTTTGACCTTAATTTAGGTTTTTCACTACTTGCATCTTTCTTATTGGATCTACCTCTTATGAATAAGCCTTTCCCTTGGTTCCCACTAGTTTTCCTAGTTATCTCTATCTATTTGTTCTTTTGATTTCAAAATATATTTGATATCTTTATAAGAGATATTATCCTTTTCATAAAGCATAGTATCTCTAATATGTTTAAAAGATTTGGGGTAAGGAAACAAGCAATAACACAACTTGATCCTCATCTTTGATTTCAACATCTATGTTATTTAAATCTTTAAGAAGAGAATCAAAAGTATCAAGATGGTATAGAGGTACCTTCAGCCATACAAAAAGTGTAGAGTTTTTGCTTTAGGTAAAGCCTGTTTTCTATTGTTCTTTTCATATATATAGTTTTCAGCTTTTTCCATATGCCTTTGGCTGATCTTTCTGCTGCAACTTCATGCAAAACTTCATTTGAGAGATTTAAAATAATACCTGCTTTTGCCTTTTTGTCTATGACGGCAAACTCCTCGTCCGTCATTTTATCCGGCTTCTTCTCCTTTTCTTGCAGGCCAAATCTAAGCCATCCTGAATTAGGATAGCTTCCATCTTTAATTGCCACATTTCAAAGTTTTCACTTCGGTCAAATTTCTCAACACAAGACTTTGTTAGAGTCATTTTCGCTATTTAAACTAACCCGGATAGATCTGGCTCTGATACCAATTTGTTAGGATCGGAAAATCGGGTAGTGCAGAATTTAGCCAAACAACATTATAATGACAATAATAAGAATAATGCAAGTTGAAAATAACGATAATTAAAGAAGATAAAGAAGACATAAATTTAACGTGGTTCGGTCAAGGTGACCTACGTCCACAAGCGGAGAGGAGCAAATTTACTATACCAACAAGAGTACAAAATTAGAGTAAATACTCTAATTAATCCCAAATACCCCAAGAGAATAACCTCACAAGATCACTCCAAAGAAAGGGTTCACACAAGTGTTTCCCAACACTCACTCTCTTATAAAATATTCTATAATGAAATAAAGGAGGAGAAAGAAAGACAAGAGTGAAAAGCTCTTGAATTGGTGTGTTTACAAATGAGGAGAAACTCATCTATTAATAGCAAGAAATCCTTGGCCTAATAGTAGATATCATGTTATGACAAATATCATGAAAACTTGGTCCACAAATTTTGTTATAGTGGATATTATGTCATGACAAATGTTACGAAAACTTGACCCACTTGAAAATAAGCCAAATTAATGGCTATATTACAAGTGTTTATTCCAATTATCATAAAAGGCTTCCTTCTTATTACACTTCTTTTAGAATCTGTTGTGATCATGGTAGGCATGTTCTCCATTTGGATAGTCGATCTCATCCAAGTAATTATATATAGCCATACCAAATTAAGTGAAATCCTAGCGAAAAAAGTTAAATTAATATCTTGAAGAGAATTTCTTGTATTTTCACCAAACTGTATACGGGCGATAGGTCGATTTCACGCCTCAAAGCCCTTCTTGATTTCGTTTTCACTCTTTTACTTTTTTTAACATATAATGTTGTATTCAAATGCTAGCTTGTCATAAGTTTTCCTCATGATATATGGAGTATCAATGTTACCTGTTAATTAATAGCATTAACATAAGTGTACCACAACAAAAAGGAATGCTTGAGAAATAATCAAGATAATAAAATAAGATACACACATACAAACATACATCCATACATGCATAAAATGTGCTATGTGTGAATGATACTTATATTATATACAGAGGCGGATTTAGGATATTTAGAACATGAGTGCAACATAAAAGAAAGGAGGGGAAAAAAAGTATAAAGTGAGAATTGATCCTTGTTTCTTTGAGTAAATAATTAAATATTGAACCAAGTGCATCATTCAACCTTTATGGAGCACGAGTGCAAATACATAATATTGGATGAATTCTAGAAAATATTTACATATAATACCTAGTTTGGCGAAGGAACCATGAGTTCACGTGCCCCATAATTGAGGCTATAGATCCGCCCCTGATTTTATATATATATATATATATATATATATATATATATATATATATATATATAGGTGTAATAATAAATTTTTGTTATATAGAATTTTGCTAGAGATAGGGGCTGAGAGAGTGTTGGACCTGGTTCTTTTTGTTTTCACAATCATCAGGAACAGAATTCAACTTCTGCTCTTGATTGTACAGCCTTGAAAACGTGATCCCTCCATCTGATACACTATCAGATTCAGGAGGAGCCCAAACTCTAGTTGCAATTGCATGCAAAGATTTACACGTACAAAACGGTCAAATTGAACGTTGACAAAGTCAAACTGAATAACAAATTAACAAACAAAAAGCATGCAAGCAGTGACGGAGCGATTAAAAAAAATCCAAAATGATATATTTCTCTTACGTTAAAGCGATTCAAAATTTGAAACTTGTAATAAGAAAATTAGTTTTTTACCCTACTTAATCGGTATAACTTTTCGATGGAAGGTGTTGCGACCAAACACACTCACGCAAGTATACGTGGCCGTCAAGTAATATAGTAATGAGTAGAGTATCGTTTCCACGAAGACTTATGATTAACTTTTGACTAACTCAAACTCAAATAACTTATCGATTCAAGCGATTTCTCACAAAATAGATAATTTTCTAATTTACTACCTAAAAACTATCAAGTAATGAAATACTAAAGATCAACCACAACACTTAAATGATTTCGAATAACAATCAATAGGAGATAATATTCCAGGGTCACGGGTTATCTAACAATCATGTTGCATTCTTAGCTTAAAATAACTAATTGATTTATCTGGATTGTTGATTGACAGGGTTGATATTACTCATAAAAATCTGTCGAGTCCTTACTTGCCTATTCAAGCTAACTTAATGCCTATATGTCTATGGAATTAAGATTAACAAGAATGCATTTACACTTCCTGTATTTCAACTGAGCAAGATAATTAGGTATATTTCTATCCTAATTGCGAATCCGTTCCCCGATGTCCGGGTTCAAGAACTTGCTCTATTTAATTCTATATGCAATCTAGAATTTTCACTTTCGAGTTCAACTCTAGATTCGTAGATAGTAATTCACTGTTAGCTACTCAGCAAATTAATTAAAAATAGAATTAAATAAACAACTCAATATGATAAAATCAACTTTGTCAAATTAAACTTCAAACATCAATATTCATGTATCGCCCATGACCCTAGAATAATAGGGTTCTTAGCCACTCATGTTCATGCAATCATCAAATAATTCACAAGAGTGCATAATAATCAATAAAAGAAGGAAAAATAAGAACTCAAGATGAATTCCGTGGTTCCCCAGCTTTGTCGTGGCTTTTTTCCCCTTCCCAATATGTTCGATGCCCTAAAAGAGGCGTTTTTGGCTTATATATTGCGTACAAAAGTCGTGGGCCAAAGTTCTCCTATTCCTAATCCGACTCAGCTTCAGGGATTGATACTGGGGTGGATGCGCCGCATCCACCTCATCCTCCACTTCTTAGCTTCGCGCATCCACCCTTTGTTCCTCCATCTCAGCTTTGCCCAGGTGCGAATGCTAAGGCGGATGCTATGGGCCGACTTCACTGCTAAGGGTGCACGAAATCTGATTTTTTTTCTAGATTGGATGCGACGCATCCAACCCCTCTTCCTCTAGCTAGAGCACCTTTTCTTCATATTATTGCACTCCAAACACCCTAAATCATCACACACAACTCAATTAGTCATAAAACCAATAATTAAACTATGTTGGGCATTTTAAAGATCAAATAGCATCAAAAAGCGATTAAAACATGGGTAAAGTAACATCAACACATATCGAAATATGCCCAACATCACCACCCCACACTTAAACCTTTGTTCGTCCTCGAACAAACCATCACTATAGTAGACGAAACAAAATTAAGCTCTTATCATTCAAAGTACACTGCACCTATGACCATGGTTATTTGCAACAATTAGGCTCTAGAATATGCATCACATACACTTCCCTTTACTTATGTCATTCTTTAAAAATATTCAAATAAAGACAACATGCTCACAACAATCCTAACCTCAAAAACCGACTCAATGTCACAATGCACTCATGGCTTGAACACCCAACATCATAGAGAAGTCTAATAACGTTACCTATCCCTCGTGAAACCATGTGCCCTCACAACAAGAACAAGAAAGCGAGTTCAATTCACACATTCGAATCTCATGATCAAATATATTTTAATGACTCACATATATCAAAGAAAATCGCTCACTCTCACAAAGAAGTCACATGCATGCAATTGGTACCATAGGCTTGTCCTTAATTTAAATCTCTACTAATGTAAGCTCGCTCGATTTAAAATCAGTTAGGACTTTTTCATGGTTGTACTGTGGGCTAAGGGACGGGTAGGATATATTTAAGGAATAGTGACTCACCCTCCTAAGTACTTTAATACATCACAAAATTACTTTAAGCGTATTTTCTTCAACACCACTTCAATTTCACAAACAATATCACTCCCAAAACAGTCCCTTTTTCTTTAAGCACTACTTTAGTTCATACCCACTAGCAAGAACAAGACAACAATTAATTTATTTCTATTTTTCCTACTCGTTTTTTTTTTCAATTTCTGCTAGTGGTGTAGTATTTTACAAAACAAGTGCACCTTTCTTCCTTTCATTGGTTCCACTCAAAAGTCACCCCACACTTAGTCCCTTCTTACTTCTTTTAGCGCTCATCTAACAATTAAAGTGCTTTAAGAGGTAAAAGGATCAAAACAATGTCAATTAAGAATAAAAAGGGTATAGGCTTGTAATGTGGGTACCAAATAATAGTCAATAGGCTCAAAATGGTTAACTAGGGATAAATGTTATTTATGATAAGTAATAAGCTTAAAAAGATCAAAGAAAGCCTAAAATTATTTTTCAAACCGAGCATCACCTCAAATTTTACTTCAACTCACATACCGGGCAAGTTCTAGACACAAGTATAATACATGGACTACACAAAAACCTCACCACACTTGGCACATGACTCACTAAGGACGATCACATTCCGACTCTCAAACAATGTAAGTATTCACGGAGCAACGAGATATTAAGCATTAAGCACAAGGTGAACATAAGTCATGTAAACGAGACATAGGCGCCACAAAACATGCTATCCAATTTTAAAAGGCATCATCAATAATTTCAAATCATACAAAAGATACTACACATGCCAAAGCATAAATATGCTACTATCAAACAAGTCAAGGGCGCCTAGGTTCATCATTCTTGCTCCTTTTATTCTCTAAATTCCTAATCTACTCTAAAAATAAATAATTACTACCCGGTTCAAAATATATCCCATGAAAAAGAACTGAGGTACAAAGAAAAATCACAGGAGATTATTACTACCTAAAGAAAATTTACTAACTACTCAAGGCTACTACTCTATTTTTGTGCTTTTCTTTAGTTTTCTGTCAATCTCCTAATACTAACACTAATTTCAAAAATCAAATGAAAATCATTTTGTATTTTTCTAAGGACCTTAATCCCTCGCGAGAACTATCCAGGTAGTCTGTCGTCAGGAAAATCCTTTATTTTCTACGACTACACACAACAATGATAAGGCTACTTACTACGACTACACACAACAATGAACTGAGAGTTACTCCATATAGATGAATTTATTAACTATTAAAGGCCATTAATCTAGTGAATATTACAACCCTCAACAGTATCAAAATCAACAAAACTTGTAACAGTTAAGTACATTCATCTACAAAAATATGAATAACCCCCCACCCCACACTTAAAACCGTGCTTTGTCCCCAATGCACACAAATAAAGTAAAGTAGGGTGAGAAGAAACTCCCTCAAGTCAAGGTGGAAGGCTCATCCGCAGTCTGTGGAAGAGCATCAGCATCCATGGCATTCATCAAGACCCCCTCCGGCCTTGCAATAGCATCCTTACGAATAGGGAGAGCTGTCACAGTCCTATCATCACCAACTGGAGCTGAGACTGTAGAAGGTGGTACAACGGCCTCAGTAGGCATGGTGTGTGGAGCCTCAGGGACTATAGGAAGAGCAGAAGTGGATGGTCCAGCAGTGGACGATGCAAGCAGCTATGAGATGTCTATATCTGCACGTTGAACCAGAGCACAGAGGAGTAATGATACCTCCCTCATCATCGTGGCCTGCTCAGTCAGGACTCAGCTTAGATCCGCATGAGTCTGACTCAACTCGTCTCTGGTGGCACTCAACTCTACACGAGTCGCTATCAACTCAGCCATGTTCTCTTGCATATCAGCTTGCATCTGCTCAAACAACTGTTGAATGGTGAGCTTAGAAGACCTTCCCTTGTTCGGCTCTAGTACATGAGAAACATCATATGGTCCTGGAGCTTTAGCCTCAATGTCGTCATTCTCCTTGTCCCATAGTACTCCCATCTCTGTCAAGAAAGCCGATAAGGTATTTGCAAAGAACAATCTCCACTTGTAGTTCATCCTGGTGCACTGCATTTGGTCATGCATGATGGCTCCCAAGTTGAGCGGTATCCCTTCCAATAAAGCATACAATACTAGTGCTCGGTGTCGAGGGACATCAGTTTTGTGTTGGCATGGTATCAGGCGGTTGCATATGAAAGTTAGAGCCACACGTGCTAACGCACTCATGAATTCCTTGGCCAGAGAATGGTACTCCATACTCCCATGCTTCCAATTTGCATCCTTCCTGGTAGGGCATAGGACCGACCTAATGTGTGCATAATCTGGTGCTTTGCATATGGAGTCAAACCTATCTGTTAGTGTGTGTGGCACCCCTAAGAAATTATTCAGAGCTTCAGCTGAGACATTAATATCCACCCCTCGTACTCTCACAATGCTGCCCCTGGAGTGACGCCAATTAGCATAAAGCTCTCTGACGATAGTAAGATTGGCCTTGCCGTGGCCCTTCAAGATAGGTCCCCATTGTTGCACCTCTCAAATTGATTTTAGAAACTCTGGGTACTTTTTCTTAAGTGCTCCGATGTTGATTGGCTTTTCTGGAATGTACTTCTTTGAACCTAGTATCTTATTATAAGCTCGGAATGCCTTTTCATTAACAAAGTTCTTCTCCCAAGCAGCTCGGTCTATTGGTTTACCCTCATCTTCGTCACTCATGTCTACATGTAGAAGCTCATTATCCGAATTAGACTCGGACTCAGATTCTGCAGTAATCTTCTGCTTTCCTTTATCATTCGGGTCACTCTGCTTGGAGGCTTTTCTCTGGTTCGACACAGGTTCTCTTATCTCTATCCCTTTGCTTGGCGGATTTAATGATGTTGTTATAATACCCTTCTTCACTGTCCTCCTTACTAATGGTTCCTCCTCTTCTTGATCTGATTCATCAATTAACTACCTAGTCTGCAGTTCCTTCTCTTTGTCAATCCGCTTCCTTTTTTTGTGTGGATTTGGAGCACTTGTTGCCTTTCCGGTAGGCTTTTTGGGCGGTTGCTTGTTATTATCTTTGTCTTGTTGCTTGGACGGTTTGCTAGTTGCTGCCATTTTTGAGCCTCAGTACCTGCAATGCAAAGAAATCAACAATTAGCGTATAGAACAGTGAAGTTCAGCTATAAAGCAGTTGCAACATCTTGCACTTCCAATCATTCGCATAGTCATGTCATTCAGTACTTCATGAAACTATAGCCCATGGCTTTCAACAGGGATATGATAACTCTTTTCAAGTTTACAAATAAGCACTTCGCTATATAGATATCATTATACACAACACGAGGTTTATCCGAGCGACGCTCACTAACCATGTTCAATTACACATAGCAGCTCACTCGACCCCACACTTATTCTCACGACATATCATTACGCATAGAGCTCACACAATTCAAATCGAGTAACACTTTACAATTCAAGACGTCTAGCATGTGCCGGATGTTTAATTTATTTAGACAATCTATCATAGGCTCAAAACATTCCGACAATGCTGTACACAATCAAGACAAATGACCCTACACTTATTCACTAGCATATACCAGTGTTGCTTGGTTACTTAGACTTCACCGGCGCCTAAATTTACCTCACGGGCAATTCGTCGAACAGGTGATATGCAACGGTTGTGCCTAGTTTCTTCTATCAGTAGGGTAATTCGACTACCCTCCCAAAATTAACAAGATGAAGGGAATTATAGTTTATCATCTCGCAACTATTACAACTAACAGGAATGACATCCCCAAACCTCAAACTTTTTGAATCACATGTGTGACATTTAAATTGGTAAAACTTAACCTAGGGGAATTTGGGGCAGGGGGTTTGTTGCTACCAGCGAGAGAGAGAAGAGAGGAGAATGAGGAGAGAAAAGAAAAAGAAAGAATGAGGAAGAAGATACATACCTGTCACGTTTGGGGTGAGGTAGTGGTGGTGCGAGGGATAAGAGATGTGGCGGTGGGTATGAGAAAAGGGTATATGAGGAGATGTTGTGCATATGATGTGTTAAAATATAACACTTACCTGTGCGTGCGAGCTTGGATGCAACGCGTCCCAACTGCTTTCTCTGAAATTGTTTGGACGCGGCTGTGGACGCTATAGGCAGACTTCACTGCCTTGAGCAATTGGTCC
This sequence comes from Nicotiana tabacum, assembly GCF_000715075.1. Classification (NCBI taxonomy): domain Eukaryota; kingdom Viridiplantae; phylum Streptophyta; class Magnoliopsida; order Solanales; family Solanaceae; genus Nicotiana; species Nicotiana tabacum. Next base: position 112,560,365 of record NC_134103.1, read on the forward strand.
GTCAATTTTTTTATGCTGAGGGGGATACGACGCATCCACCCTGTTTTCCCATATCTGGACCTTTTTTTTTTAAAAAAATATATACATACAAGATCTAATTCCTAAAAAAAATGAACTAACTATGAAAACAAAAAAAAAAACAGGACTTGGGTGGCCTCCCAAGAAGCGCCTGATTTAACGTCGCGGCACGACGCAACATGTTTTTCACGCCTCCACCAAATCCATCGAGGTCTTGTGACGTGCAATGTCACCACCCCAATAGTGTTTTACTCTCTGGCCATTTACCAAGAATGTCGCATTGGAACTCGTATCACGTAATTCCACCGCCCCATGAGGTTTCACACTAACCACTTCAAACGGACCCGACCATCGAGATTTAAGCTTTCCGGGAAAAAGCTTTAGCCTCGAATTAAACAAGAGAACTTCTTGACCTGGCTCAAACTCACGATGTTGGATGTGCTTATCATGCCACCTCTTTGTCTTTTATTTATACAATTTGGCATTTTCATACGCATGCAATCGAAATTCATCAAGCTCGTTGAGTTGTAGCAATCTCTTCTCACCGGCCAAGTCCATCTCCATATTTAGCTTTTTAATCGCCCAATAGGCTTTGTGTTCAAGCTCAACGGGCAAGTGGCACGCCTTCCCATAAACCAACCCGTACGGAGAAGTACCTATGGGGGTCTTGTATGCAGTGCGATATGCCCATAATGCATCATCCAGCTTTCCAGCCCAGTCCTTTCTATTCCCACTTACTGTTTTCTCCAAAATCTGCTTTACCTCTCTGTTGGAAACTTCTACTTGACCACTCATTTGGGGATGATAGGCAGTGGAAACATTATTCTTAACTCCATACTTTGCAAGAACATTATTCAGCAATTTGTTACAAAAGTGAGTTCCCCCGTCGCTTATCAACACTCTTGGAGTCCCAAAACGTGTGAAGATGTGCTTCTTTATAAAGCTTACCACTACCTTTGCGTCATTAGTAGGAAGAGCAATGGCCTCCACCCACTTAGAAACATAGTCGACCACCACCAAGATGTACCTGTGCCCATTAGAATATGGGAACGGTCCCATAAAATCAATCCCCCAAACATCAAAAAGCTCTACTGCCAGAATATTTTGCAAGGGCATCTCGTTCTTCCTTGTGATAGTTCCGGTTCTTTGGCATCTGTCACAATTTTTAACAAAGGCATGTGCAACCTTAAACAATTTTGGCCAATAGAAACCTGATTGTAGCACTTTTTGGGCGATTCTATCCCTGCCGTGATGACCTCCATATGGCGAAGCATGGCAGTCATGCAGTATTGCATTCATCTCTTCCTCAGGAACACACCTTCGCACCAACTGATCTACGCACTGCCTATATAAGAATGGCTCATCCCACATGTAGAGCCTCACATCATGTAAGAATCTTCTTCTATTGTCAGGTGTCAATTCTAGTGGCGTCACCCCACTTTTAATAAAATTCACATAATCTGCATACCATGGGGCTTCACCTGAGGTGACTGCTAATGACTGCTCATCAGGAAATGTTTCTTTGATTGACCCTCCTTCAACTACATGGTTCCGACTTTCTAATCTGGACAAGTGATCAGCCACTTGATTTTCTGTCCCTTTTCGATCTCGGATCTCTAAGTCAAATTCTTGCAAGAGGAGGACCTAACGAATCAGCCTCGGCTTGGCGTCTTTCTTTTCAACCAAGTATCTGATAGCTGAATGATCTGTGTAAACGATGACTTTGGTTCCTACTAGATAGGATCTGAACTTGTCAAACGCCCACACCACTGCAAGCAACTCCTTTTTAGTAACTGTATAATTCATCTGAGCTGGATTCATAGTTTTGCTCGCATAATAAATGGAGTGAAAGATTTTATCCCTCATTTGCCCCAAAATAGCTCCGATTGCTATGTCACTTGCATCGCACATCAACTCAAATGATTGCGACCAATCTGGGCCAATGATAATTAGTGCAGTCACCAACCTTCCCTTCAGCTCCTTAAATGCTCTCAGACAGGCATTATCAAACTTGAAGGGCACATCTTTCTCAAGAAGCCTGCACAAAGGAGAAGAAATTTTCGAAAAATCTTTAATGAAACGATGATAAAAACCTGCATGGCCCAAGAAACTGCGAATGCCTTTAACGGATGTTGGTGGGGGCAATTTTTCAATCGCCTCCACCTTCACTTTGTCCACCTGCAAACCACCTTTGGACACCTTGTGCCCCAAAACTATACCTTCACGTACCATGAAATGGCACTTTTCCCAGTTTAGCACCAAGTTCGTCTCTTCGCACCTAGCAAGCACTTTATCAAGGTTCATTAAACAATTATCAAAAGAACATCCAAACACAGAAAAATCATCCATGAACACTTCTACAAATCTTTCAACCATGTCAGTAAAAATAGCCATCATACACCTTTACAAAGTCGCAGGTGCATTATAAAGACCAAAGGGCATTCTCTTGAATGCATACGTGCCATAAGGACACGTAAATGTAGTTTTCTCTTGGTCCTATGGGGCTATAGCAATCTGATTATACCCCGAATAACCATCCAGAAAACAGTAGTATTCCTGGCCAGCTAACCTATCAAGCATTTGGTCAATAAAGGGGAGGGGAAAGTGGTCTTTCCGGGTGGCATTGTTCAATTTTCTATAATCTATGCAAATTCTCCATCCAGTGACAGTTCTTGTAGGAATTAAGTCATTGTTTTCATTAACTACTACAGTCTTCCCCCCTTTCTTCGGCACATATTGAACGGGGCTTACCCATTTTCTATCAGAGATTGGAAATACAATACCTGCATCAAGCCACTTAATCACTTCTTTTCTTACCACCTCTTTCATGATTGGATTTAGTCGGCGTTGTTGCTCTACACTTGGCTTGTGTCCGTCCTCCATGAGGATTTTATGCATGCAGAAAGCTAGACTAATGCCTTTAATGTCAGACATTGTCCACCCAATTGCTCGCTTGTGCTCACGTAGCACCCTCAATAGCTTTTCTTCCTGCAATTTAGACAAGTGAGATGAAACAATAACAAGTAAAGTATCAGAACTACCCAAATAAGCATATTGAAGGTGAGGGGGTAGGGGTTTAAGCTCTAATTTTGGAGCTTCTTCAATTGACGGCTTTGGAGGGGGACCACTTGGCCTATTCAGGGGCACAAACGGGTGTATTCCTTGCATGTAAGCACATGATGCATCTAGGATATGCATCATCTCCTCAACCTCATCATAAATCATCAAGCTATCAAATAACATGAGTGCTTTTTCTAGAGAGTCGTCTAGATATACACTCGTGTCAAGAAGTTGCTCATCCACCTCCACAACATATATCATAGAGAGCTCCTCATAGTGGCGGGGAAGTTGGATTGCTTTGTAGACATTAAAAATTGCTTCCTCGTTGTCCACCCTCATAATCATTCTTCCCTCTCTCACTTTAATTATTGCATCACCAATAGCCAAGAGAGGTCGTCCCAATATGATTGGAATTTGTTCATCAGCCTCAAAATCTAGAATAATGAAGTCAGCTAGGAAGATAAATTTTCCAATTTGCAGCAACACATCTTTAATCACTCCTTCAGGGTAGGCTATAGACCTATCAGCTAATTGCAACATCACAGTGGTTGGTCTTGGAGCTCCCAGACCCAATTGCTTAAACAAGGACAATGGCATCAGATTTATGCTCGCCCCCAAATCACAAAGAGCACGACCCACATCAATATTACCGATTCACACTGGAATGGTGAAGCTACCAGGATCCTTAAGCTTTTGGGGAAGCTTGTTTTGGACCCTTGAAGTGCACTCCTCAGTAAGTTCAACTGTCTCGAACTCAGTCAATTTCCTCTTATGAGCCACTATATCTTTTATGTACTTAGCATACTTTGGAATTTCACGAAGTACATCTATCAATGGAATATTTAATTGAACCTGACTCAACATAGAGAGAAATTTGTTGAACATGCGATCGTCATTCTTTTTCTACAATCTCTGGGGGAAAGGTGGTGGTGGCCTTGCAGCCTCCACTGGCTCTGAACTTGCATCATTTTTCTTTGACTCGTGTATTACCTCAGGGGTCAGCTCCCCTTCAGGTATAGGTTTGTCCTTTCTCTTCTTTGGCACTTCCTCTAGTTCCCTCCCGTTTCTGAGTGTAATTGCATTAACTTGAGGGTTCTTCTCTGTATCACTGGGAAGAGAGCCTGTAGGTCTAGTATTTTGATTTGCTGCTAACTGCCCCATTTGCCTCTCAAGATTTCTGAAATCGGTCCTGAGCTGTTGATTGTCAAGTAACAACTTTTTTAACAAGTCATTCGTACTCTCTTCTGTTTGTTGAGGTATTTCCTTGAGGCTTATACTGATTCTGATTTTGTTGATTTCCGCCCCATGAGAAGTTAGGATGATTCCTCCAATTTGGATTGTAAGTGTTCCCATATTGTGCATGCTGATTCATCGGACCTCTATTTTGTTGCCCCACATAGTATATAGATTCAGGATTCGTGGGGCACATGTCACTCATATGACTGTCACCACATAGTTCGCAGCAAATAGACATTTGCTGTACATGTTGCATCTGTTGTGTTTGTTGCATTGTCATTCTGTTCATCTGATTTGCCAGCTTTGCAATATCTGCTCTCATGGCTGAGAAGTCATCAAGCTCAATCACCCCGGCTGCCTTCTGTTTAATTGCTCTTCTTGCGTCCCCATCTCCTTGCCAATTATGGTCATTAGCAATGAAGTTATTTAGCAAGAGTTATATTTCACTATACGGCCTCGCCATGCAACTACCCCCACAAGCTGAATCAAGATTCATCTTTGATGCCTCGTCTAGCCCATCAACAAAAGTGTGACCCAATACTTCATCAGTCTGACAATGATGCGGGCAGTCTCTGAGTAGCTTCTTGTATCTTTCCCAAGATTGACGAAGTGTCTCGCCATCCCGTTGTTGGAACCCAAGAATTTGGCTCCTCAGCGATTTTGTCTTCTTAGTAGGGAAAAACTTGATTAGGAATTTCCTTGCTAAATCATCCCAAGTGTGGATTGAGTTTGCGGGCTCCTTTTGCAACCATTCCTTAGCTTCCCCCAACAGTGAAAAGAGAAATAGTGTCAGCCTGACATAGTCCTTGGAAACGTTCGGATAATTGTAAGTGTCCGTAATTTCCAAGAAGTTCTGAATGTGCCTCTGCGGGTCTTCATGAGATAGACCCACATATTGCCCTGTGGACTGAATCAGTTGTACCATATACTGTTTGAGTTCAAAATGCCTCGTGATATCAGGCTTCACGATAGCCTGAGTCATATTAGCAAGATTGGGCATTCCGGCTTCTATCACCAGACGCTCCTCATTACCTGCCATCTCTATTGGCTGTGGTTGAACTACGATATCCAACTCTCTTTCTATTCTCGTTCTAGCTTCGACTTCCCTCCTCACTCTATGAAGTGTTCGTTCAATTTTTGGATCAAAAGGAAGGAGGTTGTTTGCAATTCTACTCCTCCGCATTCAAGAGAAGATCCTGCGTTAACACAAACAAGGCAAACTGAAAATTAAAACTTGAACAAATAAGTAATAAAAGTTTAACTCAGTCAAGTAGCTAATTTCTAGGTCCCTGGCAACGGCGCCAAAAACTTGTTGCGACCAAACACACTCACGCAAGTATACGTGGCCGTCAAGTAATATAGTAGTGAGTAGAGTATCGTTCCCATGAACACTTATGATTATCTTTTGACTAATTCAAACTCAAATAACTTATCGATTCAAGCGATTTCTCACAAAATAGATAATTTTCTAATTTACTACCTAAAAACTATCAAATAATGAAATACTAAAGATCAACCACAACACTTAAATGATTTAGAATAACAATCAATAGGAGATAATATTCCAGGGTCACGGGTTATCTAACAATCATGTTGCATTCTTAGCTTAAAATAACTAATAAATTTATCTGGATTGTTGATTGACAGAGTTGATATTACTCATAAACATCTGTCGAGTTCTTACTCGCCTATTCAAGCTAACTTAATGCCTATATGTCTATGGAATTAAGATTAACAAGAATGCATTTACACTTCCTGTATTTCAACCGAGCAAGACAATTAGGTATATTTCTATCCTAATTGCGAATCCGTTCCCCGATGTCCGGGTTCAAGAACTTGCTCTATTTAATTCTATATGCAATCTAGAATTTTCACTTTCGAGTTCAACTCTAGATTCGTAGATAGTAATTCACTATTAGCTACTCAGCAAATTAATTAAAAACAGAATTAAATAAATAACCCAATATGATAAAATCAACTTTGTCAAATTAAACTTCAAACATCAACATTCATGTATCACCCATGACCCTAGAATAATAGGGTTCTTAGCCACTCATGTTCATGCAATCATCAAATAATTCACAAGAGTGCATAATAATCAATAAAAGAAGAAAAAATAAGAGCTCAAGATGAATTCCGTAGTTCCCCAGTTTTGTCGTGGCTTTTTCCCCCTTCCCAATATGTTCGATGCTCTAAAAGAGGCATTTTTGGCTTATATATTGCGTACAAAAGTCGTGGGCCAAAGTTCTCCTATTCCTAATCCGACTTAGCTTCAGGGATTGATGCTGGGGTGGATGCGTCGCATCCACCCTTTGTTCCTCCATCTCAGCTTTGCCCAGGTGCGGATGCTAAGGCGGATGCTATGTGCCGACTTCACTGCTAAGGGTGCACGAAATCTGATTTTTTTCTAGATTGGATGCGACGCATCCAACCCCTCTTCCTCTAGCTAGAGCACCTTTTCTTTATATTTTTGCACTCCAAACACCCTAAACCATCACACACAACTCAATTAGTCATAAAACCAATAATTAAACTATGTTGGGTATTTTAAAGATCAAATAGCATCAAAAAGCGGTTAAAACATGGGTAAAGTAACATCAACACATATCGAAATATGCCCAACATCAGAGGGGATTCAGACTCATTGCATGCATGTGGCCCTACCACTGCATGCAAGTATCTAAATCAGAAATTAAACTCACCAAGTTTCTTCAACAAATTCAATCAATTAATTATAAACTCAACCAAAAAGCTGTTTCTTGAGAAGTTATGCTTTAAAATGATTGAAAATTATACCCCATCTCCCGATTTTTTCTAGAAAATGTCAAATAAAAGAGTGAAAAGAAAAAGATTTTGTACCTCTTAGAGAAAAGCATGCCAAGAGCGAAGCTGAAGATGCATAAGATAACAATCCATTTAGGTGAAACTTTTCCTTTGCTTCGGTTTTTCATAGTTATTTCTCTACTCTTTTGAGGATAATTTCTTTTGTACGTATTAAAGAGGAAAGGTCCTTTTTCAATTTCCTCTACTCTGCCTTTTCCTTTTCCTCTTATTTATTGCACACGTATTTAGATTATAGTAATTCATGACAATTGTAAGGTTGATTGTTAATACTAGTGTACGACAATTAGCCAAATATCATAAATTGAGAAACCAAAGCCAAACATTTGGGATCCTTTGATTGTTTTTAGTCGAAGATTGTGAGATTTTATTTCTCCTATTTGCAGAATTATTATAGGACAAACAACATTAAATCGTGATGTTAAATAAGGTCCTCTAAAAGATTTAAAATGTCCGAAGGATTCTAAATTTAACATGTTTTCAGCATTTCGTGTTAATCTTAAAGTGATAATATAATCAAGGTTATAGAACCACTTGTATTTATTTGCAATAATAAAGACACAGGTGGGAAACTAACTAACAACAAAAAGTACATATACTAGAATAACAAAAAATAAAAAGTACATATACTAGAATGACCAAAGAAGTTTTGCCCAGCTTTTGACAATCGTTTGTGTATACGGGTAAAACCGAGCCCACTAAGCATCCCGGTTTCCCAGTGAGGGAAACGGAGCAGGAACGTGATCGTAGAAAATCGGAGTCAGAGCGAGAAGCCTTTCGTATCGGGGCTCGAGCAAAATACCTGCCCTCGGGATCATCGGGACCACGTCCCCCGGGTCCGGTTCGAGCCTCAAGACTTCGGAGAACATTACCAAACAACGCACACGACTAACAAAGGGCCGTGATGTTAGTGCCCAACCGGATATCATATCGTGATTCTCGGTCCGTATCGGCAGAAAATTAGTGATTAACGTAACGAGAGATTTGTACCTTTCTCAGGATTGTACTTAGGGTAGAACTCCCCTACTATATAAAGGAGGAAGCTTATTATTCATAAGACATATTGTTACATCCATACCAAGGCAATTTACTTCTATTCTCTCTGTTATTCAAAGTTCTTATTTTTGTTCTTAAGTTCTTCATAAGTGCAAACTCGGAATCGAAGGCAGGTTCCTTATTGAGCCATTAACCGAGCCCGGGATCACCCCTATCTTTGGTTTGGCCATTTATTACGTCTTTCATTTGCTTAATCTAACGTCATTAATCACTTGTATTGAATTAATCATCATATCCTTAAAATCGCGTATAAATTCAATTATTATCCGTTTTAAGGGTAAACAGTTTGGCGCCCACCGTAGGGCTAGGGATAATTGTGGTAATTTGATACAAATTTTCATAACACATTCTGTTTTACGCTTGTTCTTTGAAATTCTAATTTGAGGTCAAATTAAAAATGTCGAACTCTCAATCTTCTCACTTGAATGTTGATGTTGAGTTTGGCCACCATGGCGAGAACAACAATGTAGTGCCTAGCAACGAGGTGCCCCCCGTTGACCCCAACAGAGTTTCGATCGCGTACACAATCGATGCCAACTCAAATGTGGCCATCAACGCAAACCTGCCTACCGACCCCGAAAAAAGCGTTCGCGAGGGAACCCGATCGATGGCCCGGAGTACGCACAATGGCGAAGGCAATGGGATCAATTTACGAGTGATCTTCGAAATGTTAAAAGCTCAACAGGCGGCGATAGCCCAGTTGCAGAACCAAAGCTGCGCCCCCAGCAGAGTTGAGCCCGAATCATCCCTGGAAAACACCCATAGAAATGAACCAACTGCAGGAAGGTCGGGTGAAGTTGAACCCGGGACCAATCCCGAAATAATAAAGATGCTTGAGGAACTGACAAAATGAGTGGAATCGGGGGAAAAGAAGATCGAAGCCAACGACAAAAAAGTGGATACCTATAACTCCAAGGTTGATCAAATCCTAGGAGCACCCACGATATTGAAAGGCATGGATTCCAAGAAGTTTGTCCAAAAGCCTTTCCCTCCGAGCGCAGTTCCGAAATCAATCCCGAAAATGTTCCGTATGCCCGAAATTCTAAAGTATAACGGGACCACGAATCCAAATGAACACGTGACCTCCTACATGTGTGCCATCAAGGGATATGACTTAGACGATGACGAAATCGAGTCGGTTCTGCTGAAAAAGTTCGGAGAAACCCTGTCTAAAGAAGCATTGATATGGTATTACAACCTGCCCCTAATTCCATTGATTTGTTTTCTATTCTTGCATATGCCTTCGTAAAAGCTCATGCGGGGGCCATCAAGGTCGAGACAAGAAAATCGGACCTCTTTAAAGTGAAACAAAGAGATAACGAAATACTTAGGGTATTCGTATCAAGGTTTCGAATGAAAAGAATGGACCTGCCTCCGGTTGCAGACGATTGGGCCGTTCAGGCATTCACCGAAAGACTCAACCCCCAAAGCTCCTTGGCTTCACAGCAGCTGAAACATAATTTGATAGAGTACCCGACGGTAACTTGGGCTGACGTCCATAACAGGTACCAATCGAAAATCAGAGTCGAGGATGATCAGCTCGTGCCCCCCTCTGGGTCCGTATATCATATCAGAACTAATGACATGTCTAAAAGAGTCGTCGATCATGAACCAAGACCAAACAGAGATCGGTACTAACCGTATAACGGAGATCGAAGGGGCAGTAGATCTGGATGTAACTCTGCGAGGAATGAAAATAGAAGCGATTGAGGTCATAATAGCCGGGGACTTATGAGCAAAAATGGTTTCAACAGGCCACTCGGGGCTAGGAAGGCACCGAGGTTATCAGAATATAGCTTCAACGTCGATGTTGACAACATCGAATCTGCCATCGGACATATCAAAGATACCAAGTGGCCTCGGCCATTACAGTCTGATCCTGCCCAAAGAGACCCCAACCTGATGTGTAAGTACATGGCACTCATCGCCACAGGATCGAAGACTGCCGACAACTAAGAGAAGAAGTGGCCCAGTTATTCAATAACGGGCACCTCTGAGAATATTTGAGTGATCGAGCCAAAAATCACTTCAGGAATAGGGACTCCAACAAACAAAACGAGCAAGAGGAACCTTAACACGTCATCAACATGATCATTGGTGGATTTGATGTCCTCCAGGGGTCCAATGCTGAAGCGCACTAAGGTGTCCATTACAAGGGAAAATAGAACCCGAGATTACATGCCAGAGGGGACCATCTCTTTCAACGATGAAGACGCTGAAGGCATCGTGCAACCGCATAAAGATGCACTGGTAATTTCTGTACTCATAAATAAATCTCGAGTTAAGCGTGTGTTAATTGATCCAGGTAGATCGGCCAATATCATCAGATCGAGGGTCATAGAGCTGTTGGGTTTACAAGACCAAATAATTCCTGCAGTCCGGGTCTTAAACGAATTCACCATGGCATGAGAAACTACTAAAGGGTAGATAACCATGCTAGTGAACACCGCTGGAATCATTCAGGAAACGACGTTCTACATAATCGAAAGGGATATGAGATATAATGTTATATTTGGAAGGCCATGAATTCACAACATGAAGGCAATACCCTCGACACTACACGATGCATTGAAGTTCCCCACATCGGGAGGGATCAAAACAGTTTATGAAGAGCAACCGGCCGCGAAAGAAATATTCGCGGTCGATGAGGTGATCCCGATGTCTGCACTCTCGACATTAAAGAACCCAAAATCGGTTAGGAAGGAAGAAACTAAATAGCAATCACCGACACCGGCCCAGACCGAACCAGAGAAGCAAGAGGCAGACGAGGATGATGATTATAGAGTTCCTAGGTCGTTCATTGCCCCTTACAATTCCGATGCCACCAAGTCGACGGTCGAGGAGCTGGAGCAAGTCATATTAATCGAACACTTCCCCGATCGAAAGGTATACCTGGGCACGGGGATGACTCCCGAGCTCTAGAAAAAACTCACTAAATTACTTATAGCTAACATGGATTGTTTTGCTTGGTCCCATCAAGATATGACAGGGATCCTGCCATAAGTAACCACTCATAAGCTAAGCTTGGATTCGAAGTTCCACCCGGTTAAATAAAAAAAGGAGGCCTCAGTCCAAAGTTAAGCATGCATTTATCAAAGATGAGGTATCTAAACTCCTTAGAATAGATTCAATTCGGGAACTTAAGTACCCGGATTGGTTGGCTAACGTAATAGTGCCTAAAAAGGGGAAATAAACTAAGAATGTGCGTAGATTACAAAGACTTGGACAAGGCGTGCCCCAAGGATTATTTTCCTTTGCCTAACACCGATCGCATGATCGATGCTACAGCCGGGCACGAGATACTCAGCTTTCTGGACGCCTATCCCGGGTACAACCAAATCTGAATGGACACATGCGATCAAGAAAAAACTTCCTTCATTACTAAATTCGGCACCTATTGTTATAACGTAATGCTGTGCGGACTAAAAAACACCGGTGCCACTTATCAACGCCTAGTAAACCGGATGTTTGAAGAACAAATAGGAAAATTGACGACATGTTAGTTAAGTCCCTGCGAGCAGAGGACCATTTGGAACATTTGGAGGAAACCTTCAACATACTGAAGAAATACAATATGAAGCTGAACCCGGAGAAATGCGCGTTCGGGGTCGGGTCTGGGAAGTTCCTTGGATTCATGGTGTCCAACCGAGGGATCGAGATCAATCCCGAAAAAATCAAAGCTATAGAAGACATCACCGTGGTAGACAATGTCAAGGCTGTTCAGAGGCTAACCGGGCGTATAACCGCCCTAGGCCGGTTCATATCAAGGTCCTCCGATAAGAGCCATCAGTTCTTCTCATTATTGAAGAAGAAGAATAACTTTTCGTGGACCCCGGAGTGACATCAAGCTTTGGAAGAACTCAAACAGTACCTTTCGAGTCCACCCTTGCTTCATACTCCGAAGGCAGACGAGCAGCTGTACCTGTACTTAGCAGTATCTGAGATAGCGGTAAGTGTAGTCTTAGTCCGGGAAGAGGAAGGTACATAATTTCCTATCTATTATGTTAGCAGGAATCTAGGCGAGGCCGAAACAAGATATCCTCACCTAGAGAAATTGGCGCTCGCTTTGCTAAGCGCCTCTAGAAAATTAAAGTCATATTTTTGTTAATACCCAATTTTGCCCTCATATTTTTTAAAAATAGTATATATACTCTCAAAATATCATTTTGCATCATTACTTAATTTACAAAAGTTATACAAGTATTTTCTATAATTATCATAATTTTTAAAGCTGTAGAATCAATTTTCTTGCATTTAAATTACTTGAATATTTATTAACTACCCTTTCAAATTATTTTGTGATGACTTAATCATCAAAATTTATTATTTATATTTACATATATGTTTTATAATATTTTACTTCACTTCATATAATTATCTTTGCATTTTGAGCCATTTACGTAATTTTGCAATAATAGCCTATATTCCATGCATAATTACATTTATTACATTATTCATGCTAAAATAGTAATTTTATAAATGTTAAGTTAATATTTTCAATCATTTTATTGCACAAGTAATATTTTATTATTTATTAATTATTTTTATAAATTATTTGTTTTAACAATTTTCGTGTATTTAATTATTAACCAAATATAGGGCCAATTTTCGGACAAAAAACCTTGGCCCAATACCTTTTAACCCAACACCGGTAGCCCACCATCCTATACCCATATCCTGACCCGTCCCACTTCACTTTTTGATCCTAGCCGTTGATCTCAAATGATCAACGTCCCATAATAATTCCCTACCTTTCCTTATATCCTCATGACCCAAACCCTAATCCCATTTTCCCCTAGCAGCCACCCTCAAAACCTCTTAACCCCTTTCCTATTTTGAGAAACCTTAGCGACTGCCTCCTAATTTCTCTCCGATTCCAACCTAAAAATGGAATCAATCCATGATTTACTTACCTATTTTGTGATACTTTGCTATTGTATACACATCTTTGGTGTTACTTAGTTCTTGCTCTATTTTTGGCAAGAACTCCTTTCAAGAGCAAGCCTGATTGACTCCGATTTTTTGAAGATCTGGCAATATTTCATCTATATATACTCTACAAAGAACGATTCTCGCATTTCCGACCAAATTCATGGCCATTGGACTCAACTAGGGTTTGAAATTTTGATTTTTCCCTTTACCGATTCTGTTACTGATTGCATGTGATATTCTTTTCTTATTTTGTGATTGATTAATTATTTTCTATGTTTGCTTGTTTGATTTCTACTATTATATAAATCCCTCCTTAATCCCTTTTAACGAGCGGAAGAATTATTCTCTCATACTCATACTCACTCGATACTATTCTGAATCTATTGTTCTTGGCCGGCTAAAAGTCAAGACCACCGAAATTCGATTACTTAACCTCTCTTAGTGTGAGCACTGCTCCGGCTTCATCTGAGATCCTTGGGAACTCTAACGTACTGAGTTTTGGGTTCTGCTGCTCTCTCTACTGTCAACAATTGAAGTATTATTGGAATTATTCTTCTTGTTTACCCGTTTGTTAATTCACATCTGGTAAGTGTCTTTGGCCTCAGTCAATTTCACTCCTTTTCGTTGTGTTCATGTTTGTACATCTATGTCACTTAAACTTTGTGAATCTATATGCTATTGTGTTATCCCTGTCATTTTATGACTTAGAACTTTTCTAGCATCTGAACTTGTCCAACTTCTGACTCTGATGTATGCGTTTAGTATGAATGATCCTCACTACCTTAAGCATGCCCAACCTAGTGTGTTTTGTGTGTTTGAATGTTTATACCTGCAACTCATCCTGAGTTTATATCCTTGCCTTGTTCTGTATCTTTGTGATAAATCAACTCATGTGTTCTAATTCGTGTTGGATCATTCATGTTTACTTAATACCCTACTAGAGTTAGTTCTTAGCCGTGTTATTAGCCAAACGTATTGCCTTGCTAATTGTGAGATTTAAGGTGTGTTCCCTGCCTGACTTAATCCCATGTTGTCTAGTAATACCTATGGTTTACAAGGTGAAAGTGCATCATCCGGCTTTCCTCTTATGTTTAATTTGATAGTCTAGTTTTTATGTATCCTTGCCTACTAAGCTCTGATGTTTCTTAAGCCTTTTGTGTTATGACTGGTACTTAGCATGTTCGAATTAAGGTTTATTTGTAGACCATGTCCACCAACTTGTTGGTTATGCCATTTTCATCAGTTGCTCATGTTAGATATCCTTCTGTGAGGACTATACTCTGTTGGCTTTCTATCCACAATTTTATTAGACTCTTATATTTAAAATTTCAAGACTAAGTTCTTTATGCTAATCCTGGACCATGTTTGCTTTGAAACTTTACTCGAAGTAGTATGCTATCTCATGTTGGTAAATTCTGTCACCTTAGCTTTGTTCTCAAAGAATGCAAGCATGAACCTGCCTTATGTATGCCTTATGAACTTGTCAATATACTTAGTGAAAACTGCTGTTAGATACAGTTTCGAGAATTCAGTGTGTAGATTTCAAAAGGTTGTTTAATTAATCCCATGTGTAGTTTTGTGGTTAAGTTTGGCATCCGGCTGGGTAAGTAAGTCCTCCATTTGGGCCTAGCTTTGATCCATGTGTGTTGTTGGAGTTGTACCTTGTAACTGGCACATTCTGATGCCTTGGGTGAAGCTGGGATTGAGTCTGCTGTTTGTGCAAAGAATGGGGCTGCTGAAGACCCATAAATGTCACTGGGCTATTTTCTTTGGGCCTGTAATTGCTTATTGGGCCTGCATTTGTTTCAACTTATAATTTGGTCATATTTAAAGCATATATTCTTCCACTTGAGCCTGTAATAACTTGTAATAAATAACAGCTGGGGGATTAGTGAAAGCTGGGGTGGGTGGGGGTGGGATGCTCTATCTTTGCATGGATGGGTAGAAAGTATGTCTATAGGGCTTTAATTGTTTATTTGCTTTCCATGTCTCACCTTTGGGAATTATTTTCACAACGTGTCGATTAACTTGTCTATTCAGTTAGAAAGCATGACCTAGGGTTAATATATTTCCTTAACATGCAAACGTTAGTAAGTATGCCTATAAGGTCTGAAATAGGATTTGTTGCGCTTAGATATCATGCCTATAGGAACTCAATGCAATGACTAGAAATGCATGATTTATCGTACTTCTCTCAATCACTTGACTCATATAGATGCCATGTCTATAGGATCTTGAATTGATTAATTAAAAACTGATATTGTTGCTACATAGTTCGTCTAAAAATCATGCCTATAGGGATAAAAAAATGAGTAATTCTGCGTTTTAAATGGCCTCACTACCCAGACACAAATCATGTAGAGATCATGTCTATAGGGTGTTGCCACTCGCCTAGAAATCATGCCTATAAGATCTTTGATAGGATCATATGTTAAAATCAACCGCTTTGTTAAGACAACCTGCCTAGAAATACTGCCAATGGACTTTATGTCAACTATTGAATCGTTCAATCACATAGAAACCATGCCTATAGGTCTTGAACAATTTAATATACCTTGACTCCAAGCCTGTCTATATACTATTGCCTACCTAATAATCTGAACGTCGGTGGCATGAGTTCATAACTACCTGCGTGCAGCTGTGTCTATATAAGGAGGCAAACTTGAGCCTTTATATGTAGTCCTATATATTTTGAATGTCGCATAGTTTTATCATTCTGAGCAACCTAAGTAAAGTCTAGAACTACCTAATAGTAGGTTCAAATCCTTCTAGACCATAGGCATGGGACGGATAGTGCACACATAGGATACCGTTTAGAATTGAATTAGAGCGCCTTTAAGTAATAACTTCAACATAGTAATTGGATAGCAGGAGATGATAGTCTGTGCCCGCTGAATAATATGAGCAACCCCTACCCTAAGAGAGTTGCGAAGTATTATTTATGTTGCACGGGATGATCCTTTAGGCTGAAAAACTTAGGTCCCCCATCCTTTTATATACTTGTTGTTCACACTTAGTCATAGATCAACGCAATTGTATTTCTTGTTATTTTTTAAGACTTGTATCAATTAGTCATATAGTTAATTCTTATGTTATAATCTATTTTTCAGCTCCTACATCTTTCTTTGTTTATTTGATCACCTAGCTTAATTCTCTAATCTACATAGTTTAAAGTTCGGGACCCGCAGTTGTGGACCTCGAAGAGTGCCTAACACCTTCTCTTTGAGGTAATTTTAGCCCTTACCCGATCTTTGGTGACGCAGACTAGTTAAAACAGAGTTATTCGCAAATAGGCGCCCTAACGCACCTTAAAAATCTTTAGGTGGCGACTCTTCTCTTTTAATTACCTTCATTTAAAAGAGTTGCCACATGTCGAAACCCGCTTTCGCGAGAAAACGGGGCGTGACAATTTTCAATGCCATCCCATATGTGTCGTAACTTCCTACCCACTAAGGAACATAATGCACAAACCCGAGCTCTCGGGCCAATTGGCCAAATGGGTCGTAGAAATTAGCGGGTACGATATTGAATATCGACTCCGAACCGCCATAAAATCTCAGATTTTGGTAGACTTTGTGGCCGACATCACGCCGACCTTAATAACCAAAGTCGAAAAGGAATTATTGTTAACCTCTAGGACTTCCTCGGGAATCTAGACCCTATTTATAGACGGTGCCTGGAACGCAAAGGGGTACGGACTCGGCATCGTGTTGAAGCCGCTTACGGGTAATGTAGTTAGGTAATCTATTAGAACTGTGAAATTGACTAACAATGAGGCAGAGTATGAGGCCATGATTGTAGATCTCGAATTGGCTAAAAGCATGGGGGCCAAAGTGGTCGAAGCCAAGTGCGACTCCCTTCTTGTGGTAAATCAAGTCAATGTGACATTCAAAGTGAAAGAGGAATGAATGCGAAGATACTTGGATAAATTACAGGTAACGTTGCATCGATTCAAGGAATGGACCCTACAACACGTACCCCGAGATCAAAATAGCGAAGCCGATACTCTGGCTAACTTGGGGTCATCGGTTAATGACGATGAATTCAACTCGGGAATGGTCTTACAACCCATGAAATCAGTAGTGGAAGACGGCCATGCCGAGATAAACTTAACGAGTTTAACTTGTGATTGGAGCAACAAGTATATAGACTACTTGAAGAATGGAAGTTGCCCTCGTATCCTAAAGAATCGAGAGCTCTGCACATGAAGGAAACCAGGTTTAGCCTATCCGAAGGTACTCTGTTCAGAAGAATATTCGATGGATCACTTGCCATATTCTTGGGGCCGGGAGACACCGAATATGTTTTAAGGGAAGTTCACGAAGGCACCTACGGAAATCATTTGGAGGCAGACTCTTTGGTTCATAAGATAAGTAGAGCCGGCTATTACTGGATCTGCATGGAGAAAGATGCGAAGGATTTTGTACGGAGATGCGACGGCTGTCAGAGGCATGCATCAATGATCCATCAACCGGGAGCTACTACATTCGGTCCTCTCACTTTGGCCGTTCATAAAATGGGGGATGGACATTGTCGGGCCCATGTCGTGGGAACCTGGTAAGGCTCAGTTTATACTATTTATGACTGACTATTTTTCTGGTTCGAAGCTCAAACATTCGAGAAGGTACGGGAAAAAGAAGTCATCGACTTCATTTGGGACCCCATAATATGCCGGTTTGGTATACCGGCCGATATAGTGTGTGATAACGGGAAGTAGTTCATCGGCAGCAAGGTAAGCAAATTTTTCGAGGACCCATATGATCAAAAAGATCTTGTCAACACCCTATCACCCTAGTGGGAATGTACAAGTGGAGTCTACGAACAAGACCATACTCCAAAACCTTAAGAAAAGGTTGACCGACGCCAAAGGGAAATGGAAGAAAATTCTGCCCGAGGTCTTGTGGGTATACCATACGACCTCAAAATCTAGTACCGGGGTCATTCTATTTTTGTTGGTCTATGGTGCCGAAGCACTACTATCGATATGTGATATGCGACCGCCCTAGTCCGGTTGGCCGCCTAGAAACAACGGATAGAAAGATATTACAACCGAAGAGCCAATCCCAGACACTTCGATATCGGGGACTTAGTGTTAAGAAAAGTAACACTGCACACCCGGAACCCGAACGAAGGGAAGCTGAGACTAAATTGGGAAGGACCATATCAAGTCATCGGGATTACCGGTAAAAGTTCATACAAACTCGAAGCAGGGAACAGTGCACTGCTACCGAACAACTGGAACGTGACGCACTTAAAATGGTACTACTGCTAAGGTACGATCCCATTCACCTTTTTTTTATGAATCAGACTAACACTTTCAGGCAACAACAAAGGGAGAATATGGCTGTTAGGTCTGAAAGCACGCGTTGCACTCTTTTTTCCTTGAACTAGTTTTGTCCCAAATGGGTTTTCCGGCAAGGTTTTTAACGAGGCAACAGTAAATCGTGCTAACTTAGAATCAAAGACCGATTTTAAATCGGCGTCAATGGTCGCATCAACAGTATCCGAGCCCTATCGAGATCGTCCTCGAATACTGGGGGCCATTACCCTCGGGTTAAGATTTTTAGCAAGGAAGGAAGGATACTTTGTGCTTGAACAGTCTAGGCTCGGTGGTTAGGATTTATTTTAAGGGACAAACGGTCAAGTAAACCATGCCCGCGTATGCCACCTTAGCCATAACCTGAGCTTTTACATGCTTACAATCTTGTACGTTATACACAGAAATGAAAGAAAGTTTCTACCTTGCTAATATATATTTTTACTTCTTAAAAGTATCGAGACTAAGGGCTATTCCTACCCGGGGATTATTGACCCCAAGGGCCACCCCTATCCGATCCCAAAGGGCTCCCCCATTCAGGGACCATCGTCCGAAATAATTTCGGGCGGCTTGGGTCATCAAAACCTTGAGGCACAAAACCTATTAGGCAGTGCCTAAACCGAAAAGGCCACAGCCACCCTAAAAAATGGTTCGGAGATGTCCGAAGCTCGTAATCAATACATAAAGTCTTCAATAAAATTTTAAACCTGTTCAAATGTTACCCCTGACAAAGGCATAGTCTAAAAACATTTAAGCAACCATCTTGGGGAAATTGTCGGTCACTCCGAGTTTTCACAAGTTTCGAGCAAAAAATTGCATCGAGGACATGTTTTGTTCGAACCTTCAAAAAATGACATATTACTACGTGTGATTCCATGATAAGACATTAGAAATATTTGCAATTGCAAAAAGATGCTGAGATAATAGATTTAAAAAGTGCCAAAAAGGGAAAATTTTTATATATTCCAGAATATCTTTAACAAAGGCACAACAAAAACGGCCTCAACAAAAAATATGTACAGGATACAAAAACAAAAAACATCCTAAGGCATCTATGCCTGATTTTCACCAGAACCCGACTCTTCACCAGAACCGTCGGGGCCTTTAAATTCTTTAGAGCCCTCGGAGCCCTCTTCACCTCGGGGTTCAACAAGCTTCTTGGCCACGACCTATGTTTTTTTGCCTCCTCGATCTAGGAAGATAGGTCGAAGCCTCGGGCATGGATTTTTTCGATGGTCTCCTTTCGGGATAGCCGCCTCACGTACTCAACAGTAGTCTTCAGGCGGGCCTCAGTTGCTTCAACACCGAACTTGTATTGGGCCACCATCTCGTCAACATCGACCAAGGTTATCTCCAACCTGGACCTCGTTATTTAGAGCTTCATACCAAGGGCATCCCGTTTAGCGATAGCCGAGCCCAGTTGTGCTTGGAGATCCTCATTTTGCTGAGCCAGTGTATCAGCCTTTTCCTTCGCCACCCGGAGCAGAACTTCCACCGAAGATAGCTTGGCATGGGCAGTCTCTTTCTCCGAGGCTAGCAGGTCCATCTTGCTTTTCCACCCGTCGATCATTACTTGGATCTCGTCCATCTGCTTGCGGAATTGGTCGATCTGGTCGATTTTCTGCTGGACCTGCAAAGTATTGTTGTTAGCCTCTGTGACCAGACCCTCATTTCTAACTTCAAAAACCTTTACCCTTTCCACCAAGTCGGCATGCTCCTACCTTAAGGCCGATACTTCTTTCTGAGCTGCATCCATCTTGGCCTGGAAGTTCTTGGCGACCCCCTCTTGCTGCTCGCTAAGAAGCTTGTACATGTGCCTTTTTTGGGCAAGCTCCTTGATCTCGAGCTCGAGTTGATTGACCTCAACCCGGTACCGAAGGAAACTTTAGTGGTGAAGTACCGAGGCCTGCAAAAGAGCGAAAAATGTGAGAAACATCAAACCCAGGTAACAATATATCGATGGAAATAAACGATGCCTTACCCAGTTCAGTGCTTGCTACACCTCATTGAAAAGGCATGGCACGTTCACCTCATTCATTTTTACCTAGTCCTCCTTGGTCACCAAGAATCGGAGGTTGCTAACTACCCCCATAGGAGCGGACAAAACTCGGGCATCCTCCAGGACGATTAGTATGATCGATCTCTTGCGACCGGGGTCCACACTCGGAGCAGGGAACTGATTGATTAATTTCAGGCTCGAGCTCGGCCCGCAAGATTCCGAGGATGTGTCCTTCTTTGGAACTTCGAGGTAGCCCAGTCCGAAGAAGTCTTCCAAAGTAGACGAGTTCACATCGTTGAAAAAGGAGTGAAGGGGATCGTCCGCACCATAGACCCCCTCATTGGACTTTTCCTTACTCACTTGGGCCTCCTCGAACATGGACTCAGTGTAGGAGGGCATCCCCAAGATCTTAATTACAATGAGTGCTTTCTTTGGAGCGGAGCCGGCATTCTGGGGAGTTTCACCCCGGGTATCCACGACGGTCTTTTGAGTTGGAGGGGGGTCGATTTCACGAGTCTCCCCCTCGGATGCATTGGAGTCCCCGTGATAGGTCGTCCTATGGGTAACAAAATTAGATTCATCCTCCAGCTCATCCCTAAGCTGGAGGAGAGAGTTGGAGTCCGACACTCGGGAATTGGATCCCCTCCTGGGCTTGCGGAGCACCCTTTTATTTGTCTTCTTCACCTCGGAGCCCGGGGAGCCCGGGGGTTTTCTCTTCCTCTTCTTTTTTCCTTCTATGGCAGCAACGGAGGGATCAATGGATGGAGGCACATCCTCATCCCCTTCCGAAAGCCTAAGTTCGGTGGTCTTAGGCAAACCTGCAATAACAAAAGGAAAGAGGAGTTGGTATAATAAATGATAGAAATATAGTATTGGATACACACAAAGAGGCCTTACCATGAGAACGAGCCTCCAATCGGCCCTTCGAGAGTCCGCGCCATGTGTGCTCAAAATACAATATTTGAGTACAGATGCCCTCGATCCATTCCTTTAACCGAGGAACCACATTCGGAACCCGAGTGACAACTACACAACCACAAGCATGAATGAGAAGATGGAAATTGAAGAAAAAGAATTTTGATATTTAAAAAGAGATTGCACTTACGAGACGCATTCCACTTCTCAGGAAATGGCATGTATTCGGGGGGAGGGGATCAAATCATTGATTTTCACTCAGACAAAGCATCCCTGCCAAGCCCTGGTTTCGGTCTTCGTTGATACTCGAAAAGGGAGCCTTGCTGGCCCGGCGAGCAAGCTTTATCAGTCCCCCTCGGAACATTCAAAGACTATATAATCAGAGCAGGTGGTCGATCGTGAACCGACAAGACTTGATCTTGTTCACGAAGTAGCGGAAGAGGATCATGATCCTCCATAATGATGGATGGATTTGACCAAGGCACACCTCGAACCTATTGCAAAAGTCTAGAACGATCGGGTCCACCGGGTCCAGTGTGAAGGGATAAGTGTAAAAATATAAGTACCCCTCCACGTGGGTAGTAACGGTGCCCTCGGGCCCGGGGACTACTACATCATTTCCTTCCCAATTGCAGTTCTTACGAACTATGGGAAGAACATCTTCAGTCACAGAATATATGTATCTCGAGACTCCTTCGCCCGGGTCTTATTTGCGCGAAGGCTTCTCGTCTTTAAAGTCATCTGCAATTGAGCAGCCCCCGGGAATGAATGCATTCAAAGGAGGCTCGGGGTCCGGTTCATTGGCAACCACATCGGGGGAAGCCGTTTCGAGGGTGACCACTTCAGGGGCAACCGCTTCAGTACCAGCGACCGATTGAGAAGATGAAGAGGCAACTTGTTGAGGAACGATTTTTGATGTTTAGGCCATTGTCATCTAGGGGAGTGTTTGAAAATTTAAGGAAAGAATGCAAGGTTTTGGAAAAACGGGTTTTGAAGATAAAGAATAGAGTATGAAGATTTAAAAAAAATCTGGGCAAAAATCTGGAAATTGAAGACCAAGGATGAAGATATGAAGGTTTGAAGAAGGTTTGATGATGGCGGGAAAGCTCGAAGATAGTAATTTAGTCAAAAAGTAGAAAAATAACAAAGGGAGGAAGCTTTTATAGGGAAACAACCGATGCTTTGCATTCGGGGGCAACCTGCCGATGAGCGACACGTGTCCGAAGTCCGAACTTAAATATATAAATAGAGTTTCATGACATGTTTTGTGAACTTTCTTAGCTTAAATAACTTTTTTTCCCTTCATTAAATTAGTAAGTAGGTTATGTTCAATTTCTTCTCAGTTTGTTTCTAGATAATTGAGGAACATGATTTTAAGAGGAAAGCGGTGGAGCATGTAGTTTAATTCAATTAACGTTAGAGTCAATATAGTGGAGATTTGGACGAATCCAGTGCTATACATCAGGTCCGCCACTGCAAATGCATATACACGTATTCTAAATAGGACACAATTGATATGGATCATACATATAGTTGACTCTAATTAATTTGAAATTGAGGTAGTGATGATTGATCCATCTAAAATTATTTCATGTGCATAAGTCAATAAAGACTAAGATCTTAAACTGAAGTTCCATTGTGGTTCTTTACTTTTACAGATGCAATTCAAATATACTCTCAAATGCAATGTCAGGTCTTATATTTTGCTGCTAAAAAGCCTTCTAGTCAGAAAAGAGGCAAATCAGTGACTGAAATTGAACTTGTCTCAACAAGTCCTATGGTCTTTTCAATTGTTGTAGCTCTTATCCTATATTGAGCTTGCCTCAATAAGTCCCATGTTGTCATGATCCAAAACCACCGCCGACCGTGATGGCGCCTAACTTCACTTGCTAGACAAGCCATTCATAACATTTGTCGAAAATAATAGCAAAGACATAATAAGTGAAACTGAAAGTCGAATAAGCATAGATAATACCAAATAATTACATAAATCCCCATAAACTAGTAACATGGAGTCATGAGCTCTACATTACGAATACAAGTATGCTAATACAAAATACTATCTGACACAACAACACCAACGATGACAAACTCAACAAAATCGTTCGAAACCAATCCGAAACTCACCCGAGCCCCTAGGGACCCCATCTAATCGTGCCAACAAGTCTATATACCTAACACAACTCGCTCGAAGGTTCAAAATACCAAAAATAATATCAAAACAAGAAATTAAGCATCAAACCAAATCTTTTTCAAGTTCTAAAGTTCAAATTTCTAACTTTCGACTAGAAGCGTCGAGATGGCCTCGGGTTGCACGAGACCCAAATCAAATATATGTACAAATCCAAAATTATTATATGAAGCTAATAGAATCATCAGATTACCAATCCGGGGTCGTTTACTCAAAATTTAAATATTGGTCAATTCTAACAACTTAAAGCTTTCAAAATGAGAATTCTTTTCCAAAACATTCCCCAAGCCTCTTGGAAATAAAAACCAACCTTACATGCAAGCCATAAAACATCAAATGAACCTAGTCTAAGTCTCAAATCGTAAAATGGAGTGTTAGAACTCAAAACGACCGATCGAGTCATTACAAAGAATTATTTTATAATCCATTTTAACAGTTTCTCACACACAACATTTCACTTGGATTACTTGAATATAATCCAAAGTAAAGGCCTTAATATCTTTACATCCTTGCTTGCTTTCTAATTCTCTTCGTAGAATCTCGAGGTTCAAGCCTTCTTGTTGATGTACAATCTAGAATAGAAAAAATAGAAACATTCTTATATGACCTTATGCCTCCATGTTATAAGTGTGATAGGCAACACACCATAAGTAGGACTCCATTAGACACGGTTTCAGGATACCTTAAGATATACTTAACCTAGTGCTCTGATACAAAATTTGTCACGTCACAAAAATGTAAGCACCATGGGTGGCTCTAGGCTAAGGCCACTAAAGCTTCTGCTTAAGGCCCCCATGAGTCAAAAACCCCCAAAATGTTTTCTATTAGTTGAAATTATTTATATTAGTAAAGATTTTTAAGCTAACAAAATATTAACATTTTGTTTTAATATACTACATTGGTTCTAGTTATCAAATATTTTATTAGTAGATATAAATATTTGAATAATTTAACTCAAAATTTTAAAATATTAGATAATTTTACACAGTGAAATACTTAAAAGAAAACTTAAAACCTTGAAAGAAAATTTGTTAAGACCAACAATTGTTTTTTGGTTATCTAAATTAATTGTATCTATTTGGCAAACCATTATCACATTACTAAATACTATTTTCTCACATCTTAAGTTTGGCTTTGGGCCTCCGATTTCATTGAGTCGCCCCTGATAAGCACGCCATGGTACTCAATGCCTTTAGCTCTTCCCGAGTGAACCACTTCAACATGTCTACCTATTCATGATTATTTCAAAGTCTAAAATAATACTTAAATATTTTAAAACTATCTTAAATCTTTTAGTTTAAAAATCTCTCTATAACTCAAAATATAATTAGGCCTTTGACCAAAATATATAAGTGCGGATGAATATGCAAAATAAAAATATAAATTATATCTACATGACTAGATCTCCCCATAGTGTCACTGGAACCTCTATGGACATAAAGGAATAAAATAAAATCTCAAGACATGAACCCACATATAAAAAAAAAAAAAGGGCTCACCAAGTATAG
The DNA here is from genome assembly GCF_000715075.1 of Nicotiana tabacum. Taxonomy (NCBI): domain Eukaryota; kingdom Viridiplantae; phylum Streptophyta; class Magnoliopsida; order Solanales; family Solanaceae; genus Nicotiana; species Nicotiana tabacum. Next base: position 112,585,438 of record NC_134103.1, read on the forward strand.
TAGAGAATGAAGGAGACACCTAGCTCATACTATCAAGTCCAATGCCACATTGGCTGAAACATCAAGTAAGTTGCCCCACGCAGGAGGTTGAGTAAAATTTCTATGAAATTATACACCGTAAGTATCATTGACCCCTTCTGATAAGGTTGAAACAATACTTTCGAGATACATAAAATAAATGAAGTACACTAAGGATGACATTTAAAAAAAGCAATAAGCATTCGAAGTATTTTCATGTAAACTCTAAAACATTTTAAAATTTTAAATTATTTCTAAAAACTGAATACATTTTGATAAACTGTAAGCATTTTGATAAACTATAAATTTTTCGATGGGGAGTTCCAATAGTTATAACTATAACAATAATCAATGATTGTCTGTTGACCATCCCCTGGTCAACCTAGGTTCTCACACGAAGGATATTGATGACGGTAACCATCGCCTGGTCACGAGGCCGCCTCACCCATTTGCTATGGGATTTTACGATAGTGCTAGCACGGTAAAGTGTCTTAATGAACAATATATGGCACGCATAAGCAATAATAACTATGGTCCTCCCAAGATATTTTTCTTTAAATTATATGACCCGTAAGTCCTACAAATATTTTCGATGATTGGCTCTTAAGGCCCGTAGCTCAATTCAATACTTTGAAATCGACAAAGTTCTTTAGGATTCGATAAATTGATAACTTTTGAAAATATTTCGATAAATTAAAATCCAAAAAGATAATGAGTTTCAACGTTTGCTATAATCATTTGATCCAAGTCAAGAGAAAAAAATATGGTTTTAGTGATATCATTCAATAAAAGTCATAAAATGACAAACAATACAAGTTATGACCATCTGATACTAAAAGAAATAATGTTAAAAATATGGATAGTAAGGTTGGATCACTCCAACGAATCCAAACCAACATTTAAATCAACATTAGCAAACTTTAGAATTTTTGGAATTGGTCAATAAATTCTTAAGGGAAGGTACATCTTAAATTACCTCATCTTAGCTTTTCGAACTACTCCAAACTTTTCCAACAAGCTCAACTCGTTCAACGATATAAATCTACAATATTTACATATGAACTTTAATAACTCAAGTTCAAAGAGTTCATCATAACCCATTTTCGGGCTCACAATCGGCATCAAGCCATCTAATGTCTTTTTTCCCGAATACCTCATGATTTGGGTAGTCCAAAATGCCATTACAAATTATAAATCAACTCAATGGAATTATTAAAGTCATTAATTAACTCAATCCTTAATCCCAAGTTATTGTTCATCTTTCTTCTTCCTTCAACTCCTTATTGTCAAGAACACCCATTTTGGGGTTACATTAATACTAAGTTCCAATTCTTTTTTCGTACTCAAATACACTCAACAACATCATTGGAACTTCATCATTAAAGAGGGAGTGGTGAAATTATCTTGTAGTAGCAAAACCTGTTCCTCTTTTGTCTTTTTTTTTGTTGGTAATAACTGTGAATATTACCATTAACAACAAAATTTTTACACCTAGAGAGCACCTAGTATCTGTTAGGCCTCATGAGATCTCTGCTAATTACATATCCGAGTAAACAAATATTGACATCTACGAGCTCTACCTGTATTCCTCATGCTCTCTAATCTAATCTTAACTTCTTGTTGTATCTTCGCTATGGTAAACTCTATATTTACATTTATATTTCTAAAGATTCTCCAATTCCTAGCTTGCCATGTATGGTATATCTAGCACTCCACACTGCTGCGACCATCTCTTTTTGAACTTGTTTCTTATTCCTTCTTTGTATCCAATGTAGGCTCTCTCTGATGCCCTTTTCCTGGAGCTGTATTCCTAACCATATAGACACTCCATTCCTGACTGTTGTAATCCATGCACATTCAGCAAATAGATGCGCCTGAGTTTTTAGTCTCCCTTGATCACATAAGCTGTATGATCCATCTGCCACTGGGATTTGCACCCTGAGAAGCCTTTCCTTTGTTAACAACCTATCTTGGTTGTCTAACCAGATGATAAATCTATGCTTGGGTTGCATCATTGTTGTCCATACTAAGCTGGCTTCCTGTATTCTCACCTGCTCCCCTAGTAACATGTTGTAGCTCTTTGTCATTGAATAAACACCATTAGGAGTAAGTGTGTATTCCCCATTATGATACCAACTCACCATAAGGCCTTTTAGAGAATTTAGCTTCTTCCAATACCAGCTGCAGTCAGCTGGAGCTTTATGATGTCATATATTACTTTCAGTCCTCATATATACTCTATGGACCCACCCAACCCATAAAATGTCCTCCTTCTTTGCCAGCTTCCATAGTAGTTTCTCTACCGCAGCAATATTCCACATCCTACAATTCTTTATATTGAGGCCTCCATATTTTTTAGGCGCACACATTTTCTCCCATGCAACTAGAGCCAACTTCCTATGTTCTTCTGAGCCCCCCAGAGATAATTCCAACACTTTTGATCCACCTGTTTAAGCACACTTTGAGGTAAAATGAAAACAACCCCCCAAAAGTTATATAAAGAGAACAACACAACATTTATAATCTGTAATCTCCCTACATAGGACAACTTCCTTGAGTAGGCACTAGTTATCCTATGTGTGATTTTACCAATTAGTTGATGGAAATCCATTTTGCTCCATTTCTTTGATGACAGTGGCAAGCCAAGATACCTGATAGGTAAAGTATCTACAGAGAATCCTGTACTTTCTAGTATATGTGCCTGAGTTGCTTCATCTATTCCAGCCAAAAAAATGTTATATTTGTCCACATTGGCCACTAGTCCAGTATCACTACTAAAATAAAATGATCTAGTGTTTCCATTACTCTTGCTATTGATCTAGTGTCACCTTAGCAGAAGATCATTAGATCATCAATAAATATTAGGTGAGTGAGCTTCAGGGCCTTGCATATAGGGTGGTATTTGAAATCTGGGAGTTCACTCATATTCTTTAATGTCCTTGAGAGGTACTCCATTACAAGCACAAACAGAAGAGGTGACATAGGGTCCTCTTTTACATTCAAAGTATCCATAACCTTGTCCATTGAGTTTCACAGAAAATTTTGTTGAGGTAACACATGCCATAACCAACTGAGTGAAAGTGACTGGAAACCCATAGCCTGTTAGTGCTTCTTCTATGAACTCCCAGCTCACCATATCACATGCTTTCCTCAAATCTATTTTTATTAGGCATCTAGGTGTTATTTTCCTGTTATAGTGTCTCACAAGATCATGACACATTGGCACATTGTGTACTAGAGATCTACCTGCCACAAAGGCTGCCTGATTTTCTGCCACCAAGTGAATCAGAGCTTATTTCAATCTTACACATAGGACTTTAGAGATATATTAGTACAAGATATTACAACAGGATATTGGTCTGAATTAGCTTACATATTCAGGATTAGAGACTTTTAGAATCAGAGTGATATTTGTTGCATTGATCTGCTTCAATAGCCTTGCATTGTTTAAGAACTGTAGTACAACAATAGTGACATCTCTCCCTACAATGCTCCAAGCCTTTCTTAAAAAAATCACTCCCATATCCATCTGGTCTAGGGCTCTTATTGCTATCTATGCTAAACATAGCCTTCTTCATATCCTTGTCAGAGTATGGTTAAAGTACCTCTATCTGTTGTTCAAATGTTAACACATGCACATTGCTCAAAAAACTCTTAAAAGCTTGAGTTCTAGTTGCTGCTTTGCTGCCAAGTAATTCTTGGTAAAACTCCACAAACAGTCTAGCTATTCTTTTGGCTCTGTGTGTATTACATCTAAAGTATCTTTCAACTGTGTAATGCACTGTTGTAATCTCCTATGTTTAATAATAGAGAAGAAGTACTTAGAATTATCATCTCCAAGTTGAATCCATGTTGCTTTGCTTCTCTGTTGTAAGAAGCCTTCTGCTAGATATGATGATCTTTTAAATTTTTGATACTTCTCCCTCTCCTATGCTTGCAGATTTCGCTCTCTGGGAGTAGCCCGCAGTGCTTTCTATATTTGCTCCAATTTAGTTCTATCCTCCTCAGCTTCAGTTAGAATGTTTCTGAAATACTGTTTGTTGAGCTCCTTCAGATTCCTCTTTAATGGTTTCATCTTCTTAACTACTTGTAGCATAGCACATCCCGACTCTACATTCTGCCAAGTTGTTGTCACTACCTCCAAAAACTTAGGGTGAGTTGCCCAAATATTGCAATACTTGAAAGGTTTGCTAATCCTTCCAGGTGCATTAAGTAGTTCCACCTTGATAGGAGAGTGGTCACTAATGCCTGCTGGCAGGTAGTTGGCTATGTATGCAGGCATCTGGAGCAGCCATTCATTATTGATAAAGGCCCAATCTATCTTACAAAGCACCTTGTGTCCCTCATGCCTGTCACTTCATGTGTATCTACTTCCTTTAGGAGGCAGTTCCAATAGTTCATAAGACTCTACACAGTCTTGAAACTCCATGACTTCATTGAGTGTGATTGAGTTGCCCACAATCCTGTCATCCATGTTAAGCACTGCATTGAAATCTCCCATGGTGATCCATGGTCCACTGCAACTTCTACTTATATCATTAAGATAGTGCCACAATACTCTCCTATCCTCTTTGGCATTATGTGTATATACCACTATTAGTGTGAAAGTTATATTCCTGTTTGTCACCCTACAAGTTATTGCATGTACATTACTTGAAATTTTGTTAACCTGAAAGAGATTTGGCCTCCAAGTTAACCAAATCCTCCCATTATAAATGCTCAAGATTGGTGACATACTCCCCACCTCCAAACAGTTTGCCTGTCACCTACTCAATCTTATTTTTTTGATTTTTGTTTCTACCAAACCTACCAGTCCTACTTTCTCTTTCCTGCAAAGGAGTTGTACCTCTCTTTGCTTATTCGGGCCATTTAGGCCCCTTAAATTCCAACATAACATGCTATTCATGGCCTGAGAGAGGTATAGAATTCCCTCCCTCATTTCTAACTTTACTGGCTCCTTGTCCTCTATTGCTATGTTCTGCCCAGTACTTGGAATGCATTTTTGTTCTGAGCTTTTACTCCATGGTTTGATTGCTTCTTGCTTGGGTTCATGGGAGTAATCCATGCACTTTTACCAGGTTGTGGATTGGTTCCCTGAGTTTTATCAACCCCTTTACTTGTTCCTGTTTCCTTTGAAACCTCAGTTGCTTTCAAGTTCTCAGTTGCTACTACTGTTCTTCCTTGTGTCTTTGGTTCTTCTGCTATATTGTGCCTCTCTTCCTCTAGCTTCTTTGGAGACTCTTGCTGGGGTTGTTCTTCTTCCTACAGTTTTCTTCCACATGGCCAAACTTCTAGAAATATTTGCATATAGTAGGTTTCCAGTCATAGTGTACTCTCTGTTCCACCAGGCTTCCCTTCTCATTCCTGAAATACACCTTCTCATCTAGGTTTGTATCAATATCTACTTCAATCAGTAGTCTAGCAAAGTTGATCCCCATCTTTTTCTCAGTGTTTTGGTCCACCATTAGCGACTTCCCAATCAAACTCCCAATTTTGCTAAGTCCCTTAGGGCTCCAATATTTGAAGTCCAAACCTGGCAATTTCACCCATATTGGTAATGTGTATAGCTCTTCTCTAGTGAATTCCATATTCGGACTCCAAGCCTTTACAATGAATGGATTGTTGTCAAAATGATATATACCTCCTTGGATTACCTCATTCTTCCCCAATTCTATGTCAAATCGTACTAATACAATGTCATTTTTCAGCATCACTACTTTATTAATGCCATGCTTTGCCCACTGCCTTTGTATATATCCATTCAATACCGTGAATGGAGGATGTGCCCCCAATACATAGCATACCATTGCATATTTTTAGTATGTTATTTTAGTGCTTTTGTCCTCTATGTCAATTTCACAAACATGTAACTCACCATGCTTTTCTGGTTCAACAAAATCAAGTTTGAAACCTGCGTTTGAGACCTTGGTAATGTCGAAATTATCCCAAATTGAGCTTTTTGTTGTCATCTCCACTGATGCGTCCACGTCCTCTGCCCATGTCATCCTTCGATTACTACTCGAACTTTGAGTTGGGGTTAATTTCTCAGTACTCTGAAGATCTACTGTTCCATTGCTTTGGTCCATGATTCCTTCAATTACTGCTTCGCTCGACACTTGCATGTTGTCCTTTGTCCCTTTTGGCTAAGATCCTTTCTTCCTTTGGTGATTTCCTCCATAAGTTGCATCTTCCTGGGCCATTAATGCCTTCTGCGAGGGAATTCACACTCTCTTTTCCATGGATGGCGCAGGTTAAGCTAACATACATCGAGAGAGAAACATATCCCGCCCGCTATTCCCTCCTCTTTTGTGTTCTTGAGTACTTTCTTGACCAATCTATATTTCAGTGGTTTATTTGGGTTACTAATGACATTACGACTTCAAATCAACTAAAAACTATTCAAGGAAACTCACGTCAATGGTTTAATAAATGCCTAGTCTCGGGGGTCCCCTTCAAAGCTCTCCAACCCTCTTTCTCACGTTGCAATTGAAAGGGAATAGCAGACAATGCTTATTTTTTTCTTTAACAAGGCCTCTTTCTATCACTCGAAAATAAATTTAACACTTTACAAAGTGCTGATGACACTTCCAAACAATGACTTGTTCATCCTACCATAATTCAATTAAATTACCAACTTTGTGAAAATTCTTAAATACTAAAGAATCATTCTCAGGATTGTAATTAGCCTAGATTAAATACCAAAATAGACGGGGCTTTACAGATAGAGCTACGGACTATAAATGGTGATAGAATATTTCTGGTAAATGGATAGAGAGACAACGCTATTAGGGAGAAAATTTTGATCACAAGAAGACTAAGGTCTACCTCGCAGATGAATATGCGAGGAGTCTGCATCGTGACGCTACGTTAAATCAGACGCTTGGGAGGCACCCAATTTTATCGTTTTTTGTATAGTATAGCTAAGTGTTAGATTAGTATTTTTGATGATTTTTTGTAGTTGCTTGTGTCGTATAGTCATAGGCAAGGAGTGGATTTCACAATAAAACCAGCAGCATGTAAAAGCTCGGGACATAAAAGGGAAACCATGCACTGCTGCAAGGTTGCAGAAAGTGAAGCCAGCAGGTTTAGTGCTCAGGTCTTCGCGACCAGAGTGGGTTATATCTAGAGCGCGACAGGTCTTCGCGACCAGAGTGGCTATTTAGAGATTAGCCAATACTTATTTTGTCCTAAAATTTTAAACTAAAAATCTTAACTTCAGGACAATTCGGGACACTTTTGTCCGAAAGATTGAACTGAAAAACTGAAATTCAGGACGCATTGACTAATTTTTAAATAGCAGCCCTGTACAGTGACTACCTAGTGTCATTTTCACATCTTTTGATCCATTAACTCACCTACCCATACCCCTTGTAATTCAAATAACCTACCCTCCTCTTTAAACAAAAGTGGAGGCATATATTATATATTTTTACATAAATAGCCGGTCATATTATTGTTTATTTTTTCTAACCATATACATAGATTATACATTGATTATATACAATTATATACATATATACATAAATTATACATTCACTGGCTATTTTTAGTTCGGCAAAGAGCCATAAATAGCCCTAATGCATGCTATTTAGAGCGTTTATACCCTCCGTTTCAAAATCGGCTCGTTCGTAACCCTCTCGTTAACCAAACAGCCCGGAAATGCCATTATTGACTAACAAAGCCGATTTCTTCCTTTTAAAATTTCAAAGTAGCTTTTTTTTTTTAAAAAAACGCCACATTTAATTAAACGGCAAAGGGCCAAATATACCCCTATACTTTCGAAAATGGTCTAAGAATATCCCTCATTATATTCTTGGGTTATCTATACCCCTGCAGTCATATTTTGGGTTCAAATATACCCCTCATTTAAAAGGAGGGACACGTGTCATCGTCCTGTTGGTCAATTCTAAATATCTCCTAATTAATTAAAAAGACCCATTATCAATACCCGAAAAATATTTTTTTTTGTAAAAACTGGAAAAAACTAAAAAAACATTTTTACTAAAAACTGGAAAAAAACGAAAATATTTTTTTTTCCAGTTTTTACAAAAAAACTTCTTTAAAAAAACTGAAAAATATTTTCTAAAACAATATTTTTGTAAAAACTGAAAAATAATTTTCTAAAGCAATTAAAAACTGGAAAAAACTGAAATATTTTTAACTAAAAACTGAAAAAAAAGAAAATATTTGTTTTTTCAGTTTTTACAAAAACACTGCTTTAGAAATTTGCTTTTTAGTTTTTTTTCAGTTTTTACAAAAATATTGTTTTAGAAAATATTTTTCACCTTTTTTTAAAGCTGTTTTTTTGTAAAAATTGGAAAAAAAATATTTTCGTTTCTTTTAGTTTTTAGTAAAAAAAATTTCAGTTTTTACAAAAAATATTGCTTTAGAAAATTGATTTTCAGCTTTTTTTTTTTTAGTTTTTTCAAAAACATTGTTTTAGAAAAAACCGAAAAAGCAGTTTTTTTTGTAAAAACTGAAAAAAAATATATTTTCGTTTTTTTCTGTTTTTAGTAAAGATAATTTCAGTTTTTTCCAATTTTTATAAAAAAAATTGCTTTAAAAAATTATTTTTCGGGTATGATTAATGAGTCTTTTTAATTAATTAGAAGATATTTGGAATTGACCAACATGACGATGACACGTGTCCCTCCGTTTAAATGAGAGGTATATTTGAACCCAAAGTATGACTGTAGGGGTATAGATAACCCAATAGTATAACGAGGGTATTTTTAGACCATTTTGGAAATTAATGTATTTGATGGGCTTGGTATTTACTTCTTGTGTTATGTTAGTTTTAAGTTGAGTTGAATGACTACTTTTATGAAAGCAATATTCTTGCTTGAGTTTAATTTTGTAAGCTGAGCAGTATTTGTGAAAGTATCACTCTAGGTCTATACTCGTGTGCTTGTTATATGTGGTCCTGATAACAATGGCAGGGATGGTCTTGTAGCTGCTCGACACTTGCATCACTTTGGTTATCCAAAATGAAATACTAAACCTCCTTTTGCTGGTTTAGTCACCCAGGTAAAGGATATATATAATTAACATGAAATTCTTGAAGCTCAATATTTCTAGTTTATTTGATATGTTAATGGATGCGAGAGTTTCTGTAGCTTGAATCATTGTACATGGCATTGTATATGGATGTGAGCGTTTCAGTTCCATTTTTGCTCGAGGACATAATATATAGGCAGTTCCATTTGTTATTCAAACTGGCTTACAGTAGGATATAGTATATGGGCAGTAAAAATATTTTTTGCTTCGTAGATGGTTGCAAGAAATCTCACTTTCTTTAATGAGCTTGTCTTTTTTTTATTGTATATTGTCTTCCTTTTCCATAATTTTTTTCCTTTAAAATGAAGATACAAGATTAATCTATTGTGATTAGCAAGTACATGTATCCACCACCTAATTCCCAACCCCTTTAGTTTAGTTGTTTGAGGCTTGAGTTCATAGGAATTTTTGTCAAAATTGGGCATGTCGTGACTTGATTGAATATGAGGTGATAAACGACAAGTCTCATTACCTCGTCACTTTTGGGAAGCTAATCCAATTGCACCCTTTTTGAAGAACTTGAACAAAATTTATGCATGCTACATGTTCGATGAATTGCTTGTGAGAAGAATTTGCTAGCCAGTGATCGGTGAAGTCTGTTACAGAGCATGGTGTGGGGATAATTAGGAGTAAGTGTGGGGGTGATAGGGAAGGGTTTGGAAATGCACCAAGGTTGCTTTGCCCGATGGCTCACGAATGTCCTGCGTGCGCGAGGGGTGTGCATAACTGTCCGCTTGCTTGTGATTGTATTGTATCGTTTCTTTTTTTCTTTATTTTAGGCTTGTATTGAGCTGTACTATTAGAGTAGCTAGTTAGTGTCAACGAGGGGACCGATAATGTTATGATCACTTTGTTATGGCTCGTGAGAAAGTCAAGTGCATCATTCATATGCTGCAATGTTGTGTGCTACTTGCGAATCATATCTTCTGTTGAAAAGGGGAAGTCTTGAGTAACATTAGTTCTCTGTTAAGGTGAAAATCGTGTTTGCTAGGCTCTTGGTACTTAAACTGTGCACATGCTTGAGTTTTAAATGTGGGGTCGTTTTGACCCGCCCTTTTTGGTGTAGTTTGATTTTATGAGATCCATCTAATGTGTTGCATATGCTTTGCAGGTTTAGATACAATGGTAAGTGAAAAGCAAGCCAAAGCCAAGGCTACTGCAAAGCCTTTTCACTTCCACCCGATCTACTAAGAAACGAATTCAGAGTGAGGCAGTATCGGGAAGTCTAGCCAAAGGCAAGCAAGTTGCTGAGAGTTTCATGAGACCACCAAAGAGGTCTTGGCCGGAAATTGAATTCAGCAATGACAAGGCTAGAACCACGGGCGGACCCACATGGTGTCAGGGGTTCAGTTGAACCAGCTTTGTCGAAATATTATACATACGGCGTATATGGATATATTACGTTTAACAGAGGAAAATTACTACTATAAAAAAATGTTTGAACCCGCTTTAACACAAGCATGCTCCCAGTGGAGGTCGAGCGGGTTTAAAGTGTGAGAGAGGTGCTAGGATCGAATCCAATTTGGGGCGTTTCCCAATTTGTTTTTTAATCCATACTTGAATGGAGTGTGTGCAGCTGAAGGCCAAGACCATTTTTGTTTCAAATTAAACATCATCCTTCAAATTTATTACTCTCATGCTCTCTCCTTTGTCACTTTACTATTTCGTTGATTTCTATTTCTCCTTCTCTTTTTTCTGCAAATAACTTCTTATTAGTACGAAGGAAAACTCTAGATTTATTTAAATATCTTGGAGTTAATAAATATTTGTTAAATTAAATTTTTTGAAGTAAAATTTGTTAAATTAAATAAATAAATTTCTTAGAATAGAGATAAATAATTTTTTTAACCTTTATAAAATATTTTCAGTTTTGTTAAAATTAAAGAGTACCAACTTTAAAATGATTTCATTTTGATATTGTATTAAGAGCAAAAAAGATAATAAAATGATCAAACCCTACTTGTCATACCCGACAACAAGTCACCACTTATGCTATTAGACACCTTCGTCTTTGACTGAACCTGTTTGCGTAAAATCCTGGATCTGTCACTGACTAGTACATAGTTCCATGGGTTTGAACCATATGTGCGGTATATTTTTGAACAAAGGCATTAAAGAAGCGGCACTGAAGAAGAACTTTTATGAGGTATTGACAAAAATGAAGGCACTAAAGCTGGACAATCTATTGAAGCCACTAGGATATGCCAAATTGAGCATGGTTAAGGAAATGTAGGCCAACTGGAACTATCATAAGGATTGTCTAGAGGTATGGGGGACATTGGTGGACCTATCACGAGAAGCTTTATGTAGATACTTGGGGCTGGGAACTTTGCTCCAGGGACATTCACTAAGTTAATTTATCCACAGTCCATCTTACACGGTCATTCATCATACATTATGCGGAGTGGACTCCGTTGCCTAGTGGATCTGTACTATTGTAAATACACACCTTGAGATGTACATATTTGATTTTCATAGGGCAGTTCAAGTGTGACAGTTTTATCTAGGCCCGCATTGAGCCAGCTGAGCATAACTACGATTGTACGCGAGCCTGTGTGTGCTTGATTTGTTTTCTAATGATAAGGAAACCTATAAATATTGCGCAACTTATACTTTGATGAATGCACCTGTCACGACCCCAATTTTCCTCCGTAGAATGTCGTGATAGCACTTAATCTTTAAAACTAGATAAACTTAATAATTTTGCGGAATAATTGAATAAAAAGCTAAAACTCAAACCTCAACATTTGAAATAAATAAAACTTGCGATTCAAAATAGTTACAACTCCCAGAACCTAGTAGAAATTAGTCACAAGCTCTAAATAAAATTACTAAATATCTCTATATATCAGAGTCCAATGAGAAATAAGGAAAATAACATAATATAGATGGAGGGGGACTCCGAGGTCTGCGGACGCTGGCAGATGTACCTTGAAGTCTCCACGTGCGGACTAGCTCACCGGTACCTGATCTAGCAGGTAGTACCTGGATCGGCAAAAAATGATGTGCAGAAGCATAGTATGAGTACACCACGACGGTACCCAGTAAGTGCCAAGCCTAACCTATGTAGAGTAGTGACGAGGTCAGGTTAGGGCCATACTGGAAATAATAGGAACAACGCATAAGATATAATAATATAATGAAATGACAGAGATGTGCAACAATAGAACTTCACAAAAATTGCCAAGGCGAACGACCCGATCCCATAAGAGTGTGGTACATAATTCTGCCGAGACAAACGGCCCGGTCCCATAAGAAAAAGAAGCTTTAACGGGTCCTTGACCCCACTTACAAATATACGTGTGAGTTATGAAATTTAAAAAAGCTTTTCGATGAAAATGCATAAAGAGAGAGAAATTCATAGGGGAAGCATAATTATTCCGCGGCTAATCAAGTAGCTCATTAAATCTCTTACAATAGCGAGTCTATCACTCTACACAAGCCTAGTCTCAAGTCGTAATGCAAAATAAAGGAATTAAACAGGCAAGGATAACACAAATAGTACAATTAAAGCATGGCGTAAACCAAAGAATACCTGGACAAATCATAAATCCTAGCATATGCACGGACACTCGTCACCTCATACGTGCGTATTTCCCACAACATGTAGCACATAAGAATATAACACCTACATGGTAAATTCCCTCTCACAGGGTTACACAGGAGACTTATCTCGCTCCGAAGTTTCATAAACGGCTCCAATGCCTCTCTAACATCTCGACTCAAAGCCAAACGATCCGCAACTAGTCAAACAATGTACAAATCAATTAAAATATACTCCAATGCTTATAATTAATCAATTTATAATAATTCTCAACTCCCCTCGAAAAGTCAACCATCGGGCCCACGTGCCCGAATTCTGAATATTTGCGAATATAAACTTTATCCATAACATCACGAACTTAAATATATAATTTATTTTAAATTCCATGTCCAATTTCGTGGTCGAAATCCAAAAATATGATTTCTAGGTTTTTCTTCAAAAATCCTACAATTTCCACCAATTCCATGTTAAAATATATATATAATCCATGTAAAATAGTTGAAAATTGAAAACCATTATTTACCCAACCATAGTAGATGAAAACCCCTCTTCAAAATTGCCTCCAACCGAGTCTAGGGTTCCAAAAATGAGAGAATGTATCCAAAATCCCGTCTCCCAGCCCTTTTACCCGGTGCATATGTCGCATATTCGCAATTGCGTACCAAAGAAAAAATCTACAGACTTCGTAATTACGAACAAATGTTCGCAGTTGCGAACCAAGGCAAAAATCTACAGACTTTGCAATTACGAACAAATGTTCGCAGTTGCGAACCAAGGCAAAATTCTACATGCTTCATGTAATGACCCAACCAGTCGTTTTGAGAGTTGTTGCCCCGTTCCTCCATTTTCTGCTCCTTTTGTATTCTAAAGTTGTTATATGACTTACCGGGTTAGTTGGTTCGAGTCTGGAGAGATTTCAGAGTGAATTGAGACACTTAGTCTCTTAATTGAAAGCATAAGTTGGAAAAGTTGACTGAATATTGTCTTATGTGTAAATGACCTCGGATTTGAATTTTGATGGTTGCGTTAGCTCCTTTAGGTAATTTTAGACTTAGGAGCGCATTCAGATTGTGATTTGGAGGTCCGTAGTAGAGTTAGGCTTGAAATAGAGAAAGCGAGAATTTTTGGAAAGTTTAACTGGGAGTGGACTTTTTGATATCGGGGTCAGATTGGATTTTCGGAAGTTGGAGTAGGTTCTTGGTGTCCTTTACGACTTGTGTGCAAAATTTGATGTCAATCGGACATGATTTGATAGGTTTCGACGTCGTTTGTAGAATTTGGAACTTTCAAAGTTCATTAGACTTGAATCCGTGTGGAATTCATGTTTTTGATGTTGTTTGAGGTAATTTGAGGGTCAAGTAAGTTGGTATTAGGTTATAAGACTTGGTGGTATACTTGGTCGAGGTCCCGGTGGCCTCGGGTTGAATTCGGGTGGTTAACAGACTTGGAAGTAAGTTGAGGAAGCAGCTGAAGTTTTGTTGTTGCAGGTGTAATCACACCTGCTGAGTGGGAACCGCAGGTGCGAGCCCGCAGAAGTGGGGAGGAAGCCGCATAAGCGGCCATGAAGGATTTGGGTAGGGGTCGCAGATGCGGACTTTGTGGGAGGCTTATGAGAGGCGTAGGCCGGTCGGTTTCAGCACCCCTTACATGGAAGGAGTTCTCCATTCTCTTCCCTGAGAAGTTCGTGCCTCAGTCCCGCAGAGAAGAGCTATACAGGCAGTTTGAGTAGTTTTGTCAGGGTGATATGTCTGTGATGCAGTACGAGATGAGGTTTTCTGAGTTGCCTTTCATACAGTCTGGTTGGTTCCCACAGATATGAAGAGGATCAAGAGATTCATTGATGCTCTCACATTTCAGCTACGGTTGCTTATGACTAGAGAGAGGGTGTCTGGTGCTAGTTTTGATGAGGTTGCCGACATTGATCGTCAAATAGATATGGTCCTCAGCCAGGAGCGGTTTGAGAGGGAGGCCAAAAGGCCTCGTGGACAGGCGAATTCAGCGGTGTTCCTTCTGGGGGTCAGTTCTACCATGGCAGGGGTCGTCCTTACAGGCATGCTCAGACGGATCGCCCAGTCCACCGTAGTGCATCATCTGGCCATGGTTCACACAGTTATCAGCAGGGTCACTCATCTCTCAGTGCCCTTCCAGCTCAGAGTTCGTCCTGTGCTCCATCGGGTTAGGGCTTGTTTATGCCAGGTCCTTCTACCAGTTATCCTGGTGCTCGGGGCTCTCTCCAGTCCCCACCACCAACACTGGGGGGTTGCTATGAGTGTGGAGAGTTTGGCCATATCATGAGATATTGTCCCCGCCTTACGGGAGGTCCGGCTCAGCAGAGGAGTCAGACTATGACTTCATCACCAGTTACTTCACCACCCGCTCAGCCAGCTCTGGGTGGTGCCCAGTCAGCTAGAGGTCGCCCAAGAGGGGGAGGCCGATCAGGTGGAGGTCAGGCCCGATTCTATGCTCTTCCCGCCAGACCATATACCATTATTTCCGATGCAGTGATCACATGTATTGTCTCAGTCAGCCACATGGATGCCTCTGTATTATTTGACCCTGATTCCACTTATTCATATATGTCATCGTATTTTGCTCATTATCTGGATATGCCCCGTGAGTCTCTAGTTTCATATGTTCATGTATCTACGTCGGTAGGTGATACTATCATTGTGGATCGTGTATATCGGTCATGTGTGGTGACTATGGAGGGATTGGAGACCAGAGTTGATCTTTTGCTGCTTAGTATGGTGGACTTTGACGTGATTTTGGGTATGGATTGGTTGTCTCCATATTATGCTATTCTAGATTGTCACGCTAAGACCGTGACGTTGGCGATGCCGGGGATGCCAAGAATTGAATGGAGAGGTTCTTTAGACTATGTTCCCAGCAGAGTGATTTCATATTTGAAGGCCCATAGGATGATTGGGAAGGGTTGTTTATCTTATTTGGCCTTTGTGAGGGATGTTAGTGTTGATGCTCCCATTATTGATTTTGTTCCGGTGGTGCGGAGTTTCCGGATATGTTTCCTGCAGACCTGCCGGGCATGCCGCCCGATAGGGATATTGATTTTGGTATTGACTTGGTGCCAGGCACTTAGCCCATTTCTATTCCTCCGTACCATATGGCACCGGCTGAGTTGAAGGAGCAACTTCAGGAACTCTTTGATAAGGGGTTTATTAGGCCTAGTGTGTCACCTTAGGGTGCACCTGTTCTGTTTGTGAAGAAGAATGATGGTACTATGAGAATGTGCATTGATTATAGACAGTTTAACAAGGTCGCAATCAAGAACAAGTATCCTTTGCCGCGCATTGATGACCTATTTGACCATCTTCAGGGAGCGAGGGTGTACTCCAAAATTGATTTGAGGTCTGGGTATCACCAGCTGAAGATTCGGGACTCGGATATTCTTAAGACAGCTTTCAGGACCCTTTATGGTCATTATGAGTTCCTTATGATGTCTTTTGGGCTGACCAACGCCCCAACATCGTTCATGCATTTGATGAACAATGTTTTTTAGCCTTATCTCGACTCGTTTGTTATTGTATTCATTGATGATATCCTGATGTACTCTCGTAGCCAGGAGGAGCACGCTCAACATTTAAGGGTTGTGTTGCAGCGGTTGAGGGAGGAGAAACTTTATGTCAAATTCTCCAAGTGTGAGTTTTTACTCCATTCGGGGGCATTCTTGGGGCACATGGTGTCCAGTGAGGGTATTCAGGTGGATCCGAAGAAGATAGAGGCAGTTCAGAGTTGGCCCAGACCGTCCTCAGCTACGGAGATTCAGAGCTTTCTTGGCTTGGCTGGTTATTATCGTCGCTTTGTGGAGGGTTTCTCATATATTGCATCTCCCTTAACCAAATTGACCCAAAAGGGTGCTCTTTTCAAGTGGTCAGATAAGTGTGAGGAGAGCTTTCAGAAGCTCAAGACTGCCTTGACGATAACTCCAGTTCTACTTTTGCCGTCAGTTTCGGGCTTTTGTACAATGTATTGTGATGCTTCTCGGATCGGCATTGGGTGTGTGTTGATGCAGGAGGGTAAAGTGATTTCTTATACTTCACGCCAGTTGAAGCCTCATGAGAAGAACTACCTTGTTCATGATTTGGATCTTGCTGCCATTGTTCATGCATTGAAGATTTGGAGGCATTATCTCTACGATGTGTCTTATGAGGTGTTTATGGATTATCAGAGCCTCCAACACTTGTTCAAACAGAAGTATCTCAATCTGAGACAGCGGAGATGGTTGGAGCTGCTAAAGGACTATGACATCACTATTTTGTATCATCCAGGGAAGGCCAATGTGGTGGCCGATGCCTTGAGTAGGAAGGCGGTGAGTATGGGTAGTCTTGCTTTTCTTCTCGTTGGAGAGAGACCTCTTGTAGTTGATGTTCAGGCTTTGACCAACCGGTTCGTGAAATTGGATATTTCGGAGCCCAGCCGGGGTTCTCACTTGTGTGGTTTCTCGGTCTTCCTTATTTGATCGCATCAGAGAGCGCCAATATGATGATCCTCATTTGCTTGTCCTTAAGGACAGGGTTCAACACAGTGATGCCAGGTATGTGACTATTGAGGATGATGGGGTAATGAGGATGCAAGGTTGGATTTGTGTTCCCAATAAAGATAGGCTACGTGAATTGAGTCTTTAGGAGGCCTACAGTTCGTGGTATTCCATTCATCCGGGTGTCGCAAAGATGTACTAGGACTTGAGGCATCACTATTGGTGGAAGAGGATGAAGAAGGACATAGTGGGGTTTGTAGCTCGGTGCCTTAACTGTTAGCAGGCAAAATATGAGCATCAGAGACCGGGTAGCTTGCTTAAGAGGTTAGAGATTCCAAATCGGAAGTGGGAGCGGATCACCATGGATTTCTTAGTTGGGCTCCCATGGACTTCGAGGAAGTTCGATGCTATTTGGGTGATTGCGGATCGGCTGACCAAGTCTGCACACTTCATCCCAGTCGGTACTACTTATTCTTCAAAGCGGTTGGCTGAGATAGACGCACGCAATTTACATCGTAGTTTTGGAGAGTCGTGCAGCTAGAGTTGGGTACTCAGGTGGAGTTGAGTACAACATTTCACCCTCAGACGGACGGGCAATTCGAGCACACTATTCAAATATTGGAGGATATGCTACGTGTGTGTGTCATTGATTTTGGGGGTTCATGGGACCAGTTTTTGCCACTCGCGGAGTTTGCCTACAACAACAGTTATTAGTCGAGTATCCAGATGGCTCCGTATGAGGCTTTATATGGGAGACGATGTAGATATCCGGTGGGTTGGTTCGAGCCTAGTGAGTCTAGGCTTTTGGGTACAAACTTGGTTCATGATGCATTGGACAAGGTCAAATTGATTCAGGAACGGCTTCGCACGACGCAGTCTAGACAGAAGAGTTATGCCGACAGGAAGGTCCGTGATGTGTCTTATATGGTTGGGGAGAAGTTTTTGCTGAAGGTTTCACCCATGAGGGGCTTTATGCGGTTCGGGAAGAAGGTCAAGATGAGCACTCGGTTCATTGGGCCGTTTGAGGTACTTCAGAAGATTGGGGAGATGGCTTACAAGGTTGCCTTGCCACCTAGCTTGTCGAGTGTATCCAGTATTTCATGTTTCTCTACTCCAAAAGTATGTTGGCGACCCGTCTCATGTTTTGAATTTCAGCACGATTTAGTTGGACGGTGATTTGACTTACAATGTGGAGCTAGTGGCTATTCTGGGTCGATGGGTTCGAATTTAAGGTCAAAGGATATAGCTTCAGAAAAGGTGCAATTGAGAGGTCAGCCGATTGAGGAGGCTACTTGGGAGACCGAGTGGGAGATGCGGATCAGATATCTACACCTATTCGTGACTCCAGATATGTTTCTAAACCCGTTCGAGGACAAACATTTGTTTAAGAGGGAGAGGATGTAACGACCCAGCCGGTCATTTCGAGAGTTGTAGCCCTATTCTCCTATTTTCTGCTCCTTTTGTATTCTAAAGTTGTTATATGACTTATCAGATTAATTGGTTCGAGTTCGGAGAGATTTCACAGTGAATTGAGATATTTAGTCTCTTAATTTAAAGCTTAAGTTGAAAAAGTTGACAAGATGTTGTCTTATGTGTAAACGACGTCGAATTTGAATTTTGATGGTTCTGTTAGCTCCGTTAGGTGATTTTAGACTTAAGAGCTCATCCGGATTGTGATTTGAGGTCCGCAGTAGAGTTAGGCTTGAAATGGCGAAGGTTGAAATTTTTGAACAGTTTAACCGGGATCGGATTGAATTTTCGGAAGTTGGAGTAGGTTCGTGATGTCCTTTACGACTTGTGTGTAAAATTTGAGGTCAATCGGACATGATTTGATAGGTTTCGACGTCGTTTGTAGAATTTGGAAATTTCAAAGTTTATTAGGCTTGAATCCGTGTGGAATTTATGTTTTTATGTTGTTTGAGGTAATTTGAGGGTCCGACTAAGTTCGTATTGGGTTATAAGACTTGTTGGTATATTTAACCGAGGTCTTGGGGGCCTCGGGTTGAATTCGGGTGGTTAACGGACTTGGAAGTATGTTGAGGAAGCAACTGATGTTTGGCTGTTGCTGGTGTAATCGCACCTACGGAGTGGGAACCACAGGTGCGAGCCCGCAGAAGTGGGGAGGAAGCCGCAGAAGCGACCAGGAAGATTTTGGGCAGGGTGCCGTAGATGCGGACTTATGGGCGCAGAAGCGGGAGGATGGATGCAGGTGCGAGCAGGCGCGCAGGTGCGATGGAATTATCCGCACCTGCGAAGGCGCATATGCGGTCCAAGGCTCGCAGACGCGGAGGCAGTTGGGCTACGTGACTTTAACAGATGCAGAGTTTTCACCGCAGAATGGGGACTGCAGATGTGGAAATATGGCCACAGGTGCGAAAGGGGTCTGGGAAGAATGTTTAAAAAACGATAGTTTCGCGATTTTGGCTTCATTTTAACATTTTGCGCTCGGATTTTGGAGATTTTGAGAGGGCTTTTCAAGGGAAATTCTTGAGGTAAGATCCTTGTGACCAGTTTTCTTCAATGATTACGTTTCCCCACTAAGTTTACACCTAGTTGGTGAGTTTTTGAGGTGAAATTTGGGAGTTTAAGGCTATGGATTTGGAGAGTTGAGTTTTGGGGAATTGAATGGCCATTTGGTGTCGATTTTTGATGAATTTGGTATGGTTAAACTCGTGAGTAAATGGGCTTTCGGGTTTTGTGACTTTTTTCGAATTTTGAGGCGTGGGCCTGGGGGGTGGGTTTGAGCCAATTTCAGATTTTGGCTTATAATTCATATTTTTATTATGGAATTAATTCCTTTAGCCGTATTGATTGTATTGTATTGCTTGTGGCTAGATTCGGGACGTTTGGAGGCCGATTTGCGAGGCAAGGGAATTTTGGAGTTGAGTTTTAGCTTGGATTGAGGTAAGTAACAGTTTTAAACCTGGTCCTAAGGGTATGAAACCTCGAATATTTGTGTTACATGATTGTTTTGGAGGTGACACACATGCTAGGTGACGGGTGTGTGGGCGTGCACCGTAGGAATTGTGACTTGGTCCCTTCCGTGGAATTGTAAAAATTGAATAGCTTGTTGTTAGCTATATGCTCTCCATGTGTTATAGAAATTTGACTGTAAATCATGCTTAGTCTATGTGATTACACTGTTGGGACCCGCAGAGGTCATGTACTTGTTGAATTATTTGCTAATTATTATTTTGTACTTAGTCACGGTTTATTTGCGTATCATATCTCAATCTCTTCTTGTTGATCCATTATATTATCTTTGTTTGGACTGATTTTTATGATTTTTGAAAGCCCGAGAGACTGGAGAGATTGGTGACTAGGTTAAGGCATGAGTGCCGAGCTGTGAGCTATATGCATATACATGGATCGGGTTGCATGCCGCAACAGGCCTGAGGGCTGTATGTTCATAGATCGAGTTGCATGCTGCAACGAGCCTTATGGATATTTATATGGGATCAGGCTGCACGCCGCAGCGATGTAGCGCTTGGGCTGAAGGAGCCCCTCCGGAGTCTGTACACCCCCAGTGAGCGTAAGTACCTATTGAGTGTGAGTGTTGAGGGCTGAGAGCCGAGTGATGAGCTATTGAGAAAGACTGAATGATTGTTTCCTTGGGAGGCGGTATTTGCTTCCATTGGTGTTGCACATATTTGTTATATGTCATTGTTTTGAAACTTCTGAGGGATACTATATCAGGATTTTACTTGAACTTGGCATTTATAAATTGATTTCACTTAAATTGCCGAATTTGAAAGCAGGTCTACTTTCTTGTTGAGATTACTGAAAATGAACTATAGTTGTGTAGCTCGTCACTATCGTTTAGTTCCTTATCTATTATTGTTACTCACTGAGTTGGGTGTACTCATGCTACACCTTGTACTTCATGTGCAGATCCAGGTATTTTCGGTCATATCGGGTATTGATATTTCAGCAGCTGATCCCGAAGATAGTGTTCGCAGGCCTTGACTTTCCTTCATTATTTTTTTATTGGCACTTCAGTTCTTATTCCTTGGACATTGTAGTAGACTGTTCCTGGTATAGATGCTCATGTACTCGATGACACCCCAGTTTTGGGGACAAATTGTATTGTGTAGTGGGTTTATTTTTGTTCCAAAAAGGTTCTCTTAAGTATTAATTTCTTCCGTCTATAATTTCAAAGCTTTTATTGTGTTAAGATAGTTGTGTAGTGGCTTGCCTAGTACAACGATAGGCGCCATCACGTCGGTTGGGTTTTGGGTCGTGTCACTTCGCAATTGCGAACCAAGGAAAAATTCTACAATCTTTGCAAATGCGATACCTGAGCACCAGCAACACCAACAATCTTTCCCGACATGGAAATTGGCATAACTCTCTCATACGACATCATAATTCAATGATTCTTGTTGCTATACCTAATAAAATGACGTCGAAACATCAAATAAGAATGCGACACAACCCTAGCACATATGAAACACACCTGAGGCCCCCGAGACCCCGTCCAATTATACAAACCAGTCTCAAAATATAACACGAACCTGCTCGAGGCCTCAAATCACAACAAGCAACACCGAAATCATGAATCGACGATCAAATCTTCCTTTTAACTTTCAAACATTCAAACTTCGACGAACACGTCCGAATTACACTTAAACATTCCAAAATGACTCCAAACTTTACATACAAGTCATAAATCACGATACAAACCTATTCCAAGGCTCATAACCCCAAACGAACATCGATAACACCAAAGTATACCTCAAACCAAACTTAGGAAATTCTAAAACCTTCGAATTGCCAACTTTCCACAATAAACACTGAAATGCTCCCGGATCACCCGATACTCAACCCGAATATATGCTGAATTCCGAAATCACCATACGAACCTATTGGAACCTTCAAATCCTGATTCTCAGGTCGTTTACTCAAAAGTCAAACTTTGGTCAACTCTTCCAACTTAAAACTTCCGAATTGAGAATTTTCCATCCAAATCAACTCCGAATTTCCCAAAATTCAATTCCGACCATACGTACAAGTCATAAAACATAAAGTGAAGCTACTCAAGGTCTCAAATCGCTGAACGACCTGCTAGAGCTTAAAACAACCAATCGGGTCGTTACAAGTAATAGTTGTTCTTATAATATAATAGCTTAGTTATAGTACTCTCTATAGATTAGTGATAAATTTAAAAAAAATCTAATTTTTTTGGACTTTTTCCAATGACAAATTTCTTGGAAATTTGCTTGATGAATTAAAGTTCGAAGAAAAACCCCATTTATTTAATCAATATCTTGAAACCTCCCCGAACTATCACATTTTTGTCTGTTACCTACTTAAACTATCTTGTGTCCCCAAAATTCCCCTTAACTATATACCCCTATTTATTAAAAATATCTCGTCGATGTTTTAGTGGTGCGTGTGATACACCCTTTTATTTACTCAGTCTAATCTAAGTATCAATTTAATTAAAAATTTTAACGAATAATAAAAAACAATTAAATGGGTAAATATTTGGGAGGTTAAAAAAATCAAAGAAAGAGGGTAAAAGGGATAAACACATGGTCATTTATATAAAAAAAACATACACTTTCATCTCCTCCGATAATGGCTACACCATGTGTCAATTGTGATTTTCTTTATTAAACTTCGATTAAACATTAAATATTTCCCATTAACCTTCATTTTCACTGGGAATTTTAGTTTAATACGAGATGGGATGAAAAAAATTAGAATTTGGTAAAAATTTCAGTTACGGTTTGGTAAATATTATGGCTTTTGGTGGATTTAATAGTGTTGAAATAAGAAACCTTAATGAATAGGAGAGATAATTTTAAAATAAACAAGAGAAATTTGTTTTTACACATGAAATCTATAAGAAGAAAGATAAAAAATGAAGAAGGCTAGAATATAAAGAAAATAGAGAAAAAATAGAAAACTTAAATTTTTTAAAGAGGGTAACAGTAATTAACCATAAGACACGACCAATTGGGGCCATTTTTATATATAATTTCATCTCCCACCGAGTTACCTTATATATTTCATTAAATAATCGACGAGAAAATTTTTAATATATAGGGGAATACGGTTAAAGGGAGTTTTAGGGGCACCATATAGTTTAAGTAAACGTAATAGTTTAGAGGGTTCTAGGGTATTCACTTTTTTATTTTGCTTTAAGTAGTTAGTCTTTAGTTCAATGTAGTAAGTAATAATCCCCCTTTATTTTTCATTAGGCATTGGTTCTTTTTCAAGAGATGTATCTTGAACTTTGTATTTTTATTTTTGAGTAGTTTAGGATAGAGTTGAGGAAAGAAGACTATTTTGCTCATAGATGCCTTTTTACTTAGTTGTTTGATGCCGGCATAATGATGCCCTGGCATGTGGATTACCTTTCCAATAAGTTTTGAAAAATTGATGCTTAAGAAAATTGAATAGCCTATTTTGTGACGCCTACTCCTAGTTTCTTGACTTATGTGTTTATTTTAGTGCTTGATGTTTAATATTTCTTGGTTATATGACTACTTGCTTTGACTTGATAGTTGGAATGAAACTGTCCTTAATAGGTCATGCGCAATGTGTGATGAGAGGTTTGAAGTTGTATTATGTGCTGGTCTAGAACTTGCCTTGTGTGTGGGTTAAAGAGAAATAAGCAAGTCCTGTTAAATCTAGGCGATGATTAGTGTAACGACCCAGCGGGTCATTTTGAGTATTATAGTCTCGTTCCCCCATTTACTGCTTATCATGTGTTAAATTATAATTATGTGACTTATCGGGGAGGTTTCAGAATGAATTGGAATATTTAGTTCCAGGATTTAAAGCTTAATTTGAAATAGTTGACCGAATATTGACTTATGTGTAAACGACCCTATGAATAGAGTTTTGATGATTCAAATAGCTATGTATGGTGATTTTGGACTTAGGACTGTATCCGAATAATTGTAATGACTCGCCCGGTCATTTTAAGTATTAAAGCCCTATTTCCCCATTTACTTCTTATCATGTGTTAAATTATAATTATGTGACTTGTCGAGGGGGGGGGAGGGGGGTTCAGAATGAATTGGAACACTTAGTTCCATGATTTAAAGCTTAAGTTGAAATAGTTGTCCGAAAGTTGACTTATGTGTAAATAACCTTGGAATAGAGTTTTGATGATTCCAATAGCTCCGTATAGTGATATAGGACTTAGGAATGAGTTTAGATAATTATTTGGAAGTCCGTAGTTAAATTAGGCTTGAAATGGCAAAAATAGAAAATTGAAAGTTTACAAGTATGACCGGGGGTTGACTTTTTGATATTGGGGTCGGAATCTGATTCTGGAAATTAGAATAGGTCCGTTATGTCATTTATGACTTGTGTGCAAAATTTGAGGTCAATCGGACTTCATTTGTTAAGTTTCAGTATTGAATGTAGATATTGGAATTTGTTTGTTTTCATTAGGCTTGAATTGGGGTGCGATTCGTGGTTTTAGCATTGTTTGATGTGATTTGAGGCTTAAACTATGTTCGTACGATGTTTTAAGATTTGTCAGATGATTAACGGATCAAAATTTGGACTTAGAATACAGCAGCAAAATCTTGCCTTCTGGTGCAATCGCCCCTGTGGAACTTTTCTCACAGGTGCGAGCTGGGCAAGTGCAGAAGCAGGTAGGGGGTGGTGAGGCAGTGGCCACAGGTGCGAGGGAATTTCTGCACCTACATGATCGCAGTTGCGGACCGGGAACCGCAGAAGCGCAAAGTTCACAGAAGCGGACTGGGTCTCGTAGAAGCGAGCCCGCAGAAACTGATTCACTGACGCAGAAGCGGAGGCAGTGAAGGCCTTGGAAAACTACAGAATCGGTTGGTGTCTCACACCTGCGAGACCGCAAAAGTGTCTAAATTAGTCGCAACTGCGGAACCCCTGGACAGTATACATTTCGAAGGGGTTCCGATCTTTTGCCATTTTTGGACATTTCAAGCACGGGTTGGGGCTATGTTTCAGAGAGAATTCACGGGAAATCTTGAGGTAAGTCGCTTGTGATCATCGTTAGTCAATAATATTGAATAACATTTGAGGATTTGAAGGTTTAGTTGATGTCGGAATTTGGTAAATTTGGTGTGGTTGGAATCGTGGTTGAATGGGCATTTATATTTTATAACTTTTGCCGAGTTCCGAGATGTGGGCCCTACTGACAATTGTTTAATCGAATTTCGGATTTTGTTGGAAAATTAATATTTTTATATGAAATTAATTTCTATAATTTGTGTTGATTGTATCGAATTAATTGTGACTAGATTCGAAGCGTTCGGTGTCCGATTCGCGATGCAAATGCATATTGGAATAAAGAATTACGCGGTTTGAGGTAAGTAACATTTCTAAACTTGGTTCTGAGGGTATGCATCCCTGAGTTACGTGTTATATGAATTTTTTGGAGGTGACACACATGCTAGGTGACGGGCGTGTGGGCGTGCACCATATAAATTGTTACTTAAATAAATTCCGTAGAGTTGCATAATCAAAGAATCATAACATTTGTGAGCACCTAATTTTTTACTATATTTAAATTTTTACCACCTTCTACTATGTAAATACTTTTAAAAATTTAATATATATTATTTTAGCTTTGTTATATTTTTTTATATAGGGTAAGAATTAAAATTAATTTAAAAGGTCAAATTATTACTATTAGTATTATTTTTATTTTTTATCTTTATTTTAAAATAAAATAAATTAAAAAAAAACCAAAAATATTAAATAATGTTTTACTTTTGGGATGGGAATAAAATATTAGAAAAATTAAAAGTATGGAATAAAAAAGTAAAAGTAAAAGTAGGTAGAAATTGTTTAATAAAAAAGTAAAAGAAAGTGGAAAATTAAAAAAAAATAAAAGTAAAAGAATGTGAAAATTTTAAAAATGAAAATAAAAAGAAAGTTGGAATTAAAAAAGAAAAGTAAAAGAAAGTGAAAATTAAAAAAAATAATAAAATAAGTGGAAATTTAAAAAAAAAGTAAAATAAGTGGAAAAAAAACAAAAAACAAAAGTAAAATAAGTGAAAAATAAAAAAAAGAAAAGTAAAAAAAGCGAAAAATTAAAAAATAAAAGTAAAAGAAAGTGGAGAATTTATTTGTTTAAAAAAAGAAGAAAAATGGGAAGTGGGAATTATTTTAATTAATAAAATAATAAAAACCAAATCTGAAAAAATTCCGATTTTTTTCTATAAATAAAAGAGAAATGTGAGGAGAAAGGGGGAAAAAGAGAAGAAAAAAGAAGAGAGGAGGGAACTGAGAGAAATTATTTTTCTTCTTCTACGCTAAGGGAATTTCTACATGTGTCATTCTTTCTTCGTCTTTCTTTCGAAAACTCCACCAATTCATCACCCAAAACCCAACAAAAAATATTTCAAAATTTTCCTTTTCACACGCCAAACAGTAGAGTCAATAGTCGAGGTCGAGAATTTCATTGGAGCTCTGTTCACTAGCTTTGATGTTCTTTTTCGTTTATGCTTGTTTGGCGTTCGTCTGAGTTATTGTACTTGTTCTTGAATACTCATTTAAATGGAAATTTTGCATTAAAAGTTTATTCTTTCCTCTAATCTTTTTATCTTATATCATGTGATTTTATTTATTTGCCTTGAAGTTTTATAAATAATAATGTAAATTAGTCCTTAAAAGCTATATGCTTAATTATGTTTCTGGAAATATGGTATTCAAACTTGTTTTAAAGTTTGGAAGATTTGGACCCTAATAAGTTTGAGCTTCAATTGTTGGGCTATGGGGTATTGGTATATAATGGTTTATTTATTCAAATATCTAAAATCATACACTTTTTCCATAAGTAATTCCATAATTCATGACCTCATAATAATCTCAAAGTTTAGGAAGAATAATGAGCACCGTTAGAGTGCTTTAGGCGCGCTTTTAATTAGTTTATCGCGATTATGTATACGTTCGCGTGGCATAATTGTGATTTTCAAAATTAAAATCGAAGTATGTGTTCGCGCATGTTTGGTCAAAACAATCTTAGTATAATAAAATGTTATTAATTGTGTACACATACGCGTGACATGATTTGGGCACAATAAACAAAACGAATTCACACACGTGATTCGTTTCAAAGATAATTCTATATTTTAATAATTAGAAGCGGATAGATAAAACATGAAAAATAATAAACCACAGTTTACCCAAAATTAATTCAAGCCAAATGTAGGTAATAAAGCGATCGTGCTAGAACTGCGAGATTCGGGGAATGTCTTACACCTTCTCCCCGGTCAACAGAATTTCTTACCCGAACTTTATTTTTGCAGACCAATAATAATAGAGTCAAACCTTTCTTTGACTAGGGATTCAAATAAAAGGTGACTTGGCACACCCAAAAAATTAATTCCAAGTGGCGACTCTGTATATAAAATAATCCCTACTCAGATTTGTCACTTTAATTAGAAAAACTCTTTAACCCATAATAATCCATAATACATATCTTTTTGGGAGGTATAAAAGGGGTGTGACAGCTCCGGCGACTCTGCTGGGAACGATAGAATTCGAGCTTGTACATTGACTTCATTTGGCTTTATTAATTTTTTATGTATTGTGATTTTTTTGGGGCCAAATGCGCAACTTGTGTGTTTTTTATCGCTTTGATATTGTTGAACTGTACATTATAAATTATCTTCTCACGCACCCCCTCTGAGTCTTCTTGAAATAAAAATTGTGCATTTACTTGACATAGCCCGCTTTCTTTGAGATAGCCGAGGTGTTGGCCACCCGGTGAAGCATTTTAGTCACACGTGTTTTAGGCAGAGAGAACCACCAGCTAAGACGGAAAGCAATGCTACCGCTACGCTGACCCTCCTCGGCTCGAGTTGTCCGCTTGAGTAAGCCAGTCTAGATACCTTCTCCATCAGGATTTAAACCTAGAAGAACAAACATCATGCCGGATATCCCTAGTAGGTTCGCTTTATTTGCATCACGTGCATTTGACTTAGCAGGGGTCGGCATAGGGGCCGAGTTTTGTTTTATGACAAGTACCTTGTTGAGACTATTATGTCATGTTATGTGCTATTTATTGTATTATTTGGGAGGTTGCATGTTGCCAACTTTAGCATAAATCAGTTGAATGAACAGAAAATACAAAAATAATAAAAATGATGTGGTCTAGTGCGTATGAATTTTAATGATTAATTTTCATAGAAAGAAGAAGAGAAAAATAGTTGGTTTGACTGAACTACGCGGGTCTGATTCTCACCGGATGTGAGATACGTAGGCAAACCTCATCGGTTTCGGCCCCAATTTTCAAAAAACAAAATTCAAAAATATTTTTCTCCTTCCTTAATTCCATCTTTAGAATTCTTTCCTTAGAAAATCCAAAAAATAAAATAAATTCCAAAAATATTTTTCTTCTTTTCCGAAGTCTTTCATTTGATAAAAAAGAAAAAACAATTTCAAATCAAAATCCAAAATATTTTCTTCCTTATCTAGAATTGCTTCTTTTAAAAAAAAAACAATCAAAATTTCATAAAAAGAAAAAACTCAAAAAAAAATTATTTTAAAGTCTTTAGTTTAAAAAAATGGGTTAGTCTATTCTCGATCTTCTCGAACTACGCAAGATCTGATTCATGCGGCATCATGATACGTATGCAATCCCCATCGGATTCGATCATAGCCATTAAATAAACTGAGTGAGAAAAAAAGAAAAGAAAAGAGTGAAAAAACAAATAACAAAGAAAAAAAAAAGGAAGAGTGAAAAATCCAAAAAAGAGAACTCTATGTCAAGAAAACTGCGGAATGTTTTTGTGAATATATTTTCAAATGGCGTGAGCAAGCTGCCAGGGTAAAGCCTCAAATGGACGAAGCATAAATGGCTACGGTTTTCCTACATGCCCAAGAGGCGGACTACTTCCAGAACATGATGTCTGTTATGGGTAGACCGTTCGCCGAGGCTATCAAAATTGGGGAGATGGTCGAAAATGGTTTAAAAACGGGTCGAATCTTGAGTCATGTTGCCTTTAAGGCCACATCACAAGCCGTTCATACTGGTTCAGAGGGTTTGATGAACAGAAATTGGAGAGATGAGGAATTTGATCCGGCACTGAAGGTCATTGCAGCCATTTCCGAGACAGAAGAAAAGCCGAAAAACGGTCGCCAAGCCTGAAAGTTTCCCATCAGACGGGAGTTTCGGTAGCCGGTCTTGCCATCCATTCTGCGTCCGGATTATCTCAGGGTGTGATCCGGATGTTTTACTTTATTGTCTTACTTTCTGATGTAAATCTTTCTATCTTTACAATTTAAAAAAATCAAATGAAATTAATATTTCATTGTCCAAGAATGTCTCTTTTCTTAATTTTATCACTTTTTTTTATTCTCTTTTCAGTTCTGTTAATGCAAATTTTAATAACATGACATGCTTGAGGACTTCATGCCTAGATCCTAAAATGTTGTTAAACCTTGAAATAATGAATGAAGAAGCAGAATGTTTTGAAGACAAGGCTTGTAAGAAAATTGGAACGAAGTTGAGATTCCCTCTCTTCGGATCATTGTTGAAGCCGAGATTTAGGATAAAGAATGGGTCAAGAACCGATTTGAACAATTGATACTGATTGATAAAAAATGATTGGTCGCAGTTTTCCATGGGCAGTTGTACCAACAAAGAATGGCTCATGTATACATCAAGAAAGTGCGGCCCAAGAAATTTGAAATAGGACAACTCATTCTGAGACGTATCCTCCCACCTCATGAAGAAGCTAAAGGAAAATCGGCTCC
Organism: Nicotiana tabacum; assembly: GCF_000715075.1. Lineage (NCBI taxonomy): Eukaryota > Viridiplantae > Streptophyta > Magnoliopsida > Solanales > Solanaceae > Nicotiana > Nicotiana tabacum. Next base: position 112,615,260 of record NC_134103.1, read on the forward strand.
AAATTGGAAAGGTCCATACATTATAACGAAAGTACTGCCAAAAGAGAGCGTTGTGCCTGGGAAGCATCGAAAAGAATATCCCTAAAACAACGGTCAATGCGAATGCAGTCAAAAGGTACTATGCTTGACCCTTTATGTAGCATTAATGTTCTCTGATTGGGATGACGAAGGCTTTTATTCTCGCTACCCAAACACCACCAACCCTTTGCTAACCCTTTTGAGCTGGTTACCTTTCTTTGATTACCCTCTGTGAAACCTGAAGATGCTATTAAAAGAAAAAAAAGAAGAAGAAAAGACAAAAAGAAAATGAAATGAAAAAGGAAAGGAAAAAGTAAGAGAAAACAAAAAAAACAAAAGAAAAATCAAAAGAAAAATATATAAAAAAAGTTCATTGAACTACGTTCGACTTGATTCCGAAAGGATAAATAGGCAGCCTCTCTCTTGGGTTCAGTCATACCAAAATAAAAATCCACATTTCCAAAAAAAATAAAATTGAAACTAGGGCAGATGTTACAATGGTTCGGCGATGGTTTCGCCTTAAATGTTCAAAAGTTGTAATTCAATCCAATTCCTTTTTTCCCAATTCTAGTATATTATACTGGAACTAGTCCTTCCGATCAATCAACGAGAATGTTCAAAATTAGAGGATACAGTCACTTGGATCTGTTGCAACCAAAATGGGAGAAATAAAATGAGATAGTCTTATTAGAGAAAACTCTCACGGGCGCCGTAAGGCAATAGTGAGTAAAGAAACTAAAATGAGAGAGTCTTTTTAGTAAAAACTAAGGAGCACTATAAGGCGATGGTGAGAAGAGAGAGGTCAACTGGTGAAAACCTACAAAGTGCTCCACTGATCGAAAAGAGAATCATTATAGCCATTGGCATCAACACAGTCCTGGGTAAGGTTTCTCGATTTCGAGGCAAAAGTTGTGAGGAATTTCTAAGAGTCGGACAGTTTACACAGATCAGGCATCCAGTCCAAAAGGCATGTCATGTTCATTGAAGTCCGTATGTACTCCAGATAAGTCCTTCTTTCCTTTCTCCGAAAGGGATACCTCTTGTCTAAATTCATTGTCCATTCCATTGTTTATTGTTCTTTGTATCCCTTTCGGTCTAACTTTGTTCCAAAACTAAGGCGAAGAAGGGATGGAAAGACTGATTTACCATGCTTTTGTTTGATACAAGCTAATATTCAAGAGGCACCCAGCCTCAGCAGGGGTATCAAATCAACCCCGATTTTCCATGGTGGTTGATGCTTTGAAATCAAAAACTCTCGAAAGTAGGAAATCAAATTGAAAGTGCCTACAAGGCAAAATGAAGTTGAATAGGTTAAGTACCAAGTGGCTAACCGTTTTGGCAAAGTTTAAAAAGCCAAAGGTTCCCCAATGCTCTGAAATTGAAAGTTTTGGAGGAAAGAAGTCGAAAGTGAAATGCCACAAAGGCAAAATAAAGTTGAAAAGGTTAAGCCCCACGCGACCAACCGTCATGTAAAAGTTTGAAAAGTCAAAGGCTCTCCGGGGCCAGAAATGTAAGTGGTATTCACGAAACATGTAGTGGCAGGTTGAAATCATCATCAAAAGAAGATGGGCACAGAGCCAAGCTACCAAAGACATCAAGGCCACAAATCGATCACCACTTTTAAAACTCACAATTTTTCTTTGTTTGGAGCAAGAATAAAGGAGTGCAGAATGGCGATTCCTAAAGGACGAATGTCACCAAAGGTAAGTTTCCTCAAAATCTCCACTTTCCTTTATTTTTAGCATTCATCACTAATGTTCATACCTCTCATTTTCGTAGCTTAACCTAGGTAGAATCTTTTCACCTAGGGGATCCAATTCATAGTTTCCGGGTAGAAGTACTCTTCGCCCAAGCTTGTTTTTTGTAGCTTAACCCAGGTAGAACCTTTTTCGCCTAGGGAGATCTAGCTCATATTTCCGGGTAGAAGTAATCTTCGCCCACACTTATTTTTCATAGCTTAACCCAGGTAAAACCTTTTTGCCTAGGGGGATCCATCTCATAGTTCCGGGTAGAAGTACTCTTCGCTCAGGTTGTTTTATGTAGCTTAACCCATGTAGAACCTTTTTCGCCTAGGGGAATCTAGCTCATATTTCTGGGTAGAAGTACTCTTCGCCCAAGCTTTTTTTTCGTAGCTTAACCCGGGTAGAACTCTTTCGCCTAGGGGGATCCAGTTCATAGTTCCGGGTAGAAGTACTCTTCGCCCAGACATATTTTTCGTAGCTTAACCCAGGTAGAACCTTTTTGCCTAGGGGGATCCAGCTCATAGTTCCGGGTAGAAGTACTCTTCGCCCAGGCTATTTTTTGTAGCTTAACCCAGGTAGAACCTTTTCTCCTAGAGGGATCCAGCTCATAGTTCCGGGTAGAAGTACTTACCGCTCAGCTTGTTTTACAGTAGCTTAACCCAGGTAGAACCATTTCGCCTAGGGGATCCAGCTCATAGTTCCCAGTAGAAGTACTTTTCGCCTAGGGTATTTTTCGTAGCTTAACCCAGGTAGAACCTTTTCGCCTAGGGGGATCCAGCTCATAGTTTCAAGGTAGAAGTACTCTTCAGCCAGACTTGTTTTTCGTAGCTTAACCTAGGTAGAACCTTTTCGCCTAGGGGGATCCAGCTCATAGTTCTGGGTAGAAGTACTCTTCGCCCAGGCTGTTTTGGTAGCTTAACCCAGGTAGAACCTTTTCTCCTAGGGGGATCCAGCTCATAGTTCCGGGTAGACGTACTTTTTGCCCAGGCTGTTTTACGTAGCTTAACCCAGGCAGAACATTTTCTTTTAGGGGGATCCAGCGCATAGTTTCGAGTAGAAGTACTCTTCGCCCAGAGTTGTTTTACTGTAACTTAACCCAGGTAGAACCATTTTTCCTGGGGGGTCCAGCTCATAGTTCCGGGTAGAAGTACTCTTCGCCCAGGCTATTTTTCATAGCTTAATTCAGGTAAAACCTTTTCGCCTAGGGGGATCCAGCTCATAGGTTAGGGTAGAAGTACTTTTTGCTCTAGTTGTTTTATAATAGCTTAACCCAGGTAGAACCATTTCACCTAGGGGGATCCAGCTCATAGTTCCAGGTAGAAGTACTCTTCCTCCAAGGTGTTTTTCGTAGCTTAACCCAGGTAAAACCTTTTCGCCTAGGGGGATCCAGGTCATAGTTCCAGGTAGAAGTAATATTCGCTCAGGTTGGTTTACGTAGCTTAACCCAGGTAGAACCTTTTCTCCTAGGGGGATCCGGCTCATAGTTTCGGGTAGAAGTACTCTTCTCTCAGGCTGTTTTACGTAGCTTAACCCAGGTAGAAACTTTTCGCCTAGGGGGATCCAGCTCATATTCCGGGTAGAAGTACTCTTCGCCCAGGCTCGCTTTTCGTAGTTTAACCATGGTAGAACCTTTTCGCCTACGGGATTCATTTTCATTTCATTAATAGAGGGCACCAATCCCTAGTTACATTTCTTTTCCGTAATACATGGTGCCATATCCCTAGTCATTTTTCCAATATAGGGTATCCACTCCCTAGTTTCTTTTATTTTAGACATAGGGTCTCCATTCCCTAATCTCCATTTTGTTTTCGGGGTACACCATTCTCGACCTTTTATTGCTTTCAATAAAGAAGTAGTTTAGAATTTTGTTACAATAACTCACTAAATTTTCCTAGTACAAACTGGGGCAGAAAAATTTTGTTCGTTTGTTTATTTTGGTGTTTGAGTAGGTTTTACCTCGAGGCATAAGGTTTGAGATGTCCAAAAGAAGAAGTCTCAATTCAGAATAACAGAAAAGAAAAAATAGGTGAATCCAAAATGCAAAAGTAGTTGAAAATATGTGGAATGCTCAAGACATGACAGAAGCCACGAGCATTTTAGTTGTGTTTTGATTAGAAGAAGCTATAGAACAATGAACTAGCACCTACAGCTAGCGAGCATCAAGGTTTAGATCATAGTTTGCATAAAGAACCAGTCAAGACTCAAAATCAAGTTTTAGAAGACTCATAGATAGGAATCTTGTAACTCATAGCTGATAGGCTTGTTTAGTTTCTTTTTTATAATAGCAGGACAGCGGACCAGAGCCTCGATGGAATCTCACTCGACTCATCAACTCATCATTCTACCATTCTCCTTGAACTACATGCGACCTGATTCCCCTATAACCCGGGATATGTAGGCTGTCCAAAACCAGGACTCGGTTGCACCCTATCTTTTATTTCTTTTCCATTTGAATAACGGTTTGGTCAAAAATTAGTCACATGACTCACCTAATCTTTGCTTGAAAACTCTTCATGTTTCCTAGCAAAGAGGGACAAGTTGTGAGCACCTAAGTTTTGACTATATTTGAATTTTTACCACTTTCTACTATGTAAATACTTTTAGAAATTTAGTATATATTTTTTCTACCTTTGTTAAATTTTTTTTATATAGGGTAAGAATTAAAAATAATTTAAATGGTCAAATTACTACTAATAGTATTATTTTTATTTTTTATCTTTATTTTAAAATAAAATAAATTAAAAATAAAACATAAAAAAATAAATATTTCTTTTAATTTTTGGATGGGAATAAAATAATAGGAACACTAAAAGTATGGAATAAAAAAGTAAAAGTAAAAGTATGTGGAAATTGTTTAATAAAAAAGTAAAAGAAAGTGGAAAATTAAAAAAATGAAAGTAAAAGAATGTGAAAATTTTAAAAATGAAAAGAAAAAAAAAAGTTGGAATTAAAAAAGAAAAGTAAAAGAAAGAGGAAATTAAAAAAATAAAAGTAAAATAAGTGGAAATTAAAAAATAAAGAAAAGTAAAATAAGTGGAAAATAAAAAAAGAAAAGTAAAATAAGTGGAAAATTAATACATAAAAGTAAAGGAAAGTGGAGAATTTATTTGTTTAAAAAAAAGAAGAAAAATGGGAAGTGAGAATTTGTTTTAATTAATAAAATAATAAAATAATAAAAAACAAATTTGAAACAATTCCGATTTTTTTTCTATAAATAGAAGAGAAATGTGAGGAGAAAGGGGGAAATAGAGAAGAAAAAAGAAGAGAGGAGGGAATTGAGAGAAATTATTTTTCTTCTTCTACGCTAAGGGAATTTCTACTTGTGTCATTCTTTTTTCGTCTTTCTTTCGAAAAATCCAGCAATTCATCACCCAAAACCCAACAAAAAATATTTCAAAACATTCCTTTTCACACGCCAAACAGTGGAGTCAATAGTCGAGGTCGAGAATTCCGTTGGAGCTCTGTTCACTAGCTTTGATGTTCTTCTTCGTTTATGCTTGTTTGGCGTTCGTCTAAGTTATTGTACATGTTCTTGAAGACTCATTTAATTGAAAATTTTGCATTAAAAGTTTATTCTTTTCTCTGTTATTTTTATCTTATTTCATGTGATTTTATTTATTTTTCTTTAAATTTTATAAATAATAATGTAAATTAGTCCTTAAAAGTTATATGCTTAATTATGTTTCTGGAAATATGGTATTCAAACTTGCTTTAAAGTTGGGAAGATTTGGACCCTAATAAGTTTGAGCTTCAATTGTTGGGCTATGGGGCATTGGTATATGATGGTTTATTTATTCAAATATCTAAAATCATACACTTCTTCCACAAGTAATTCCATAATTCATGACCTCATAATAATCTCAAAGTTTAGGAAGAATAATGAACATCGTTAGAGTGCATTAGGCGCGCTTTTAATTAGTTTATCACGATTATGTATACCTTCACATGACATAATTATGATTTTCAAAATTAAAATCGAAGTATGTGTTCGCGCAACTTTGGTCAAAACAATCTTAATATAATAAAATATTATTAATTGTATACACGTACGCGTGACATGATTTGGGCACAATAAATAAAACGAATTCACATACGTGATTCATTTCAAAGATAATTCCAAATTTTAATAATTAAAAGCGGATAGATAAAGCATGGAAACCAATAAATCACAGTTTATCCAAAATTAATTCAAGTCAAATGTAGTCAATAAAGCGATCGTGCTGACTTTTTGATATCGTGGTCGGAATCTAGTTCTGAAACTTTTCATAGGTCCGTTATATCATTTATGACTTGTGTGCAAAATTTGAAGTCAATCAGACTTGATTTGATAAGTTTCGACATCAAATGTAGAAGTTGGAATTTGTTAATTTTCATTAGGCTTGAATTGGGGTGCAACTCATGGTTTTAGCGTTGTTAGATGTGATTTGAGGCTTCGACTAAGCTCGTATGATGTTTTGGGACTTATTGGTTAATACATATATGAGGTGACGAGCATATATGCATGTGCCGGGGTTAATCATGCTCGGGGGTAAATTATATGATTTATCATTTCAGTTATATTATCACGTGAGAAAAAGTGTAAAGCACGAAGGGTGATGTCGTTCCATTTATATATATTATTATGCATGAAGGATAATACAATGCCATTTCATTTGCGTTATCATGTGAGGATAAGAGTAAAAGCATGAAGGGTGATGTCGTGCCATCATTTTTATATTATCATATGATCATGGCACGAAGCGTATTTCTGTGCAGGCGAGGACAAGCGACATGCATTATATTGTGATATCTTTTCGTTGTGTATACATTCATGCTTTTATCTTGAGTTGTTACTATGCACCTATATTTTCTCTGTGACTTGTAGTCGTTGTTCTTTTTGTATCCTCTACCCCCAAGTGTTGCAATGTATCCATGCCTTCTATCTATTTAACTTGCAAATATTATGATTTTCTTCTTATTTATTATATTTGCATTTGAGCCTTCTACCATGCTAATTAGTGGAATTTATATTCTTTCTTCCTAATTGCTGTCATAATTTCTATGCCTTTTTTCGAGCCTGGTTCCGTGGTCCATATGCACTGCTTTGTTCGTTTTTCCTTCCTCTATTTCACCCACCTTATTTCTTTTATTGCTATTGGCATTTCTCCCACCTAGTTGGTACTGTTATATGTATGCTTGGTGAGAAATAGATAAATGCACGAAGGGTGTTGCTGTGCTAATTGATTTGATCTACATATATAAATGGGGTGAGAAAGAGAGAAGTGCACGAAGGTATTACCGTGTCGTTGGATGTGATATCTTGAATATAATCCTCACACCAGGAAAGTTATGAATTTTCTATTGTGATTTCTCATAGTAATCTTTTTCTGCCTCACATAGTTGTTTCATTGTACCCTTATCTGTTATGTTGTATAATTGTTTCTATTGTTAGTATATTGCACAGGTTATAACAGTGAGTATGTTTTTACTAAAAATCCTCATCACTACTTCGACGAGGTTAGACAAAATACGTACTGAGTACATGGGGCCGGTTGTACTCATACTACACTTCTGCACCTTGTGTGTAGATTTTGGATGCTGATTTTGCGGGGTATAGCGGGAGACGACATTGAAGATGTTTCCACAATCCGGTCATGACTGCCTCTTGTTCTTGGTAGCTTTAGAATTTTTAATATGTTCATGTATATTTCAGACAGATAATGTATTTTATTTCATATTAGCATTGCAAATTCTAAATCTTAGAAGCTCATGATTTATACTACCAGTTCTTGGAAAAAATAGAAAGGTTCAGTAATTTTATCATTTATTTTTCTCTATAACCTAATTAATTAGATTGTAGTTAATTGTCTTACCTAACAGGTTGGGTTAGGTTCCATCACGACTAGTCAAATTTTGGGTCATGACATAGTGGTATCAGAGTTGTAGGTTCATAGGTAATAAGTCATGAGTAAGTATTTAGTAGAGTCTTGCGGATCAGTATGATGACGTCCATACTTATCTTCGAGAGGCTACATGGCATTTAAGATAATTTCCCATCTTTCTCTCTTTATTGTACGGAATTGATTCAGCTTGAAACATGATTCTTTGAATTCTTTCCACGCATTCGTATGCGCATGTGAGCGCTCGGTATCAGTTGTGCATCGCCGGCTTGTGATTCCATGAATGAGGTTCGAGATGTGTATTCTGTATTTTGGTGATGGGCCAGTCTGGAGGACGTGAGGCTATGGTTAGACCGTAGCTTAAGCTCGGTAGTTTCGGTTGTGAGAACTTGTACGTTTGGAATTATGCGTCCGGTAGTGTCCCTATGAGTTGAATTTGTGGCTCAATGAACGATGGAATGACTATATGATGAGTATGATGTGACTGCAGGATGTGTCCAGATGGTTTGATGGTGACGAGAATAGTTTTCTTGAGATGTAAAAAGGACTATTAGGTGCTAGATTATTGTCTTGATGTGACGTATAGTCTCGAGTATGAATGTGTTAAAGGATCTTTCATGTTGTTTAATTGTGGAGCAAATTAAATTCTCATGTCTTGTTAAAGAGTTTAGACTTAGGAAGATTAACTGATCGCGTAGTGATTGTGGCTGCGAAAAGTTATATCAAGATGCCAAGTTTAGGCTAAGCATGTGGGTTATCTCATACAGAGTAATCTACGGAGGTGTGCTCCTTATTATGTTGAGTGGAGAGTTTCTTTTCTACCAGCGAGGTGTACGTGTTGAGATTTGAATTTTAATATGGTTGAGAAAGTTGACTTGACTATCAAGAGAAATAAATGTGATCTTAGCGGATGATTGAGGTATTTTGTCGGCGTGTTGCATGCTTGTGAAGAATTTAGTTGAATCTCACTGCAGTATCATGGCAGTAATACGGTATGGGTATTATGAGTTATTGAATACCATGATCTATGGCTTTGAGCCAAGTGGGGGAGCCTGATATTGATGATTTGATTTCATGGTTATATGTTAAATTTTAGTTTTGGTTCGAGACATACTTGAGGTTCAGTTATGGCTGTAGAGGTTGAGATCGGGGATGACTCGGGCAAGGAAATTCCTGAATACGGGTTACATTACACTTTATGAAAGTATGAAATCATGGAATTATTAAGTTGTTATTTGAAGGATGTAGTGCGCACGGAGTATGAATTTGATGGGTGGCAATATTCTTGGGTTTGGTGACATGCATGGCTTGGTCGAGTTATAGGGATTCAGTTCTAATAGCTTGGTTATGTGCAAATGGATTTCAAAGTATTCTTGATGGTTTCTACCATAGTTTGAACCAGATATTTTCTACTAGTGTGGGGAACATGTTATGTATTGTGATTTACTCCTGGAAGGAAGCAAAAGAAGGTTTCTAAATGACCGGGTATGTAATTTGCTGGTTACCCAGAGTTGATAATGAGATTCTTGTGCTTATTACATGATGGCATGATAGATGTGGTGTGTTGTGCATGATTAAGATTTACATGTACAAGGTGGCAGTTCATTCCTGAAGGGAAGGTCACGAATTCTTGACAGAATGGTCAATTTTCAGATATTTAGATGAATGTTATAACTGCTCAGTAATCCCTGAGAAAGGTGCACATTTCAGACGGCGCATTATGTTTTGACTTGCGGATGTCGATCGATATTGCAGTACTCACCCGGTTGATAGGCTGTTGATATTCAAATTATTGCTATATGGCATGGAAGAATTATGAAAGTATTCCCCGTGGGATGATCGTGCATGAAAGATGTGTTAGTCATGCAAGTGCTGGAGTTGGGACCAGTTACAGTGATTTATGTGTTATATGAATTTGGAGACTGGGAGTTCACAGAAGCATATTGTTTCAGGGTTGTGGCCTGTTTGATTTGAGAATTGTATTTAAACTCAGTGGAGGCACTAGTTACGTTAATTCATTGTGATAGCCACGCGCTACGGGTGCACATATGTGTGGTCCTGAGCCCATGTGCGAGCACCAAGGTATTTATTCACACTCGAGGAAATTTTAAGGCTATGATATTCCTAGAGTTGACTGTAAGCTTAAAGTTATACTGTTTTCTCGTAATTGTACCATTGTTGTGAACTATTTGAGCTATATTTGAGGTTACAAAGAAGTTAACTCCCTGATAAAATTTGATGATTAAAAACTTTCTATGGTAACTTGCCGAATTGAGCTATGATAGCACACATTGCACATACCTACACTTTATCATATCATTTATACCAGTCTAGGAGTATGAGAATCTTTTTTCATTAATCACACACGCGTATACTTATTTAACTGCTCTTGTATAGTACGTTCGGACTGGAAGCCTATGACTATGCCGGGCGGATTATGTTATTATAACACGTGAGTTGTCCGTACGGATCTAGATATTGTACTATAGCACATGAGTTATTCATGCAAAAATGTGAGTTATCCATGTGGTTGATATTGATGCGAGTTGTGGGAGATCCGGTTACTGTTATTGGATCGGGTTACGCGTCGCAACTGTACTATGGTGAGATGAAATTCCTTATGCTTATTTCGTGTGTTTTGCTCTTGTTTGAAAATAGTTCATAGGAATATGTTAATTTCCCTGCTTGCTTAACTTGCTTAGTAGCCTTCTTGTTAATTTTCTTACTATTATCTGTCATGTCTAAATTATTACTTGTTTAGTATACAGAATCGCGTTGTGTGGGGATTATTAACCTTGCTCGATCTAACAACCCGATCCTAGCCCACTTACCTTTCTCCAAGATTGAAGTTAGAACTAGGAGTCCTAAAATCTTAATGAAAAGGACCTTGGCATCCATGTGTTCGAGAGGTAGAAAACGACCGTTGTGGCGGGCTTTACCAGGTAGGTATAATTCAACGGGACCCTATCTCGTCCTGTGGTCTTGAACAAAGGTGCCATCCTAAAAATAAAAGAGAGCCTTCACGGAAAAACTGTTAGAACAAGATCTCTCATACAAAAAGACCTGAACTAACTTACTTCACTTGTTTTCTTTAAGTCACTTGCCAGGAGGGAAAGCAGCAGATAAAAAGCACCATCACCTTACTTAACAAATGGCTTATGCAAAAGAGAGCACCGCTTCCCCGAGAAGATAATCCACTGTCTATCGCCAGCTCTTGCAAGCAACCGTCGGTCACAAAAGGGAATAATCATACGCTATCATAGGTGCTTCTAATTTCTTTGGAGATTCTCAATGCAGCATGCGCTAAAATCTTCCTAGCTACTTAATACTCTACAACACTTAAAATAAAAAATGAAATGGAATTCAAATTGGTCGAGAAAAAGACTCATTGGATATGTTCCTTTTCTCTTCTACTATCGAGAGTCGTACGAGTGAGGAGGTGAGCTCTAAGCATATACACATAGATAGATCTGGGTAAGCGACCATCAACGGTATGGGCAGCAGCCCGACAATATTCATGAGTCGATAGTTCAACTGTCCCTCGGAGACAGGGTCGAGATTACCATGCATGGTTTACCCCCGTCCTTTCTTTCTATTAGTCTCACTCAACAAGCCACCCCAACCCTACAGCCAAAAAGGATAAGCGTCTAGAAAGAAAGTGTGATGGAATTAGAAGAGATAAGGCATTAGGCAATCTTTCTAAGAAATTCCAGTCATCGATTGACTCCCATTTCCCACTTCTTAGAAGTGAAAGGCTGGTCTTGAAGATCCTAGGTTCGCTCATGACTTATTGTGTCCTCCTTCTATTCTGCCCACTCTCCGTTCACATGGTTCTCAAAGAACATGGGGAAGGGCTTTTGGTGTGACTTGTTAGTTGGGTTGCTTATCTTGGTTGAGATGATGTTTACTACCGGTATCCGGATTTGTTTTGGGCTAAGCTATGGTAGTCGTAAGTTATTGTTGTGAGTATCTGAGTAATATGGTGTATCACATGATTACATATTGAGTCATGGTTAAGGCTTGGCACGACCTGTTCAGACTTATACAATATGAAAATGAGATATTCAAGTCTTGTAAGAAATTTTGGATGTTCGAAATTTGGGTTCTAAGTTTTACGGACAAAGGTTAGAGTAATGATCTACAGTTATGTTGTGTTGTCAGACCTATTGGGATTTTTGGAGCACGGTTTGGGCGATTTTCAGAGGAAAACTTTATCACACAACTTGGGGTAAGTGTTCTTGACTTCCTTGTGATTATATTTCATGAATTAATCTTCATTTTCGCCGTTAGATAATTGATTTTTCAAGAAGAATCGGAGGAATTTTCTACAATTCCATAAAATACATTTTCGAGTTTTGGACATCGATTCAGAGTCTGATTTGAGTAAAATTAGTATGGTCGGACTCGTAATTGAATGGATTATCGTATTTTATGAGTTTCATCAGATTCCAAGACGTGAGCCCCACAGTCAACCTTTTGAGCGCAGTTGGAAAATTCTATAAATTATTGAATTGTAAGCATTGGAGTATATTGTGATTAATTTGCACATTATTTGAATAGATACGGATCATTTGGCTTGAATTGAGGAGATAGGAAGGCGTTTGGAAGTTGATACGTGCAGAATGGAATTTTCGGTGTATTGTTTATCTTTCTCGGCATTGGATTTGGCTTGTTTGAGGCAAGTGTTTTGCCTAACTTTGTTGAGGGAATTTTTCCTACTAATTGCCATTGTTTGTTACATGCGGGGGTAATACATATATGAGGTAATGAGCATATATGCATGTGCCACTCTTAATCATGTTCGGGGATAAATTATACGATTTATTGTGCTTTGTAGAATTATGTGACACTCTTGTTTCATATCTTCTTTGACTTCTAGATTTCGATGAATATGACATTAAATGCTAGAAACCCTGATTTGGCTTATTATAATTTGATTAAAAATCTGATGGACTTTTGTGAAAATTATTGATGTGCTAAATCCGGTCGTTATTATACATAATCACAAAAATGACTCTACGACTGTTATTCTTGAGGTTTTGAATTATACATGAGTTGAAGATCATTTTTGATACTTGTTGAAATACTGGAATAATAAAGTACTTGAAGTTTATTGAATTGTTATTGGCATGAAATCCGTGATTGATATTCAATTCGGAACATTTGTTTAAACACTCTCCTTGATGTTATTTATGCTTCCTACCGCGCTTGTTAATGATATATATGTATTTGGTAAGGAAGAGTGTAAAGCACGAAGGGTGATGCCGTGCCATTTCATATACATTATCATATGAGAAAGAGTGTAAAGCACAAAGGGTGATGCCATGCCATTTCAGTTATATTATCATATGAGGAAAAGTATAAAGCACGAAGGGTGATGCCGAGCCATTCATATACATTATTAAGCACGAAGGATAATACCGTGCCATTTCATTTACATTATCATGTGAGGATGAGAGTAAAAGCACGAAGGGTGATGACGTGCCATCATTTTTATATTATCATATGTTCATGGCACGAAGGGTGTTTCCGTGCAGCCGAGGACAAGAGACATACATTATATTGTGATATCTTTTTGTTGTGCATACATTCATATCTTTATCTTGAGCTGTTTTTGTGCACCTATATTTTCTATGTGACTTGTAGTCGTTCTTCATGTGTCCTCAACTCCCAAGTGTTGCAGTGTATCCATGCCTTCTATCTATTTAACTTGCAAATATTATGTTTTTCTTCTTATTTGTTATATTTGTATCTCAGCCTTCTACCATGCTAATTAGTGAAATTCATATCCTTCCTTCCTAATTATTGTCATAATTTCTATGCTTTTTTCCAGCCTGATTCTACGGTCCATATGCACTGCTTTGTTCGTTGTTGCTTCTTGTGTGCCTCCCATGTTATTTCTTTTATTGCTATTGATATTTCTCCCACCTAGTTGGTACTGTTATATTATGCTTGGTGAGAAACAGATAAATGCACGAAGGGTGTTGCCGTGCCAATTGATTTGATCTACATATATAAATGGGATGAGAAAGAGACAAGTGCACGAATGTATTATCGTACCATTTGATGTGATATCTTGAATATATTCCTTACACCAGTAAAGTTATGAATTTGCTATTGTGATTTCTCCTAGTAATCTTTTTCTGCCTCGCATAGTTGTTTCATTGTACCCTTATCTGTTATATTGTATAATTGTTTCTATTGTTAGTATATTGCACAGGTTATAACAGTGAGTATTGTTTTTTACTAAAAATCTCCGCCACTACTTCGACGAGGTTAGACAAAATACTTACTGAGTACATGGGGTCGGTTGTACTCATACTACACTTCTGCACCTTGTGTGCAGATTTTGGATGCTGATGTTGCGGTGTATAGCGGGAGCCGGCATTAAAGATGTTTCCGCAATCCGGTCATGACTACCTCTTGTTGTTGGTAGTTTTAGAATTTTTAATCTGTTCATGTATATTTCAAACCGATGATGTATTTTATTTCATGTTAGTTTTGCAAATTCTAAATTTTAAAAGTTCATGATTTATATTACTAGTTCTCGAAAAAAATAGAAAAGTTCAGTAATTTTATTATTTATTTTTCTTGATAACCTAATTAATTAGATTGTAGTTAATTGACTTATCTAATGAGTTGAGTTATGTGTCATCATGACTGATCATATTTTGGATAGCGACGCTTCTCAAAGTTGGAATATTCGCTTTAACAAGAAAATTAAAAAATTAAATTTTGTTAGATGGGTAGAATAAACTTGTGTGTATAAAAAGTTTAGTGGGAGCACAATTATATTCTTAGTAGTTAGTTTTGATGATATGCCCCACATAGGACAATCAATCTCTCTATATTCTCTTTTCAATGGATTTTTTTTGTTTCTCGAAAACATTGAAAATATCAACTTTCGGCGCCTTCCGTAAATGATGAAGCTGTTCTTGTTCGTAATTCGTGATTCATCATTTCTCCAACACCACAAAAGTCAATTTTCACGGACCAAATAGCCAAGACATCAATCCCAATGCCTTTAGGTTAAAAAATAGTTCAACATATATGGGACAAGTTTTTAAATTTTTTCTAATTAAACTTCAACATATATGGGACAGCACCCTGACTGCAAAAAGAAAACATACGTGAAGAATGCCTAAAAAGAATTTAGTTCCAAGGCATATTACCACATGGAAAAGGATAAGATTCTTGCGTCTTTTAAGTAAAAACTTGCTTGCTTTTGTTAATTCTTGTCTATGCTTTATGTATACTTGTTTGATGTTGGAATCACTCCAGGTATAATCACAGTTGAAAAGGGTTGTCCTCTAAGAAAGAAAGCTTCCCATCATAAGAATTTATAATACTTTTCTTAATACAAGGAAAACAACAACTTCAACCCAAATCAATTTGGTGACGATTTTATGAATCCTCACTTTGATGCCTGTCTATTAAGGTCCACCTAAACTCTTAACATTACAATATTACAGAATAGACGCCTCCAAGCAAATAATACTGGACTTAAAATATACATACTAACATGATTAAGTAATATTTTGCTTCGTACACGCATAAATTAGAAGACGTAGCTACTACCTACTTTATTTTCAATCCATTCTAAGAGAGCAAAAATGGGAAACAATATTAAATCTCCATAAGATTTCGTAGGAAAAAAATAAAAAAGTTTCTTGGTAGAATTATTTTCCGTTTTCCTTTTTATACTAAACCAGGAAATCTCATGTGCTACCTTTTATATGAGTTGAAAAATCACAAAAGCATGAATTCATGCAAGAAAAACTTACCTGCAAAGGGCTAAGAGGAGCATTAAAGAAATCTTGAGCCATGCGATAACTTTGATTCAACTGAGCGCACATAGTTGTGGAGCTAAGGCAACTTCTTATTCTATCCCATTTGTAAGAACTTTGAACTCTCCTTCTAAGCCAGCCAGAATAGTCATCAAGATGGTATTCCAAATAAGCCCTACTTGGTTCCATATGGCCTGAACCTCTAATAGTGACCATGTAAATAAAAACTACCAAACATGCCAGCAAAACTATGAGAATGAGCATAGCAATGAGGTAGAAAATGAGCAGTGTTGGAATCCTCCAAAACCCTCCAATAAAACCAGCAAGAGCGACAACTAAAATGAGAACTCCTAAGATAATAACTGGCCATTGTAGAATCTTGACACAAGAGTTGTCAGTTTCCATTGCTAGCCAGATTCCAGCACCAATCACTGGAATTGACAATAGCATGGCTACAAAGTTGATGCACCCTATGACATTATTACTTAGTACCATTTTCTTTCTTGCTTGTTTTTTTTTTTGTTCTCTAAAGATTTTCAGAAAGGAATTTGAAAGATTGGGAGAGATGGATACTGGAGAAGACAAGAGAACTTGATATCTAGGGTAAGTTACTTTTTGTTCTTTACCTTGTATCCATGAAATTAGTAAAGGAAAATAATGTTTCTTTTATAAAAAAAGAAGGGTTAATTTCACCTGTCGTGACCCAAAATTTCACTCGTCGTGCTGGCGCCTATCTCAATACTAGGCAAGCCGACAACATCAATAATCGACAATTTCTCTTAAGTTTGAAAACATAATATTTAAATTCAGCGGAAAAATCTCATAAATACAGATATAAAACACTCACAAAACTCGGTGTCACTGAGTACATGAGCATCTAAATAAATACAAAGTCTGACTAATAAAAATATTATTTGAAAATATAGAACAGTACAATAACTGAAAAAAGAGAATCAAGGTGAGCGGACGCCGGGCAGCTACCTTGATAGTCTCCAACTGATAGCACTTTGAGATCTAACAGTCGTCGAGTCCGAAAGCACCTGCATCTACACACGAGGTGCGGAGTGTAGTATGAGTACAACCAACTCAATAAGTAACAAGACTAACCTCTGGGCCGAAAGTAGTGACACGCTCCACATGTACAATCCAGTATAAAAATAACAATACAGAAATGTAGGCATGCTTTCAAGTTCGACAACTAAACTCAGTACAAGTAAGATAGATCAATACTGCATGATATGAGGAATATGATATCTCAGTGGAAAACCTCGTGTACTCACGATTACTAATTACTCGGTTACTCAGTACTATATAAGGCCAATCCAGCCCAGAAAATTTATCCCCAAATGTAAATGATTAAGACAAGATCCATGTCCAGGGAATTTCATCACAAATATAAATAATTAAGGCAAGTCCATGCCCTGGGAAGTCCATCCCGAATATAAATAATCTACGCTTACTATGGGGGTTGCAGACTCCGGAGGAGCTCCTTCAGCCAAGCGTGATAAAGCTGATATGGCCTGCTGCAGGCGGGCATCCCCGATCCATATAATGATAAAGCCTATAAGGCCTGCTGCAGGCGGGCAACCTCGTTCCATATAATAATAATAATAAATATAAAGACAATATGGCCTATTGCAGGCGAGAACCCCCGGTCCTATAAATATCCTCACAATGGATGAACATGACTGAGTATGATGTATACCTTTTAAAATAATTAAATTCAACAGCAACACGCCCTTTTGGATTCCAAAAATATCGACACATAGCCTAATCATGATCTTTAATACAAGTCTCAACTCAATTCCCTAAGCTTGTCACCTATCGTGTGCGTCACCTCTAAATAATTTATATAACACCAAATTCGGGGATTCATACCCTCAGAACCAAGTTTAGAAGTGTTACTTACCTCAAACCGTGTAATTTCTTACTCCGCTACGCCATTGCCTCGCAAATTGGTCTCCGAAAGCCTCGTATCTAATCACAATTAATTCGATTCAGCCAATACAATTTATTGAAATTAATTCCATATGAAAATACTAATATTCCAACAAAATCCAAAATTTAACTCAAAAATCGTCTGTGGGGCCCACGTCTCGGAACCCGACAAAAGTTATAAAATACGAATGTCCATTCAACCACGAGTCCAACCATATAAATTTTACCAAATTCTCACATCAACTCGACCCTCAAATCCTTAAATTAAACCAAGAGAGTTTTCTAAATTGTCCAACTTAATTCACCAATTAAATGTTAAAAACAACTATGGATTCGGGTAATTTTACTAATATTGAGTTAAGATTCACTTATCCCGTTATTTTCCTTGAAACTCTCCCGAAAATTACCTCTTCCCGAGCTCCAATTTGTCAAAAATAGAAAATGAGAACATAAATTTTATGTCCAGGCATTTCTTCTTCGCGAATGCAGCCACTGCCTCGCGTTCGCGAAGCACAAATTTCGTTCTTCCCAAATTCTCCCTTCGTGAACGCGGCATTTCCCTCGCATTCGTGAAGCACCAAGTGCTTCTGCCTCAAATACCTTCTACGTGAACGCGTTCAACCAACAACGAACGTGATGCTTCGCTGCCCCCTCACTTCGCGAACGCGACCTCCCCAATGTGAATGCGTAGACCACATGCTTGGGGTCTCCAGCTGCCTCCTCTCTTCTTCGCGAACGCGAACGCGTCTTCAAAAATTGCCCAACTCGAGCTTGAAATGCCCAAAAATGGCAAAAGTTCGGAACCTCTCTGTTTTTGTACTGGCCAGGGGTTTTCGCTTATGCGGAATTTTTAACCGCACCAGCGGTCTCGCAGATGCGAGAATTCCTTCGCTTCTGCGGCTTCGTCGCTTCTACGGAAAGGAAGCCTGCTTCTGCGGAGTCCCACTTGCGACATTTTCTTTGCTTCTACGAAGCCATCTCCCCTTTCCTTTTCCGCTTCTGCGTGCATAGCTTCGTACCTGCGACGTCGCAGGTGCGGAAATTTCTTCGCATCTGCGTTCACTGCCCCCTCTTCATGCCTGGCTACTTCTGTGATGGACCGGTGCGCACATACAGCTTCGCACATGCGATCAAACCTCTGCAGGTGCGAGAAAATCAGAAGCAAAATTTCCAGCAGTGGTGTTAAGTTTGAATTTTATCCGTTAGCTATTCGAAACTCACCCGAGGCCTTCGGGACCTTAACCAAAAATACCAACAGGTCCTAAAACATCATACAAGATTAGTCTAGGCCTCAAATCACATCAAACAACGTTAAAACCACGAATCACACCCAAAATCAAACTTAATGAAACTAAGAAATTCCAACTTCTACATTCGATGCCGAAACCTATCAAATCAATTCCGATTGACCTCAAATTTTGCACACAAGTCATAAATGAAATAACAGACCTATTATAATTTCCAGAATCAGATTCTGACCCCGATATCAAAAAGTCAACTCCCCGGTCAAACTTCCAAACTTAAATTTCTATTTTATCCATTTCAAGTCTAATTTAACTTCGGATTTCCAAATAATTTTCCGGACATGCTCCAAAATCACCATACAGAGCTATTGTAATCATAAAAATTCTATTTCGTGGTCATTTAGACATAAGTCAACAGCCGGTCAACCTTTTTCAACTTATGTTTCAATTTTGGAGACTAAGTGTCTCAATTCATTTCAAAACCTGATCGGACCCGAACCAATTATCCCGGCAAGTCATATAACAACTGTAAAGCATAAATTGAACAGTAAATAGGGGAACGGGGTTGTGATACTCAAAACGACCAGCCGGGTCATTATATTCTCCCCTTCTTAAACAAACGTTCGACCTCGAACGGGTTTAGAATTCTACCTGAAGTCTCAAATAGCTGTGGATATTTGCTCTGTATCTCCCGCTCAGTCTCCCAGGAAGCTTCTCCGATTGGCCGGCCTCTCCACTACACTTTCACTGAAGCTATGTTCTTTGATCTCAACTTTCGAATCTGCCAGTCTAAAATAGCCACCGGCTCCACATCATAAGTCAAATTACCATCCAACTACACTGTGCTGAAATTCAAAACATGAGATGGATCTCCGACATACTTCCGTAGCATAGATACATGAAACATTTGTTCATAAGCCACCTCTCTAACCTTCTTAAGTATTTAAAAAGGCCCAATATACCTAGGACACAACTTGCCCTTCTTCTCGAACCTCAACACATCATTTATGGGTGAAACCTTGAGCAGAACCTTTTCCCCCACCATATAAGCAACATCATGGACCTTCCGATCGGCATAACTATTCTGTCTAGACTACGCCGTACAAAGTCGATCCTGAATTAATTTAAACTTTTCCAAGGCATCTTGCACCAAATCAATACCCAATAGCCTAGCCTCACCTGGTTTAAACCAACCCACCGGAGACCGACATCGTCTCCCATATAAAGCCTCATACAGAGCCATCTAAATGCTTGATTGGTAGCTGTTATTGAAAGCAAACTCTACAAGGGGCAGAAATTGATCCCAAGAACCCCCAAAATCAATGACACAAACGCGTAACATATCCTCCAATATCTGAATAGTGCGCTCGGACTGTCCGTCCATCTGAGGGTGAAATGTTGTACTTAGCTGAACCTGTGTACCTAATTCTCGTTGCACTGCTCTCCAAAACTGTGATGTAAACTGTGTGTGCCGATCTAAAATGATGGACACTAGCACACCGTGAAGGCGAACAATCTCGTGGATGTAAATCTCAGCCAACCGCTCCGTAGATTATGTATTACCAACTGGAATAAAGTGTGCGGACTTGGTCAACCGATCTACAATCACCCAAACAACATCAAACTTCCTTAAAGTTTGTGAAAGGCCAGCTATGAAGTCCATGCTAATATGCTCCCACTTTCACTCTAGAATTTCAAGTCTCTGAAGTAATTCGCCCGGTCTATGATTCTCATACTTCACCTGTTGATAATTAAACATCGAGCAACAAACCCAACTATGTCTTTCTTCATTTTTCTCCACCAATAGTGCTGCCTCAAATCCTGGTACATCTTAGCTACACTCGGATGAATGGAATACCGCGAACTGTGGGCTTCTTCAAGAATTAATTCACGCAGCATATCCACATTAGGCACACAAATCTGACCCTGCATCCTCAATACCCCATCATACCTAATAGTAACATCTCTGGCATCACCGTGCTGAACTGTGTCCTTCAGGACAAGCAAATGGGGATCATCTTACTGGCGCTCTCTGATGCGATCATATAAAGAAGACCGAGAAACCATACAAGCTAGAACCCGACTGGGTTCCGAAATATCTAGTCTCACGAAATGATTGGCCAGGGTCTGAACATCAACTACAAAAGGCCTTTCACTAATAGGAATGAATGCAAGCTACCCATACTTACCACCTTTCTACTCAAGGCATCAACCACCACATTGGCCTTCCCGGGATGATACAGAATAGTAATATCATAGTCCTTTAGCAGCTCCAACCATCTCCACAGCCTCAAATTTAGATATTTTAATTTGAATAAGTGCTGGAGACTATGATGATCTGTAAACACCTCACAAGACACACCGTAGAGACAATGCCTCCAAATTTTCAATAAGACACACCCAATACCAATCTAAGAAGCGTCACAATACACTGTATAAGAGCTTGAGGCTGAAGGCAAAACTAGAACTGGAGTTGTGGTCAAGGCAGTCTTGAGCTTCTGAAAGCTCTATTCACACTCATCCGACCACCTGAATGGAGCACCTTTCTGGGTCAATTTAGTAAAGGGCGATGAAATAGACGAAAAGCTTCCATGTGGAACACCGAGAAGATTCCCTATAGCACACTGAGACAATACATGTGATCACTGCATCTGAATCAACAACATCTAGCCTGGCACGAAAAGCATAAAATCGGGCCTGACCGCCTCCTGATCGCCCTCGCCCTCTTGGGCGGCCCCTAGCTGACTAGGCCCCACCCCGAGCTTGCTGGGCAGGTGATGGAGCAACTGGTGCAGAAGTCATAGCCTGGCTCCTCTGTTGAACTGGACCTCGCGAAAGGCGGGGACAATATTTCCTCACATGACCCAGCTCTCCACACTCACAGCAATCCCTCTCGAAAAATGGTGACAAGTTTTGAGGCGAACCTAGAGAACTAGAATAACTACCAGAAGAACTTAGTACAGATGATCCCTGAAATGATGGTGCACGAGATGAACTCTGAGCTGGAAGTGCACTAAGAGAAGACTGACTATGTCGAGCATTGTATGAACCATGGCTACCTTATGCGCCACGATTAGCTAAACGAGCCATCTGACCAGGCCTATAAGGACGACCCTGCTGTGATAGGGATGTCCCACAGAAGGAACACCGCTGGAATTACCCGAACCACAAAACCTCTTGACCTCTCTCTCTTCCTGCTCCTGAGTACAAACCATCTCTAGCCGTCGTGCACTGTCAACCACCTCATCGAATCTAGCACCTGCTACATTACCCAGAGTCATAACAAAATGGAACTGCTGGTTGAGGCCATTAATGAACCTCCTGATCCTCTCTCTCTCTCAGTCGGAACCCGCAAAAATGCATGACGGGCCAATTCTGAAAACCACATCTCATACTGAGTCACGGACATGTCCTCCTAAAGTAAATACTCGAACTACCTACGCAGTTCCTCTCTGCGGGTCTGTGGCAGAAACTTCTCCTAAACTAATACGCAGAACTCATGCCATGAACGTGGTGCTGCACCAACTGGTCTTCTCCTCTCATAAGCCTCCCACCATCTGAAGGCTGCTCCGGTTAGCTCAAAAGTAGTATATGAGACCCCACTGTTCTCCAGAATACCTGATATACGAAGAATCCGCTAACATCTGTCCAAGAAATCTTGAGCATCCTCTGACTCAGTCCCACTAAATGATGGAGGTCTAAGCCTACCGAATCTCTCAAGTCTTCTCTGCTCATCATCAGCCATAACGAGGACTATCGGGGCCTGAGCAGCTGCAACTGGCTCGACTGGTGGTGCCCCCGGTATCTGAAGTCCCCTACCTGCTCTGGAGTACGAGCAACAGGAATATGAGTACCCTCCCCCCCCCAGCCTGAGAAGTGGTAGGTGTGGCTTGTTCCGAAACCACCTGAGCAAGGCCAGTGCAAACTGTCAAAATCTGAGCTAAAGCCTCCTGAAGCCCTGGAATTACAATGGGCACAACTCGTGACTGAGCTGGTCCTATCGGCTCAGTTATATCTAGAATATGCTCCTGATCTGGAGCAATTAGTGGTGCTACAAGTGCTGCTCCAACTAATGTAGGAGCTACACCTCCACTTTTACCTCGGACGCGCCCTCTAACACGGCCCCAGCCTC
This sequence comes from Nicotiana tabacum, assembly GCF_000715075.1. Classification (NCBI taxonomy): domain Eukaryota; kingdom Viridiplantae; phylum Streptophyta; class Magnoliopsida; order Solanales; family Solanaceae; genus Nicotiana; species Nicotiana tabacum. The sequence continues at coordinate 112,638,000 of NC_134103.1, forward strand.
TCGCGGCCCTAACTGGTGGCAATGGTGGCTGACTGTCCGATCCGGTAGTACGTGTCCTCACCATCTGTGAGAGAATAGAATAGTAGAAATTTAGTTTCCGGAATCAACAAATTCGCACGACAGGATACAAGAAAGTGAAATTTTCTAAAGGTTCGGCAACGTCTCGAAGATAAGTACAAACATCTCCGTACTGATCCGCAAGACTCTACTAAACCTGCTCATGACTCGTGAGACCTATGTAACCTAGGCTCTGATACCAACTTGTCACGACCCAAAATCTCACCTATCGTGATGGCGGCTATCTCAATACTAGGCAAGCTGACAATCTCAATAAATCACAATATCTTTTAAGTTTGAAAACATAACATTTGATTCCAATAGAAAACCTCACAATTTCAGATACAAAACACTCCCAAAACCCGGTGTCACTAAGTACATGAGCATTTAAATGAATACAAAGTCTAACTTATAAAACAATGTCTGAAAGTATAGATCACTAGAATAACTGAAAGAAAAAGAGTCAAGGTCAGCGAAGGCCATGCAACTACCCTTATAATCGCCAATTGGTAGCACTCTGAGATCTAACAGTCGCCGTGTCCGAACGTACCTGGATCTGCACATGAGGTGCAGAGTGTAGTATGAACACAACCAACTCAATAAGTAACAAGACTAACCTCTGGGCTGAAAGTAGTGACGAGCTCCGCAGGTACAGTCCAGTATATAAATAACGGTACAAAATGTAGGCATGCTTTCAAGTTCAACAGTTAAACTCAGTATAAGTAAAATAGATCAATATTGTATGATATGAGGAATATGACATCTCAGTGGAAAAACCTCATGTACTACTTGTCACTAATCATTCGGCCACTCGGTACTATTTATGGCCAATCTAGCCCAGGGATATTCCATCCCGTATATGTATATACATCAACCGAGAGTCAGTCACTTAGTACCGTATAAGGCCAATCCAACCCTGCGATAATTTATCCCCAAATGTAAATAATTCGGACAAGATCCATGTCGAGATAAATTCATCACAAATATAAATAAGGCAAGTCCATCCCCTGGGAAGTCCATCCCAAATATATTATCATCTATGCTCACTGTGGGGGGGTGCAGACTCCGGAGGGGCTCCTTCAGCCCAAGCGTGATATAAATCTGATACGGCCTACTGTAGGCGGGCAGCCCCGATCCATATAATGATAAAGCCTATAAGGCCTACTGCAGGCGGGCGCTCCCGTTTCATATAATAATAATATATATAAAGCCAATATGGCCTACTGCAGGTGGGCAGCCCTGATCCAATAAATATCTTCATAATGGATGAACATGACTCAGTATGAAATATACATTTTTAAAATAATTAAATTTAACAGCAACACGACCCGGTGGGTCCTAAAAATATCGGCACATAACCTAATCATGATCTTTAACTTTTACAACTTCACAGAATTTATTCAATTTACAATTTCAATGGTGCACGCCCACACGCTGGTCAACTATTGTGTGCGTCACCTCCTAACAATTTATATAACACTAAATTCGGAGATTCATACCCCCAGAACCAAGTTTAGAAGTGTTACTTACCTCAAGCCGTGTAATCCTTTACTCTGCTATGCCTTTGCCTCGCGAATCGGCCTCCAAACACCTCGAATCTAGTCATAAATTATTCGATTCAGTCAAAACAAATTATAGGAATTAATTCCATATGAAAATACTAATTTTCCAACAAAATCTGAAATTTCACCCAAATATTGCTTGTGAAGCCCACGTCTCGTAACCCAACAAAAGTTATAAAATATGAACGCTCATACCACCACGGGTTCAACCATACAAATTTTACCAAATTCCGACATCAACTCGACCTCCAAATCATCAAATCGTATTTTCAAATCCCTAGGTCCAAATTCCCGATTTACACCTCCAAAATACGTAATCTAGTCGGATTATTCGATGATAATTCAATATTATTGAATAAAAATGGTCACAAGTGACTTACCTAAATAATTCCCGTGAAAACCTCGCTCAAATATCGCCCAACCCGAGCTTGAAATGCCGAAAAATGGCAAAAGTTTGGAACCCCTCTGTTTTTGTACTGTCCAGGGATTTTCGCTTTGCGGAATTATTAACCGCACATGCGGTCTCGCAGATGCAAGAATTCATTTTCTTCTGCGGCTTCGTTGCTTCTGCGGACAGGAAGTCCGCTTCTGCGGAGTTACACTTGCGACGTTTTCTTCGCTTCTACGAAGCCATCTCCCCTTCCCTTTTCCACTTCTGCGTGCATAACTTCGTCGCACCTGCGACCACTACCCATATTCATGCCTGGCCACTACTGCAATGGGCGGGTGCACACATGCGGCTTCGCAGCTGCGATCAAACCTCCGCAGGTGCGAGAATACTAAGCAAACTTTCAAGTAGTGGTTTTAAGTCCGAATTTTATCAGTTAGCCATCCGAAACTCACCCGAGGCCCTCGGGACCTTAACCAAAAATACCAACAAATCCTAAAATATTATACGAGCTTAGCCGAGGCTTCAAATCACATCACACAACGTTAAAACCATGAATCATACCTCTATTCAAACTTAATGAAACTAAGAAATTCCAACTTCTACATTCGATGCAGAAACCTATCAAATCAAGTTGGATTGACCTAAACATTTGCACACAAGTCATAAATGACATAACGGACCTATTCCAGTTTCGAAAATCGGATTCCGACCCCTATATCAAAAGGTCAACTCCCCGGTCAAACTTCCAAACTTAAATTTCTATTTTAGCCATTTCAAGCATAATTTAACTTTAGATTTCCAAATAATTTTACGGACACACTCCTAAGTCCAAAATCACCATCCAGAGCTATTAGAATCATAAAAATTCTATTCCGGAGTCGTTTACACATAAGTCAACATCCAGTCAACCTTTTCAACTTAAGTTTCCATCTTGGAGACTAAGTATTTCAATTCATTTCAAAACCTCACCGAACCTGAACCAATTACCCCGGCAAGTCATATAACAATTGTAAAGCATAAATTAAATAGTAAATGGGAAAACGGGATTATAATACTCAAAATGACCGTCTGGGTCGTTACATGAACCGATTAGTCTATTATGCTTCATGCATTCCATAGACTCTGTCCATTATGAACTTTATTTTATCTGGAGAATTAGCAGCTAAAATATGACATTTAGCTTTGGGTTAGTAAATATGTCTGGCAATATTTTGCAAATGAATTATCACTTGACTTCATGTTCACATTTTCTTGTACGAGGATCTAGATAATAATCATTCCATGCATTACTTTTTCAGCTGCCCATTTTCTCCCCTATTGTTGAGATCATCAACACATATCCCTAGTCTTATTTGGGAATCCATAATTGTGCATTGTGGTGGAACAATTAAATCATAAAGCACTCCCATATTTCTAGATGGAAATTATTTGGTTCCTAACCTTGAACCGATTGTGATAGGGAGAACTTATCATAACTTGACTAGATGCATACAAGTACTGTTGTATATTAAATAATACATCACATATCAAATTTTATTTTGGCATATTTATTCTCCTAACCAATGGTTTAGCTATAACCGGAGGCATACAATTTCTGCTAAACCAACTTTGGTTTAAACCAACATTATCAAAATAATTTATATTCTGAAACTTTGTTCTAATAATTTGAGCATGTAACCTTGCAAAAGTCAAACTGCAGGTTGAACAAATGCACATGTGACCATAGAATAGATGCATCTATTAAAATCATATAATAATAAATGGTCCACATGGCAGGTGACTGGCCCCATATATTTATTACCTTTTATTTGATCCAGAAATTAAGGAATTTAATCCCAACCTTAACTGGTATATCATGAAAATAAGCAGCATAAGAGAATTCTTGAAGAATCTTCTATTTCTTCAATATATGCCAATGTAATTCTCAATTAATTTTTTGCATCATGATTGAACCGGGATGGCCACCGGTCATGCCAACTAATATTTATTTTAGTAAACCTCTAGTTTACTTGTGGCTTGTGATTACATCACCATGCTTATACGTGTGTAGTACAAATAGAAGAAAAGTCAGGTAACCTTTCATATTTACTCGGTATGATTATAGTAATATAAAGATATTTAGTCTTCTTTTCATTTATAGTCTCAATATACCAACCACTTTGGCTAATATATTTGTAAATCAAAATGTTTCTTTTCAGACTTACTACAATATTAATGTCATGAACAATTTCATTCATCCGGGTAGTAACAAACTAGTTCTTTCAGAGCTCTTAACTGCTTATTTACTACAAGATCTTTTGTCACACCATCCATATAATGAATGTCTCCTTCACAAAGAGAATCATATCATAATAATTGTCATGTTCAAAATCATCATAAGCAAAATAATTTTTTGTTTTTAATTTTGCTTTTAATAACTTTCGTAAGGCATGACAAAATATGTTTTTTGGCGTATCACATGTATGAGACCAATGATATATTCATGTAACTACAATTTAATATTTATTATCTTTCTTTGCCTCAAACCTTCCTTAGAGGTGAGTTGTAGCATTTATCCAACCATGCATAAGTATATTATTATGCATAATCTTTATCACATATATATTTTCACATTCACTTTCAGGAATGAGTCTTTATTCTCAATATTTATCACAAATCACATTCTCTTAAAAGAATGGAGTATATTCATAGCGATGTGCTTTATTAATTTTTCTTTCATACCAATTTGATGGTAAACATTACCTTCACCTTTTGAAGGCTATATTTTGAGAACCATTATTGTTCTCCAAAATTATCACAATGATGACTATTATTATTTTTCCATTTGTCACACCAATGTTCATTCGTCAACCACTTGTCTTCATTTAGACTTATTATACCCAAGTACCATGTTCACTTAAGGGAATGGAGCATATCCAGTGGGATGGAATTATTTATCTAAAGCACATTATTTTTGCCTTAGTCATCATTATATCATCAATATGGTGCATTAGGACTCCAACCCAATGTCTTACCCTTATAAATAACTATTAAGCCATAAGGCATTGAGACTCTAACCCAAAATCTTATTATCATGGTGCACCACTGTAATGACCCGGCTGGTCATTTTGAGTATTATAGTTGTTATATAATATGCTAGGGTAATTGGTTCGGGTACGGTGAGGTTTTAAAATGAATTGAGACACTTAGTCTGCAAGATGAAAACTTAAGTTGAAAAATTTTGCCGGATATTGACTTATGTGTAAATGACTCCGGAATAGAGTTTTGATGATTTCAATAGCACCGTATAGAAATTTTGGACTTAGGAGCGTGTCCGAAAAATTATTTGGAAGTCCGTAGTTAAATTAGGCTTGAAATGACTAAATTAGAAATTTAAGTTTGGAAGTTTGACCGGGGAGTTGACTTTTTGATATCGGGGTCGGAATCCGATTCTTGAAATATGAATAGGTCTGTTATGGCATTTATGACTTGTGTACAAAATATGATGTCAATCGGACTTCATTTGATAAGTTTCAGCATCGAATGTAGAAGTTGAAAATTCTTAGTTACATTAAGCTTGAATTGGGCTAAGATTCGTGGTTTTAGCATTATTTGATGTGAATTGAGGCCTAGAATAAGTTTGTATAATATTTTAGGACTTGTTGGTATATTTGGTTGAGGTCCCTGGGGCCTCAGGTGAGTTTCGGATGATTAACGGATCATATTCGGACTTAAGGTAATGCTGGAATTTTTCTGTTGCTTGCGTCATCGCACCTACACATGAGGTACCGCGGGTGCGTGTTTGCAGAAGCGAGCTTGGTTGCGCAGAAGCGGAATTGGTTTGGCAAGGGCAGGGGTCACAAGTGTGCATGCAGGACCGCAGAGGCTCGGGTTCCGCAAATGCGAGGCCATCGAAGTGGACCTCTTGTCCGTAGAAGAGAAATAAGTCGTAGAAGCGGCAGCCATCGACGCAGAAGGGTCCGACATTTTTGTTATTTTGGACATTCCAAACACGGGTTTGGGGCGATTTTCAAAGAGCATTCACGGAAAAACTTGAGGTAAGTCACTTGTGATCATTGTTAGTCAATAATATTGGATTATCATTGAGTATTTCGATTAGATTACGTGTTTGTGAGGTGAAATTATAGGATTTGGGCCTAGGTATTTGAAAATGAGATTTGGGGATTTTAAGGTCGAGTAGTTGTCAGAATTTGGTAAATTTGGTATGGTTGGACTCGTGGTAGAATGAGAGTTCATATTTTTTAACTTTTGTAGGGTACCGAGACGTGGTCCCCACTGGCGATCTTTGAGTGTAATTTTGGAATTTTGTGGGAAAAATTAATATTTTGGTACGGAATTAATTCTTATAATTTGTGTGGACTGAATCAAATTAATTGTAATTAGATTCGAGCCGTTCAAAAGTTGATATGCGTAGAATGGAATTTCTAGAGCATTGTTTAGCTTGCTCGACATTAGATTCGGCTTGTTCGATGAAAGTAACTCTTCTAATCTTGGAGCTGAGGGTATGAACCCTGAGTATACGTGTTATGTGTTTGGTGTTGAGGTGATGCACATGCTAGGTGATGAGCGTGTGGGCGTGCACCGTGTGAACTGTGAATTCGTTATTTCTATGGTACTATGTAGTTATCGATTTAATCATGAAATCTCTATGTACTAGAGTTATCGAGCTGTGATTCATGTTAGAAACCATGTCTATATTATATGCTTATCCTATTTGGACCCACTAAGGTCATTACTGCTGTTGAGTTATTTGCTTACATTGCAATTTCATACTCAGTCATGTCCATTCATTGCATATCATATCTCAGTCTCTGTTGTTATTTATTGATACATCATATCGTCATTTCAGGCTAGTTTCATAACATTGTGAGCCTGAAAGACTAGAGATATTGATGACTGAGTGAGGCCGAGGGCCTGATTTTGAGATATTGATACTATAGCGCGTGAGTTGTCCGTGCAGCACGTGAGTTGTCTGTGCGGATACAGATATTTATACTATGGCATGTGAGTTGTCCGTGTGGATCCAGATATTTATACTATGGCACATGAGTTGTCCGTGCAACATGTTAGTTGTCCGTGCAGATCCAGATATTTATACTATAGCATGTGAGTTGTCCATGCAGCACATGAGTTTTTAGTGCACTTTATAGCGCTTGGGCTGAAGGAGCCCCTTCGGAGTCTATACACACCCCTAGTGAGCGCAGGTATTGATTGCGTGTGCCAAGCGATTGGGAGGATTGAGTGACTGAGAGGACTGGGTGAATTGATACTCTAAGAATATGCACATGCTTTTATCAATGAGTTGCATCGCATTAACATACACACTTGACATACAAGCATAGAGATGTATTTTCCTCATGTTGTACGATATTGCGTCATTCATGACTCCTCATATATATTGACATGTAGGCATAGAGATGTATTTTCATGTTATTCTAAAGTGAAACAATTACCTGTTGAAAGTTTTGGGAAAAATCACAATTTTCAAATTACTCATAAATTGGTGATTTCGGTAAAGGATTTGGGTTTTTACTGATATATTTGAAAAGCATGCCTATTTTTTGTAATTGTGAACCAGTTGAACATTATATGCCTGGGTTATTTCTTGTACCCTTTTTTATTATATTGTTATGAGATGTTGTTGGCTATTGGTGTTGGGCCTTGACTTGTGTACCCGCTCGTCACTACTTTCAACCAAAGGTTAGGTTTGTTACTTATTGAGTACATGGGGTTGGTTGTACTCATACTATATTTCTGCACCTTGCGTGAACATATTGGATGTTGATGTTGCTGTGATCGACGGGAGTTGGATTTGATGTGGTACCTGTGATCCGGTCGTAGCGGTTGTGATCGATGGGAGTTGGATTTGATGTGGTACCTGTGATCCGGTCGTAGCGTCCTCTTGTTCATGGTAGCCTTAGAGTTATAAAAAAAATCTGTTTATGTACATTTCGAACATGTGATGTATTTGTTTCAGACCAGCCTTTTAAATTCTAATCTTAGAAGCTCATCATTTGTACTACCATTTCTTGGGGAGTGAATTAGAGTCAGTTAAATATTAATTGAATTGGATAGTTGTAATTGGCTTATCTGACGGGTTGAGTTAGGTGCCATCACGACTAAGTGGAGTTTGGGTCGTGACAAGTTGGTATTAGAGCCCTTGGTTCCTAGGTTCTACAAGTCATGGGCAAGTGTCTAGTAGAGTCTTGCGGATCGGTATGATGACGTCCATACTTATCTTCGAGAGGCTACATGGCATTTTAGGATAAACTTCCCATCTTTCTCTCCTTATCGTGCGGAATTGATTCAGCTTGAAATATAACTCTTTGAATTCCTTCCACGCATTCGTGTGCGTATGTGAGCGCTCGGTATCAGCTGTGCATCGCCACCTTATGATTCCATGAACCACGTTCGAGATGAGTATTCTATGTTTTGGTGATGGTCCAGTCTGGAGGACTTGAGGCTAGGGTTAGACCGCAGCTTAAGCTCGGTAGCTTTAGTTGTAACTTCTATATTTGAACTCATATGTCTGGTAATGTCCCTACGAGTAGAACTTTTGGCTCGACGAGCGGTGGAATGGATTTATGATGAATATAATGTGAATGCGGGATGTGTTAAGAAGATTTGAATGTGACCAGAAGTGTTTCCTTGAAATGTAAAGAAAGGGCCATTGGGTGCTTGATTTTCATTTTGATGTGACGTACAATCTCGAGTATGAATGTTTTGAAGGATCTTTCACGTTGTTAAATTTTGGAAAAAATTAAATTCTCATGTCTTGTTAATGAGTTTGGACTCAGAAAGATTAAGTGATTGCATAGTAATTGTGACTGCGAAAGGGTATAACAAGATGCCAATTTGAGGCTAAACAGGTGGGTTATCCTCTATAGTATAATCTACATAGGTGTGTTCCTTATAATGTGAGTGGAGAGTTTCTTTTCTGCCTGCGAGGCGTATGTGTTGAGATTTGAATTTGAATCTGGTTGAGAAAGTTGACTTGAGTGTCAAGAGAATGAATGCGAGCTTAGCAGATAATTGAGGTATTTTTATAGTTGGCGTTGTATGATCTTGAGAAGAATTTTCGTTGAACTGACTGCGGTATTATGGCTGTAATATAGTATGGGTGTTTTGACTTATCGAGTGTTTTTATCTATGGCTTTGAGCCAAGTGGGGAAGCCTTCTATTGACAAGTTAATTCATGGTTATATGTTAAATTTTAGTTTTGGTATGAGGCATACTTGTGGATTAGTTATGACTTGCAGATGTTGAGATCGAGGATGACTCGAGTACTGTAATTCCTAAATACGGGTTATATTGCGCTTTATGAGTATATGAAAATCATGGGATGAGTGAGTTGTTATTTGTGAATGATGTAGTGCACACATAGTATGGATTTGATCGGTGGTTTTAAGGCAGGGTTACCTCTTTGAGTGTTGTTGTGCTAATGGGGCACATGTCTTTTAGACTGTTTGGGATGTGCAATTTATATTTGAGCAAAGTGGGTAACTCTCGAGAAGGTTCTAATGGGTTTCTAATGGGTTCGAGATTTATATATAGCAATCGAGAATTTTTCCGAATTTGTATATGGATAGAATCTGAAATTTACATTTAATGGTGCCAGACTTGCGGTAATTGTGTATGACTATGGATTCTACATTCCAGTATAAAAAAGGTAAAAGAACAATTTTAAATTCACATAAGGTATTTTCAGAGTGAGCGTTTCGGTTGTGGTACTTATGGGGGGTACTTAAGAAGAATACAATAACTTATGGGCCTTAGGGCGATGTGATTTTATTTTATGATGTCTTGTAATGAGCTTTGGGTAAGGATTGTAATGTTCTGACAAGGAGAAGTGTCAACTTGAGGGTAATTCAGAAGAAACTCGGAGAAAATAGGACAACTGGGTAGTAGGCTGACTAGTATGGTAATGGTATCCTTGGTTCTTTTGGGTAATTATGATATGGTGAGGCTCTACAGATGTTTTGGTGACCTGCGTGGCTTGGTAGAGATAGGGAGATTCAACTCTAATAGCTCGGTTATGTACAAATGGGTTTTGAAGAGTTTTTGATAGTTTCTATCATGGTTCGAACCGGATATTTTTCTACCGGTGTGGGGCACATGTTATGTATTGTGATTTGCTCCTGGAAGAAAGCAAGAGAAAGGTTTCTAACTAACCGGGTATGCAATTTGTTGGTGAATCAGAGTTGAAAATGAGATTCTTGTACTTTTCACATGATGACATGATAGATATGGTGTGTTGTGCGAGGTTAAGATTTGTATATACAATATGGCAGTTCAGTCTTGAAGGGAAGGTCACGAAGTTTGGGCAGAATGGTCAGTTTCACTTATTTAGACGAATGTTATAATTGTTCGGTAATTTCGGAGAAGGGTGCGCATTTTAGAAAGGCATTATGTTTTGACTTACGGATGTTCATCGGTATTGTAGTACTCACATGGTTGATAGACAGCTGATATTCAAATTATTGCTATATGGCAGGAAAGAATTATGGAAATATTGCTTGTGGGATGATCGTGCATGAAAGATCTGTTAGTCATTCGAATTCTAGAATTGGGATCAGTTATGATGATTCATATGTCCTATGAATTTGGAGACTGGGAGTTCGCAGAAGCATATTGTTTTAGGGTTGCGACCTGTTTGAGGTGATTATTGTATTTAAACTCCGTGGAGGCACTAGTTGCGTTAATTATTTATGATAGCTACGCGCTATGAGTGTGCATATAGGTGAGGTTTGAGCCCAAGTGCGGGCATCGGGGCAAGTATTCATACTCGGAAGAATGCTTAGGCTATGATATGCCTAGAGTTGACTGTTAAGCATAGAGTTATAACGTTCCTCGTATTCGTACCTTTGTAGAGAACTATCTGGGCTACACTTGAGGTTATAAAGAAGCTAATTCCTTGAGAAAACTTGGTAGTTACTATTTATGCGTTAACTTGCCGATTTGAGTTGTGATAGTAGACTTTGCACATGCCTACCCTATGGAGTGTTATTTATACCAGTCCAGAAGCATGAGAATCTTATTTCATTATCATATACATGTGTACTTGTTTAACTGCTCCTGTATGATATGCTGGGACTGGAGGCCTGTGACCATGTCTTCGTTCTACTATATATGATGAGCTTATAGCATTTCAGTTGAGCAGTTATGGCTTGAGTTATATTGGTGTGGCATGTCTATGGGATAGTTGTGTTTAATAATACATGGTCATTGGACCTAAAATGAGTACTATCGGGTTTTATTACGGTATATTTGGGAGGATGACATTGAAAGTCGACTAAGAAAGTGATTATGGTTCTGGTTGGGGCGAGCGAGCTCCATGACTTGTTGATCTGATAAGGAGTTATGAGATTCCGCATGTTTCTTTTATTATCAGTAGTGTACGAAGGTTTTGGAATGAGGTTTGGCTTGATATGGGGTTTAATACTAATACTTGGTTGGTTTGGAGTAGTTACTGTGATCGGGAATGGTGCTGTGAGCATGCGAGTTGTGTAGTATGTTATGCGATTATATCTGGGGTTATGGTTATGGCTTGATACAACTTGTTCAGACTTATATGCGGTGTAGATGTGAGATTCGTGTCTTGAAAAGAATTCTGGATGTAGGAAATTTGGGTTCTAAGTTTTACGGACTAAAGTTAAAGTAATGATCTTCAATTCTATTGTATCGTCAGCACAAGAGAATTCTTGAAGAATCTTATATTTCTTCAATATATGCCAATGTAATTCTCAATTAATATTTCGCATCATAATTGAACCGGGATGGCCAACCGTTCATGCAAACTAATATTTATTTCAGTAAACCTATAGTTTACTTGTGGCTTGTGATTGCATCATCATGCTCATACTTGTGTAGTACAAATAAAAGAAAAGTCAGGTAACCTTTCATATTTACCCAGTATGATTATAGTAATATAAAGATATTCAATCTTCATTTCATTTATAGTCTCAATATGCCAACCACTTTGGCTAATATATTTGTAAATCAAAATATCTCTTTTGAGACTTACTACAATATTAATGTCATGAATAATTTCATTCATCCAGGTACTAATAAATTAGTTCGTTCAGAGCTCTTAACTGCTTTTGTACTACAAGATCTTTTATCATACCATTCATATAATGAATGTCTCCTTCACAAAGATAATCATATCATAATAATTGTCATGTTCAAAATCATCATAAGCAAAATAATTTTTTGCTTTAATTTTGCTTCTAATAACTTTCATAAGGCATGACAAAATGTATTTTTTGGCGTATCACATGTATGCGACGAATGATATATTCATGTAACTACACAATAATATTCATTATCTTTCTTTGTCTCAAACCTCCCTTAGAGATGAGTTGTAATATTTATCCAACCATGCATAAGTACATTATTATGCATAATCTTTATCACATATATATTTTCACATTCACTTTCAGGAATGAGTCTGCATTCTCAATGTTTATCACAAGTAGCATTCTCTTCAAAGAATGGAGTATAATCATAGCGATGTGCTTTATTAATTTTTTTTTATTCCAATTTGATGGTAAACATTGCCTTCACCTTTTGTTTTCATTTAGTCTTATTATACCCTACTACCATGTTCACTTTAGGGAATGGAGCATATCTAGTGGGACGAGATTTTTATCTAAAGCACATTATTTTGCCTTAGTCATCATTATATCATCAATATGGTGCATTAGGACTTGAACCCAGTGTCTTACCCTTATAAAAACATGTTAATCCATAAGGCATTGGGACTCTAACCCAATGTCTTACCATCATGGTGCACCATTGTAATGCCCTGACCGGTCATTTTGAGTATTACAGTTGTTGTATGACTTACGGAGTAATTGGTTGAAATGAATTGAGACACTTAGTCTTCAAGAAGAAAACTTAAGTTGAAAGGATTGGCCAGATGTTGAATTATGTGTAAACAACCCCGGAATAGAGTTTTGAAGATTCCAATAGCTCCGTATGGTGATTTTGGACTTAGGAGCGTATCTGGAAAATTATTTGGAAGTACGTAGTTAAATTAGACTTGAAATGACTAAAATAGAAATTTAAGTTTGGAAGTTTGAGTTGACTTTTTGATATAGGGGTTGGAATCCGATTCTGGAAATTTGAATAGGTCTGTTATGTCATTTATGACATGTGTGCAAAATTTTAGGTCAATCAGACTTGATTTGGTAGGTTTCGGCATCGAATGTAGAAGTTAAAAATTCTTAGTTTCATTAAGCTTGAATTGGGGTATGATTCGAGGTTTTAGCATTGTTTGATGTAATTTGAGGCCTCGACTAAGTTCGTATAATGTTTTAGGACTTGTTGGTATATTTGGTTGAGGTCCTGGGGGCCTCAGGTCAGTTTCGGATGATTAACGAATCATATTTGGACTTAAGGTAATAGTGGAATTTTTCTGTTGCTGGTGTCTTCGCACCTGCGCATGAGAGCGAGCTTGGTTGCGCAGAAGCGAGATTGGCTTGGCAAGGGCAGGGGTCGCAGGTGCGCATGCATGACTGCAGAAGCGGACTCGTACCTGCGACGAGTTGATCGCAGAAGCGGAAGTGAGAGGGGAGGGGCCTCATTGCAGAAGCGGCTTGGGTTCCACAAATGCGAAGCCACAAAAGCGGAACTCTTGTCCGCAAAGGCGAAATAAACCACAGAAGCAGGAACCGCAGAAGCGGCTTAGTGGAACTAGGCAAACTGCAGAAGTGTCACGACCCAAACTAACCCCTGTCGTGATGGCTCCTATCGTGGAACTAGGCAAGCCGACTCATTTCCAAAACAAACCGATATTTTTTATTTCAAAGAAAATTTCAATGTTATTTAACATAAAAACTTTCGTAAAAGAGTTCAAATCAAAATAAAAGTGCGAAAGAAAAAGCCCGACATCGGGGTGTCACTTGTCATGAGCATCTACAACAATCTGTCTAATAATATCAAGGCTAACTCAGCCTGGAAAATAGCTAAATACAACTAGAGGAAGATAAGAGGGAGAAGAGCAGGGCTGCGATCGCCAGTCAGCTACCTTGCTATCCCCAGAAAAATCTGCAATCAGAACAATCAGCAACCGCTACCGTGTCCAGCTACACCTGGATCTGCACACAGGGTGCATGGACTAACGTGAGTATGCCAACTCAGTAAATAATAATAATAAATAAAGACTGAGTAGTAGTGACGAGCAATTAAGCATATAACGTTCATATAAGGAAATCTCACTAAAATACCACATGCTTTAAAAATCAGGATTTGAATCAAAATATATCGTTTAAACCCAGTTCCAGTAAAAAATCATTTAAAGATATTTTTCAACAGTTTTCAAACAGAGGAAAAATGCAAAGGTGAGCAAAAATGATGAATTCATAAACAGCCCCTCGGGCAAAACATCACTCATATACAACTACTCGGACAAACCTCACAGTCACTCGTGCCACTCGGGCATACCTCACAATCACTCTTGCTCCTCGGGCATACCTCACAATCACTCATGCCTCCCAGTCACTCAGCACTAGGCAGTCGGCACTTGCACTCAGTAGGTATCTGCGCTCACTTGGGGTATGTACAGACTCCGGAGGGGCTCCTTCAGCCCAAGCGCTATATCAAGCCAAATCATGGCATAAATCACTCAGACCCTCGGCCTCACTTAGTCATAAACCTCTCAAGCCACTCGGGCGTTTCAGTAAAACAGGGCATTCGGCCCAAAATATTTATATGCATCAAAATAGAGTCATAAAACTGAGTTATGTGGTAAACAAGTATAAACATGACTGAGTATATATTTTTAATCGAAAACAGTGAGAGGATAGTAAGAAAAGGCCCCTAAGGGTCCAAACAACATTGGCACAAGGCCCAAACATGGCATTCAACCCAATTTATAGAAACTCTTTCTAAAACATATAAGTATCATATATTTTTAACAAAGTATGCAACTTTACAGTTGCTACAGGACGGACCAAGTCTCAATCCCCAACAGTGCACGCCCAAACACCCGTCACCTAGCATGTGCATCACTAAAAATAGTAGAATGATACAAAATCCGGGGTTTCGTACCCTCAGGACTAGATTTACAATCATTACTTACTTCAAACCGGTCAAATCTCCACCCCGCAATGCTCTTGCCTCTGGGCTCGGCCTCCAAATGCTCCAAATCTATTCACAATTAGTACAATACCATCAATATACGCCAATGGAATGAATTCCACAAGAAAAGCTACAAAATTATACCAAAACCCGAAATTGGCTCAAACCCACCCCCCGGGCCCACGTCTCGAAATCCAACAAAATTTACAAAACTAGAAAGCCCATTCACTCACGAGTCTAACCATATCAAATTCATCAAAATCCGATATCGTTTGGTCCTTCAAATCCTTAAATTACTTGTCCAAAACTCCCAAGCCCTAACCCCTCATTTTCACTAATTACAATGACTAAACAACGGAAAATCACCATATATACAAGTATTAGGCCTCAAGAAACTTACCTCACTGATAGCCCTTGAATCACACTTCAGAAATCACTCCAAAAGCTCCACAAACCGACTTGAAAATGGTGAAAATGAACCAAATTCGCGAAGTGTTCTATTTATGGTTTCTACCCACGTTTTCGCACCTGCGGGCTCTTTTTTCGCCCCTGCGGGACCGCACCTCCAGTCAAGGCGCCGCACCCGTGAACTCCACTTAATTCCCCAGCTTTCGCACCTGCGTTCCAGGCCTCGTACATGCGGGCTCGCAGGTGCGGACAAATCCTTCGCGCCTGCGCTCTAGCCTTGGCCTCACATTTTCCGCATCGACGCAGCAAATTCTTGCGCCTGCGCAAGCGCACCTGCGCGCTCATACTCTGCTTCTGCGAAGCCTGCCCAACATCCCCCTTTCCGCATCTGCGTCCCAGGTTTCGCACCTGCAGGCTCGCAGATGCGACCTCTAACTCGCACCTGCGCAACCTGCCTAGCCCAGCATTGCCCGCACCTGCAAACTCCCCATGCGCACCTGCGAGTCTTTCTTCCGCAGGTGCGAAAATTGCAGTAGCAGCAGCTTCAACTGCATTTTCCAACTTCGACAAATCCGTTAACCACCCGGAATCACCCCGAGGCCCTCGGGACCTCAACCAAAAATACCAACAAGTCATATATCAACATAAAAACTTAGTCGAACCTTCAAATCACTCAAAACAACATCAAATCATAAAATTACCCTCGGATTGAAGCCTAAGAACTTCTAAATTTCCAAATTCGATAACCGATGCCGAAACCAACCAAACCACGTCCGAATGACCTCAAATTTTGCACACACATCATAAATGACACTACGAACCTATTCCAACTTCCAGAATTCCATTCCGACCCCGATATCAAATTTTCTACTGCCGACCGAAATTGCTAAATTTCCAAATTTTGCCAATTCAAGCCTAATTTTACCACGGACCTCCAAATCATATTCCGGACGCACTCCTAAGTCCAATATTACCTAAAGGAGCTAACGGAACCATCAAAATTCAAATCCGAGATCGTTTACACATAGGTCAATATCCGGTTGACTTTTCCAACTTAAGTTTATACTTAAGAGACTAAGTGTCTCAATTCACTCTGAAACCACTCTGGTCCCGAACCAACTAACCCAATATAACATAATATAGCTGAATAACACAAAAAGAAGTAGAAATGGAGAAAATGGTGCTATAACTCTCGAAACGACCGGCCGGGTCATTACAAGAAGCAAAAGAACTGGACAGAGTACAAAATAAAAGGGTCCGACATTTTTGTCATTTTGGGCATGCCAAACACGGTTTTGGGGCGATTTTCAGAGAGAATTCATAGGAAAACATGAGGTAAGTAACTTGTGATCATTGTTAGTCAATAATATTGGATTATCATTGAGTATGTCGACTAGATTACCTATTTTTAGATAAAATTAGAGGATTTGGGCCTAGGGCTTTGAAAATGAGATTTGGGATTTTAAGGTCGAGTTGTTGCCAAAATTTGGTAAATTTTGTATGGTTGGACTATGATTCATGTTAGAAACCATGTCTAGACTATATCTTAATCTTGTTTGGACCCACTGAGGTCATTACTGCTGTTGAGTTATTTGCTTACATTGCAATTTCATACTCAGTCATGTCCATTCATTGCATATCATATCTCAGTCTCTGTTGTTATTTATTGATACATCATATCATCATTTCGGGCTTCTTACATGACATTGTGAGCCCGAAAGACTAGAGAGATTGATGATTGAGTGAGGCCGAGGGCCTGATTTTGAGATATTGATAATATAGCACGTAAGTTGTCCGTGCGGATCCAGCTATTTATACTATGGCACGTGAGTTATCCGTGCAGATCCAGATATTTATACTATGGCACGTGAGTTATCCGTACAGCACGTGAGTTGTCTGTGCAGATCCAGATATTTATAGTATAGCACGTGAGTTGTCCATTCAGTTTATAGCGCTTGGGCTGAAAGAGCTCCTCCTGAGTCTGTACACACCCCAGTGAGCGCAGGTACCTACTGAGTGCGAGTGCCGAGTGCCGAGCGACTAGGAGGATTGAATAACTGTGAGGACTGAGTGAATTGATACTCTGAGAGTATGCACATGATTTTTAGCATCGCATTGACATGCACACTTGACATACAAGCATAGAGATGCATTTTTCCTCATGTTGTACGATATTATGTCATTCATGACTTGTCCTCCATATTGAAATGTAGGCATAGAGATGTATTTTCATGTTATTTAAAAGTGAAATAATTATCTGTTGAAAGTTTTGGGAAAAATCGCAGTTTTTAACTAACTCATAAATTTGTGATTTCGGTAAAGGATTTGGGTTTTTACTGATATATTTGAAAAGCATGCCTATTTTCTGGAATTGTGAACGAGTTGAACATTATATGCTTGAGTTATATCCTGTACAACTTTTTATTATATTGTTATGAGCTGTTGTTGGCTATTGGTGTTAGGCCTTGACTTGTATACCCGTTCGTCACTACTTTCAACCTAAGGTGAGGTTTGTTACTTATTGAGTACGTGGGTTTGGTTGTACTCATACTACACTTCTGCACCTTGCGTGCAGATATTGGATGTTGATGTTACTATGATCGACTGGAGCTGGATTTGAAGTTGTACATGTGATTCGGTTGTAGCTGCCTCTTGTTCATGGTAGCCTTAGATTTATAAAAGGAAAATTATTTATGTACATTTTGAACAGATGATGTATTTATTTCATACCAGCTTTGTAAATTCTAATCTTAGAAGCTCATGATTTGTACTACCATTTCTTGGGTAATGTATTAGAGTCAGTTAAATATTAATTGAATTGGATAGTTATTAATTGGCATATATACCTGACGAGTTGAGTTAGGTGTCATCATGACTAGGTGAATTTTGGATCGTGACAACCACCATCGTGGTGTGATAGGACAAGGCATTTATCATACCAACACAACTTCCAATAATCGTGCTTTACTAATATTTAAGAGAAATATATATTGCACTTCTTGAGTTGCTTAACAAAAGGCTTTGTTAAAGAAAATCTGTTCCATAGGCTCGTACCACCGTATGCTTGAGTTCTAATAAGACGGGAAACCAAGTGTGGGAGGATGAGTGTTGAGATATAAAAAAAACAGTCACTAACATATTTACTATAAACAATAAAATACATAAATAAGTGTAAGGTAGCTGCAAGAATGTTGTGAAAAATAAAATGTACACAAAGTATTGTTGTTGTTCGTATATAATGAAAGTATGTATATTTACATTACAATTCCACAACACAATTAACATCTTCACACAGATAATTTAAAACATACACTGTTAATAAAATACCAAATTAACACACTAGCCTTACGGAATAAAAGCATACTACAAAATTATGTTATCACTGAAAAATTATACAAAAAAAAATATTATTATGAAAGAAAGGTTCCTTGGTTGCTTACTTATAAAGAATAAATTTTGATCATAGTCAAATGTATACAACAAGCAGAACTAAAAATATGCATGTAAACTCTTATTTCGAATATTGATTTGAGTATAAATGAGCAGAACTCAATCCTAACCAATACTTTTATTTTATTTTATCAAATCTCTCATTCTTAATCATTAGTTACCAAATTTAAAAGCCATGTTAGTAGGAGGCTTACTTAAAGATACTTGCAACATATCAACAATTAATTGGTACTATGATTTCCACATGTAGGACTTCGGAAATTAAGTTCCATTCATGTGAGGTACTATGATTTCCACATGTAGGACTTCGGAAATTAAGTTCGATGCATGTGATATAAAATATGCTATATTTATATGTGCTTCTGCAATATAAGTGTAGTACGAAGTTGTGTGCATACAGGATATTAGAGGAATGACAAGTATAAGATAATCATACCTTCTTAAGTTTCATTACTTACCATATGTAGTTTATCTTTATATCTAACCATGAGATGATATGTATGGCTTTTGATTGCAACCTTTTCGGATGTAGGACAAATTTTGTAGATATATATACAATTGGTTAGAGACTCGTGTTGATAACGTGTTATGAAATAAAATCAATTTAGTAAAACATGAATAAGAAATGAAGATAAAAAGAAGGAAGAGATTTTCTTCCTCAATTGTGTGTCTTTTCCTATTTATTACAAGGTCTTTATATAAGCATGAAAACTGAAGAATCACTACTGTAAAATGTCATTGAACATGTCATTAAATATTTGAGAGGAAGATCATGGGGAAAGTTATGGAGTTACAACCATTACTCCACAAGTATTAGAGTATTGTGAGTTATGGAGATAATGGAGAAGAGCATACATCCACCATAATTTAATTTTTTTTTATTAAAAGAACTTGTATGTTAGGTTTGTGTGTGTGTGTGTGTGTGAATTTTTTCAAAGCAATCTAAAAAGCGACTTGTGTGAAATGCGGATGAATTATCTCTTAATTGAATGGTGCAAATTCCCTGATTACTAGTAATTTCTCATGAGAAAGCCGGAAAGGATTGCAGATTTGTAAATCAACACTCGTCGTAATTGTTTTTAACGGACAAATCACATTCACCATTGTTTGCCTGTCTTTCATTTTTCACTTATTTAAAATAGAGAAAAATGATTAATTATTTTTATAAAATTTAGCCATCTAAAAATATGTGAACATTTTACACTCAAGTCTTTGATGTATACTAGGGAAGTTATACTGCTTTTAAATAATACTAATAGAAAATACTTTCTCTCTCTAGAAATGCTCTCGGTGTAGGTTACCCTATTGTGTGTTGATTCGTCAACAACCAATGGGGCTGTTTGGCCAAGCTTCTCAAGAGGCCAAAATTATTTTTCAAAAGTATTATTTTTTTTCCTAACTTAGCTGTTTGGCAAAGTTTTTTTGGATGAAAAAAATGTTTTTGGGAAGCAGCAGAAGAAGTTTCTGAGAAGCAGAAAAAATTAGTTTCTTCCCAAAAGTAGAAGTACAAATAGTTTTGACTTTCTTCTTACCAAAATTACCCTTAACAAAATATAGTATATACCAAAATAACCATTAAAACCTAATATTTAGGATATTAATGTATAAATATTTCTTATTAGTTTTAGGATACCTTTAATTTGAAATATATAGTGACTTTAGGGGTAAATGTTTTTATATTTGTTGAATGATTTTTAATATATTTAACTTATATTAAAAAAAATTAAGTACTTTTAAATTTTATTTTCATATTTTACTTAAATAAAATGAAAAGATTTAATTATTGCTCGTAATAACAAAATTTTGAGATTATTTATTTACTTATAATATTAGCTATTAAGTAAATCTATTCATGTCTTTATTCGTAATTTAATATTTAAAAGTACTTTCTGAAAGGCTTGGTCAAATACAAATTATTGCTTAAAAGTGCTTTTCAGATTGATTAGTCAAACACAAATTGTTTCTCTCCAAAAATACTTTTGAAAAAGCACTTTTGAAAAAAGTACTTCTCAAAATAAGTTGATTTATCCAACTTGGCCAAACAGACTATTAGACCCAAATTATGGTGCACATAAACTCATGATCTTCCCGCCAAACTAGGTGCTAGCTCTCCTGATCTAAAAAATTTGAGTTGTGCAATTGATTAAAATATTGAGTTATTTATCCAAAAGAAGAAGAATCAATTCTTTTTTTTTCTTTTTTTAGTAGTGCACTGATAGTCTAGAAATCTTAGCCATGACTAGGAGAGGAAGACCTACCAAGAAGCAGCCTTTTGTGACTGTATGAAGCTCTATGAGTGCTCAATTAATAGCTGAAGCACTTGAGTAGGGAATACATAGTAGGCGGTTACTCCAATTGATAACCAATTTCAAGGTAGTCTATTGAAAAATTGGAATTGCAATTACTTTCAACTCGCGCAAAAGCTGAATTTAAGTGCTATATTCAAACCAGTGAACATGCAAGCTCATCAACTCACGGAGGGAAATTGGTAGATACCCCATGTGTAATTGAGGGACTAAACAAGCAAGATTACAAGGTGCCGGAGTCGGAGGAGGAGATCTTACTTGAATTTCCATGGAGAAACTTATCTGCTGGCAATCGCTCAGTTGAGAACAGTATGTCACTATCATATATTACACCAAAAGTGGTAGATGATAAGACCGTGTAACTTGAAATTGAGAAATGGAGCGTGCCCTAATTGCTTATGTGTGTTTACCCAAAAGATGAGTAAAACTTAAATTTGTACGCGGTTTAAAGGATACGTGATTTAATTTAATACGAATAATTAAGAACAATAAGTAAACGAGTTAAAGATAATAAATTATCAAACCAATTGCAATGTAATGACAAAGTCTGATCTTAAATTGAACAGTGAGATTCGTCCTCGATTGGACCCTCGACCGCGAATGAAGAAAAGAACAAATGAATAATGCCTTAAGCAATAGTTAGAAGACAAAAGTAAACTTTTATAGCTTTGATTTATGTGTCACAATGTGTGAGAATAAAGAAAACATTCTCTTTTATATAGTAGGGGAATTTCAATCATAATACAAGTCTAAAAAAGGTAAAATTCTTTATTTTTCGGTAAATGTTGATCTACAGTTGATACTGAACGGGATTCGCACTATAATGTCCGGTTGAGGGCGAATATTATGCCCTCTGCTTGTCATGCATAACCGTTCACCGTGTCCCCCAAGGTCCAAAAGCTATACTTGGCCCGGGTCCGTTATTTCACCGTGCCCGATCTCAGATACATTGTTCATTCCTCCCGGGTTTCGATACGAGAGGCTCCTGGGCCTCGATTATAATCACTTCGAGTCGTGCTTCCCCTTTGTTTCTTTATCTAGGAATCGAAGAAACTTTACCTCCGATTTTACCCGTATACAGATAATTCCCTCATTTTTCGGAGAGTAGATTTATCGAAACGACAAGAAGCAATAAATTAACCCTGGTTCCTTCTTCCGTACACTGCAACCGAGTTGTCAGGTCAGCGAAATATCCCATCAATCGCGACGTTCTGACTTCGGACACGTGTCAGCCGCTGGTTGACTATTCTCGAATACGAAACATCACGCATTGATTACCTTTTCTCTATAAAAAGCTTCGACCTTTTTTTCACTTTTTTAGTTTCTGATTCTAGAGTTTCCTCACTTACCCTCGAATTCTTTACTTATTTATAACCCCTCAAACCTTCATCTATTGTTTTTCAGATCATCATATTTTTATCTCCAAAAGTACATACTCCTTCTTCAACTCTTCAAGCCACACATTCATACCTTCATCCCTATCTTCAAATCTTCAAACCTTCATCCTCACCTTCAAACCTTCATATTTTTCAGAATTCGATGGCAAAAACTTCCAAATCCGTGCCTCAACTGACCATGGTATCGGACCTTGATTCCCTCTTCCAGTTTAGGGATTACCCTAAGGACGATAATCTAGATCTCATCGCTCAAGGGTTGACCGTCGATGAAAGGGAACATGCGGCAACTGGAGAAGCTGGCCGAGAGGCCGATCCCCTTTAGCTCGGGGGACATAAGGAGAATCAGAGGCCACGACCTCCCAAGAAACCGCCCCTGCCCCGAAGGATGTAGTCGGTGTCATGGATATCAGAGTCGCCGTCTCACATAGAGTCTATGTTCGACAAGGCTCAAGTCGATAAAGAGAAATCAAATGAGACGGCACGGTGTTCAGATGATGCTCTCAACATATTTTTTGACAGCATAGACATGAGCGCATTGGAGGATTGTTCCGGGCTTCGTCACCTGGAGGTCCCAAAAAAGGACGTGTCATCGGGAGCAGGCGAACCAAGCTCGGGCCCGAAGCTAGTGAGGCAGTTCCCTACTCCGAGTGTGGATCCCGAACGTAAAAGAACGGTCAAGCTTACTATCTCAGCGGACGCCTGGGTGATGTCCATTCCGATGGGTATGGCTAGCTATCTTTGTTTCCTGGCGATCGAAGAGGACCAGGTGAAGATAAACAAAGTAGGCACATCGAGCCTCTTCAATGAGGCACAACAGGCACTAAACCGGGTAGGTTGTCTATTCCTTGTTACCTTTACGAATCTTGCTTAGTTTCAGCATGCTCTTATGATTTTATCGTTTTGCTTTTCAGGCTTTGGTGCTCTACCATGAAAGCTTCCTTTGGTCTCATATAGAAGTCAGCTAGCTAGAGTTCGAGCTCAAAGAGCAAGTCTGACAGAAAGACATGTATAGGGTTCTCAGTGAACAAAACGACAAGGCCCTCAAAGATCTCCTAATTCTTCGAGCCGGGCTGGAAAAGGCACAGAAGGAGGCATTGTCTATGAAACGGGAACATGCCGAACTGGTCGAGAAGGTAAGGATTTTTAGGTTAAAATTGAGAGGTTATGCGTAGTGACTAACGATGCAACCTCGCATGTCCAAGAGAAGATTGTGCCGAGATGAACGAGGCCAAAGCTATGGCCGAGGCGCCGAGGAGCAGGATGAACCTGCTAGGTTAGGAAAAGGAGGCTACAAAGGAGGAGTTAGCATAGGTCAAGGACTAGCTCCGGGTGGCAAAGAACAAGGTCGACAAGTGATCTCGAGTAAATGACGAAGTCTGGGAACAACTGGATTCAGCCACCTCGGAACGGGATGCCTTTGGCCGGGAATATACTGCGTTGAAGTACAAATTGGAAGCAACCTCGATTGATTACTCCGAAGTTGAGGAAATGTTGGCCTCATATAAAAATGATGTGGAGATAGCTGAGGCTCGCTTAAGAATAAAGACCGAGTATGTAAAGTGACTGTCCCAGAGGGAGACCCTCGAAGAAGTTCACGCCCGGGGATTAGACTTGTCGGCCGATATTGAAGAAGCCAAGATGATTGAGGTCGAGGCAAAGGAACTTTACGAGCCCGAAGGTTCCTAAGGTTCTGAAGGTTCTAGTGCCGAGTCGAGCTTCGGTGAAGATCAGGCGGAGATGCCTTACCTCTTTTTTGTTTCCATTTTGTACATTTTCTTTCTTGTTTAATTTGGGGCTGTTTTATCATGCCTTTGTAAATATTTGTTGAGATATATATAAAAATTTCCCTTTGGCAACATCGTAATTTTACTTTTCAGCATCTATTTATAATTTTTTATTTGTGTATCGTCCTTAATGCCTTTGCATAGAATCAGACGTAATCTGGTGCATCCGTTCTCCGGAAGCCCGAATTGGGCCTGGATTCGATGGTAACTCTAGATTGCTCGTGGCTTCGAAGTTTTGATAAACATTGAAGGCCTTTAAAACACTTATGTGTTTCAGTCATATGCGGCAATGTTTTGCCGAGGGTAGCCCTTTAATAGGTTTTAATTAACCCTTTGGTAGGTTTTAATTAACCCTTTGGTAGGTTTTAATTAACCCTTTTGTAGGTTTTAATTATACGTAAGGACCTTATTTTCTTAGTACAAACTTCAGACGTCTCTGAGCCATTTTAGAGCGGCCATAGCCTTTCGTGATTGGGCTCTACCGAATAGGCTCGGTGCCTCCACGATTCGATAGATCCAATTTTTTATCAGACGACAGTCCCCGAGTCGGGGTAGCCCGTAGGCTTTAGGATTTATGATCTGTTGTGAATCATCGATAAAGCGAAATGCGTAGTAGTAAAGTATAAAGAAAGAAAAGGTTTCTTTCATTGTTTTGTATGTAGAGTACATAATCGAAGGTGCATAAGCCTTATGTCACGGCTAGAGTGGTCTACAGGGCTACAGTTCATTTGACTGTTTGACCCTTACAATGAATCCTAAGTACAAAGCATTGGCTTTTAATATCAAGTGATTGCACCTTCTAAAGATCTTAATCTAGGGGTAATGGCCCCCAGTATTTGAGGCCGAACTTGTGAGGGCTTGAATACTGTTGGTTCGGTGTAAATGATCAACAACTCCGGTATAAGGTCGGCCTTCGAAACTAAGGTAGCACATTTTACTGTTGCCTCGTTAAAAATTTTACCGAAAAACCCACTTCGGGAAAAAACCGATTCAAGGGAAAAAAGAGTAAAACACGTGCTTTCAGACTTAATAGTCACATTTTCTCCCGGCCAAGTACTGCATACGTTAGTCCATAATATAATGGAATTAAATATTGGGCTTGTACCTTGCAGTAGTACCACTTTAAGTGTGCCTCGTTCCAATTGTTTGGTAGTTGTACACTAGTTTCAGACTCGAGTTTATATAAGCCTTCCCGATAATTTGGGCAACTCTATATGGTCCTTCTCAATTCGGGCCCAGTTTTTCGTCATTTGGGTTCTTGGTGTGTAGTGTTACTTTTCTCAACACCAAGTCCCTGCCTTGAAAATATCAAAGGTTAGCTCTTCGGTTGTAGTATCTCCCTACTCATTGCTTTTGGGTGGCCAATCAGACCAGGGCGGATTCCCGCCTTTCGTCCAATAATTCCAGGCTCGTGGTCATGGCCTCGCTGTTTGACATTTCGGCAGCATATTGGAACCTGAGGCTTGGTTCCCCTACCTCAACTGGTATTAAGGCTTCGGCTCCGTAAAATAGAGAGGTCGCTCCGGTACTCGACTTCGTAGTTTTACGGTATGCTCACAAGACTTCGGGCAAGATTTCCTTCCACTTCCCTTTCGAATCGGTCAATCTCTTTTTCATGTTTTGGAGTATAGTTTTGTTTGTCGATTCTGCTTGCCCATTTCCACTAGGGTGGTAAGGCATTGATAATATCTTCTTGATTTTGTGTTCTTTGAAAAACTTACTTACCTTGCTATCGACGAATTATTTTCCTTTGTCGCAAACGATCTCGGCCGACATCCGAAATTGACATATTATGTGATCCCAGATGAAGTTGATGACTTCTTTCTCCCGGACCTTCTCGAACGCCTGAGCCTCGACCCATTTAGAAAAATAATCGGTCATGAGTAGTATGTATTGGGTCTTACCGGGTGCCTATCACAAGGGCCCGGCGATATCTATTCCCCATTTCATAAACGGCCATGGTTACAGGACCGGGTGAAACATCTCTCCCGATTGATGAATCATTGGGATGTGTCTTTGACACTCATTGCATTTCCGTACGAAGTCCTTCACATCCTTCTCTATTTCATTCCAGTAGTAACCAATTCTAATTAGCTTCCGAACCAGGGATTCTTCCCCCGAGTGGTTCCCGCAAGTGCCCTCGTGGACCTCTCTCATGGCGTATTCGATCTCTCCTGGATCTAAACACATAGCCAGTGGTACGAAGAAGGATCATCTGAAAAATTTCCCTTCGACTAAGCTAAACCTGGAAGCTTTGGTGCGCAGGGCTTTTGATTCCTTGGGATCCGCTGGCAATTTTCCTGTTTTCAGGTAGTCTATGTATTTGTTTTCTAATCCCAAGTCAAACTTGTCGAGTTCACTTCTGCGTAAACTTCTTCTACCACCGAGTTCATCGGCTGTACCACTACCCCCGAGTCGAATTCATCAGAGTCGACGGACGACCCCAAGTTAGCCAGTGCATCAGCCTCACTATTTTGATCCCGAGGTACATGCTGCAAGGCCCGTTCCTTGAATTGGTGTAGGGTTACTTGTAATTTGTCCAAGTACCTCTACATCCATTCCTCTTTTACTTCGAATGTTCCATTGACTTGATTTTTGACGATGAGGGAGTCACATTTGGCTTCGATCACTTCGGCTTAGAGGCTCTTAGCCAGTTCTAGACCTGCAATCATAGCTTCATACTCGACTTTATTGTTAGTTAATTTTACAGTTCTAATGGACTATTTAATTATGTTACCCCATAGGTGGTTTTAATATGATACCGAGCCCGAACCATTTAGCATTGGAGGAACCGTCCGTGAATAGGGTCCAGATCCCCGAGCTAGCCCCCGAGGTGAGCAGCAATTCCCTTTCGAGATCGAGAATCAAGTCCGGCGTAAAGTCGGCCACAAAGTCCGTCAAAATCTATGATTTTATGGTAGTCTGGGGTTTGTACACAATATCGTACCCCGCTGATATCTACGGCCCATTTGGCCAACCAGCTTGAGAGCTCAGGCTTATGCATGACATTCCTCAGCTGGTAAAAGGTCACGACACATATGGGGTAGCATTGAAAGTACGATTTTAATTTCCTAGAAGCTCTTAGTAAAGCGAGCATTAATTTTTCTAGGTGAGGATACCTTGTTTCGGCATCGCCTAGGGTTCTACTAATATAATAAATAGGAAATTATGTACCTTCTTCCTCCCTGACTAGGACACCACTTAATGCCACTTCGGAAAATGCCAATTAGAGGAACAGTTGTCCGTCTGCCTTCGGAGTGTGCAGCAAAGGGGGCTCGATAGGTATCGCTTGAGTTCTTCTATATCTTTCTGGCATTTCAGAGTCCAACACAATTGTTCTTCTTCTTCAATAGTGAGAAGAACCGATGGCTCTTATCCGACGATCTAGAGATGAATCAGCCCAATATGGTTATCCGTCTGGCCAGTCTTTGAATTGCCTTGACATTGTCGACTACGGTGACGTCCTCTATGGCCTTTATTTTGTTAGGGTTGATTTCTATTCCCCGATTAGATACCATGAATCTGAGAAACTTGCCCGAGCCGACCCCAAAGGCACACTTCTCTAGGTTTAGCTTCATGTTGTACTTCCTTAATATGTCAAAGGTTTCTTACAAAAGTTTTAAATGGTCCTCTACTCGCAGGTACTTAACCAATATATCATCAATATAAACTTTTATTGATTTTCCTATTTGTTCTTCGAACATCCGATTTACTAGGCGTTGATATGCGGCACCGACGTTCTTTAATCCAAAAAGCATTAGTTATAGCAGTAGGTGCCAAACTTGGTTATGAAAGAAGTCTTTTCTTGATCATCCGGGTTCATTCAAATTTGGTTGTACCCGGAGTAGGCATCGAGAAAACTGAGTATCTCGTGTCCGGCTGTCGCGTTGATCATTCGATCGATATTAGGCAAAGGGAAAGAATCCTTTGGACATGCCTTGTTTAGATCCTTATAATCTACACACATCCTTAGTTTATTTCCTTTTTAAGTACTACCAATACGTTAGCTACGAAATCCAGATATTTATCTTCCCAGATGGAACCTATTTTCAGAAGTTTGGATACCTCGTCCTTGATGAACGCGTGTTTGATCTCGGGCTGTGGCCTTCTCTTCTGCTTAACGGGATGGAACTTCGGATCCAAATTCAACTTATGAGTGGTTAACTTCGGTGGGATCCCTGGCATGTCTAGATAGGACCAAGCAAAACAATCAGCATTAGCTTTAAGAAAATCAATTAGTTTTTTCCTAAGCTCGAGGGTTAACCCCGTACCCAGGTATACCTTTAGATCTGGTAGGTGCTCGATCAATATAACTTTCTCCAACTCCTCGATCGATAATTTGGGGACGCGGGTGTCATCGGCTCACATAAACGATCTTGGGACACTGTAATAGTCCTCATCGTTCGCTTTGTGCTCCTCCAATTTTTCTGGTTCGGCTAGGGCCGGTATCATTGATTGCTATTTAGTTTCTTCTTTTTTGGCTAGTTCCGCATTTCTTGATGTTGAAACCACATGTAACAGGATCACTGCATCGATAATGTACATTTCCCTTGCGGTTGGCTATTCTCCGTACACCGTCTTGACTTCCCCCGAAGTGGGAAATTTCAGCACCTGGTGTAAGGTCAAAGGTACCGCCCTCAAGTTGTGGACCCATGGTCTTCCGAATAAAGCGTTGTACCTCATATCCCCTTCGATCACGTAGAACTTTGTTTCTTGGGTTGTCCCGACAGTGTTTACCGATAAAGGTATCTCATATTTCATGGTCTCGCATACCATTTTGAATCCATTCAATACCCGAACCGCCGGTACGATTTGATCCTGTAACCCCAGTTGCTCTACGACCCTCGATCTGATGATGTTGGCCGAGCTACCTGGATCAATCAACACATGCTTAATTTGATATTTATTGATAAGTACAAATATTACCAGTGCATCGTTGTGAGGTTGCACGATGCCTTCGGCATCTTTGTCGCCGAATGAGATAGCTCCTTCCAAGATGTAATCCCGGGTGCATTTTCCCTTATAATAGATACTTTAGTGCATTTTATTTATCGGCCATTGGGGGACATTGACTCCCCCAATGATCATGTTGATTACATGCTGAGGCTCCTCTTGTTCGATCTGTTTGTTGGCGTCCTTGTTTCTAAAGTGGTTTTTGGCTCGCTCACTTAGGAATTCTCAGAGGTGCCCATTGTTGAACAATCGAGCAATTTCTTCTCTTAACTGTCGGCAGTCTTCAGTCCTATGACCGTGAGTGCCGTGATACTTACACACCAAACTAGGATCTCTCTAGGCAGGGTCGGACTGCAACGGTCGGGGCCACTTGGTCTCTTTTATGTGCCTTATGGCCGACACAATGCTAGCAGCGTCCATATTGAAATTGTACTCCGATAATCTTGGCGCTTCCTTACTCCCGAGCGAACTGTCAAACCCGCACTTGCTCATCAGGCCCTGTCTGCTCGGTCCTCGATCACTTCTCTTCTCGTTCCTTGTTGGGTGATGCCCAGATCTGTTTCCCCTCCGATCTGTGTTGTATGGCTGATATCGATCCCAGACCGTCCTTGGCTCCTAGTCAATGGCTCTCTTAGATCTATCATCGGTTATAATAGGGTAGACAGATCCAAAAGGGGCCCCGAGTTGGTCGTCTTCGCCCCTGATCTTTGATTGGTATCTGTTGTGGACATCTGCCCAGGTTACCACTAGGTACTCCACCAAATTCTGTTTCAGCTGTTGATAGGCCACGGAATGTCGGGAATTGAGCCCCTGAGTGCATGCCTAAACAACCCAATCATCCGCAACTAGTGGTAGATCCATCCGTTCCATTTGGAATCTTGATACGAACTTTCAGAGCATCTTGTTATCCCTTTGGTTGACCTTGAAAAGATCTGACTTTCTGGTATCCACCTTGATGGCTCCAGCATGAGCCTTCACGAAAGCATCTGCAAGCATAGAAAACGAGTTAATAGAATTTGGAGGCAAGTTCTGATACAACATCATTGCCCCATAGACAAAGTTTCTCCAAACATTTTCAGCAACACCGACTCGATTTCATCGTCTTCCAAGTCTTTCCCTTTGATCGTGCATGTATATGAGGTTACATGCTCATTTGGATCCGTGGTCCCATTATACTTGGGAATTTAGGTCATTCAAAATCTCTTCGGGATTGGCTTCGATGCCACGATCGGGGGGAAAGGCTTCTGAATAAACCTTTTGGAGTTTGGTCCCTTCAATATCGGAGGTGCTCCCAGGATTTGATTGACCATGGAGTTTTATGTTTCCACCTTCCTGTCGTTGGCCTCAATCTTTTTCTCGCCCTACTCCATCCGTTTTGTTAATGCTTCGAGAATATTCATCACCTCAAAAGTTTTTACGGACCTGACTTCACCCGGTTCCGCGACAACTTGTCCATCTCTCCGAGTATTTTCTTGGGATTGTTCGGGCTCGACCCTGTTAGGGGCGTGGCTTTGGTTCTGCAGCTTTTCTATTGCCGCTAGTTGATCCTATAACATTTCAAAAATCAATCGGAGGCTCTCCCCATCACCTTCACCTTCAGGCGCTTCTCAAGCCGATGGTCAGGGTCCTCCGCGAATACTGTTTTAGGGATCAGGTTGCAAATTGATGTTGATGTCCATCTGAGAGTTAGCATTGTCCAGGTTGGTGGCTGGGGCACCATTGGTATCGACATGAGGTACATCATTACTAGGCACCATATTTTTATTCTCACGGTGATGGCCTGACTCAACATCAATGTTCAAGTGAGAAAACTGAGGCGAGCCTAGAATTAAAATTTTAAAGAACAAGCATATAATAGGGTGTGTTATGGAGATTAATATCAAATCACCATTATTATCCTTATCCCCATGTTGGGCGCCAAACTATTTATCCCAAAAAGAGTAATAATTAAATTTGTACGCGGTTTAAAAGATATGTGGTTTAAATCAATACGAATAATTAAGAACATCAGGTAATCGAGTTAAAGACAAATAAATGATCAAACCCATCGCAATAATGACCAAGCCTGATCTTAGATTGAACAGTGAAATTCGTCCACGGTTGAACCCTCGATACAAGCTCGGTCGCGAATGAAGAAAAGAACAAATGAATAATGCCTTGAACAAAAGCTAGACAAAAGTAAACTTTTATAGCTTTGATTTGCATGTCAAAATGTGTCACGATATAGAAAACATTCCCATTTATATAGTAGGGGAATTTTAGTCCTAGTATAAGTCTAAAAAAGGTAAAAAGCTTCCTTTTCTGGTGAATGTTGATCTACAGTTGATACTGAACAGGATTCGTGCTGTAATGTCCGATTGAGGGCAAATATTACGGTTCCCTGCTTGTCATGCATAATCGTTCACCATGTTCCCCTAGGTCCAGAAGCTATACTTGGTCCAGGTCCGTCATTTCACCATGTCCGATCTCCGATACATCGTTCATTCCTCCCAGATTTC
This sequence comes from Nicotiana tabacum, assembly GCF_000715075.1. NCBI lineage: Eukaryota > Viridiplantae > Streptophyta > Magnoliopsida > Solanales > Solanaceae > Nicotiana > Nicotiana tabacum. The sequence continues at coordinate 112,669,889 of NC_134103.1, forward strand.
AATACGAGAGGCTCCTTGGCCTCGATTATAATCACTTCGACTCGTGCTTCCCCTTTGTTTATTCATTAGGGAATAGGGGAAATTTTGCTCCTAATTTTACCCGTATATAATGTGATTGGTGAAATAACTGGTTATAATTTTTTAAAAGAAATTTATAAAATATAACATGAATAATGTGGCAAAATCAGATATATAGAACATGAGGAAGGCTACTATATCATAAAATGTTAGAGTCTAGATAATATACAGGAGATTCTATATTCAAGGCTATACACGGTTAACATCAGACCCATGATTTTGAAAGCTTGTCTACCTGATTTTGATTTCAGTAGTGCGATCTTGATTGAAGATGCATCTATGGGTTAATTTCCATGAACATCCAATGAATTATTGGGGATGTTTAATTCTAAGTAGAATAGCAAATCCAATTGAGAATCTTTTGTTTGAAAATGAGTATAGAGCCAAAGAAATTAGAATTTCCTATGCCAGAATTCTGATAGAGGTCAATGTGACAAAGACTCTACCAACAAAAATGGATGTGTTAGATTCATCAAGTAGAAAATTTACACAAGCAGTTACTTATGATTGGAAATCTGTATTTTGTAACAAATGTATGGCTATAGGGCACAACTGTACAACAATAACAAGAGAGGATCCTACGCAATTTTAACAACAAGGAAGGAGGAGGATACCTGGGAGGATTGTACAAGAATGGAGAAAAACGGGCCAAGATGAAAATGTACACAAGTGAACTTGTTGGGAAACAAAACACCAATGGTCTGGTAGTGCAAAATCTCATAGGGAATGATATACCGACACTGCAAAGTACCAAGATTTGGCTATCTGAACAGTTTTCCATGAAAGGCTTGGGAGAAGCAACTTATATATTGGGAATAAAGATCTATAGAGATAGATCGAGGAAGCTTCTTGGACTTTCCTAGTCTTTGTACATTGATACCATCTTAAAATATGTATAGCATGGATAATTTCAAAAGAGGCTATCTAACAATAGGCACTGGAATTACTCTTAGTAAGGAGGATTGTCCTTAAACACCCGAAGAGAGAGAACGCATGAGTAGGATCCCATAGGCTACTGCAGTGGGAGCTATCATGTATACCATGACATGTAGACGTCCTGATGTGGCTTATGCACCAGGAGTGACTAGCCGATATCAGGAAAATCTTGGTGAGGATCATTGGAAGGTGGTGAATACCATTCTTAAGTACTTAAGAAGGTCTAAAGACCAATTCCTCATTTATGGAGATTCTGAGTTGAAACTTTAATGTTATACTGATGCAAGTTTCTCTTCAGATATATATGATAGAAAATCTATTTCTGGTTATCTATTCACCTTAAATGGTGGTGCAGTAAGTTGGAAAAGTCCTAAACAAGATACATTAGCTGATTCAGTGACTGAAGCAGAATATATAGCAGCCATTGAAGCGGTATGGATGAAAAAGTTCTTAACTGAGCTTAGTGTGGTTCCTTCAATAGGAGGTACGGTTCCACTGTTGTGTGACAATACCGGATCCATTGCTCAAGCAAAAGAACCAAAGATCACACCAAAAATCCAAACATGTTATGCGAAGGTATCACTTGATAAGAGATATCATTGAACGTGGAGACATAGAGAAAATATTGCATACCCATTCACAAAAGCTCTTGGCGTAAAGGAGTTTGACAGGCACAAGTGGAAATTGGGAATGAAGTACAAGAGCGATTGGCTCTAGTGCAAGTAAGAGATTGTTAGGGATATAGTAGATATACCCTAGATCCTATAATGACCCAACCGGTCATTTTGAGCTATAGCCTGTCGTTCTGCGGTTTGATGCCTTGAGTAGCTTCGCTTCAGGTATAATGACTTGTACATATTTTCGGGAAGTTCGGAGTTGATTTGGAAAGAAAATTCTAATTTCGAAAGCTTTAAGTTGGAAGAATTGACTAAGGTTTGACTTTTGAGAAAAAGACCTCGAAATCGGGATTTGAATGTTCTAATAGGTTCGTATGATGATTTCAAACTTAGGCGTATCTTCGAGTTGAGTATCGACTGGTCCGGGTGCATTTCAGCGTCTATTATGGAAGGTTAGCAAGTTTGGAAGTTCAAACATTCATAAGTTTGGTTTGAACTAGAATTTTATGTTATCGATGCCCGTTTAGAGTTCCGAACCATGGAATAGGTTCGTATTGTGGTTTGTGACTTGTGCGTAAAGTTTTGCGTCATTCTGGAGTGTTTTGATAGGATTCAGACGCGTTCGTCAAAGTTTGGAAGCTTGGAAGTTGAAAGGAAGATTTTGATCGCCAATCCATGATTTTGATATTATTTGTGGCGTTTCGAGCCATTGGGTAAGTTTGTATGATGTATTAGGACTTGTTGGTGTGATTGGACGGGATCCCGGGGGTATTGAGTAAGTTTCGGATTGGAATCGAATCTAAATTTAAAGTTGAGGAATGTTGGTTTTGGCCAATTGCAGGTGTAATCGCACTTGCGGAAAAGGGGTCACAGATGCGACTCCACAGAAGCAGTCAGGCTAGCGTAGAAGCAGATTTTGCTGGGGGGAAGGCTGAGACTGCAGATGCGGTCGAGTTTCCATATAAGTAGAACCGTACCTACGGGAGAGGTGTCACAGAAGAGAGAAAGTGGATCGCAGAAGCGACTGAAGGTGATCGGGGCAGAGGCCGAAGGTGCGAAGCAATTCCAGCATCTGCGTGATTGTAGATGCGGTGCCTAGAGCGCAGAAGTGGGTAGGGGCTATTGGGCATGACTTCACAAAAGTGTGGGTTTCGCCGCAGAAGCGGCCAAGCTGGTCGCAGAACCGGACGGTCGTCTGGGCAGAGGTGTTCTTTTAAAAGCGGGGGTTTGGGCATTTTCACTTCATTTTGTCCATGGGAGCCGATTGTGGAGCAATTTTGGAGTGCCATCTTCATCATCTATTACGGGGTAAGTGATTTCTTCACATTGTGAGTTAAATACATGATTTATATGTGGAGTAGAACATGGAAATTAGTAGAAATTTGGGATTTTGGTGGAAAACCTAGAAAATTGGTATTTTGGATATTAACCACGATTTTGGAAATGAAATTAGGAATAAATTATATATTTGAGTTTGTGGTGTTATGAGTAAAGTTTATCTTCAAAACATTTCAGAATCTAGGAACGTGGGCCCGGGGGTTAACTTTATTGACATTTAGAGCGGAGTTTGGGATTGTTAGGAATTGATTAATTATAAGCATTGGAGTATATTCTAACTAAGTTGTACATTGTTTGACTAGTTTCGGATCGTTTGGCTTGAGTTGAAGAGTTAGAGAAGCGTTGGAGCCAGATTTAGAACTTCGAAGCGAGGTAAGTCTCATGTATAACCATGTTAGGGGGAAACTACCCCTAGGTGATATTTATGGTTATGTGCAACTAGTTGTAGGTGTCATATTCGTGCGAGGTAACGAGAGTTCATACATAGTTAAAGCATGTTTATGTCTGGGTAGACTTAGGAATCATGTAATAATTGAATTATTTTAACTCATTCTGTTGGCTTAATTAATTAAAGTTATGACTGAATTTAGTTTAGCAATAAATATATGTATAATAGGCCGAGCCTTAAGACTTTGAGTTGCGAGCAAGTTTTTAAGAAACGGTAAAGATTATATTCATTCTTTGAGTTGTAAAACCGTGTCTTGTAATTTGGTAACTTCCATCCTTTCTTGTGGAGTGGGCCGAATGCCTCGGCAGTATAATAGATGTCTCTCTGATTCGTGCTGTATGACCCTCGGCAGTGTACACATTATTTTTGGATCGGGCCGAACGACCTCGATAGAATCGTGCGTTATATCACTAGTAGTCCGAATAGTCACGAGATAAACCTTCCATCGACGCCCAGCATTTTATGGTATTCCTTATTTATTTGGTATTGCCACTTGGCATTTTCTGAGCTATTAAGGTAGAATATAAGATCGAGAAATTTATACTTTAAAAGAAATAATTGGAAAATTATGAAATTATATATTTACTCCACTATTGTTGTGCACTTCATATCTGTTGTGAATTCTCATTTATTTATTTGGACCTCTAGTAAGTGTCGATGTCGACCCCTCGTCACTACTTATCCGGTATTAGGCTAGATACTTACTAAGTACGCATTGATTTACTTACTCATGCAGCACTTCTGCACTAAATGTGCAAGATCTGACAGGTCATTTCGTAATCATCATTGCGCGTAGGCGCATCTATTGATGAGACTTTATATGAGCTGCAAATTCAGGTTACGCATCGTAGTCCACCGAGTCTCCATTTTACTATTTATTTTATCCTGTCTTGTTTACATTCTGGACAGATGCTGTATTATTGTTTTACTCTTTAGAAAATGGCCATGCACTTGTGGCACCGGGTTTTAGGTGTTCCTACAGGTTGTTCGTTATTGTAGTTGTGTAAATATTATCATTTACCCTGTAAAATTCTATTTCATACGACTTAATTAAGGAAAATTATGATTTTAAAATTCTAAAATGAGTAATTAAGTTGATCAATCATAGGTGGCTTGCTTGATGGTGGTGTTAGGCACTATCATGACCTTTAGTGCATTTTGTGTCGTGACAGCTTGGTATGAGAGCTCTAGGTTCACTTGGGTCTCACGAGTCATGAGCAAGTCTAGTGAAGTCTTGCGGATCGGTACGGAGACATCTGTACTTATCTTCGAGAGGCTTCCGGACTGTTAGGAGCACTTCCCTTCTTGATTCCTTTATCGTGCGGTTTGATTCCTTTGAGACTTATGACTTTATTTCCCTCCTACTTGATCTTAAGCTACGCAAAGCACTTGTTATCAATTGGGCGTCAAGTAGTTGTATTGCTACTGCAGACGTGGTGCAGGATGCTTTTCCCTGTGTGTTCGAGCAAGCTATTATCGTCGCCTTGCGGAAGGATGTTCTGTCATTTTAGTTCAGTATCTCTACTTCCTATGGTTTTGAGGCTATGCACGGATTTTTAAGATGTTCATGCGTTGTTATCGCACAATGTTGGTGTAATGGTATGGTGCTTGTCCATATGTCGAGACAGTGAATGACTTGAAAGGAGGATTTCTCGGTGCATGATTTAGAAGTTCATTAGTTAATTCTAACGGAGAAAAGGCAATCAGACTATAGATGTCCAGGTTTGGTTGATGAAGTAACGAGACTTGATATTTTTGAGCATGGTGGAATTCTCATTTGTGATGTGGTGTCATCGTCCTTGTTCGAACGTATTAGGGTTCCCCGGTGTTATAGTCTTCTTTGATTTTTGCCTTCGGGACAAGGTGTTGTGAAATGGTGCCTAAGAAGCGGTTGTCAGAGATAGTGCTGTGCAACGATTCAAAATCGAATTTCTATTTCTAATGTTTATGGCTTGAGAAAGATGATCTTCTAGGAGGTTTAGAGTTGTTAGCAATTTATTAGTTCCGGTGCTACAGGTATGGACTTGATTTGAGGCAACATTTGGGCAGCGAAGTATGAGGAAGGACATGGAGGGAGGTTTCTCGCGGTGGTTGAATTACTAGCATGTCAAGTATGAAAAACAGAGGTCGAGAAGTTGCATAAAGGAGTTTTCTTGAAATGAAGATGGGTGTGAAGATTTGATTAAAGTTTCGGATACAACATGACTTTGAGTTTGGAAGGTATTGTTGGACTTTCAGTTGATGTAAATGGGGAAGGAACAAGCTTGTACAGCTGGTGGACGAGCATAGGCTCAGGAGGGTGTACTGAACTCGTGGTAGATGTACCTGGTGCAACATCATTGGAAGATATCGCATGGAATACCACATGTGGGTTATCTCCTGTGAACATGTTAGCGGTTGTGTGATTTTGATGAGGTTTCTATGAAGAGTTCTACTTACTACTCAACAGAAGGTCGAGTATGCGATCGTGGCCAACAATTCGAAATGTTTCATGAAAAGCTTAACAAAAGACTTCGAGAAATTTGGCGGGTTAACAGTGCGCGATCATGGTAATTGAGAAGGAGGAATCATTGTGGGTTGTACATTATGTGATGTAGCTTAAAGCTAAGTGGGGGAGCCCACCGTCTATGACTGGATCACGTGGGTGTCTACTTGTATGGTTTCTAGTTATCGGTGTATTGGTGGGTTATTATGACTAAGGAAAGAAAACATCACGGGTAATTCGAGCAAGGAAATTTCTAAATGTGCACTATATTCTGCCTTATCGATTCATATGCAGGTTTTGGAAAGACTCAGAGTTTATGCTTCTTGTGGGTGTAATGTACAAAGAAAAGAATTAAGTCGGGTGCTTCTTTGGTAGGGTGTTTACGTGCTAGCAGAGCATTGGAGTTTGGTTATATTCGGGATCAGGTCATAGTGGGTGACTCTCAACAATGGTCCTAGTGGGTTCAAGAATTAAATTACAGTGCCTAAGGATTTCGAGTCCGTTGTGTGGTTAAGGATTGAGTTTTCATAGGGGATAACGAATGGGACTTGAATGTTCTATGTTATCATCGGGTATGCGGTGTAGTATTGGATTAAAGGAAGAAATAGCTTCGGAAGCGCGGAAGGTCTTGTAGAATGGGTGTACCAGTTAGAAATGTTATTGTGCACGTAAGGAGAGTATGGGATGGTTCATGAGTAATGAGACGATGTGGTCTCGTGATGCAGGTCACTCGGGATGAGTGTGTATTTGGTTCGTTATGTTTTTTAATGAATCTATGATTATTTATAAGGCAAGTCGAGAGTGAATTGGAAGAAGGTGGGTAGTTAGTAATGGTTGAGTCGGCATGATTGTGGCAATGATCAGTTCCCTTGGTGTGTGAAGCTATATATGTGGTTTGTGGTTGTACGCGTGGGCTTGACAACCACCACAACTTGATTGGTATGGGAGGTATCTGATTCAAATAGCCTAGTAGTGTAAATGGATTTCGGAGGAGTCATGGCGGTTTAGATCACAACTTGAGGTTTATATTTTCTACAGTTTGGGAATTCAGTTGTGTGTTGCATTGGCTCTTCTGAAATGAGCTAAGTGAAAGGTTTCTAGCCAATGAAGTGTTTATTATACTGGTAGTTCAGGGGTTATAATAAATTCGTGTATTATCGCGTAGCGGCATGATAGGTGTAGTGAGCGGCATAGGAATTTGAAAGTTGAATATCAAGGTTGAAGTTCGGTATTGACAAGAGAGTCACGATCCCGGATGAGCAGGGAAGAATTCAGATGTTCAGAGTAAGCTGGCATTTTCTTTAGTGTCACATGAGAAAGGCATTCTGTGTTAGAGGCCTTATGTATTGATTTGCGGATTCTTGATTTGCTGTACAGAGTTAGTACGGTTGGTGGTATGGATGTGCAGACCTTGCTACCTGGGCGGAAGTTCGTGGGAGCATACCCCACGGGAAAATTTGTATGAGTGTGACATGTTAGTCACCTGATTGTTAAAAGATTTAAACCAAGTACGGAGATTTTTGGTACTATCGTTAATGTGAGAGTTTATGCCTGGAAGGCACTCTATTCCCTTGGTTGTGAACTGTGGGAGTAGAACCGGAGTGGATGGCTGCTCGTGTGTGTCATGAATGGGGCAATTGTGGATCCTTAGATGGTTATTGGCCCAGTATGTTATGATCAGAATCGATTTGAGGTCAGTTGGTGGGTCTAATGTGAATGTGTGCTCTACGTCAGGTCGGATGTGTTCATTCGTCATAGCATTGCTACGGAGGAGTCTTCGGGCATTGAATGTTATTCCCGTCGTCAGCTATTTCGTGTAATCTTTATTGTGCCATGTGGGTTGTGAGATGGCTTGATTATTCGCACACGTATTGAGGTCCCGTGTAGCTTGTTGTGTTATGTGATCAGGATGGCTCTCGAGATACAGGTCATTTATTGCACCTTAGTTGTGCTTGGGTTTCGTAGCATATGTCGCTACCCCTCTCCCCAGGATTTGCATTATGCACTTAGCATGCTTATGGTTGTTATGCGGGCATTTCGTAAGTATAAGCATTACGGCTTGATGTGTGTTTTCTTCTTGATTGTCATGTGCGGATCGGGTGGCACGCCACCATGGTTATATTGTTTAGATCGGGTGGCATGCCACCATGGGCATGTTATGTTGATCGGGTTGCACGCCGCAACGGTTTTGTATTGGATCAGGTTGCACGCCGCAACAATGAGATGTTGGTCATAGTTCCTGACACTTATTTTGTGTGTCTTGTTTTTCATCCCTAAGGTAGGTTCATAGAATCTATTCAACCATTTTATTCGTTACGCAGGCTAGGTAATTCCCTATCAGAGTTCGTCTTCCTTATGAGTTACATTCGAGGTTGTAGCTTGTTGGCATATTATGGGCGTCATATGATATTTTTGGCAGTGTCTAAGATGGCTTATTGCAAAAGTAGTTTGTACTTTGTAAGACGAGGTTATTGGACCTGGGATTAGTGCGATCGGAGTTATGTAGGGTATATTAAAGAGCAAATATCATTATTCAGTTCAGAATGAGGTAATGGCCCTTGTTAGGAGGAGAGACTCCATGATTTGTTGACTTCGTGTCAGTATTTCTAGAGTTGGAACAAGACTTATATGCGTCATGAGATGTATTGCGGGCATCAGATTCGTGAAATTTCAACTAGTGTGGCCATAGGATGTTATTATGGGCAACCGACTTATGTGGTGCATGGTGTGATTTAACTGTGGTGCATGATCATGTTTTTGTACAATGTGTAGTAATTGATACGGTGTACGTATGTTAGAATCAGGTCTTGTAGACAAATTTGGAGGTTGGAAATTGGTTCTAAGGCTTATTGACTAAATAAAAAGAGAGGAATCTTCAGTCTGACTCGAGTAATGTGTTCAACTGGGCTGTGTTGGCACGAGTAGGTGCACGAGGTATTAAACAGTGATTTTGGACAACTCTGGAGTAGTCCTTAGCACGTTCGAGGACGAACGTATGTTTAAGTGGGGGAGAATGTAACGACCCGACCGGTCGTTTTAAGCTCTAACACGTCGTTCAGCGGTTTGACGCCTTGAGTAGCTTTGCTTCAGGTATTATGACTTGTACATATGGTCGGAGATGAATTTCGAGAAGTTCAGAGTTGATTTGGAAAGAAATTCAAATTTTGAAAGCTTTAAGTTGGAAGAATTGACTAAGGTTTGACTTTTGAGCAAAATACCTCGAAATCAGGATTTGAAGGTTCCAATAGGTTCGTATGATGATTTCGGACTTGGGCGTATGTTCGAGTTGAGTATCGGGTGGTCCGGGAGCAGTTTAGCATCTATTATGGAAAGTTAGCATTTTTAAAAGTTCAAAATTTCATAAGTTTGGTTTGCAGTGGATTTTTATGTTATCGAAGTTTGTTTGGTTTCGTACTTTGGAATAGGTTCGTATCATGATTTTTGACTTGTGCGTGAAGTTTGGCATCATTCTGGAGTGTTTTGATAGGATTTGGACACGTTCGTCGAAGTTTGGAAGTTGAAAGGAAAATTTTGATCGCCGATCCATGATTTTGATGTTATTTGTGGCATTTCAAGCCTTTGGGTAAGTTTGTATGAGGTATTGGAACTTGTTTGTGTGATTGGACGTGATCCCCCAGCAATCGCACCTACGAAAAAAGGACCGCATATGCGACTCCGCAGAAGCGGCCAGGCTAGCGCAAAAGCGGATTTTGCTAGGGGAAGGTTGATACCGCAGATGCAGTCGAGTTTCCACAAAAGCAGAACCGCACCTGCGGGTGAGGCGTCGTAGAAGCGACCTGGCAGAAGTGAGGAGGTGGATCGTAGAAGCGACTATAGGTGATCGGGGCAGAGATCGCAGGTGCGAAGCAACTCCCGCACCTGCGTGATCGCAGATACGGTGCCTGGAGCACAGAAGCGGGCAGGGGCTGTTGGGCATGATTTCGCAGAAGCGTGGGTTTCACCACAGAAGTGACGCCGCAGAAGCGGCCAAGCTGGTCGCAGAAGCGGAAGGTCGTCCGGGCAGAGATGTTCTTTTAAAAGCGAGGGTTTGGCCATTTTCACTTCATTCCGTCCATGGGAGCCGATTTTGGAGCAATTTTGGAGTGCCATATTCATCATCTATTATGGGGTAAGTGATTTCTTCACATTATGAGTTAAATACATGATTTATATATGGATTAGAACATGAAAATTCTTAGAAATTTGGGATTTTGGTGGGAGCCCTAGAAAGTTGGTATTTTGGATTTTTACCATGATTTTGGAAATAGAATTATGAATAAATTATATATTTGAGTTTGTGGTGCTATGGGTAATGTTTATCTTCGAAAATATTTGGAATACGAGCATGTGGGCCCAAGAGTTAACTATATTGACTTTTAGAGTGGAGTTGTTATTGTTAGGAATTGATTAATTATAAGCATTTGAGTATATTTTGACTGGGTTGCACATTGTTTGACTAGTTGCGGATTGTTTGGTTTGAGTTGAAGAGTTAGAGAGGCGTTGGAGCCAGATTTGGAACTTCGGAGCGAGGTAAGTCTCCTGTCTAATCTTATGAGAGGGAAACTACCCCTAGGTGATATTTATTATTATGTGCAAGTAGTTGTGGGTCCTACGTACGCACGAGGTGACGAGAGTTCGTACGTAGCTAAAGCATGTTTATGTCCGGGTAGACTTAGGACTTTATCATGTAATAATTAAATTATTTGAACTCGTTCTGCTGGCTTAATTAATTAACGTTATAATTGAATTTGGTTTAGCAATAAATATATTTATAATAGGCCGAGCCTTAACACTTTGAGTTGTGGGCAAGTTATTGAGAAACATTAAAGATTATATTCGTTCTATGCTCATGTACTGTATTGTAAACACGTGTCTCGTAATTTGGTAAATTCCTTCCTTTCTTATGGAGCAGACCGAACGCCTCAGCAATATAATAGATGCATCTATGGTTCGTTCCGCATGACCCTCGACAGCGTACACATTATTCTGGATCGGGCCGAACGACCTCAGCAGAACCGTGCGTTATATCGCTAGAAGTTTGAATATTCACGAGATAAATCCTCCACTGACGCCCGACATTTTATGGTATTCCTTATGTATTTGGTATTGACACTTTGCATTTTCTGAGCTATTAAGGTAGAATATAAGATCGAGAAATTTATTATTTAAAAGAAATAATTGGAAAATTATGAAATTATAGATTTACTACACTATTGTTGTGCACTTCATATATGTTATGAATTATTATTTATTATTTGGACCTCTAGTAAGTGTTGATGATGACCCGTTGTCACTACTTCTACGGGGTTAGACTAGATACTTACTGGTAGGCGTTGATTTACGTACTCATGCTGCACTTCTGTACTAAATGTACAGGATCTGGCGCGTAGGCGCATTTGTTGAGAAAATTTTATGTGAGCTATAAATTCAGGCTACGCATCGTAGTCCACCGAGTCTCCATTATACTATTTATTTTATCTGTCTTATTTATATTCCGGACAGATGTATTATTTTTGTACTCCTTAGAAAATGCCTATGCACTTGTGACACCGTGTTTTAGGGGTTCCTACGGGTTGTTCGTTATTGTAGTTGTGTAAATATTATCATTTACCCTGTAAAATTTGATTTCATACGACTTAATTAAGGAAAATTATGATTTCAAATTTCTAAAATGAGTAATTAATCAGATCAATCACTGTTGACTTGCCTAACAGTGGTGTTAGAGGCCATCACGGCCTTTAGTGGATTTTGGGTCATAACAGATCCATTCTCATATTTGATGATTTGAACATATTTTTGTGAACGTTATTTAATATAAAAATATATGGCATATGATATTCTTTGTAACGACCCGGCCGGTCGTTTTGTGAATTTAAGTCTCGTTCGGTAACATAAGGTCTTGAGCAGCTTTTTATTACATGTATTGACTTGCGTGCATGATTGAATTCAGCTACCGGATGATTCAGAGTCAAATCAGAAGAAGGATTCAAGTTTTGGAAGCTTAAGCGGTAAGAGTAGACTAGAATTTGACTTTTATCTAAACGGCTCCGGAATGGATTTTGGATGATTGCAAAAGTTTCGTGTGGTGATTTTGGACTTAGGCGCGAATTCGGATTTGAATTTGGAGGTCCGTAGTGTAATATGGAGCATTTCGGCAAAAGTTGGAAATGTTGAAGTTTCGAAAGTTGAGAGGTTTGACAAAGTGTTGACTTTGGCGATATCGGGGTTGCAATGCAATTTCGAGAGTTAGAATAGTTCCGTTATGTTGTTTGGGATTTGCCTGCAAAATTTGACGTCATTCCGGGTTGGTTTGATATGTTTCGGCGCTAGTTTTAGAAGTTGGAAGATTTGAAAGTTCATAAGTTCCATTCTTGGTTTGATTTGTAGTTTTGAATTTTGTTTGTTGTGATTTGAGACCTCGAGCGAGTCCGTATTAGGGTATGGAACTTGTTGGCATGCTTGGACGGGGTCCCGGGGTCCCCGGGTGTGTTTTAGACGAGTTTCAGATGTTTTTCATGGTTTTGAACAGGTCTGGTTCTGGTGTTTTCGCACCTGCGACACATTGGAGCGCAGATGCGGCTCCGCTTCTGCATGAGCCTGGTCGCTTCTACGATCGTTGAGGCCTGGGATCTTGCTCGCTTTTGCGGAAAATGGCACGCAAGTGCGAAGGCCGCTTCTGCGCTCCCTCGATCGCTTCTGCGAAAAAGCTCGTTTCTATGATCCTGTCAACGCTTCTGTGGCGCCGCTGATACGGCTATGTTGTCCATTGATGCGGACCTGGGCCTGGTAAGTTAAGTTCGAAGATGCGAACGTCATCCCGCAAATGCGATAGCGCAGATGCGCTTAATGGTCCGCAGATGCGGAAGTCCTGGTCAGAGAGTTTATATTCGAGGGTTTTACCATTTTCTCCATATTTTGAGTTTTAGACTTCGGTTTTGGAAGCTTCTTTGAGGGTTTTTCAAGAAAATCGATTGGTTAAGTGTTCTTCACCTAGAATGTATTATATTCCATTATTTTGTCTTTATTTTTATCATGTAATTTGTATTTTGAGTTGAGGAAAAGAAGGTTTTTGAAGAAAAGTTTCAAAATAAAAAATCATGATTTGAGGGACGAAATGGTATCGGAAATTGATAATTTTAGTATGGTTGAACTCGTATCGAAATGGGTGTTCGGGTTTTGTGAAGTTTGTCGGGTTCTGAAGTGCGGGCCCGGGGGTCGACCTTTAGGTCAATTTTTAGATTTTAATCAAGATTGAGGCTTTATGATCCAGAATAGTTTCTTATGAGTTTTATTTGTGCTTTGAAGTTTTTTTGGTTAGATTTAAGCCGCCCGGAGGTCATTTCACCCGAGAAGTTCATTTTAGAGTATTTGTTTATCTTCTTTGAGGTAAGTATCTTGCCTAACTTCGTGTGGGGGAACTACCCCTTAGGATTTGAGTCTTCTATGCAAATTGTAGTCCGTGTACGCGAGGTGACGAGTACGTGCTCGGACTTATTTGTGGAAAGTTGGCCTTTTAGGGTTCTTAGTTCCTTGTATTCACTGATTATGCAGTTATGATGTTATGAATACGTCCCCTAATTACTAGTTTCACTTCTACCTGCTTTAACTAGAATTAATTGCTTCATGATCCGCCCTTGTTTCTTATTTGAGTCATATGTGCCTTAACTGAAATTGTTATCTCTTCTTTTGCCATGTTATCTTCCCCCTAACTACTTATCTTTATTTGAAGTTATAATTATCTCTTTTGTAATTGTTTATCCTTAATTGAGGCTATGAAGAAGCAAGGTGAAGAAGGGTACGAGGTACCCAGTTAATAAAGGGTAACAATATTTACAACTCAAGCAGAGAAATATAAGCATTCTGAGTTACTTTCAACAGTAACAGAGATATATACAATTGATCACACCCATTTCAGTTATACCCTATGGGGGCTAACAGAAGTAGTATAAGAGAAGGACGGATATCAGGATCCGGCTGGGATTAGAGTAACCCAAAATGATGGATGGATTGTTTGCGTTTGTTGACCTTTCCGAAGGATGTTGCAAATGTGCTAATAGATTTCCTTATGAGACACCCAGATGGTGCACTCTAAAATAGTACAGCTAGATATGAGCACTACAAAGATAGGCACTAGAATCCTTGAAGGGATAAATATTACCTAAGTGTGGCTCCCGTCCTTAGTAGAGCAAGAACGTTAAGCAACCCGAAGAGTCACCGGATGGAGCAAGGGGAGCTAAAAGCAAAAGAACGTCTTGTTAAAGTTTTCAGAATAAAGTGATAGACAGAAATGTTAGCAGGGAAATAATAAGAGAGATAATGAAGCATTATGAGTAAGATGTGATACCTGGATGACAACGGTAGATAAAAAAATGACAGTATTACAGAGTCTATAGTCAAGTAAAGGAAGCGACGAGAGGTGACAGGACTTGAGGCAACAAAAGAGTATAGGTCATAAAGTCATATCCTTATTTCGAGAAATAAGTTCATGACTCTAACGTGATTACCAGAAGGAAAAGTTAGACCCAGAGTAATAGAAATCAGTATGGATTGGTGAACAAGATAAACTAACCATGAATTAGGGATCAAGTGATTTAATAATGGTCGGCATCATGAGAATTTCATATTGCGCTCCGACGATAATAGAATGGACAACAGAAGAAGATTCATGAGAAATTCAGAGAATGGTCATTCAGGAAGACGCTTCCCTAAAGCAAGCAATGTGAGCAAAATTAAGTTTAAGGGACTGTATGTGCGAGTTACACAAAGTGTCACCCTCATGAGTAAGGAATTTCGTTATCCTTGGTGCAGAAGGATTACCGCAAGGCGAGTAAGGGTTATCGAATATGTGAAAAGACGCCAAATATGAAGAGGTAAAACATTTATACGTAGATCATCGTAGCACTAAATGTTAGTACTCCCCTAAAGGGGTGAATATGGATTGATGTGGCATTAAGTCAGAATTAAGTGGTTCTAGTAACTATGGAATTGTAAAGGAAGAATGCGATAAAAATGAGAAAGGGATGAGATTGAACTCATTCAAATCCTACAGATATGATATGATTCCAGAACATTATGCAAGCACGACATCAAGGAGAGGAAGTAAGGGTTCCTACCCGAGATGTTATTGATAGATAAGGAACCGGTGCGAGACGTAAGTTAAGACAAAGGAAATAACCCTAGAAAGATTATGTGGAATATTGATATGAGAATGGGCCAACAAGTAGTTGGTAGTTGATTTAGGAAGAGCCTAGTTATGGCTAGACAAGAGGATACAGACAAATCAGCAGATCGTGCAAGATAAACCTAGTGAACCCCAACATGGGGAATTCAGTCTCATAGATATAACATCGTTATCCTGGAGAAATATTCAGATAAGAGTTGGGATAGTTAAAGGTACCGTATGAGTGTTACGGAAATAAAAGAGAGTGCCACTGGGAAGACAGTCAAAATATTAGCTCAGAAGCAACCCTACAAGTACAAGAGCGTGGAGGTAAGTAACTACGGATAATTATAGGCGAGGAAGGACATCAAAAATTCCGTCGAGTATACGATGTAATAAGCTTGTATCTTTACAAGAGCCAGAAGGTCTCCCTAAATACTACAACGAAAGACTACCTGAGGAAATAAGGAAGAAGTCTTCAACCTAAGCACAGTGACCAAAAGAGGAAATGGTCTTGTAATAACAGTCTCACAACAACATTGTATGCACTCCATAAGGAAGTGGCACCTAGCGTGGCTAATGAGTGGGAAATGAAACCAAAAGTAGTATTTGAGACCATATGAATTGCACAAAATTCCGACATGCATGGGAACTAAGATAAGCTAAGTATGCACGCAACAAGGGGGAAGAAAGACCAGGAAAAGTAATTGCTTATATTTAAAGAAAGTTTAGAAGGAACGAAAGGAATTATTAGATCAGTGATCTAGAGTGAGTTACGTTATGAATGCACTTTAGATTTCGGAGTATTATCGATGCGGCATATATGTTGGCAATCATACAGCTGTAGAAGACTCTGGTATAAGCTAAAAGAAAGAATTGAGTCCAGGTCATAGGCAAGGGATTGAATTGTTAGATGATGGTATCACGGATATTCCATAGCGGCTATGAAAGACTAAAGTAATAACTAATACCAGGAGCCACAGATCGGAAGATAGCTTAAGCATACACGAAGGCTGATTAGAAAGAAGAGAAAACTAAAGAGTTACATCAACGAAACAAATCAGGAGTCTGATTATTGGACCTAGAAAATTTTAGACATCATGATTGAGAACATTGCAGAATCACTCTTAATATCAGAGGTACAAGAGAGATAGTACAACAACCATATTCTATAACGGCTCTATGATAAATCCAGTTAGAAAAGTACCAGCCTCATAAGAAGTCAGTATGAAGCTCCTACCGGATTGTGTATGCACCAAAGGTGCAAGTGTTATAATAGAGCTTCAAGTCGCGGATGTGAATTATACATGTGTGGAGGGGAGGTCATAAAAGAGATAGAAGATGTGAGGCGATAATTTAAGGTAAGTAAGGTAAAGGTGAACAACGTACGAGATACTCAAATCCAGAAGATTGTGAATAGTCCATACTTCAGATAGAAAGCCAGATGCACTGAGACTCAGTATCTAGGAATGATAACGGCATCGCCAGTGGAATATTTTCTGGCCTATGGTTTCTATGTATCGAGAGGTCTAGTTAAAAGAGTAAAGAAGAATTAGAGATGATATGATGTCTCACTTGATTTTCTAGAATAACACGAGGAAATATATGGTGCAAGAAAGTTGAAGGAAGGTTGCGAGTAGTATAAATAGATATGTGTAGGTCGCAAGCTAAAGTATGGTAAAGCGACAAGGTTTTAGGAAGGCAGGAGTAAGGATAAGAAAGGGCGAGTGAGAAGGTGACGAGAATGGATAAGTCCTCAGGATTAAGCCCATGAAAACAAGGGAGCTAATGGTCTCTCTAAGTTATAGAAAGCTCAGTATAGCCTGAGTGAACTCAAATGATTCTAAGACTAGTAGCATTTAGAAGAGATGGAATGTTGCCCTCGTAGTAGAATGAGAGTGTAATTGTGATAAATGAAGGATGACATTTTGGCCATCGATTGAGTAATGATTTCATGAATTGTACAACATTAAAATACTCACGTGAGGAAAATCACATTGGGATGCTATGAAATATGGTTATGAAAGTATAGTATCGCCCCCAGGTGGATAAGGAAGATCACTTCAAATGTTCCACGATGCAGCATAAGCCCTAGTGGCACTATATTATGTAAGAAGTTTCAAGTTATCAATGGAAGATTGTAGATCAACATTGAGGTAAGTCAACAATAGATGGGTAAAAGCTGTAAAGTATGAGATGAGATTAGGCCATCAGTCTTAAGATGAACAGTAATGAAGAAGCATTAAAAGACTTAGCTTTATGCATATAGCATAAGCAATGAGAGTAACCTGAAGTTTGGTAGCAGACCTCAGTAACGATAAATAGAAGTAAGAATTATGGTATAGTATGGCCTAGTTAGATGAAGTGAAGCTAATGACGCCCAGAGGGACAGCTTGACATAATTTTATATATGAACACAAAGTGAAGCCTAGAGGTTGGCAAAAAGCTGGAGGAAATAGAAAAGAAGAGTCGTATAGGCGCACATACAAAGTTAGAGTCGTACATGTTGTATGGTAGAAGGTAGCAACAATTACGAGATTAGAAGGATTCTGACTACAAGTCGTGGTGTGAGAAAAAGGCTTAAAGGGGGGAATGCCCTGGCCTTTGGATTTATTCAAAGAATAGTTGCCTAAATGGCAAAGAGAATATTAAAGTATTCAGAAGACATAAGTTATGAAAATGATAAGTGCATCAGTCAACATTCGAGGACGAATGTTCCAAATGGGGGGAATGATGTCACATCCCGCATTTTCGTACGTTAAAGTTTCATCGTAAATTAATCGGCGTAAGCTCAGGAATGAGATTATTTTGAAATTATAAGTATTACGCTATTTCAAACAAGTGATAAGTAAATTCGTGAAAGAGAGAGGGTAAGCAAATCGAAGAAAATGAGTTTCGTTGAAGTTTGGCAATTTGGGGATAAAGTACGGTCCGAGCTATAATGCCCGGTACTTATGGACTAGGGCCATACAAGGAACTACATGACCATGATAGTATGGTGTATAAGGTATGTTAAAAGTAAGTAGTATTTTAAGTAAGTTGAGATAATTCTTAACTATGTGGGTAATTAGTTAATTATTGGATAATGGGGATTACCTAGTTATATAAGGAATTGTTGGGTGATTAATTAGAGAAATGGGATAAGATTAGATCCTTCCCCAACGTGGAAGCCCATAACTATAATTAGTGACTCGTGAATTATGTTGCAAAATGGAAACGTTAGGTGAATTTTGGGTGGCTTAGTCATTATGCAAATGGGGTCCACAAATCTTAATTGTAAAGGACTTTCATATATCTTTAAGTGAGATACATACAGATGGAAAATCTCAAAAAAATTCATATGATTCTTTTACAAAGTAAGATAGATTAACGTGAGTTTGCTTCAGCAAATTCATACAAGAACATGTATATACATGTAACGTGAGTTCTTCAAAAACATTTCATACGAGACTGCGTAATATTATGGCAACGGGATTTTGTGATTTTTAGGGAGTATGGTGCAATCCTTCTCAAGAATATCATACGGATTTTTCCCTACTCCAGGTATGTTAAGGCTAAGCCCTTCCTTCATTTTGGCATGATCTCGTAACTACATGTGTTTGATAACGAGGCAAAAAGAGAAGTTCATACTCCCGAATTTATATACATTATCCTAGTCTCATAAATTACAGTATTCTCCTTATCGGGACTTCATATTTAATTGAGTATTGTCTTTTTCCAGTCAAAAGAGCAGAGAGCCTATATATACAGTATTACAGTACTTTCATTACCATCGAGCTATAATCGATGGGCAGGCCCCTATTGAAAAACCTCTGATCACATAGTAAGTTATATACCGAGCCTACTATGGCCGAGCACCTATGAGGGAGCCCAGTTGGCCGATATACAGAGCCTAGTATGGCTAAGCGCCTATGAGCGACCCTACTACGACAGAGCAGTTGTATAGATACCGAGCCTTATAGGACCGTACAATTATTTTACTTACTATATTGAGAGAGTTGAGTCAATATCAGCAGGTAAGCATATCTTCAGATTATCTTTGACTCCCAGTTACTTTCAGTTATTATATTATCAGTTCAATTTCAACTTTCAGTTATTCTGTTGCCTTACATACTCGGTACATAATTTTGTACTGACGTCCCTTTCTCTAGAGAAGCTACATTTCATGCGTGCAGGTTCAGACAGACAGGCGGGTAGACCTCCTCTGTGAGTGTTGCCCGAGTTTAGCTTTATTGATAAGCTCCACGTCCTTTAGAGTTGCCGGATCTAGGAGTTTTGTGTACATCTTGTGTATATATGTATATAGGTTATGAGTAGTTCGGAGCCCTATTCCGATCACGGTACATCTATCAGTAGAGGCTTGTAGACATATCATGCCAGTTAGTGTAGTATGTTGGGCTTGTAGGCCTTGTATGTATATTTTGTTGGTTTGTCAGCTGTAGTAGTTATGACGGTCTTGCCGGCCCAACTTTATATTGATGTTTAGTCAACTTTGGTATCCATTCAAATTTATATTTTGCTTCGCAAATTGTCTTGCAATATGGCCCATGGCCAAAGTATGACATTATATGTTCAGATTCTCTTAGGCACCGGGTGCCGGTCTCGCCCCTCAGGTTCGGGGCGTGATAGTACCATTTCCATTAACAGTCAAATATATTTGATCAAGAATTCATGTATGTCAAATTCCAGTCTCTTTCTATTTTCTATAACAATTTATGAAATAGTTCTAATACTTTAATTAAATAAAGGATACAATTATCATAAGTAATTCATGATTTAAGTCCTAAACTACCCGGACATAGCAATATTAGTAGCTACGCACAGACTCTCATCACCTCGTGCGTACGTAGCTCCCCACAATTAGCAATAATTTTTAATTTAAATTACTTATGGGGTAAATTTCCTCTTACAAGGTTAGACAAGAGACTTACCTTGTCTCAAAGTCCTCTTCCCGATCACAACGTCGCGTTTAAGTCCCAATTCGATGCCGAAAATTCCGAAACTATCCAAATATTATAAAAAATAATTAATACATGCTCAATAATTTGAAATTAGGCTATTAATTGATTACCCAACCCAAAATAGTAAAATTTCTAAAATTTATCTCGTGCCCACGTTCACGGATTCCTGAAATTTTCGGAGGACAACTTTACCCATAATCTCAAGAACTCATATATACAATTTTCATCCAATTTCATAACCATTTTCGTGGTTAAAATCTCATTTTTATCAAAACCTAGGTTTTTCATCTAAACCATTGATTTTCACGATTTACAGGTTATAATCTACCAATAATCTATGTATTTAACTCAAAATGTGCAGAATTAACTTACCTTCAAGTTGCTAGTTGAAATCCTCTCTCAAAAAAGCTCCAAAATCGCCCAAAAATGGAGGAAATACGGACTAAAAACGACTGAGCCTCGCCCCTTTTAACATTCTATCCATCAGCCTTTTTCACACCTGCGGAAGGCTAGGCGCACCTGCGGCTCTGCACCTGTGGAAAAATCCTCGCAGGCACGAGTTTTCCTCACCTAGAGAAGCTCCGGATCTGCATCCTAAGGACCGTATCTGTGCGTCCACTTCTACGACGTTTCGCCCGCACCTGCGGCCCTCGCCGCTTCTGCCCCCCAATGCATCGCACCTGCGCGCCCGCAGGTGCACCAAAAATCCCGCTTCTGCGATCCCTGGGCGTCCAAGGCTGGTCCGCTTATGCGGCTCGTGGATCGCTTCTGCAAGGATTGTAGCAGAAATTGGAAGCTTCACGTGCTGCTCCAATTTCCAAAATTGGTCTGAGCCTCGTCTGGTTAACTCTCGAGGCCCCCGGGGGCCCGCCCGAACATACCAACAAGTTTAAAATTATAAAACGGACTCGCTCGAACCCTTGGAACGTGTAAAGCAACATCAAAATTAAGAATCATACCTCAAACCAAATTGATTCAACTTAGAATTTTCAAACTTTTCAAACTTACCCCGAACGTGCTGAAACATACTCAAACTACTTGGAATGACACCAAATTTTGCGTGCAAGTCTTAAATCACTATACGGAGCTATTCCCTACCTCAGAATTCCAAACGGACCTCAATTACTTAAAAACCTACTCCACACCAAATTTAAAGAACCTTAAAACCTTTAAATAGTTAATTTTTACTATTAAGCGCTGAAACGCTCTCGGTTTGCCCAAATCCCGATTTGAACATACGCCCAAGTCCAAAATCATCATACGAATCTACTGGAACCGTCAAATCCTGATTCCGAGGCCGTTTTCTAAAAATGTTGACCAAAGTCAAGCTTGCTCTTTTTAAAGCCAACTAAGGAACCAAGTATTCCGATTTCAACCCGAACACTTCCAAATCCTGAACCAACCATCCCCACAAGTCATAAATTAGTAAAATCACATACGAGGAGTATTATTTAGGGAAACGGGGTTCTAAAAGTCAAAATGACCTGTCGGGTCGTTATATGTTATTTGAGACTTGCCTGCAAAATTTGACGTCATTCCGGGTTTGTTTGATAGGTTTCGGCACGCGTTTTAGAAGTTGGAAGATTTTAAAGTACATAAGTTCGATTATTAGTTCGATTCGTAGTTTCAACGTTGTTTGATGTGATTTGAGACCTCGAGCAAGTCCGTATTAGGGTATGGAACTTGTTGGTATGCTTGGACGGGGCCTCAGGTAAGTTTCGAACGAGTTTCAGAATTTTTTCATGGTTTTAAACAGGTCTGGTTCTGGTGTTTTCGCACATGCGACACATTAGAGCGAAGGTGAGGCTCCGCTTCTGCGTGAGCCTGGTCACTTCTGCGATCGTTGAGTCTTGGGAGCTCGCTCGCTTCTGCGGAAGCTGGCACGCAGGTGCAAAGGCAGCTTCTGCGGTCCCTCGATCGCTTCTGCACTCTTGTCATCGCTTCTGCGATGCCACTGGTGCGGCTATGTTGTCCGCATATGCGGACCTGGTCCTGGTAAGTTATGTTCGCAGATGCGAACGTTTGCCCGCAAATGCGATAGCGCATATGCGCTTAATGGTCCGTATATGCGGAAGTCCTGGGCAGAGAGTTTATATTCGAGGGTTTTGCTATTTTCTCTATATTTTGAGTTTTAGACCTCAGTTTTGGGAGCTTCTTTGAAGGTTTTTCAAGAAAATCGATTAGGTAAGTATTCTTCACCTAGAATTTATTATATTCCATGATTTTATCTTTATTTTTATCATGTATTTTGTATTTTGAGTTGAGGAAAATGGAGGTTTTTGAAGAAAAATTTCAAATGGAAAATTATGATTTAAGGGACGAAATGATATCGTAATTTGATAATTTTAGTATGGTTGAACTCGTATCGGAATGGGTGTTCGGGATTTGTTAAATTTGTCGGGTTCCGAGGTGCGGGCCTGGGGGTCGACTTTTGGGTTGATTTTTTTGATTTTGATAAAGATTGAGGCTTTATGATCCGGAATAGTTTCTTATGAGTTTTATTTGTGCTTTGAAGGTATTTTGGTTAGATTTGAGCCGCCCGGAGGTCATTTCACCCGAGAAGTTCATTTTAGAGTATCGGTTTGTCTTCTTTGAGTTAAGTATCTTGCCTAAGTTCGTGTGGGGAAACTACCCCTTAGGATTTGAGTCTTCTATGCAAATTGTAGTCCGTGTATGAGAGGTGACGAGTACGTGCTCAGACTTATTTGTGGAAAGTTGGCCTTTTAGGGTTCTTAGGTCCTTGTATTCACTGATTATGCAGTTGTTATGTTATGAATACGTCTTCTAATTACTAGTTTTACCTCTACCTGCTTTAATTAGAATTAATTGCTTCACGATCAACCCTTGTTGCTTATTTGAGTCATCTGTGCCTTAACTGAAATTGTTATCTCTTCTATAGCCATGTTATCTTTCCCCTAACTACTTATCTTTATTTTAAGTTATAATTATCTCTTACGTAATTGTTCATCCTTAATTGAGGCTATGATTATCTTTCTGCTGCTTATCCCTAATTGAATTTGTTGTATCTCTTTCTTAATTGCCCAACCTTAAACAAAGTTAGATATCTTATATTTTAGTTGAATTGTCCTTATTTGGAATTATTCGCTTTGTGTTAGCTCACTCGTTGTCAAACTGTACATTGTGGACCATTGTTACATAATATTTCCTTTCTTGTTGATATATTCTTATTATGACTAGTATTCTCTATTGTGGCTACTACTTATGAATTAGTTCCTCCGTTCCTTTGAGTTCTGGAATTTTTGAGTTGACTTATTTGTCGTACCGTTGTATTACTTCCATTGTTGCTGTTGTACTTGTTATGGTGAGGCACGAGATTTCTGCCGTGCGATTATTGTTATTGTGATGCACGAGGTTTCTGTCGTGCGGTTGTTGTTATGGAGTTGCACGAGATTTCTGTCGTGCTATTGTTACTGTTGATATTTGCACATGCGGCGTGACAAGGTGGGATATATATATATGTGGGTTGCGAATGTGGCGAGACAAGGTGGGAATATTGTTATGCACGTGTGGCGAGACAAGGTGGGCTATGTCAGGGATTGACTTGTGATGGCCTGGGGGCATTCTTGTTGTTGATATTTGTGTAGTGGTACACTTACTTGTGTGAGCTTTATCTTGTGAAAAGTTGTGAGAAAACATTCTACGTGTTGTCAATTTCTTTTTCTGTACTTACTAGTGGGCATGAACTATGTTAGGACACTTGCACAAGCATACACGTAGTTGAGCACTCTTATCGGTTAAGAGGTTTTCTTGATATTGTTGAGTACCGATGCACACCCTTGTTTACTTGCCTTCTATGTGAGAATGGCTCTATTTGGCACGTGAGTCGTCAGTGCGATTATGAAGTGTAATGAGGGCACAAGATGCCTAGTGTTAGGGTTCAGGTATTGGGACCTGTGAGTTGTGAATAGTATGAGGTTCCGTACCTCGTAGAGTTTATTGACTAAAACCTGGTGTAAAAGCGGTCATTTTGTTTAGTTGTTACTTGTCATTTCTTTATCTGTGATTATTGGATTTAGGCAGTGTTTCCGTTCGTTCTTCTATATCATTATTATGGTGTTCCGCTGTCAGTTGTTGTTTTCCTTCCTTATTGAAATTTTTGTATTATTTGCCACTTCGCGTAGTCTTTATGTAGATATCATACTCTGTTGTTCATATATTTATACTTGTTCAGGTTATTTAATCCAGTAGGTGTCTTGACTGTTCCTCGTCACTACTCCACTGAGGTTAGTCTTGATACTTGTTGGATACTGCCGTGGTGTACTCATACTACACTTGTGCAGATCTAAGTATTTCGAAGTTAGCTGATCATTAGCTAACTGTGTGAATTATTCTTGCATAGACTCAAGGTAAACCTGTTGCTGCGTTCGCATGCTTTAGAGTCACCTTCTGATTTATATTCATACTGCTCACTTTATTTCAAACAGTTGTATTTAGAAAATTGTAGCAAACTCTGTAGAGCTTATGACTTGTACTACCGGTTTTGGAAATTCTAAATTGTATAGAGAATACCATTTCAGAAATTATTAGATGTTACTTTATTATTATTGTTATTCAGAAGATATTAGGCTTACCTAGTTCCTAAGACTAGGTGACATCACGATACCCAACGGAGGAGAAATTGGGTCGTGATATTCTTTTATCAATTGTTTTATTAACTTGATAAGGTCCTTGATTAAATTTTGAGACTTGTCATCATGATGGAGATCATGATAATGAGAGTAAAGTTTCTTATAATTTAATCTAAATTTGTTCTTGATCGTAGGATTATTAATTTAGATATTAGTAATCCGGTTAGAATATTTATGTGATTGTCTTTATGGGATAGAGATTAGTTGATCTCATTAACTAAATCACATAGATTGATGATGCATATAGAGATATGATCTTTGGACCGACTCATTGGATAATTCCTAATGGTTAGAATAACGATAAACTGTCAATAGGATATTCTCTTGAAGAATATGATGTAAGAGTTTTCTTTGACGTGAGATCGTCATAGTAATTGACAAGTTATTTATTGTGCTTTGATACTAGACATCCATGACTCTATGGCGAAGTTGAAAGGATATTGGGTAAGATTAAATACTTGTAAAAATAGTTATTGATCAAGATGGAATCTGTCGACTCTTGGTAATGAGTTTAAGCTCCATATTGTCATGAATTATAAACGACCAAACTAAGACCTTGGCTAGGGCAATTGAATGAAAGAAGAACGAGTTTCTTAGGTCATTCAATGGTCGATTATATTTGACATGAACACATAGTTAGTCGCCTATTAGGATTTGACAGTTGAACCATATTCTAGGGTGACTCAGAGCTATAAGGGCAAAAGGAAATACTACGTTATTCTTCTACGGGTTCTTGAGAGTAAATTGTATACTTCATGTTATCCGGTCGTTAAGGAGTGTTGCTAGACGCCACCCTTGATTAGTATATTGATGTGATCAGTTTACTATCGGCTTAGTATTGAACCTATGGGGTCGCACACTAACGAGTTTTCTGATCTTTGCTAAAGGATTAATTACTTTATTATTTGATAATTAAATTAAAAAATTTAATTAGTCAAATAAATAAAATTCTTAATTCAAATAAAATATTATTATATTCTTTGCTAGCATAGAGAGTATAATCAATAATGTGTATAAATTGAAGTTTTCTATTTGGAATAAAAAATTAAATTATATCTCTTGGTTAAGGAGATTATATATATATATATATATAATGGTATATATAATATTAATAAAGATTTGTTTTATCCAAGTTGGAGTTGTACACGGAAAGTCCATGAATGACACGCACGTACGTACCCATTTAGAATGGGATTTGTAATTTTCCATAAAGTTCAATTATGGAATGGACTTGGAAAAACGTAAACTACTGTTTTTAACTTTTCCATAACCTAACGGGAAAGTGTTAGGTGATTAACAATATATATATATATACATGTATCATCAAAAGAAAAAGTGGTGTACAGAACATTCGGTAGACCCGAAAGACCAAGAGAGCATATTCATTACAAGAAAAATACTATACTTACATTAAGGTTGAAGGTTTTTCAGAAAAACTTAGCACTAACATCTTTCATTCAATTTGTTCGCGGGTTTTATTGATAAAAAAGTTGATAGCAAAGATCAGTCTCAGTGTGGATACGAATAGAGTCTTCGAACTAACGAAGAATTTTGAAACGAGACTCTCTTCACCAGATACGTCTCAGATCCGATCTTTGACATATAAATAAA
The DNA here is from genome assembly GCF_000715075.1 of Nicotiana tabacum. Lineage (NCBI taxonomy): Eukaryota > Viridiplantae > Streptophyta > Magnoliopsida > Solanales > Solanaceae > Nicotiana > Nicotiana tabacum. Next base: position 112,696,172 of record NC_134103.1, read on the forward strand.
TTTTTAACACAAAAAATTCTGCCTAGAATTATTATTGTCTTCTACTGCGCGTTACGAATATCTATATGCAATCCTTCAGTTGATGTTCGGCCAAAACTATAATGTTTGCTAATTATCTCATATCTTGGTGTGTTAACTGTTATTAATAATTATAATATGTATTATGATGAGTTGAACCTAACTTTGATATTTACTAATTCTCACGTGCGTATCACGTGTATTCCGTGACAATTAATATAAACTTTTCTAGAACCACATAAATGTTACTGTTTAAACATTTATGTATGAACAGAATTTAAAGTTAAAAGAGTGCAAGCTCAAGATGATAAAAGGTGCGTGATATTATTATGGTAAAACTATACATAAACGTTAAAGAGAAACATTAAGAGTCCATTTTCATTTTTTTTCGAAATCAGTGTTTGGTCATAAAATTTGCAATTTTCACTTGAAGATGAATTTTAAAATTTTTTGAAAATTTGAAAAACTCCAAAAGGTTATTTTTAAAAAGAATTCACTTGATTACTCAGAAAAATTCAAAAACAACCCAAAATTATATTCATGTCCAAACACAATTCTAATTTTCAAATACCGTTTTTACGTGAATTTATTTTTTTAGTTTTTTCAGAATTTTACAATTCTTATGTCCTAACGTCCACTAAGAGACCATTATTATTTTTGTTAATGAAGTTCTTTTGCAACATAATTTCCGAGTTAATAAAACTGTCTGCAGAGAGAAACAGAATCAAGTAATTAAAATTTTAAAAGAAATAAACAATCAAACTGCATATTAATCTTTATAGAAAATACTCTGAAAGTTGAAATAATGGAAGAGATTAGGAGCGTTTGGATTGACTTATTTTAAGTAATTTTAAGATAAAATAGCTTTTAAACCATTTTGTAGCGTTTGAATAAAGTAAAAAAATACTTTTAAGTATTTATTTTTAAGTTAAAATAATAAAAATAAACCAAAAATCAAAAATTAAAATTAATAACTTATGACTTTTAACTTAAAAATTATTTAAAACAAACTCATCCAAACAAGCTTTAGAATTGCATCGGAGTCGGGCTTTGGAAATATCTCCAGGCAATGATCCGTTTCAGCTCTTTCCACGCAGCAGCAAGGTGGTAGATGTCTTTTTGGTTGATTCAAGATATGCTTTTCCCGAATGAGCCAAATCTTGTAAATCGGGAAAGGCTACCCTATCTCAAATTCTGATTGGTCCAACTTGAATAGGAAAAGTTTTGCCATTGATGTTTATTTAATTAGGGGTCGTTTGGTTTAAATAGGCTTGTGCTGGGATAAATTGCACTGAGATTAGTTATGATAAGATTAATTATTTTAGTATTGTTTTTTATTTACTGTTTCGTATGTTGTATTAAAAATAAAAATTACATAATTTCTAAGAAAAAGGTATAAGTTATCCCGTCATTAATTACCCCACCCTTTACAAGGTATAAGTTATCCCGGTACTAATTATAATTCCGGGATAACTTATACCAGATTTGCTAACCAAACAAAATATTAAGGCAATATTAAATTTTTATACCAACAATATACCTTTTTATAGCTCATACCAAACGAATCCTTATAGGTTCAATAATAATGATGAAAGAAGACACAGACAATCGATAAAACTATTAAATTAGAAGCCTAGAGGGGTTGACAAGAGAGGTTGCTCTGATGGTAAGCAATCTCCACTTCCAACCAAGAGGTTGTGAGTTCGAGTCACCCCAAGAGTAAGGTGGGGAGTTCTTGGAGGGAAGGATGCCGATGGTCTATTGAAAACAGCCTCTCTACCTCATGGTAGGGGTAAGGTCTGCGTACACACTACCCTCCCCAGACTCCACTAGTAGGACTATACTGGGTTGTTGTTGTTGTATTAAATTAGAAGCCACTTGGAGGTGGAGAACTCTTAGAATTACGGTGAGCAGCAATCTCTAGAAGTCGAACAACTTGAATGACCGAAAATTAACAGAATTTTATTGATACCATGTAAATCATTCTTAATTGCTTTCATGTGAGAAAGGAGATGATAGAAGAAAGAACAAAAAAAAAATGTTCTAAGTCAAGTAATTTATTACTCCATCCGTTTCATATTATGTATCGTGTTTCTCTTTTACACGCCTCGTAAGAAATATTAATTAGGAAAGGGATTAGACTATTCTACCCTTATTCATGTTTTAAGATATTCTTCATTAAATATTTATTCTATTCATGTGTTATCTCTATCTTCAAGAACAATTATTACTAAGGTTAAAAAAATAAAAAATAATTAATTTTATCTTAAATTTTTAAAATGACAAATAATTTGAGATAATTATTTTTAGTAACCATGACTATTAATATGGGATAGGGGGAGTATCGGAAAGATTATCCCAATATGACTCTTGACCTATTGGATCATCTTTTAACGGTGGAAAAAAGAAGAAGCTCTTTCAACGCCTTCGAGGACAATAGGTCAAACCCCATGAACACATTTTTTATTTGTACAAGGCACAAAAATAATGATATAAAAAGTGAAGCTGCTGAGTTTTGAACCCGTGACTTCTATCGACAGACCAGATGAGCTACCAAAACTTCAGTGTAAAGTAGGGGTGGGTATAAAATTCGAAAAATCGAATTTCGAATCGGACCGAATTAATTCAGTATTTCGGTATCGGTTTATTCGGTATTTCGATATAATTCGGTATCAATTTTTAGTTTATTTGGTAATTCGGTACGGTCCTCCGTGTTTACCGAAATACCAAAATATCAAATTGATTTTACCTACATGCCTACCCAACGGGCTAGCCCAAAATTTTAAACGCCTAACTCAATAAGACTAAGCCCAATCCCTTACTATCTTTCCGTTGTTTCCCAGCCTAACTCATATATCCAATAGGAATTAGGAATTACCAATCTGGCGTTGTTTAGTGTTACCTTAAAGTAGCTCAACTTGCGAATGGAGATGAAAATCGTTATGTTAATCAGAACTAAAAATTTATGCTTCGAAAACTTTCTCAACTGGAGCAATATATATTACTCTTAATTAAGACTTGGTTCGCTTTATGACAAGCTTTCTCTGCAGTACCTTGCGTTAATAGATACATTCATTGTTATGTGCAAATTAAGTGTTATGTCATAGAGTGGGACTGTGAGAGTGTTATAACTTATAACTGTATCATTAATAGGGACGGACAGACGGTGCGATACCGAAATTGTACTGAATCGTACCGAACCAAATTAAAAAATATCGAATCGTACTGAACTACTTTGGTACGGTATTTGGTATGCACAATTGATATATCGAATACCGAAATATCGAACCGTAATTCATAAATACTGTACCGAAGTATCAAACGCCCACCCCTAATGTCTAGTGGTGTCACCTTATATTATTGTTATTCATTTTGTTTTTAAATTTTAATTATATATATATATATATATATATATATATATATATATATATATATATATATATATATATATATATATATATAATAAAAAATTTCAACGAAGCAGTGTCACGTGATACCGTCTTGGGCTAAGGTAAATCCGCCCTGGCAGAAAGGATCAAAGTATATTCCATATAGATAGTACCTTTGATAAATTAGAACAGATCAGTTCAACAATAATAATAAAAATGAATCAGAAACTCTCAAACTCTGAGAAAAATATTAAGGGGGAAAAATGAGAGGGGAAGGAAAGAAGAGAGCAAAGGAAAATTTATCTTTGTTTGGCTGAACATTTAAAAAAATGCTGGGATTTTCATTTTTTTTTGGCAGAAACCATGTAGGTATGGATAAGAAAATACTAAGAAAACTAAACCGAGTGGCTTATGACGCTTGTCGCAAGCATAAACCATATTTTAAAGCCAAAAGTAGGGATGTACGTGGGTTGGATTGGTTCGGATTTTTTTAATTATTAAACCAAATTAATTGTATCGGATTATTAAATCTAAATACCAAACCAAATCAATAAAAGTCGGGTTTTTTAATCTCGATTTTTCTCGAGTTTTCGGGTTTTCGGTTTTTTTTGGTTTTTTTTCATAAAATTTTCATAGCACAAAACGTAAAATTTGTGCTCCAAATATTCTTTAATCCTAGTAAGACAGAACTATATAAGGTGTTTTCAATAAAATAACATAAATATGAGATGAGTCATGACATTGTACTAAAATATTTAACAATAAAGATAATAAAATCGCATAAAATAAATATTATTAATAAGCCATAATGAAAACAAACATAATTTAAAATTATGACTAATAAGTACTATTATTTACATGACTAATCACTACAAGAAAAATAAGTTATACATTTTATCTAAACCATAGAAAAACTAAAAAATAGATATCCAACACTATTTTCATTCATAGTACAATTGAATTGAATGTCTTTTATTAGCATTAGTATTGATTTGATTTTGGTTTTAAAATTTATTTGTGTTACTAACATTTATGGACTATAAAACTTATTGGAGCATCCAAAAATTATAAACTCGAACTTGAAATAATACGTTAAAAGATAAAACTATGAAAAAATATAAGAAATATTTATAAATTACACTACCATAAATATTTTTATGTATTAAATATATTTAAAACTTCTATATATATAATGTCGGGTTGGTTTGGTTTCGGTTTGACTTTTTTTAGTTAAAACCAAACCAAACCAAATATGGTCGGGCTCCAAAAAGAATAGGAGAAAATTAAAGGAGAGAGAATTGATTAAGCAAACAAATGGATAAAACTCAGGTAAATAATAAACTAAGAAAATTTCTTTAGCTGATTCCTGAAGACATGTAGAATTTGCAGGTAAAAACAACATACTTCTTAACTCTTCTAAGTACATGAAACGATACCCAAATGCCTTCATTTTCTAGCTATTCTTTCTTAATACTCTATTATCAGCTACAGTGCTGCAACTGCATTGTTTTTTCTAAACCATGCTTAGAGATCTAGCTTTTATCATTCCAAACTTCATCTTCTTATGAAAATTGGTGGTTTTTTATTATTCCTATCATCGTTACTAAGGGTGGCAAACGGGCGGGTCGAATATGAGCGGGTCGAAAACAGACAATTCAAAAAAGCGGATAAATTATCCGATCCGACCCGTATTTTAGACGGATAAAAATCGGGTTATTCGGCGGATAATATGGATATTCATATTATTCATGTCTTCTTGAATATGATCACTTATGAGAGAATTCCTAGTCTTCCAAACTTGAGTAACCCCCAATTTGAAGCTTTACAAGTGTAAAAGTTAAACACATTAGTTATCTATTGGTTATCCATTTGATTAGCCATTTTCTAAGTGAATAATATGATTTGTATCCATATTTGATCCGTTTTTAAAAAGTTTATTATCCAACCCATTTTTTATTGGATAATATGGGCATATAACTATTTTTTTTAACCATTTTGGCGGGTCTAATCGTGACCATGATCATGATCTTCCATATTATCAATCGGCAAAGATTTCTCCTCCTTTTTCTTGTTGTTTCCGCATAGAGGCAGTGTCCTTTTAGAGGCACCATTCTTCCTTATATTCTTATGGTAGGTTTTTCAAAATTAAGAGAGGAAGGTGGATCGCTTCGGTTTCCACAATGTACCTGAACTTTTCTTTGGGATTCTAAGCATTAGTGAATTGTTATGTATTAGCAATGTGCCTGTTTCGGAATTATAAGCATTAACTGTTTGGAATCCTAAGTATTTGCAACGTACCTAATAACACGTATCTATTTAATTGTGTTCAAAGAAGTAATTTACTGTTTCGCATTCTTTCTAACTGAAATTATGTATTCACCCGAATATGAATCATTGTAGAAATTAGATTTAGTTTAAAGGGTAAAAGGGTTATTCAATTTTATATGGGTATTTTCGTCTTTTAACTTTAGATTTAGTACTTCCCACTTTTAATATAATTAATTACATAAATCTTTAGTCAGAACTTTTATGTGAAAGAACAACTAACTAAATATAGTAACAATTTATTTACAAGATGATATGATCATTGTAAAGTAACTAACGTGATAAAAATATAGCAATCATTTAAATGCTAAAAGTTAATGTTATTACATTAATAGAATATTTGAATTCAAAATGATATATTCTTAACCTACACAGATGATTAATTTAGTTAAGTTAAACGATATCTTATTTATACTGTTAAAATATTCAGTGTGGTAGTATCATATATAATACTTCTTTATAGAGGACATTTTTGGTGTATGTTTCCTTCTATAACTCTGGTTTCTCCATCTCAAAAGTAAAACATATAATTGTCATCTTTGAATCACCTCCAAAAAGTATTACTTTTTCGCTACTGCACTTTGACATATTTGTGAGGGTTATATCTATTATTTATAAAGTTATGTCGAATTTAATTTATGTCGGATATAACCCGTAAAAATTATTACTACTTTATCATATTCAAAGCAATAAAATATTAATTCTACACATGTTTTTACAAATCAAGTCCATGATTAATTGTTTTTAACTAATCATCACGCATAATACATAAATAATATTATTCAAAAGTATTTTTCTTTTTATTTGAATATAAATTGATGTAAATCTTGAATTAAAAACAATTCATGGCACATGAGCATCTAACGAAAATAAACCAATCAACGAAAGAATTTGTTAAACTTCAATACATAGGAGACTTGGACGAACTTGTTCGAGGAAACCTAATCTAACATTAATCGATTTTCTTTGAAAAGTTTGTAAATGAATCAATTAGTCATACTGAAGCAAGAATAAATAAATTAAAGAGCCAATCTCATCTTTATTTTTAAAACCACCTTATTATCATGTAAAAGAAAAATATTCATATAAACTTGCCCCTATTTTTTATCCTTTAAAATTAGATTTTTTATTTTTAAAAATTATCGTTTAATTATTTTCTTATAATTTAATATTTTAAAAAATAACTCAATTTATTTGAATTAGGTAGTGGCTCCTAATATTTAGGTAAAAGATACTAACTTAATTTAGTTTTAGCTTTATAAAATTATGACTTTAAAGGATAGTAAGAATTTTCAACTTTGTAAAATGTTATATATGTTTTTAGAATGTAGTACTAAAATTTTCTTTTAGTACGTGCCTATATTTTAGTACATTCCTTGTTATAAAAGAAGTGTAATTAAGAACAACAATTCTTTGAAAGAAAATTATGGATGCACTTTTCTAATTCAAATAGGACCAACGTTGTAGGGTCGAGTATATGTATAGTTTAATTGAAAAAGAATTTTATTAATTTACCATTAGATTCTTAAATTATACAAATATTTAAGAGCATAAAAGTCGATCAACGTTTTCAGGGATATTTTAGCCATTTAACATTTAGCATAAATTATTCGTGCTTTTATATATATATAGATATGAATGAATATGATATGATGTGTACAAATCAATTGGGAAATGAAATCAAGTGAGTTAAAATTAAAGAAAAACAGAAAATGACTAATTTCAGTGCGCATGTCAAGGATTCTCGGTTCATGGGGCGCTGAAAATAAAAAAAAAAAACTTTCAAGGCATAAGGCCAGCGAAAAAGAGAAGGCTTTTTTTAGTCGAACACGCATAAAAAGTTTCCGAAACCTAAAATTTGAGGGAGTTCGACATATTGGAGGCCAAAAACACAGCGTGGAGAAACTTTGAATCAAGGACCATCGAGTTTTTCTTCCTTTCATCTTTTCTTAGTAACTTTATCATTCTAAACACTTGTATAATTGTTATTTTGCTATGCGTAGCTAAATTCTATATTTTAGGATTGTGGTTAATCATGAATATTGATGTTTAATCCTTTTTTCTTCCTTTAATGCGAAATCTTATTATACGGTTATTTTTTTTAAAAATGTGCATAATTGCTTGATTTTCTGCCCAACAATTAAGTTCTATCAACTATCAATGTTATGCTCGGGAAAACCTTTCTTAGATTAGATGAGAGTTAAAGAGAGCATGATCTTATCCCTAGGGTTAGGGTGCGGATTTGTGGTTAGGATAGGAATATATGTATTCACCGCACTTAATTATATACCGCGATCTTAGTGCATTCTTGGTAGATTAATTCCATAAAAATATTATGAATAAGCGAGTAGTAATTTAAGAGAATACTATGAATAATTCTATACCGGTTAATTGGCAACCATCGGTAATTTAAATTGAATGAGGAATAGCTAGAACTTAATAAGACTAGTGAGCCAGCCACAACCAAGGAATACTTATCTTTTTGAATTAAACTCTTAACAACAATTCTCCACTGTCGTAGTTTTATTGCTTATTAATTAATTTCTACTATTGTAGATTGGTAATAAACTCTCAACATTGGTGAACTTGAGATGATAATAATTTTAGTTGAATTAGTAGGTAGTTAACGACAAGTCTATAGGGGTTTGACATCCGACTCTAAGTGGGCATTTGGACATAAGAATTGTAAAATTCCAAAAAAGTAAAAAAAAAATTTCAATTGAAAATGGTATTTGAAAATTAGGACCCGTTTGGCCATAGATTTTGCCAAGTATTTGCCAAATATTTTTTGGCAAATACATGTTTGTTCATAAATTTTATCCATATTTTGGCAAATTCCCAAATCTGGTTTTGGCCCAAAATATTACTATTACATTTTTAAAAAAATGTCCCAAACTTTTGTATTTTATAAAAGAGCCCATCATTTATAATTTTGTAACAATGTTGTTTCGTCTTCTCGGTAACTCCCAACCAATCATCTCAATACACTACAGATAGGAAATCAGAACATTACAGATTTTATCATCTGGAATGCAACTGAAGATGGGCATTTCTCCAACTATTCTGCAATGCAATTAATCTTACTATGGCATTTTCTTGCACTGTACAGTGTAACAGCAGTACTATATTGAAGCAGAAGCAAGACCAGCTTTAATAGGCATTTGACTGTTGTATTAACAATGGTCACAACATAAAACTAGAATCAGACTCTCTAAACACCAGACCATTATAACTAAAAAGATGAAGAGAAGCATTGAAGACATTAATTACTCTGAAGCAAATTTCCTACTATTATTTTAGTCTGCAACATCTTCCAGCTGGTGCAAGAAGCCTTTTTTACAAGGACCAAATACGACACTCACAGTTACGTTTTATATCTCTGTTTACTCTATCTGTTGTCAACTCTTTTTTCTTTTTTTTGCAGTATATATGAACATCTTAATTAAAAGAAGAAACAAACTACACAATACATTGACGTTACTAACTAAAATCATAATTCATTAGTAGCAGGTACCAACGAAATTTGAAACACGCAAAATACGTCAAGAACAGAAACACAACTTGTATTAATTCTACTACTACAATAAAATAGACAACTTAAAAACATGTCATGTTACGCTAAGAAGACTAAAATAACCAAACGATTAAAAACTTAGACAAAGGGAGATTAAAAAAAAAATTAATCTGTACAACGATTTTATGATCAGGAGCAGGAGGAAAGTGGGACTAAAATCAGTGATGGACTTTCATGCAAAAGGGAGCTTTGACACCAGCAAGAGCAAGAACAGATGCTGGAATTCCCCACAAGGATTCACCACATATTAGACCAGAAGCCACAGCAGGTCCAAAATCTTTAGCTTGCTGCTTGTTCACCATTTCCCAAATGAATAGAATCAATGACCCTATACACATGTCTATGGCAAAGTACCCTCCAAGGTAAAATGGTATAGCCATGCACATTGGACTCGGCACGAACCGATAAATCCTATACTTGGTCTCGAATTTTTTCAGCAGCTGAGTCAGTAAGTTGATCATAATCGCAGCCACAAAGAACCAAATAGAGAGCCTGAGGCAATGTTTGGGTAGACTTCCAAAACCTTCCACGCCAAGTAGCGCGATTCCACGATACATCAATGCATACGGTGCAGGGTATGAACCTTCTGGATCACCCAATTTATAGGCACTGTGGAAAATCCAGAAAACTAGTGGTGTTATCACACAGCCCATGGCAGTTCCAATGACTTGGCTAAAGAACATGGAACGCGGCGATGTTAGCGTTAAGTAACCAGTCTTGAAATCTCCCATCAAGCCCGCAGCTGTGTCGAGTATGCTCATCACCAATCCACATGAAGCAAGGCCAGCAATCACTCCACCATTTTGCAAACCAACCCAATAACTAAATGTAAGGATTGCAATTTTTCCGTAATTTGAGGCCAAAGACCAATCTGTGAGGCCACTTCCATAAGAATTGCAGAAGGCCAAAACTGGAGCAATTACATAGGCAACCAGAATGTGATACCATTTCAGTGAGTGGAAGATAATTGGCACCACAATGATAGATATGACTGCAATACCAACGTATCCGCCAATGGCTGCCCAGATGGGGATCTGGTCTTTCAAGAAGTACTCGTTTTGTCTCTTCGTGTCATAGTCTTCTGAGGACTCTTCAGCTGAATAATCTTCCTCTCCTGATGATTTCCTCTTTTTGAAACTTAAGGCTGTGACCACCAACATGTAAGCAAAATGGAATAGACCATCTCCAAGCATCATGGCAATTGCGATAAATACCCTATATCCTTGGATACCATGAAGACTTGACGCGGATAAGTGGTCAGAGTACCAGTCGCCTTTCTTCGCTTCGATCATAGGCCACATGATAGCCCACGATATAATGGCACCAATTAGCAACGAAACATTAACCATGTAGGGGCAGAGCATACCAACTCCAACATATGTTGAGGAGAAATCAAAATAGAACCTCTTGGCATAGGCATTGAAACCAAATGTAGGCAAGCTACCAAATCCGCAGCCATCTTCACGTGCAAATATCCACTGAACAGCCCCAAATATAAAGCTGAAGCCAAAGGATTTGAACAATGAACCAACTTGTTTCTTGGCCAGCTTTGCTCCCTTAGGAGTGTGAAAACAGTTGATAAGGTAAGCAGTTGCAGTTCCACTCGGATATGTCAACTTGTACTTCATAATCATCAACTTTCTTAGTGCCACAATTGAGAAGAGACCAGCAAAGCTGACAACAAGAAGAAAGGGAAGCATCCAACTAATATCAAGCTTCTTAGTATTATTTGGGGTATTTCCTGCATCAGCCTGAGCTGCTATGAATGGACTCATTCCCAACATATAACTTGCTGTCCCGCTGCTAAAAGCAATGCCAGAAGAAGCAACAACGCACGTCTGGATGACGGTATTCTCTTGCCTAGTAAAAGGCTGCTTCAATTTTCCAAACTTCTCAATAACAGCAGTCCATGACCTAATCATAGCAAACCCCAAGAGCCCCGCGGCCACGTTAAGAGAAGGGATAACACCAGTCGTGAGATTCAGTTTGCAAACAATGAAGTTGAAAACGACGCTCAGAATCAAGCCAGTCACCATTGACCTCAACGTTATTTGCTTCTCCCAGGGTGGTACTTCTTTATCCCTGAATGCATATTCTGTTGATTCATTATCTCCACTTTCCACGCCCATTGATAATTCACACACACACACGCACTACTCTTTTTTTCTTCTTTCTTTGGGTTCTTTCAAATATGATTGAAAGGTGAAGAAAAGTATTTGATGATTTTGTCTTCTGCTTGAATTAAATACTATATTTATAGCCGCAGCGGGTGGCTTATCTTTGAACCAAAACCAAAATGGTTTAGGAGAGGTTATGGCCTTTCGTGAATTAACTCCCAAGGAGTAATCCTAAACCTAAACCTACTAGGTAATTAAAAGTTCCACTTCTGCTATCACTAATCTAACTATTGACACAAAATTGGCTAGCTTAAAGTAGGACGATCATATACTTGCAATTCCAGTGCAATTTAAAAAACACTAGATATTATTCAAAATTTTAGTATATCTACTTTTTTCTTAACGCTTTTCCTTAGTTCATTCTTCCACCTATATATTCCTATGGAGTAATAAATATTTCTTAGAACATGAAAAAATGTTAATCTAATACATATTTGAACCAAAATCGATGATGAAGCGGCACAAGTTATTCCATTTTTTAACAGGATAGATTGGTAGTTTAAAGAGATCGAAAATGAGTATATTTGACTACTTGTGCTTTAAAGGGTCTTTCGTGACTAATTAAGAATTCGCTGTTAAATATTGCGGGAAAAGGTGACCCGTTATTCAACAAATTACTAAGACCAACAAATATTTTACCAACAAACCTTACACCGTTAATAAATTATCAACAGAACAAAATCCTTTGGTAAATTTGACCACCAAAATAAATATTTCTTAGAACATGAAATAATGAGTGTACAATCCATATTTGAACCAAAATTGATGATCAAGCGATACAATTTTTTTTTTTTTTTAATCAGGACAGATTCGTAAAAAGAGACCGACAATAAGTGTATACATTACTTCGAGTTTGTCTACTTGTGTTTATACCAATGTTTCAAAGAGTGTTTTTGAGGCGAGTCCAAGGGCGGGGCGTAGTAAAAATACGGCAAAAGTATATCATGCATACGCTTAGGAATTGAGCAGAATTTTTTCTTTTGGGACGTTGTAAGCACGTAATTTTTGATCCGGCACGTTTTTGAGCTATTTTAGTGTTTAAAATATTTATTTAACTTAACTTTAATTTTTATAGAGTTTCAATCAATTTTTACTTCAAATTACAATTTAAAAACTCAAAAAATATTTTCATTTTTAGTTTAAGGTCAGTTAGTATATTTATGTTTATAGTATTTTAATTTTACCATGACTTTAGCCTATTTTCTCTATTTTTTACTTTATTATAACATTTAAAAATATAAAAATATAGTTTTACTTTTAATATTTAATTTTATTTTAGTAGTTTATTAAGAGTGATTTTTATAAATATATTATATTATTTTAGTCTTCTTAGCCCAAAATTAAAACCCAATAAGACATGGACCCAACCCAATTTCCTAAATCCAAGCCCAATCCCTTAACCCTAAGTCCCTTCTCCCTACCTAAAGATAAATACCTACTCTTCAACACCACCAAACAGACACACAAATCAGAGGAGACCCTCCCCGCCCTAACATTAAGAGCTCAGCAAGAAAAACAGCCGCAGCCTGCTAAAAAGGAGGAACACGAGAGGGGACGGGCAACAGAGGAAGCTTTCTTCTTCTCCCTCACAATTTCATCAAACAAAACTACAAATTCCTCCCCAAACTCCAGTGAAAATAAGTCCAAAAGGCAGCAAAAAACCTGCTGCAAATAGCCCTTAAAAATACAGCACCTTTACTCCCACAAAACACTATGGAAATCACTAACAAACAACCATAACCGCTGCCCCCGAGGTTGCCGTTTGAGTTTCCGGTCAAAGGCGTCCAAGCTATTTTTGTTGTTCGCCGCTCAAGTTTTGTCGGCTTTACTCTACTGTAAATCTCACTTGGAGTTGTCTACTAGATCAAGTCATGGAAAATTATTTGGCTTAAAGGTCCACTCTCTCGTTATTACACCTTTTATTTTGCTAATTTGTATGATATTTCGTTTGGTTCTTGTGATAGAAAGCATGAGCAGTAGCTTTAGTTTATTTTAATTTGTTATTGTGGCCTTATTTCAGAAAAGCTTCCACATTCTGTTAGTATAGTTCTGTTAATGTTAGTTGTCCATGGTTTCATATAGCTGATCTTTGATTTTGTTAGTTAGTTAACTATACATGGTTAAATAATTTGGGGTTGGATACAGGTTTGTATATTTTTCCATGTGAATTTGTTACCCATAATTCAATAGCTTCACCAATAATCTCATGGTAGTTTAAATAAACAACTTATGAACATCGTAGCTTGCTTTAGGCGCGATTCATAAATAAATCATTGTGACTATGGGTACGGTTCCCGTGGCTTAGTCATGATACATAAACCCCAATTCGAGTGTGCGTTTCACGTGACTCGACCATAACTTCAAATGTTAATAATAAAATCAACACATTGTAGGTCGCAAGTGCATTTCACGTGGCGCGATTCGCAATGTGTACAAAAACCAATGAGTGCGCGACATCGCGACTTGTTCAAATAAACTCCATAAATAATTAAAAGCGGTTAAAAAGTTAAAGATGCACAATAGGTTTCAAATATGTAATAAATCAGATAATTAGGCCAATTATTAATAGTTGAGCGACCGTGCTAAAATCACGGAACTCGGGACACCATAAATTATTCCAAGTGATGACTCTGAATAAATAAATAATCTCATTTCGATTAATGTCACTTTAATTGGAAAAACTCCCTTATTCCCCTATCCCCCATCCGTTCGGGAAAAAAGGAGGTGTGACAGCTTTGGCGACTCTGCTGGGGACCAAACCCAGAATCTCTGGTTCAGGGTTCAGAATTCGAGCTTAGAATAGCTGTTATGATTGGCTTTCATGATTGTCTTATTTTTACGTGTTTGAGCCTAATGTGCTAAATGCCATTTTTTTTACCGCTTTGATATTGTATGAATTGTATATAAACTGCTACGAAACCTTTCCTCTCTCTGAGTCTTCTAAATCTTCTGGGAAGTGCACGCTGGCGTGACTTCTTTTCTGTTAGTGTCATATCCTAATTTAGAACGAGGATCGGATCAGTTACAAAGCCGGATGGCCTTTTGGTTACCGGTACGTTGCCCCCCCTCGGCTCGAGTTGTCCGCTCGGGTAAGCCAGGTCTAGAACAATACACCAAGGATTTAAACTTAGAATAACACAGCCTCATGCCGGATCCCTAGTAGGTACGTTTGCTTGCATCACGTGTATTTGACTTAGGGGACTCAACACAGGGGTTGGGTCCGTCTAGGACAGGTGTACCCAAAATTAAAAGACCATCCTGATACATTCTTTACGTGCTACTTGTGCATTAATTTGTTTGGCTTGTATGTTGACCGGCTTCGCGAGTAAGAAAAAAAAATCCAAAAAAAAAAAAAAAAAACAAGAGAAAAACCAAGAGTGAGGTAAGACAGAAAAACACCTGGTTTTAATAATTTCAGTATTCAAAAATCCCGTTACTCTGTCGAAATTTCAAAAATAAAGAGAGAATCATTTCAAAACAAATCATATTTTTCTGCGCGTCAAAATGACCGAACTACGCGGGCCTGATTCTCACCGGATGTGAGATACGTAGGCAAACCTTATCGGTTCCGGCCCCCAATTTTTAAAAATCTAAAAATATTTTCCTTTATTTCCTTATTTAGAAAGTCTTTCTTTGAGACCCCATTTTTAAAAATTCAAAAATATTTCCTTTAATTCCTTCTTTTAGGAGTCTTTTTTTTAAAGAAAATCCCAAACAAATAAAAGATTAAAAAAAAATAATTTTAAACCAAAACAAGTATATATTTTATCTGTAGGAGTCTTTCATTAGAAAAAGAAGACAAATAAAATTAAAATCCAAAAATATTTTCCTTTTCCTTTTTTTTTAGAAGTTTTTTCTTTCGAAATTCCGAAAAAATAATTATAAAATCAAAATTCAAAAAAAAAAAAGAAATATTTTCTTTTTTCTTTAGAAGTCCTGCTTTTTCAAAAATTAAAAAAAAATAGAATAATCAAATTCCAAAAATATTTTCTCTTAAAAAATAATAATAATAAAAATAAAAATTGACCACTTCGCAAACACAACCCTAAAATCTTCTCCTCCGAAGCGTTGAAAGGCCGTATTTGCAAAAGTGGCCGTGATTTGTTTTCGGTTATATTTTTCAAAAATTATAATGATAGTAATCTTTTCATGGTCAGTTTTGTACAAAATTTTAATCTATTCACCCTAATTTAAAATGTGCAGAATGAGCACCGTTCAGAACTTACCTGTGAAGGTTATGGATCAGATTCCACTGGCACTCCACATGTGGTGGGAGGATTTGGGAAAACAAGGACGAGATATGGTCAACCAATACCTAGGGGCGCTCACTGGACTATTGAAAATTCAACCTAGAAGGGACCTGATAGAGACATTAGTGGCATTATGGGACCCCGCTCATAATGTTTTACACTTCTCAGATTTTGAGCTTACGCCCACTTTGGAAGAAATAGCGGGTTATACTGGGAGCACGGAAGGACTGAGACACAAGTACCTGGTATCTCCAAGGACTGTTACTCCACACAAGTTTCTGGACTTATTAAAGATAAGCAGACAAATCAAGACGGGAAGTCTAGCACGGGGAATTTCCACCTTTCATTTTCTATATCAGCGATACGGGCATCTAGGGGGATTCGAAGACCCTGAAAATGGACTCTGCAGTAAAGGAAACCGATCAAAATGGGAGACCCATAGATGTTTTGCCTTCATGGTGGCATTTTTAGGACTTTTGGTGTTTCCAAGGGAGGACGGGCACATTGATTTGCGGATAGCCGGGGTTGTCCACGTTCTGACTACTCAGGCCAAGAGTACTCTCGCACCCATGATCGTATCAGATATATTCCGAGCCCTCACGTTCTGTAAGGCCGGAGCCAGCTTTTTCGAGGGATGCAACCTGTTGTTGCAAGTATGGATGATCGAACACCTCTGTCATCGTCCTCGATACATGAACTATGGGTCTACGAGAAAAAACTGCATTGAAGAGTTTAGTGCACGAGTAACAGGATTCGAGATGCCGAAAGGGGTCAAAGATTGGATTACCCGCCTTCAATCTACGACCGCAGATCAGGTAGAATGGACATTGGGTTGGCTTCCCGTTGATGAGATTGTTTATATGCCCGCCACTGGTCCCTACTTCTTGCTAATGGGTCTCCGAAGCATCCAACCCTATGCTCCGTACCGGGTTTTAAGACAGCTTGGAAGATGCCAGACAGTTCCTAGAGATGAAGATCTTAGCACTTATGTGGTCGAAATCCGTCCTGATGCCCAATTTCCCGAAGAAGTGGTTCGTAAAATTTGGAGCGAATGCCAGTATTTGGGGGCAAATACCCGAGTACGTGATTTGTCTAAAGGTGAGGTCTTACCTAGTTATGTTGCCTGGTATGGAAAGAGAGTCGCGACGAGTGGTGAACCCGAACGACCAACTAAAAGACCTCATATCCAAGAATTTGTTGACGCATCGCAGGAGCAGTGGGCTTGGTTAGCCAAAGAAAGGGAGTACCGGACCACCATAAGCAAGCTCGAAGGGCAAATTGAAAAAATCAAATTTGATGGTAGTTTGCAGGCAGCTGAAGATGCAGGGGAAAAGAAGAGGTTGGCCAAGGAAAATGAAGCCCTTCGAGCCCAAATTCAGAGAATGAAGATAGCCGCCGAGACACCAGCAAGAAGTGAGAGAGATGAGAAAATTATAACCAACCTGAGGCGGAAAGTGCATGATTACAGTTTTGACTTGACAAAGGTCGAGGGGGATTTGTTCAATGCTCAAGCAAAGCTGGCCAAAGGTGCGGAAGAACACGCTAGATTAGCCCACCAGTTGAAGCAGAAATATGACAAAGAAGTAGCGATTTTGCAGGAAAAGTTGGTTGCTCTGGAAAATGAAATGATTAAGCAAACAAAGTATTTCAGGACAGAAAGAGAGCATTGCTATGCACTGATTTACCAACTACAAGAAAGCCTGAAGCAGTTTCAAGACCAAAGCAACACAGATACACAAGTATTAGAGGCTCGGGCCCAGCAGATTGGACGTTTGCTGCAAGAAAAGGGTGTCATCAGAATGAGGATTAAAGAGATAGCTGATTATGTTGTAATGAAATGCCATGAATGTGAAGACATGACCAAGTCTATGTTTTTTGCTTCTGTAATGACATTCGTCCGACAAGTGATGGTTGACCTAGACCGCCTCCAAGAGGATATTGCCTGCAGGCCTATGCGGAGACCGGCTGATGTCCCGCAAGCCTCCGGAGTACCAGTGGATGCTCTTATGTATTTTTTATTTCCTTTAGTAGTCTGTGTTTTACTTTCTTTGAGTCTTGTTCGCCTTTGTCAAAGTTGTCTATTACTTTATGCCGAGTCTGTAGATTTTCCTTTTTTGCAGTCATCTCTACTTTAGTCCTTGTAATAGAAAATCCAAAAAGATTGTCTTTTATTAATGAAATAAATTATTTCGCGTCTATTGCTCTGAACTACGTAATGATCTGATTCATGCGGCGTCATGATACGTAGGCAATCCCCATAGGATTCGATCATATTCTTAAAAGAAAAAAGGGGCCAAACTAAAAAAAGAGAGGAAAGAATAAGAACTAAAAGAGCGAAACATAGCAGGAGGTGAGAGGGAAAAGTCAGGATTTGGAGAATTTGGAAAAGCCGGGATGAAACATACGAACCGTCGCAAAGCATTTAGGAACGTTAACTGCTCAGGTGCATTGCATATCCAATGTGCGATTACCTATCTGTAAATTGCTTTTAAAACTGACCAAGTTTTTGTGTGTGAACAGAGACAGGTTTTGTTTTAGGTGGTTAGTTTGTTGGCATCCTGGCAAGTCACCCTTATAACACCAGATCAAAGTGTAAGGCAGTCATGACTAGCAAAGAATTGGACACGGGTGTTGTCGACCCACCAAGTGAGGTTGTAGAATCGGAGTCTGAATTGAAAGAAGAGGTCTACAGGTTGAAGCATCAAATGGCAGAAATGTATCAAGCCTGGGTCAGGGGGCATCCCCCACCTTCATTCCCCGCTAACTACTCGGAAAATCCCGCTTTCATTCCACCACTATCACAAGCCCAAGATCCCATTACCATTGACCTTTCCCCTCAGCACGCACCAGGCTTTACCCCTTATCACCACTACCCTGGCACCTCGTCCCAAACCTTTCATGCTCCACCAGCCAAAACAATTGCATACCCTGCTCCGACATCCGCTCCTGTTTTCGTAGCCCCTCCGCGAGCTACCCTTCACAGATCTTCTAGCGAACCCGCGTTCCAAGCTCCAGATACCCAATATTATGTTCCAGAACCAACTTTCAAAGTCACGGATCCTTATTCCCATGCCCCTCGCTTTGAACCTCTTGTCAAAACTGAGAAACCATCCCGGAATGTGGAGCAGGACGAGATGTTCAGGAAAGTGAAGAGCCTAGAGCAATCTTTGAAGAACATGCAAGGGATAGGAAGCCAAGTAAGTGTGGCTTACAAGGATTTATGCTTATTTCCGGATGTTCAACTGCCCGCTGGGTTCAAGATGCCCAAGTTTGACCCGTACGATGGACATGGAGATCCCGTGGCCCATTTGAGAGGCTTCTGCAGCAATATGAGAGGCGCCGGTGGGAAAGATGAATTATTAATGGCATATTTCAGTCAGAGTCTGAGTGGGGCAGCTTTAGAATGGTACACCCGCCAAGACACTAGCAGGTGGTACACATGGGATGACTTGGCTCAGGCCTTTGCTCGGCACTTTCAGTACAATATAGACATTGTCCCGGATCGCCTATCTTTGACCAAGGTAGAGAAGAGGCCCAATGAAAGCTTTAGGGAATATGGTTTCAGATGGAGAGAACAAGCTGCACGAGTCTACCCTCCAATGGAGGAAGATGAGATGGTCGAGTACTTTCTTCAAGCCCTAGAGCCCACTTACTTTGGCCATTTGATCTCAGCCATAGGTAAGTCCTTCTACGATGTGGTAAAGATGGGAGGAATGGTGGAAGAGGGACTCAAGTCAAGCAAGATCATGAGCTACTCTGCCATAAAAGCGACCACACAGGCAATTCAAAGTGGCACCGGAAACCTGTTAGGAAAAAAGAAGAAAGAAGATGTCGCTATGTTTGTCTCTGGATCATGGCGTGGCCCAAGGGGTCTGCCTCACCAGTACACCCAAACTCGACCCCAACCTCAAGCCTACACCCAAGCTCCATATAATCCATCTCAGCACTATCTCCCGCCACAAGACCCTCGATATTCTGTCGAGCTACCCCAATACCATGTTCACCACGCACAGTCATATGCTCAACCCCCTCCTTACCCGCAATGGCGTGCTCCAACTCCACAAAATCTTTATACACCCCCACAACCATACCAAAACCCTACTGGTCCAAGTTTTCGACCGAAGCCAGATTACAGAAAAGAGAGGCAACAACGGAAAGAAACCTTCACCCCTCTTGGAGAGTCCTATACCAGTTTGTTTCAGAGGTTGAGGCAGTTGGACGTTTTGAGGCCGATTGAGCCCAAGATACCAAATCTGCCTCCAAGGAACCTTGATTACTCCCTTAAATGTGCATATTGTTCTGATGCTCCGGGGCACGACACGGAGAAGTGCTGGCATTTGAAGAGGGCGATCCAAGAGCTTATTGATACAAATCAAATTGTGGTCCAGAGCCCGGAGGCGCCAAACATCAACCAAAATCCTTTGCCGGCCCATGCAGAGACACATATGATCGAGATAGTTCATAAGGATGGGGAGCCCAAAAACTCTTCCAAGTCTGTCATGATGATCTGGGATAGCGAAAGTAATCCAGTCAAAGCTCTAGATTTTGCAAAAGCAATGTCCTTGGCAATCAAAGGGGTGTCGGAGAAGCCAAGCGCGCTCAACGTGAAGCCTTCTGTATTGGTTGTGAAAGGGCCTCCGGTTGATGTTGAAGCGAACCAGGAAAGGCAAAAGGTGGTCGTGCCAGGGGTCCCGGGCAAGCCTGTCATAATCGTGGAAGGGGCTTGTGTTACCCCCGTTATCATTAAGCCAGTAATCAAGTTACCGATGGTTGACACAAAGGTCGTCCCATGGAATTACAAACAGGTGGTAATAACATACAAAGGGAAAGAAGTAGAAGAAGAAATCAATGAAACCGGAGGACTAACTCGTTCTGGGAGATGTTTTGCCCCAGAAGAACTGAGGAAAACCAAGCCATCCAAGGACGGCCACATCCCAGTAAAAAAGCCGATCACCGAAGAAGAGGCTGAGGAATTCCTGAAAAAGATGAAAATGCAAGACTATTCCATTGTAGAACAGTTGAGGAAAACACCAGCTCAGATCTCTCTTCTGTCTTTGTTGATACATTCAGATGAACACCGCAAAGCCCTGATGAAGATTTTGAATGAGGCCCATGTTCCTGATAAGATCACGGTGAACCACTTGGAAAAGATTGCTAACAAGATTTTCGAAGCGAACAGGATCACTTTCTCAGATGATGAACTCCCTATAGAGGGTACAGAACACAATCGAGCTCTTTATCTCACAGTGAAGTGCGAGGATTTTGCTGTCTCAAGGGTACTGGTGGATAACGGTTCTAGTGCAAATATTTGCCCTCTGTCCACTTTGCAAAAGTTGAAGATTGGCACCGAAAGGATCCACATTAATAATGTATGCGTTCGAGGCTTCGATGGAGGAGGGAAAGATTCTGTCGGTGATATAATGCTAAATTTGTCAATAGGGCCGGTTGAGTTCACTATGGAGTTCCAAGTGCTAGATGTGACTGCCTCTTATAACTTGTTGTTGGGCAGGCCCTGGATCCACGCTGCCAAGGCAATCCCGTCTTCTCTGCATCAAATGGTAAAGTTTGAATGGGACAAATAGGAAATAGTTGTGCACGATGATGAGAACTTATCTGCTTACAATGACACAATCGTTCCATTTATTGAAGTTGAAGATGATAAAGGGCCTTGGGTTTACCAAATGTTCGAAACAGTGTCTGTCGGGAAAATTCCCGAAGGAGAATGCATCCTAGGTCCAAAGATACCATCCGCGTCTATCATGGTAGCAAATGAAATGTTGAAGAATGGTTTTCTGCCAGGCAAAGGTCTGGGTTCATCTCTGCAGGGTATTGTGCATCCGGTGTGCCCACGTGAAAGTTTTGGTACATTTGGTTTGGGATTCACACTCACAGGGAAGGACGTGAAAAAGGCTAAAAGTTTGAAAGGAAAGGCATGGTCACTTCCTAAGCCTGTTCCACATATCTCCAAGTCTTTTGTCAAGCCAAGGGTCGCAAAACGCCCAATATCAGCGGTCCCAAAACCTGTGGTCGACTTTGATAAAGAGTTGATCAAGAGGTTCCAGAGTTTGTTTGATGAGGTTAATATGGTAGAAATCGGGGAAGGTTCCAGTAATGCCGATGTGCAGCTCGTTGGGCCAAATATGAAGCTTAGCAATTGGAAAGCTACTCCTCTCCCCGCCCGGAAGGAGTTTTGGTAGTTTGCTTTATTTTCCTTTCTGCTATCTGGGTTATTCCAGGGTTGTAATCCAGATTTTTATTTTTTGCTTGTTTTGATGTACAAACCCTCCTATCCTTTTATTTTTAATGAAATACAATTTCTCGTTTTCCATTAATCCTGACAGCGTTTCATTTTTGTTTTTGCTTTCTGTACAGTTCCTTTTATGCTGGTTTCAATGACATGACATGCATGAGGAATTTTCAGCGAAATCTTAAAAGCCAATCTAATTCTGAAACAACGATCCAAGAAGTAGAGGGTGATGATGAAACAGAATACGATGAAGAGGCGGTATTTGAGGAAGTCAGTAGAGAACTAAAACACTTCGAAGAAAAACCCAAGCCTAATTTGAATGAAACCGAAGCAATCAATTTAGGGGATCAAAATAATGTCAGAGAAACCAAGATAAGTGTGCATCTGGAACCGCAAATCAAGGAAGAAATAATCAAAACACTATTTGCATACAAAGATGTCTTTGCATGGTCGTATGACGACATGCCGGGCTTGAGTACTGATTTGGTAGCTCATAAATTGCCAACCGACCCTACGTTCCCTCCTGTCAAGCAAAAGTTAAGAAAGTTCAAGACTGATATGAGTGTGAAGATTAAAGAAGAAATCACAAAGCAACTGGAGGCAAAGGTCATTCGGGTCACTCAGTATCCCACTTGGTTAGCTAATGTGGTACCAGTACCAAAGAAGGATGGTAAGACGAGGGTGTGTGTTGATTATCGTGATCTCAACAAGGCAAGTCCAAAAGATAACTTTCCATTGCCGAATATCCACATTCTGATTGATAATTGTGCCAAGCACGAGATCGGGTCTTTCGTGGATTGTTATGCGGGATATAATCAGATCCTGATGGACGAGGAAGACGCAGAAAAGACAGCATTCATCACGCCATGGGGGACGTATTGCTACCGGGTAATGCCATTCGGTTTAAAGAATGCTGGGGCAACTTACATGAGGGCAATGACTACTATATTTCATGACATGATACACAAGGAAATTGAGGTTTATGTAGATGATGTGATCATAAAGTCAAAGAAGCAGTCCGACCATGTTGGGGATTTGAGAAAGTTTTTCCAAAGGCTCCGCAGGTACAACCTCAAGCTCAATCCGGCGAAATGTGCATTTGGTGTTCCGTCGGGGAAACTGTTGGGATTCATAATCAGTCGACGCGGCATCGAGTTGGATCCGTCAAAGATTAAGGCCATCCAAGAACTACCACCACCAAAGAATAAAACTGAGGTGATGAGCCTGCTCGGGAGGTTAAACTACATCAGCAGGTTTATTGCTCAACTCACGACGACTTGTGAGCCCATATTTAAGTTACTAAAGAAAAATGTTGCGGTTAAGTGGACCGATGAGTGTCAGGAAGCATTTGATAAGATCAAGAATTACCTGCTGAACCCCCCTGTGTTGGTCCCGCCAGAACCTGGGAGACCTTTAATCCTCTATTTGACAGTCACGGATAATTCTTTTGGTTGTGTGTTGGGTCAACACGACATCACGGGCAAGAAAGAGCAAGCCATTTATTACCTCAGCAAGAAGTTCACTCCTTATGAGGTTAAGTATACTCTTCTTGAAAGGACATGTTGCGCCCTGACTTGGGTGGCGCAAAAGTTGAAGCATTATCTGTCATCCTACACTACTTACCTCATTTCTCGCATGGATCCTCTAAGGTATATCTTTCAGAAGCCTATGCCCACAGGGAGGTTGGCAAAGTGGCAGATTTTACTCACAGAATTTGACATCATCTATGTGACTCGAACCGCGATGAAAGCCCAAGCCCTAGCCGATCACTTGGCCGAGAATCCGGTGGATGAAGTATATGAGCCACTGAAGACTTATTTTCCTGATGAAGAAGTGATGTATGTTGACGGGGCTGATCATGATGAAAAGCCAGGTTGGAAACTCTTCTTTGATGGAGCTGCTAACATGAAAGGTGTCGGAATAGGTGCTGTACTCATTTCTGAAACAAGGCATCACTACCCTGTAATAGCTCGACTTCGATTTTATTGCACTAACAACATGGCTGAATATGAGGCATGCATTCTGGGTTTGAGGCTAGCTATAGATATGGGAGTTCAAGAAATATTGGTTTTGGGAGACTCAGATTTGCTGGTTCACCAGATTCAGGGAGAATGGGAGACCCGTGATTTGAAGCTCATACCGTATCGACAATGTCTGCATGATCTTTGTCAACGATTCAGGTCGGTAGAATTCAGGCATATTCCCAGGATTCATAATGAGATTGCCGATGCCTTGGCTACTCTGGCATCAATGTTACACCATCCGGATGAGATTTATGTCGACCCTCTGCGAATCCAAATCCGTGATCAGCATGCCTATTGCAATGTGGTTGAGGAGGAACTTGATGGTGAGCCTTGGTTCCATGATGTCAAGGAATACATCAAATCAGGGGTATATCCGGCACATGCCACAGGCGATCAAAAGAGAACCATTCGACGTCTGGCTAGTGGATTTTTCTTAAGTGGGGGAATATTGTACAAGAGAACTCCAGATCTAGGATTACTAAGGTGTATAGATGCTAAACAAGCCTCGACTATCATGGCCGAAGTGCATTCTGGGGTTTGCGGCCCACATATGAGTGGGTACGTCTTGGCGAAGAAGATTCTTCGAGCAGGTTATTATTGGCTCACCATGGAACGTGATTGCATCAGCTTTGTTCGCAAATGTCATCAATGCCAGGTGCACGGTGATTTGATTCATTCCCCGCCATCTGAGCTGCACACAATGTCGGCACCTTGGCCCTTTGTTGCTTGGGACATGGATGTCATTGGACCGATTGAGCCGGCAGCGTCAAACGGGCATAGGTTTATTTTGGTGGCCATTGATTACTTTACCAAGTGGGTCGAAGCTGTAACTTTTAAGTCCGTGACCAAGAAGGCAGTGGTAGATTTTGTTCATTCAAACATCATTTGCCGGTTCGGAATTCCCAAGGTAATCATCACAGATAATGCTGCTAACCTCAACAGTCATTTGATGAAAGAGGTATGCCAACAGTTCAAGGTTACGCATCGAAACTCCACTCCATATCGTCCTAAGGCAAACGGAGCTGTTGAGGCTGCTAACAAGAACATAAAGAAGATACTTCATAAAATGGTACAAGGTTCGAGGCAATGGCATGAAAAGTTACCGTTTGCTTTGCTAGGTTATCGCACTACTGTCCGCACTTCAATAGGTGCAACCCCCTATTTGCTGGTATATGGAACCGAGGCAGTGATACCTGCGGAAGTTGAGATTCCATCCCTACGGGTCGTTGTTGAAACTGAAATTGATAATGATGAGTGGGTCAAAACCCGGCTAGAGCAATTGAGTTTGATTGATGAAAAAAGATTGGCAGCAGTATGTCATGGTCAATTGTATCAGAAAAGAATGGCAAGAGCATACAACAAGAAGGTTCGGCCCCGAAAATTTGAAGTGGGTCAGCTGGTATTGAAACGCATCCTTCCACATCAGGCTGAAGCTAAAGGCAAGTTCGCCCCAAACTGGAAGGGGCCTTTCATTGTGACAAAGGTGTTGCCCAATGGTGCTTTGTATTTAACAGACATAGAAGGTAAATGTGTGGATATGGCTATTAATTCTGATGCAGTCAAGAGATATTATGTATGATTTCTTTGCTTATCTTCAATCGCATTTTGTACTAGACACGTTCAAAGTTGGAATGACGAAGGCATTTTATTCTGCTATCCCAAACACTTTTATCATTTGTTACCCTTTTTTGAGCCTTATTTATTTTCTTTCATACCCCTCTTTTGGAATCATAAGCAGTGTTAGAAATATAAAAGAATGAAAAAAAGAGAAAAGAAGAAGAAGAGAAAAAAAAATCAAGAAAAAAAAAAAGAAAAAAAGAAGAAAAAAAGAAAGAAAAGAGAAAAGCAAAGAAAGAAAAAAAAAGAAAAGAGAGGAGAAAAAGAAGAGCAAAGTAACAAAAGCAAAACTCTTATGTTTGAACTACGTTCGACCAGATTCCTTTTAAGGATACGTAGGCAACCTTACACGGTTCGGTCCCCTCAAAATAAAAGTCCAAAATTCCCCAAATTCGAAGAAACTGGGGCAGAAGTTTTAGTTTTGTAAAAAGATCTAATTCCAAAAGTTGTAATTTTGAACCCCTTCATCTTGAATTATTTTGAGCCCGCATGCTACCCTTTCTTTCTAACCCTGTCCAAACCCTACACTGCAGTCCAAAGAAAGACCTTCTGATCAACTTTGAGGATGCCAAGCCAAATGAGATGGAGGTGCGATTTACATCACGGGTAACACCTTGGTTCATGGGCACAAGGAAAAATGAATAAATGAGAGAGTCTTATTGGTGAAAACCCTCACGGGCACCATAGGGCGATGGTGAGTCAAGAGAAAATTCAAATGAGAGAGTCTTATTGGTGAAAACCCTCACGGGCACCATAGGGCGATGGTGAGTCGAGAGAAAATTCAAACGAGAGAGTCTTATTGGTGAAAACCCTTACGGGCACTGTAAGGCGACAATGAGTTGAGAGAGGAGCAAATGAGAGAGGTTTGCTGGTGAAAACCCCTCGGGGCATTACAAGCTGAATCAGGTTCATGACTTTATAAAGAAATTGAATTATGGAAAACCCGGTTTTGAAGTATGAAGACATGGCATGAACTGAACTGTGATTAGTTGGATGGATTAGGCTGATCAGTCCGAAATGCATGTCATGATCATTGGAGCCAGTTGCTTCATTCAGATAAGTCTCTTTTCCATTTTTCTTCAAATAGTCATCGCTTTTTTTTTCTTTCTTTTGTTTTATTCCTAATTCTCGAAGTCACTTCGCTTCGTTTCTTTTGGGTCTATTCTTCTAAGTCTCAGTCAAATTAGTCTGTTGTTAAGCAAGCAAGAAAGGACTTCAAAGCCCACTACCAACTTTTTATTTGCACTAAGCGAAATTCGGCCAGGCACATCCCAAGTGACATGATGTAGAATTAGCAGTGCGGGGGTAACTGAAGTTCAGGTGGTCAAGTGATTCGTGAATTTGTAGGAAATGCAAAGGTTCGACAGTTGTCAGAATGAAAGTACCATACGGCGAGTTGAGTGTAAGGGATTCAAGTCATTCACAGGTTTTGTGGTCGAGGTCCGATTGAAAGGTCAAACAATTCTTTGTGAAGCGGGATAGTGACAGAAGCAGACACCTTCAGCAAGGATGCCACAAACTAACCGCCACAGTTTCAAACTGACAAAATTTTCTTTGTTTCAAGCAGGGGCAAGAAATCTTGTTTGCTTTGCCAAGAACCCTCCATGAGAAAGCATGTTCCAGATAAGTTCAGTTTTAAGTTTCCGGGACCCTCCTGGACAATGGGAGTTAATTTCAACTTTTCAGGACCCTCCTGGATAATGGGATGCAACTAACAATCAATGAATGTTCCTGGTACAAACTGGGGCAAAAACTTTTCTCTGTTTTGTCTGTGTTGTCATAATTGCAGGCACCCACCTGGAGAACGAGGGAATTCATTTCAGTTTCTAAGTCAGCAGGCACCCACCTGGAAAATGAGGGAATTTATTTCAAGTTTTAAGTCAGCATCAGGCGCCCACCTGGAGAATGAGGGAATTCATTTTAGCTTTGAGTCAACATCAGGTGCCCACCTGGAGAATGAGGGAATTTATTTCAAGTTTTTAGGTCATCAGGCGCCCACCTGGAGAACGAGGGAATTTATTTCAAGTTTTTAAGTTATCAGGCGCCCACCTGGAGAATGAGGGAATATATTTCAAGTTTTTAGGTCATCAGGCGCCCACCTGGAGAATGAGGGAATTTATTTCAAAGTTTTTTAAGTCATCAGGCCCCCACCTGGAGAATGAGGGAATATATTTCAAGTTTTTAGGTCATCAGGCGCCCACCTGGAGAACGAGGGAATTTATTTCAAGTTTTTAAGTCATCAGGCGCCCACCTGGAGAATGAGGGAATATATTTCAAGTTTTTAGGTCATCAGGTGCCCACCTGGAGAATGAGGAAATTTATTTCAAAGTTTTTTAAGTCATCAGGCGCCCACCTGGAGAATGAGGGAATTTATTTCAAAGTTTTTTAAGTCATCAGGCGCCCACCTGGAGAATGAGGGAATATATTTCAAGTTTTTAGGTCATCAGGCGCCCACCTGGAGAACGAGGGAATTTATTTCAAGTTTTTAAGTCATCAGGCGCCCACCTGGAGAATGAGGGAATATATTTCAAGTTTTTAGGTCATCAGGTGCCCACCTGGAGAATGAGGGAATTTATTTCAAAGTTTTTTAAGTCATCAGGCGCCCACCTGGAGAATGAGGGAATATATTTCAAGTTTTTAGGTCATCAGGCGCCCACCTGGAGAACGAGGGAATTTATTTCAAGTTTTTAAGTCATCAGGCGCCCACCTGGAGAATGAGGGAATATATTTCAAGTTTTTAGGTCATCAGGCGCCCACCTGGAGAATGAGGGAATTTATTTCAAAGTTTTTTAAGTCATCAGGCGCCCACCTGGAGAATGAGGGAATTTATTTCAAGTTTTTAAGTCATCAGGCGCCCACCTGGAGAATGAGGGAATATATTTCAAGTTTTTAGGTCATCAGGCGCCCACCTGGAGAACGAGGGAATTCATTTCAGTTTAAAGTCATCAGGCGCCCACCTGGAGAACGAGGGAAGTCACTTAAGAATCCAATCCAAGTTAGAAGTAGCAAAAGTTCGCCTCGAGAACGCGAGCTGACAGTCCGAGATAACCAAAGGAAGAAGTCTCAATCTAGAATAAAAGGAAAAGGGTGAATCCAAAATGCAGAAGCCGATGAAAGATGTGAACTGCTCAAGACATGGCTGAAGTCACAAGCTTTGCATGTCCCGTCTTGATCCGAAAAGCTGAAGAAGAGAGACCTAGCACCTGCAGCTAGCAAACATCAAGGTTTAAGTCAAAAGTCCGCATGAAGAACCATTCAAGACTCAAGATCAAGCTTCAGAAGACTTATAGATAGGAATCTTGTAACTCATAGCTGACATGTTTAGTTAGTCTTTTTCATTTTTTGATTTTGATGTAATAACAGGCCGCGGACCGGAACCTCGACGGAACGGCACCTCACTCGACTCTGTCATCCTCTCCACACACTCCAGCACTGCATTCACCTCTGAACTACACGTGACCTGATTCCTTTAAAGCCAAGGATATGTAGGTATTTCAGATACCAGGGCTCGGTCACAATTTTTTATCCGTCTTTGTTTCGTTTTAAATAAGCATCGGGTCATAAATCAATTACGTTGCTTATTGTTCTTTGCTCCGAAAACTCTTCGTGTTTCCAAGCAAAGAGGGGCAGCTGTAAGCACGTAATTTTTGATCCGGCACGTTTTTGAGCTATTTTAGTGTTTAAAATATTTATTTAACTTAACTTTAATTTTTATAGAGTTTCAATCAATTTTTACTTCAAATTACAATTTAAAAACTCAAAAAATATTTTCATTTTTAGTTTAAGGTCAGTTAGTATATTTATGTTTATAGTATTTTAATTTTACCATGACTTTAGCCTATTTTCTCTATTTTTTACTTTATTATAACATTTAAAAATACAAAAATATAGTTTTACTTTTAATATTTAATTTTATTTTAGTAGTTTATTAAGAGTGATTTTTATAAATATATTATATTATTTTAGTCTTCTTAGCCCAAAATTAAAACCCAACAAGACATGGACCCAACCCAATTTCCTAAATCCAAGCCCAATCCCTTAACCCTAAGCCCCTTCTCCCTACCTAAAGATAAATACCTACTCTTCAACACCACCAAACAGACACACATATCAGAGGAGACCCTCCCCGCCCTAACATTAAGAGCTCAGCAAGAAAAACAGCCGCAGCCTGCTAAAAAGCAGGAACACGAGAGGGGACGGGCAAAAGAGGAAGCTTTCTTCTTCTCCCTCACAATTTCATCGAACAAAACTACAAATTCCTCCCCAAACTCCAGTGAAAATAAGTCCAAAAGGCAGCAAAAAACCTGCTGCAAATAGCCCTTAAAAATACAGCACCTTTACTCCCAGAAAACACTATGGAAATCACTAACAAACAACCATAACCGCTGCCCCCGAGGTTGCCGTTTGAGTTTCCGGTCAAAGGCGTCCAAGCTATTTTTGTTGTTCGTCGCTCAAGTTTTGTCGGCTTTACTCTACTTTAAATCTCACTTGGAGTTGTCTACTAGATCAAGTCATGGAAAATTATTTGGCTTAAAGGTCCACTCTCTCGTTATTACACCTTTTATTTTGCTAATTTGTATGATATTTCGTTTGGTTCTTGTGGAAGAAAGCATGAGCAGTAGCTTTAGTTTATTTTAATTTGTTATTGTGGCCTTATTTCAGAAAAGCTTCCACATTCTGTTAGTATAGTTCTGTTAATGTTAGTTGTCCATGGTTTCATATAGCTGATCTTTGATTTTGTTAGTTAGTTAACTATACATGGTTAAATAATTTGGGGTTGGATACAGGTTTGTATATTTTCCATGTGAATTTGTTACCCATAATTCAATAGCTTCACCAATAATCTCATGGTAGTTTAAATAAACAACTTATGAACATCGTAGCTTGCTTTAGGCGCGATTCATAAATAAATCATTGTGACTATGGGTACGGTTCCCGTGGCTTAGTCATGATACATAAACCCCAATTCGAGTGTGCGTTTCACGTGACTCGACCATAACTTCAAATGTTAATAATAAAATCAACACATTGTAGGTCGCAAGTGCGTTTCACGTGGCGCGATTCGCAATGTGTACAAAAACCAATGAGTGCGCGACATCGCGACTTGTTCAAATAAACTCCATAAATAATTAAAAGCGATTAAAAAGTTAAAGATGCACAATATGTTTCAAATATGTAATAAATCAGATAATTAGGCCAATTATTAATAGTTGAGCGACCGTGCTAAAATCACGGAACTCGGGAGTGCCTCACACCTTCTCCCGGGTTAACAGAATTTCTTACCCGGTCTTCTGTGTTCGCGGACCGTAAAAATAGAGTCAATTTCCTCGATTTGGGATTTTTAAAAAAAACCGGTGACTTGGGACACCATAAATTATTCCAAGTGGCGACTCTGAATAAATAAATAATCCCATTTCGATTAATGTCACTTTAATTGGAAAAACTCCCTTATTCCCCTATCTCCCATCCGTTCGGGAAAAAAGGAGGTGTGACAGACGTAAGCTAAAAACTCCCGAAATTAGAATTAAAATTGCTAAATAAGTCCTTAATTTAATACGAAAAAACACAAATATCAACTTGTAATTAAATTTTAAAAAGTAAAAAAAAAACAGTAAAAAGAAGAATTTATTATTAGCTCTAATTTTTGT
Organism: Nicotiana tabacum; assembly: GCF_000715075.1. Taxonomy (NCBI): domain Eukaryota; kingdom Viridiplantae; phylum Streptophyta; class Magnoliopsida; order Solanales; family Solanaceae; genus Nicotiana; species Nicotiana tabacum. Next base: position 112,727,441 of record NC_134103.1, read on the forward strand.
TCTTTCTCTTCGTCTTCCACCAGAAAAAAGGGGGAAATGATCAATTTACAAGCTACAAACTAAACACATCATCCTTTTTCACTTGCTATAGTTCGACACTTTTGATTGTAGGTTCCTTATTCTCTTTTCTTTCTTTTCAAGTTCTTTTGCTCTTTTATAAATTTCACACTCAATTTTTTAAGATGAAGCAGTTCTCATTATTTTTTAACAATTGCTGATTTTAATTAGCATTTAAAATGAAGTAGTTCTATATACATTTCGACTTTTTTCTTGAAACTTCTATATTTTCTATGTAAATTTACCTTTTTTATTATATTAATTTACAAAACTGATAAGAGTGAGTTGCTCTAGTGGTGAGCACTCTCTACTTCTAACCAAGGGGTTGTGAGTTCGAGTCACCCCAAGAGCAAGGTGAGGAGTTCTTGGAGGGAGGGAGGGAGACGAGAGTCTATCGGAAACAGCCTCTCTACCCCAGGATAGAGGTAAGGTCTGCGTACACACTACCCTCCCCATACCCCACTAGTGATATACTGAGTTGTTGTTGTTGTAATTTACAAAATATTAAAAACTAAAGATTCTTGGGGCCCAGTGTCTCGAGGCTTAAGTCTCACTTTATATTAAGTAAAATGTCTGGACTCGCGCCAACCTCTTTTAAAACACGGCTTGTACTAGAGGTGTTTCAAAAAAGATTTGCGACAAAGTACAAATGGACCAAAACGACTTTGGTGAATAAAAAGAGTTGCAAATGTCATGCACTTCATCACCACTTTGTGAAAGAATTGTTAGACCTGAATATGTTAGATACAAGTACTTCGTTATTCAAATTAAAATAAAGTAGTAAAAACATCCTCAATCTCTAACGTAATAAAATTAATCTAGAATCAAACGATATGACTATTCTAATTTGTAATAATTAATGAAATTTGACTCCACTAGCTATCTTTAGAAAAAACCAGAAATTTTCAATCTTGAAGTCTTCGTTTATTTGACTGCAGACTTTGCAGATAGATCTAGTTTAATTTTTCCACGTGAGGGCTAAGCTTCCCTGAAACTTCTACCTACAAATTATAGAAGTCAATTCACACTCAAACTTGATTTAGGAAAGAAATTAAAAAACGATCTAATCTAGCTATTCTATTTTCTGAATTATAACTTAATGCAATAATTTTTCAAAAGTACGTGTACTTTTTGAAAATGAAAGAACCAATCAATTCAAGCCTATGTCAAAACTTGACCATAGACCATCAATGAAATTCAGTAAACCATACAATGTCACCTACAACCATAAAAAGACATTTAGTATACAATTTTTGTCCCTAGTAGTCGCATTATTTTAAACTAGAACTAAAATTGTAAAAGAATTTGTACACAATCAAATCACCTAAAAAAAATAATACGTTTTTCCATAATAAGTGAAACTAATTACTCAAAAAATAAAGTAGGAGAACTTGCTATAATTCAAAAGTAAAAAAGAATCAAAGACTCTACCTGACCTCGCTTTCTTCCTGATGAGTCATTTGAAGGACGGCTGATGTTCGGCCAAAAGTATAGATTTTGAATTTTAGTGTGTTATTGATGATTATAATGTGTAATGTGATGAGTTAAGACTAATTTTGAGGCAGAAGTTCCTAGAAGCCCACCACTGCGGGCACCGACATCTCAAGGCGCCCAAGTCCAAGAAATTTTTCTAGCGCGAAAAGGAGAAGATTTGTTTTAGTCCTACACGTTCCTAACACGTATAGAAAGTTCTCAAACACCTATTGTTGAGTTTTCTCTTCAGTCTTTAGGAATGAAAGCATACAATAGACCAAGCAAATGTTTGATATATATCTATATTTACTTAAAAGGAAAGAAGTCAGCCCTAAGATTTTGTCAAGTATTGCATGTATAAAATGCCATATAGCAACTTTAGGACAAATTAGTTATTTTAGGTAAAATTAGTTTCTCTTTTAACTAATTGAGTATTTTGAAAACAATTTAATAGGTATACATTATTTTTTAAAGAAACCGTAGTTTCTACTTTTTTGAAACAACAGTAGTTTTTTAAGGTAGAATGACCTTTGGGCCACCTAAACTTGCATCAGATTTTAAAGTCGATATTAAAACTTTCATTTTTTCCAATTTGGCACCTCAATTCGATAAAAATGCTTATGATAAGCCCCCCCTCTCAGAGTGTGTATCTCAATTGCTCGCCATGAATACCACATCATATTCTCAGACCATTTATTATTTGACAGCTGTAATTTGTGGGGCATGTCTTTCTCCAAAATCAATTTATTAAATTTCTATTTTTTCTTCTCTTTCCCTTCTTTTATTCTTCACCATAACCCTGCCAGAAGAACCTTGCCCCCACCCAACCATCATTTCCAATGGTAAAAGTTCAAGTTTGATCCATTCAAAGTAGGACTTCACAATGTCGAAAAAATCATAATTGAAAAATTACCAAGAAGAAAAAAAAATCAGAATCCAAATTTGAAACCAAATGTCAAAATAAAAGAAAAATCACTACAACTTCAAGAAAAATTACTCCGCTCCTATTCAAAGCATTTGCTAACCTTTTGTAAAATCAGAAATAATGGGTATGATTGGACCCCATTAACGCAATGAAAACCGATATCCCTTAAGGCTTTTTTCGTGTTTGGCTGGCAAAACTTATGCCCAAATTTATACTTCGATGTGATATATTTCGAGCTTGATTGTTGATAATTTTATTCTCTTTGTTAAAATTAGAAGGAGCATATACAAGAAAAAGAAATGGTGAAGAAAAAAATTAAAATGCTTGACTTCATTAATGTGGTAAAATAGAGGGGGAGGGGGAAAGGGGAGGTGGGAGTTTGGTAGGGAAGACGTGAAAGGTGGGAGGGAGGGGAAAAGAGAAGGGGAAAGGGAAAGATCTTTTTTTTTTTTTTTTTGTCTCATTTATATTTTGTTCTGATTCTCTTATTTTTTTTTTAATAAAAGCAATACTGTCCACGCACCCTGGCAGTGTGATTTGTATACAATTTAGCCATGTCAAATGCACTGCTTCCACATAGGCATAGTCAACGGCCAAATATATTTATTAGTATCTATTCCGTCAAGTTGGAGTGTTCAAATTGGAAAAGTATAAGTTCATGTATCGACTTTGCAAACGGGTAAAAGTTTAAGTGGCCACAAGGCCATTTGGGCTTTTTTTAAAGAAACGACAATTGGGAATGCCAATTTTGCCTATTTGCCTTAAAAATTTCATCCTCCAAATTCAACGCTTCAATCCCATGATCTCTCATCACGATTTCAACTCCTCACCCACGAATTCATCTGCGCTAGATTCCAGTAACATGATATCACAGTTTTATCAAATTATTTCTATTTTTACTGTATATAGTTCTATTCTTTCTCCATCTTGTGCATATCAAACATCAATTCTGGACTACAAGAGGTAATTTGTATGATTTGTATTTCCTAAACAATCTTTATTCCAGTTGAGATTATATTTTTATAACAAATCATTTCCGTAAAATTTGTTGACGGCATATATTATATATAAAAGATCTGGTATCTATGGCAATTGTTGTTTACCAATCTCGGGGACATACCACAAATTCTTGCTCATGTGCCATGGTTGCGTTTCACATGCATTTTTTGGAGAATCATTAGGAAAAAGTCAATTATTTCAAATAGCGGATTGCCTCATATGTGTTTCTATAAGAATTTTGTTGAAGTTTCTACTTATATTTATAATTACCTCCGTCTATTTCAGGATTTAATGGCGGTTGAAATCAATTTCTTTAGCGAAATTAATAGTAAGTCAATTAATTGGAATTTAAAGGTTCGTATTTTCAGGCTTTGGAAAAATTCGGATCGCAACAGACCTGATAGTCCTTTTTTAATTGAGATTATTCTGATGGAAGAAAAGGTATTGTTTATAACTTTATAATTACTTTTTACTTTGCATTGTTTACATATGCTTAAGTATATTATAGTCATATACGGAATAACTTAGTCATTTGAACTAATTGAGTATTTTTGTAGGGCGACCGCATTCACGCAAGTATTGACAGGTCTTTTATCCACTAATTCAAATCAGAAATTAAGGAAATGGGTTTGTACATTATGAAAAATTCTATAGTTTGTCCAAATAATATGAAGCTGAAGACCAAATACCACAAGTTTAAGTTGATGTTCACGCATAAGACCACTGTTGAGGAAATACATGATCCACATTTTAACATGTATATTTTCACATTTAGAACCTATGAACAGCTGTCAAATGCCGTAGAAGATCATTCCTGACCCCACCAAAAAAATAATTATCAATGTTTTTGTAATTACCATAAAATGAACTTTAAACCCAAGCTAAGCAGTTTGATTCCATGACTCTCAAAGACATCCATGGCAGTTCCATTCCTTTGGTTGTCCTCCTATTTTTGGCACCTGGCATGTAACTTTCCTCTTTCGTGTGTATCCATATTTCTTGATGATTTTCTGAAGAAGAAAAAAACTTAATTTCTTTAGTGGTTTGTACTCAGAACATAATAACTGTTTTGAAATTGGAAAGATGCTATCTTTTTCCATTATGACCATGGATAAGATTATTTCCATCAACAACAAGACTGTGGTTGCTCTTTCTGTTTTCACTTTGTTGGATTTAATAATTAGGTAATAGTTAACTGTGATAACAGCATAAAGTATTATCACCATCTTATGTTTTTAGAGAGTTACAAACTTTTTTTTATATTTATTCTGATTATTTGTTGAGAATGTGAAATTTGTTATAATTAAAAATATTTTGGTAATTCTAAACTATAGGGAAAAATCCCTTTTGGAAATAATCTTGCCTCCCACTATAGAACTTTTGGATGAAAAAGCGGAAAGAATGTGTTTCGAAATCTTTCACGCACTATATGTAACTATGCTTTTTTCTATCTGGGTATATTTGCATCTTAAATGATTAATCAACAATGAAGATGTGCATATACCAAACATGGATCCTTCTAATATTATTCACAGATGATTAAAACTAATCGGCTAGGACCGTAATTTCTTGGCATGACCAATGCACCAATAAGTCTGACACAAAGAGTAGCGGAAACGAAGACGAGAATGTAAATAATATGCTATCTGGAATATGATGGGTTTAAAATTAACTTTAAACTGAAGCTAAGCAGTTTGGGAATAAGTAACATCTATTTTACTTATGGTCTTACATTTTTGTGATGATAAAGCAACAATCTTATTTTTAAGGTCCACATGTTAAAGCAAATGAGTTACTATTGCAGATACATATAATATTGTACTACCAATTGTTATTCGAGACTGTCATATTTTGCAGCCTCAATGTTACAACAAAGTTATGTCAAAATTAGGCAGGTAAGTATATCAACATGTTCATTATAGGGATTGTCCAGTATTAGATTTCCTACAACTGTTAAGTACAAAACTTTTTTGATTGTAAAAATATTGTACATCTCTCACTTATATTTGCTTCTTCCATTATGTGCTTCAGGATATGAGGAGGCAGTCAAATGAACTAGGGAGATAATAGTAATACCTATTGTGCCACAACTAGAGGCCATAGTGAGATTGAGTTGCTGCTCGGCTTTCGGATTGAAACCCTTTATGGGGAATGTAAGAATACTCTTTTCTTGATTATCTATGTTGATTTTTTTTTGAATTTCAGACAAATTATTCTTGACCTTTTCATGAGTGCATAAGATGGAAGTTCCTTTTTATGTCTTTGCCTTTAAGTTTTCATGTTGAAGTAATCTAATATACTGTATTATTTTTGCTAATAAATAGAGAACTTTTTATTGCCTTATAGCTGGGAAGATTGTTGTCTGTCTTTGTTGATACCTGGTTTTACACCATAACATACCCTTATTAGTGGTTTTTTAATTAGATACTCAATTTAGCAACACATACTAGGGTGGCCAATATTAAAGAGGAAAGATGAATAAATATTTTACCGATCAATTCATCTAATAGTTCAGAATATACATCTGTTTCTACGGGTAACAAAACTTACCTTAATATGCAACAGAGAACTTTGTTCATCGGCTATAAAGGAACAAGTAGCTTCTTATAAAGGTATTTTTGGTTGGAACAACAAGATCACTGCTACATCAGTAATTGACACACAATTTTGATGAGAATTAGTGTTCTTATTGCATGTATTTCATCTAATAAGACTTAAAACTCTTATATAGATTCTAAGATTAGGTATTTTTAGGATCTTGGTTATCTATATGAGTCTTCGTTTATATTATCGATCAACATGATTGACTTGCTCATGTGCTCATATACTTCTGATCCAAAGTACATCAAAACGGAAGGTGATGTCTTAATTACTGTGATTATACATATCTTTTGAAACATCCCGCGCGTTGCGTGGGTAAGTATACTAATTTTAACTATATAATAAGTAAAGGCTTGATGGTACTGTGTTCGAAATCAGAAAATCTAGATAAGCAAACAAATGTTAGTTCAATAAACAAATTGTAAAATAATTCCGAGCCCACTGAATTCACAATGTGTCCTTAAGGATTTTAATCCCCTCACTGTTGCCCAAGGTTAATTTCTCTCAGGATAGAATGGAATAACTATTCTGTGATAGCGGCACTACAAATCACAGAATTTCAGCGAACTCAACAAATGAAGCAAATCACACTTGACACTTATATTTATTTGGAAAATAATGTAACAATGTAGAAAAGAGGGCAGAAGTTTTCAGATTTTTCATATCTAAAAAATGAGGCCAAGCCTCTAAATTTATAGACAAAGGAAGGGTGAGATGGAGATGTGCAATCCAAAAGATGCCTCTTTCATTTCCCATTCACACCCTTTAAAGAAAAACCGCAACAATCCCCCACATGAATGGGGAATGGACATATGTGAAAAAACATGCATGAAAATACTGTGTGATTTGCAAATAAGGATTAATCACATCTGGATAAGTACACTTCCCTTTGAACTTTCCGTAGTGAACTTATGTCGGATATACTCGATCAATCGGTAAATTTGATATCTTTGAACCGTCGAGCTTTGGTGTATACCTAGACAACCATAAGTCACACAATCAATCCTTAACCGTCTTTGATTCTCACGGTTGTGTTCGTTTCAGCCATGAACACCGTCTGGTTTCATGAGTACTTAGAGAATGGGCCTTTACTTTCATTCTCCTTAAAGCGACTTATACTTCACACTCACATAGGTGATTTCTAAACGTGTAATCCTATAGACACACTATCTGGTCATATCCTGCCAGACTTAGCAAATCATTAAAAAGCTTTAAGCTTTATTGGCTGATCAAAAAGCCTTAATGCTTTCCCTTGATTTCTGAACATTGTCTTCATCACGAGAATGGGTTGAATTATTTGAAAATGTTGAACCACCATTCATAACTTCATTCATAACTTTGTTTGATCTCCTTGAACCTAGCTCTTGGGATCTCCAGTCTGCTAGGTAGAGTTACCGCCATGATAACTTGTCCTAGGCCTTAGCCCCATTCTCTTCAATGATCTTTCAACTGTCTAGATAGGCCTTTTGTAAGTGGATCCGACACATTATCTTTTGACTTTACGTAGTCAATCGTGATAACACCACTAGAGAGTAGTTGTCTAACGATATTGTGTCTCCGTCGAATGTGACAAGATTTTCCGTTATATATAACGCTCCTTGCCCTGCCTATTGCCGCTTGACTATCACAATGTATACATATAGGTGCCAAAGATTTGGGCCAAAATGAAATATCTTCCAAGAAATTTCGGAGCCATTCAGCTTTTTCACCGAGCTTGTCTAAGGCTATAAACTCAGCCTCCACTGTAGAGCGGTCAATGCACAGTTGTTTAGACGATTTCCAAGAAATCGTTCCTCCACCGACTGTTTAGAATCGGCTGAACCGGTGATCTAATTTGCATCACTATACCCCTCTATTATCGCGGGATACTTATTGTAGTGTAAAGCATAATGTGGAGTATATTTCAAATACCTCAAAACTCGTTTCATTGACATAAAAGTTAAATGCAAATTTTTTTATGTCGTATATTATAACAACAGTTGGAATGATTGACATCAGTTGTGGCCACAACCTTTTAATATATAACACATTTATCAATCACTCCGCTATTTTCAAGCATTTGTATGTTATTTATTTATACGCCTATATGATATGCAAATTATAGCACCTCTTTTTATGAAACAAATTCAACTTGCAATGGATTTTGGTCATGTTCATCGGTTGGTTCACCTAATTATAGACCAACGTATTAATACATTCGTTCATGAACGGTCATGTTTATACCAAAATTGATTAAGAATGAGAGATTTGATAAAATAAAATAAAAAAAGTATTAGTTAGGATTGAGTTCTGCTCATTTATACTCAAATCAATATTCGAAATAAGAGTTTACATGCATATTTTTAGTTCTGCTTGTTGTGTACATTTGACTATGATCAAAGTTTATTCTTTATAAGTAAGAAACCAAGGAACCTTTCTTTCATGATAATATTTTTTTTTTTTGTATAATTTTTCAGTGATAACATAATTTTGTAGTATGCTTTTATTCCGTAAGGCTAGTGTGTTAATTTGGTATTTTATTAACAGTGTATGTTTTAAATTATCTGTGTGAAGATGTTTATTGTGTTGTGGAATTGTAATGAAAATATACATACTTTCATTATATACGAACAACAATACTTTGTGTACATTTTATTTTTCACAACATTCTTGCAGCTACCTTACACTTGTTTATGTATTTTATTGTTTATAGTAAATATGTTAGTGACTGTTTTTTTTTTATATCTCAACACTCATCCTCCCACACTTGGTTTCCCGTCTTATTAGAACTCAAGCATACGGTGGTACGAGCCTATGGAACAGATTTTCTTTAACAAAGCCTTTTGTTAAGCAACTCAAGAAGTGCAATATCTATTTCTCTTAAATATTAGTAAAGCACGATTATTGGAAGTTGTGTTGGTATGATAAATGCCTTGTCCTAGCACACCATGAGGGTGGTTGTCACGATCCAAAATTCACCTAGTCGTGATGACACCTAACTCAACTCGTCAGGTAAACCAATTAACAACTATCCAATTCAATTAATATTTAACTGACTCTAATACACTCCCCAAAAAATGGTAGTACAAATCATGAGTTTCTAAGATTAAAATTTATAAAGCTAGTATGAAATAAATACATCATCTCTTCAAAATGTAAAACTCATAGAGTAAATGATAAATATTTTTGCAGCTAAATTTCTAAACAATTCACAACCATTCCCAAAATTCGGTGTCACAAGTGCATGGGCATTTACTAGAGAATTAAAATAAAATACAGCATATGTCCAGAATACAAATTAGACAGGAAAATATAAAAACTCTGAAGGAGATTCTGTTAGCTACGGATCGTAATATAGAATGCAGTTCACCTATATCCCCACAATTTTTATAACACCTCTGCGCCCACAAGGCCGCTATATATATATGTACCTGCACAATAAAATGTGCAGCAAGTGCACTATGAGTACGAAAACAACGTGTACCCAGTAAGTATCAAGCCTAATCTCGAAGAGGTAGAGACGAGATGGCCGACTATGACACTCACTATGGGTCAATAATATTAAATAATCATGAAAATAGAAATATTTATATCAACGATGATTCACATAATTAACAATAATTTATTGAACCAGTAAAAGTAATTAAATTCCTTCAATTCCAATAATTCTCAGTATAATAATTAAATTCCTTCAATTCAAATAATTTCTAATCTATTAAGTAAATCCTTCAATTTCAATAAGAATTCCAGTTTATCAAATAGCTTTACAAGCTACAATTTAATTTCAATAAATTTCCAATTTATCAAATAACTTTACAAGCTGTAATGAACTGTTCAAGTATCATGTAATTATTATTATTATTAAGCACGATTTCTGCCGAGGACGTACGGCCCGATCCAGAGTATCGTGTATACTGCCGAGGGACGTGCGGCGCGATCCATAGATGCATCTATCCTGCCGAGGCGTTCGGCCCGCTCCACAAGAAAGGAGGACATTTTCTTATGTGCCTCTCGTAGGACAGTATGTTTAATATAAGATAAATTTGGGAGGAGAATAATTTCTTTTTAACAATTAATTGATTTAAACAAAAATTAAGCATATGAGATTTCCATCCTTTAATATCTTTATCTAACAATTCACAATATATTCATATAGATATCAATTAATATAAATAAATCAAAGAATACAATCTACACAAGTAAGGCATGCTTTGAGTCCTAAATTACCCGAACTTTAGCATTTAATAGTAGCTACGCACGGACTCTCGTCACCTCGTGCGTACGTAGCCCCCCCACAATTAATAGATATATATTATTTTTTAAAGAAACTGTAGTTTCTACTTTTTTGAAACAACAGTAGTTTTTTTAAGGCAGAATGGCCTCTGGGCCACCTAAACGTGCATCAGATTTTAAAGTCGATATTAAAACTCTCATTTTTTCCAATTTGGCACCTCAATTCGATAAAAATGCTTATGATAAGCCCCCCCTCTCAGAGTGTGTATCTCAATTGCTCGACATGAATACCACATCATATTCTCAGACCATTTATTATTTGACAGCTGTAATTTGTCGGCATGTCTTTCTCCAAAATCAATTTATTAAATTTCTATTTTTTCTTCTCTTTCCCTTCTTTTATTCTTCACCATAGCCTTGCCAAAAGAACCTTGCCTCCGCCCAGCCACCATTTTCAATGGTAAAAGTCCAAATGTGATCTATTCAAAGTGGGACTTTACAATGTCAAAAAAACCAGAATCGAAAAAATACCAAGAAGAAAGAAAAAAAATCAGAATCCAAATTTGAAACCCAATATCAAAATAAAAGAAAATTCACTACAACTTCAAAAAAAATTACTCTTCTCCTATTCAAAACATTTGCTAATCTTTTGTAAAGCCTGAAACAATGGGTATGATTGGACCCCATTAATGCAATAAAAACCGCTGTCCCTTAAGACTTTTTTCGTGTTTGGCTAGCGAAAATTATGCCCAAATTTACACTTCGATGTGATATATTTCGAGTTTGATTGTTGATAATTTTATTCTCTTTGTTAAAATTAGAAGGAGCATATACAAGAAAAAGAAATGGTGAAGAAAAAAATTAAAATGCTTGACTTCATTAATGTGGTAAAATAGAGGGGGAGGGGGAAAGGGGAGGTGGGAGTTTGGTAGGGAAGACGTGAAAGGTGGGAGGGAGGGGAAAAGAGAAGGGGAAAGGGAAAGATCTTTTTTTTTTTTTTTTTTGTCTCATTTATATTTTGTTCTGATTCTCTTATTTTTTTTTTAATAAAAGCAATACTGTCCACGCACCCTGGCAGTGTGATTTGTATACAATTTAGCCATGTCAGATGCACTGCTTCCACATAGGCATAGTCAACGGCCAAATATATTTATTAGTATCTATTCCGTCAAGTTGGAGTGTTCAAATTGGAAAAGTATAAGTTCATGTATCGACTTTGCAAACGGGTAAAAGTTTAAGTGGCCACAAGGCCATTTGGGCTTTTTTTAAAGAAACGACAATTGGGAATGCCAATTTTGCCTATTTGCCTTAAAAATTTCATCCTCCAAATTCAACGCTTCAATCCCATGATCTCTCATCACGATTTCAACTCCTCACCCATGAATTCATCTGCGCTAGATTCCAGTAACATGATATCACAGTTTTATCAAATTATTTCTATTTTTACTGTATATAGTTCTATTCTTTCTCCATCTTGTGCATATCAAACATCAATTCTGGACTACTAGAGGTAATTTGTATGATTTGTATTTCCTGAACAATCTTTATTCCAGTTGAGATTGTATTTTTATAACAAATCATTTCCGTGAAATTTGTTGACGGCATATATTATATATAAAAGATCTGGTATCTATGGCAATTATTGTTTACCAATCTTGGGGACATACCACAAATTCTTGCTCATGTGCCATGGTTGCGTTTCACATGCATTTTTTGGAGAATCATCAGAAAAAAGTCAATTATTTCAAATAGCGGATTGCCTCATATGTGTTTCTATAAGAATTTTGTTGAAGTTTCTACTTATATTTATAATTACCTCCGTCTATTTCAGGATTTAATGGCGGTTGAAATCAATTTCGTTAGCGTAATTAATAGTAAGTCAATTAATTGGAATTTAAAGGTTCGTATTTTCAGGCTTTGAAAAAATCCGGATCGCAACAGACTTGATAGCCCTTTTTCAATTGAGATTATTCTGATGGAAGAAAAGGCATTATTTATAACTTTACAATTACTTTCTACTTTGCATTGTTTACATATGCTTAAGTATATTATAGTCATATACGGAATAACTTAGTCATTTGAACTAATTGAGTATTTTTGTAGGACGACCGCATTCACGCAAGTATTGACAGGTCTTATATCCACTGATTCAAATCAGAAATTAAGGAAATGGGTTTGTACATTATGAAAAATTCTATAGTTTGTCCAAATAATATGAAGCTGAAGACCAAATACCACAAGTTTAAGTTGATGTTCACGCATAAGACCACTGTTGAGGATATACATGATCCACATTTTAACATGTATATTTTCACATTTAGAACCTATGAACAGCTGTCAAATGCCGTAGAAGATCATTCCTGACCCCACCAAAAAAATAATTATCAATGTTTTTGTAATTACCATAAAATGAACTTTAAACCCAAGCTAAGCAGTTTGATTCCATGACTCTCAAAGACATCCATGGCAGTTCCATTCCTTTGGTTGTCCTCCTATTTTTGGCACCTGGCATGTAACTTTCCTCTTTCGTGTGTATCCATATTTCTTGATGATTTTCTGAAGAAGAAAAAAACTTAATTTCTTTAGTGGTTTGTACTCAGAACATAATAACTGTTTTGAAATTGGAAAGATGCTATCTTTTTCCATTATGACCATGGATAAGATTATTTCCATCAACAACAAGACTGTGGTTGCTCTTTCTGTTTTCACTTTGTTGGATTTAATAATTAGGTAATAGTTAACTGTGATAACAGCATAAAGTATTATCACCATCTTATGTTTTTAGAGTGTTATAAACTTTTTTTTTATATTTATTCTGATTATTTGTTGAGAATGTGAAATTTGTTATAATTGAAAATATTTTGGTAATTCTAAACTATAGGGAAAAATCCCCTTTGGAACTAATCTTGCCTCCCACTATAGAACTTTTGGATGAAAAAGCGGAAAGAATGTGTTTCAAAATTTTTCACGCACTATATCTAATTATGCTTTTTTCTATCTGGATATATTTGCATCTTAAATGATTAATCAACAATGAAGATGTGCATATAGCAAACATGGATCCTTCTAATATTATTCACAGATGATTAAAACCAATCAGCTAGGACCGTAATTTCTTGGCATGACCAATGCACCAATAAGTCTGACACAAAGAGTAGCGGAAACGAAGACGAGAATGTAAATAATATGCTATCTGGAATATGATGGGTTTAAAATTAACTTTAAACTGAAGCTAAGCAGTTTGGGAATAAGTAACAACTATTTTACTTATGGTCTTACATTGTTGTGATGATAAAGCAACAATCTTATTTTTAAGGTCTGCATGTTGAAGCAAATGAGTTACTGTTGCAGATACAAATAATATTGTACTACCAATTATTATCCGAGGCTGTAACGACCCAAACTAACCCTTTTGTGATGGCGCCTATCGTGGAACTAGGCAAGCCGACTCATTTCCAAAACAACCCGATATTTTCATTTCAAAGATAATTTCAAGGCTATTTAACATAAAAACCTTTGTAAAAGAGTTCAAATCAAAACAAAAGTGCGGAAAAGAAAAGCCCAACATCGGGGTGTCACTAGTCATGAGCATCTACTATAATTTGTCTGACAATATCGAGAATAACACAGTCTGAAAAATAGCTAAATATAACTAAAGGAAGATAAGAGGGAGAAGAGCAGGGCTGCGATCGCCAGGCAGCTATCTTGCTATCCCCGAGAAAATCTGCAATCGGAATAGTCATAGCCGCTACCGTGTCCAGATATGCCTGGATCTGCACACAAGGTGCAGGGAGTAACATGAGTACGCCAACTCAATAAGTAAAAATAGTAAATAAAGACTGAGAAGTAGTGACGAGCAATAATGCAAGTAAAGTTCATATCACAAAAATTCAGTACAATACAATATGCTTTTAAAATCAGAGTTTGAATCAAATCATCTCTTTTAAATCCAGTTCCAGTAAAATAATTTAAAGACATCTTTCAACAGTTTTCAAACAAAGGCTCAATGCAAAGGTGAGCAAAATAATGAAATCATAATCAGCCCCTCGGGCAATATCACTCATATACAGCCCCTTGGACAAACCTCACAATCACTCGTATACATCCCCTCGGGCATACCTCACTATCACTCATGCCTCTCAGTCACTCAACACTCAACACTCGCACTCAATAAGTACCTGTGCTCACTGGGGGTGTGTACAGACTTCGGAGGGGCTCCTTCAGCCCAAGAGCTATATCAAGCCAATCATGGCATAAATCAATGAGGACCTCGGCCTATATCAAACATGTTGTGGCGTGCAGCCCGATCCCATAAATATCCTCACAAATCAGGCCATCGGCCTCACTCAGTCATAAACCTCTCCAGTCTCTCAGGCTCTCAGAAAAACAAAGTATTCAGCCTAAACAACATTTATATGATGCATCAAAATAGAGTAATAGAGACTGATTTATTCTGTAAATATGTATAAACATGACTGAGTATAGATTTTCAATCAAAAACAAGGAAAGGATAGCAAGAAAAGACCTCTAAGGGTCCAAACAACACTGGCACAAGGCCTAAACATGGCATCCAACCTGATTTACAGAAATTCTTTCTAAAACACATAAAAATCATATAGTTTCAACAAAATATTCAACTTTACAGTTGATACGGGACGGACTAAGTCACTATCCTCAATGGTGCACGCTCACACGCCCGTCACCTAGCATGTGTGCCACCTCCAAATAGTAAAATGATATAAAATTCCATAGTTTCATACCCTCAGGACCAGATTTACAATCGCTACTTACCTCAATCCGAGCAAATCTCTACTTCGCAATGCTCTTACCCCTTGATTCGGCCTCCAAACGTCCCGAATCTAGCCACGAACAATACAATACGATCAATATAGGCTAAAGGAATCAATTCCACAAGAAAAATATCAAATTATAGCTAAAATCTGAAATCGGCTCAAACCCGGGCCCCGGGCCCACGTCTCGAAATCCAACAAAAGTCACAAAACTAAAAGCCCATTCACTCATGAGTTCATACATACACAATTTATCAAAATCCGACATCATTTGGTCCCTCAAATCCTTAAATTTAACTCTCCAAAATCTCAAGCCCTAACCCCTTATTTCACTTTTAAAATCCTACTAATTAGGTGAGAAATCAATGGGAAAATACTATAGCTAATGATAATAGAGCTCAAGCAACTTACCTCAGTGAATAACCTTGAATCCCCTTCAAAAATCCCCTCAAAAGCTCCAAAGTCCGAGTTAAGAATGGTGGAAATGAGCAAAAATCACGAAGTCCTCAATTTATACATTTTGCCTAGCGAAGCCGCACCTGCGGTCTCTTTTTCCGCTTCTGCGATACCGCACCTGCATAATTTCCATCGCAGGTGCGGAACTCACTTAAGATCCCAGGTTCTGCATCTGCGGCCAACCTTTTGCGCTTGCGCACCTGTGCATAACTCTACGCATCTGCGAAGCTAGTCATTTTCCTCCCTTCCGCATCTGCGCTCCAGGTCTCGCACCTGCGGGCTCGCAGATGCGATAGCCTTCTCGCACCTGTGATTGCAGTTCACCTTAGCCTTTCCCACACCTGCGACTTCTCAAAACGCTTCTGCGCCCTCGCACCTACGGCTCCCCCTCCGCAGGTGCGGAAATACCAGTAGCAGCAGCTTTAGCTGCATTTTTCCAACTCTAAACAATCCGCTAAGCACCCGAAATCACCTCGAGGCCCTCGGTACCTCAACCAACTATACCAACAAGTCATATATCAACATACGAACTTAGTCAAATCTTCGAAATGCTCAAAACGACATCAAAACACCAAATTACACTCGGATTCAAGCCTAATGAGTTCTAAACTTCCGAATTCCTCCAACGATGCCGAAACCCGCTAAACACGCCCGAATGACCTCAAATTTTACACACAAGTCAAAATAACACCACAAACCTATTCCAACTTCCGGAATTCCATATCCGACCCCGATATCAAATTTTCCACTGCCGACCAAAATCGCCAAATTTCCAACTTTCGTCAATTCAAGCCTAATTCTACCACGGACCTCCAAATCGCATTCCGGACGCGCTCCTAAGTCCAAAATCACCTAACAGAGCTAACGAAACCAAAAATTCAAATCCGAGGTCGTTCACACATACATCAACATCCAGTTGACTTTTCCAACTTAAGTTTCTACTTTAAAGACTAAGTGTCTCAATCCACTCCGAAACCACTCCGGACCCGAACCAACTAACCCGATATATCATAATATAGCTAAAGAACACAAAAAGAAGCAGAAATGGGGGAAACGGGGCTATAACTCTCGGAATGATCGGCCGGGTCATTACATCCTCTCCCTCTTAAACAACCGTTCGTCCTCGAACAGGTCTAGAAACATACCTGGAGTCTCAAATAGGTGTGGATATCTGCTCTGCATCTCCCGCTCGGTCTCCCAGGTGGCCTCCTCCACAGGCTGACCTCTCCACTGCACTTTTACTAATGCTATATCTTTTGACCTCAACTTCTAAATCTGCCGATCCAAAATGGCCACCGGCTCCACATTATAAGTCATAACACCCTCCAACTGAACTGTGCTGAAGTCCAAAACATGGGACAGATCGCCAACCTACTTCTGGAGCATAGAAACATGAAACACTGGATGCACACTCGACAAGCTGGGTGGCAAGGCAAGCTTATAAGTCACCTCCCCTATCCTCTGAAGCACCTCAAAAGGCCCAATAAACCGAGGGCTCAACTTACCCCCCTTCCCAAATCTCATAACACCCTTCATGGGTGAAACCTTCAGCAAGACCTTCTCCACAACCATGTAAGACACATCACGGACCTTCATGTCCGCGTAGCTCTTCTGCCTAGACTGCGCCGTGTGAAGCCGCTCCTGAATCAATTTCACCTTATCTAATGCATCCTGGACCAAGTCTGTACCCAAAAGCCTACCCTCACCCGGCTCAAACCATCCTACTGGAGATCTATACCTCCTCCCATATAAAGCCTCGTATGGAGCCATATGAATGCTCGACTAATAACTGTTGTTATATGCAAACTCTGTGAGTGGCAGAAACTAATCCCATGAACCGCCAAAGTCAATGACACAAGCATGCAACATGTCCTCCAATATCTGAATAGTGCGCTTGGACTGCCCGTCCGTCTGAGGGTGAAAAGATATGCTCAACTTAACCGGAGTACCCAACTCTAACTGCACGGCCCTCCAAAACTGCGATGTAAACTGAGTGCCCCTATCTGAAATGATGGAAACTGGGACACCATGTAGGCGAACAATCTCTCGGATGTAAATCTCCTCCAACCGCTCAGAATAGTGAGTAGTACCAACTGGAATGAAGTGTGCGGACTTGGTCAGCCGATCCACAATCACCCAAATAGCATCGAACTTCCTCGAAGTCTATGGGAGCCCAACTACGAAGTCCATAGTGATTCGCTCCCACTTCCACTCTAGGATCTCTAACCTCTGAAGCAAGCCATCCAGTCTCTGATGTTCATACTTAACCTGCTGATAATTGAGACACCGAGCCACAAACCCAACTATATCCTTCTTCATACGCCTCCACCAATAATGCTATCTCAAATCCTGGTACATCTTCGCGGAACCCGGATGGATGGAATACCGCGAGCTGTGGGCCTCCTCAAGAATCAACTCCCTGAGCCCATTTACATTAGGTACACATATCTGGACCTGAATCCTCAACACGCCGTCATCACCAATGGTCACATCACGGGCATCACCTCGCTGAACCCTGTCCTGAAGAACGAGTAGGTGGGGGTCATCATACTGACGCTCCCTGACACAGTCATAAAGAGAAGATTCGGAGACCACACAAGCCAATATCCGACTCGGCTCCGAAATATTCAATATGACAAGATGGCCCGCTAGGGCCTGAACATCCAATGCCAAGGCTCTCTCTGCTGCTGGGAGATACGCTAAACTCACCAAACTCTCCGCCCGATGACTCAAGGCATCAGACACCACATTGGCCTTCCCGGATGGTACAAAATAGTGATATCATAGTCCTTGAGAAGCTCTAACCATCTCCGCTGACGCAAATTACGATCCTTCTGCTTAAACAGATGCTGCAAACTCCGGTGATCAGTATAGATCTCACAATGAACCCCATACAAATAATGACGCCAAATCTTCAAGGCGTGAATAATAGCTGCTAACTCAAGATCATGGACAAGATAGTTCTTCTCATGGGTCTTTAACTGGAGAGAGGTATAGGCAATAACCCTACCCTCCTGCATCAAAACACATCCAATGCCTATCCTCGAGGCATCACAATACACGGTATAAGAACCTGAAGCTGATGGCAGAACTAACACTAGAGTTGTGGTCAAGGCAGTCTTGAGCTTCTGAAAGCTCTCCTCACACTCATCCGACCACCTGAATAGAGCACCCTTTTGGGTCAATTTGGTCAAGAGCGATGCAATAGATGAAAATCCCTCCATAAAGCGACGGTAATAACCCACCAAACAAAGAAAGCTCCTAATCTCCATGGCTGAGGACGGTCTAGGACAACTCTGCACTGCCTCTATCTTCTTCGGATCCACTTGAGTACCCTCACTGGATACCACGTACCCCAAGAATGCTACTGAACTGAGCCAAAACTCACACTTAGAGAACTTTGCATAAAGCTTCTCCTCCCTCAATCTCTGTAATACAATCCTCAAATGCTGAGCATGTTCCTCCTGGCTACGAGAGTGCACCAGGATGTCATCAATGAATACAATAACGAATGAGTCCAAATAGGGCTGGAATACAATGTTCATCAAATGCATGAACACTACTGGGGCATTGGTCAGCCCAAAAGACATCACTAAGAACTCATAATGGCCATATCGGGTCTTGAAAGTTGTCTTAAGAATATCTGAATCCCGAATCTTCAACTGGTGATACCCGGACCTCAAATCAATCTTGGAGAACACCCTCGCTCCCTGAAGCTGGTTAAATAAATCATCAATACGAGGCAAGGGATACTTGTTCTTGACTGTGACCTTATTCAACTGCCTGTAATCAATGTATATCCGCATGGAACCATCCTTCTTCTTAACAAACAATAGAACCGGTGCACCCTAAGGTGACACACTAGGCTGAATAAACCCCTTATCAAGGAGTTCCTGAAGCTGCTCTTTCAATTACTTCAACTCCGCCGATGCCATATGATATGGTGGAATAGAAATAGGCTGAGTGCCTGGCACCAAATCAATACCAAAGTCAATATCCCTGTCAGGCGGCATGCCCGACATATCTGCAGGAAACACATCCGGAAAATCACGTACTACCGGAACAGAATCAATGATAGGAGTCTCTGCACTAACATCCCTCACAAACGCCAAATAAGATAGGCAACCCTTCTCAACCATACGCTGAGCCTTCAAATATGAAATTACCCTACTAGGTACATAATCTATAAAACCGCTCCACTCAACCCTCGGAAATCAAGGCATCACCAACTTCATGGTCTTAGCATGATAATCTAGAACAGCATGACATGGAGATAACCAATCCCTATCCAATATCACATCAAAGTCAACCATACTGAGCAGCAAAAGGTTCACTCGGGTCTCCAGACCCCCAATAGTCACCACACATGACCGATATACATGGTCCATAATAATAGTATCGTCCATAGAAGTATATACATGAACAGATGAAACTAAAGACTCACGGGGCATATCCAGAAGATGAGAAAAATATGAGGAAACATATGAATATGTGGAACCAGGGTCAAATAATACAGAGGCATCTCTGTGACAAGTTGGGACAATGCCTGTAATCACAGCATCTGAAGCAATAGCATCTGGTCTGGCAGGAAGGGCATAGAAATGGGCCTGACCACCACCTAATCGACCTCCTCCTCTTAGGCGACCCCTAGCTGACTGACCTCCACCCCTAACTGGCTGGGTAAGTGGTGAAGTAACTAGTGCTGAAGTCGATGGATGACTCCTCTGCTGAGGCGGACCCCATGATGATGAGGATACTGCCTCCACTATTCCCAAACTCCCCACACTTAAAACAACCCCCTGGTGTTGGAGATAGGGACTGAAGGGAACCCCTAGCACCGGGATAACTGGTAGAAGAACATGGCATGGAGGAGCCCTGAACTGATGGAGCACGGGACGAACTCTGGGCTGGGAGGGCACTAAGTGATGAGTGGCCCTGATGAGAACTGTGAGAACCATGGCCCGATGATACACCACGGCGAACTGGATGAGCTGACTGAGCATGCCTGAATGGATGGCCTCTGCCGTGCTGGAACTGACCCCCATGAGGAGCGCTACTGAATCCACCCTGACCACGAGGCCTCTTGGCCTCCCTCTCAACCCTCTCCTGACCGCGAACCATCTTAATCTGTCGAGCAATGTCGACAACCTCATCAAAAGTAGCACCAGACATACTCTCTCTCATCATAAGCAACTGAAGCTGAAAACCAATGCCATCTATAAACCTCCTGATCCTCTCTCGGTCTATGGGAACTAACCAGATCGCATGATGGGCCAACTTGGAGAACCACATCTCATAATGTGTCACAGATATATCACCCTGACGAAGCTGTTCAAACTATCTGTGCAGCTCCTCTCTGCGGGACTGAGGTACAAACTTTTCCATAAAGAGAACGGAGAACTGCTGCCAAGTAAGGGGTGCTGCGCCAACCAACCTACGCCTCTCGTAAGCCTCCCACCAATTGAATGCAGCCCCAGAGAACTGGAAAGTAGTGAATGAGACCCTACTGGTCTCCACAATACCTGATGTCTGGAGCATCATCTGACACTTATCAAAGAAACCCTGTGCATCCTCACCCTATGCACCACTGAAAGATGGAGGCTGGAGTCTCCCAAACCTCTCCAATATACGCTACTCATCCTCAGGCATAACAGGAACTACATAGTCCTGAGCAGCTGTAACCGGCTGGGCTAGTGGTGCCCCCGGTGTCTGAAGCGCCTGAACAACCTACTCTAGTATGCGAGCGGCGGGAGTCTGAGTGCCTCCCCTGGCCTGAGAAGTGGTTGTGGACGTCGAGATAGAGACCGCCTGAGCAAGGCAGCTACACGCTGCTAGAATCTGAGATAGGGCCTCCTAAAGGCCTGGAATCACAATAGGCACATGTGGTTCCTGAGCTGGTGCATCAACAACTGGAATCTGATCCTGATATGGGGAAACTGGTGGGTCTGCAGGTACTGCTCTAGCTACTGTGCGGGCTGTACCTTTGCCCTTACCGCGGCCTATACCGCGACTTCGGCCTCTCACGGCCCTGGCTGGTGGTACTGGTGGTTATCCATCTTGACCGGTAGTACGAGTCCTCACCATCTATGAGAGAATGAAACAATAGAAGTTTAGTTACTAGAATCAACGGATTCGTACGACAAGAATTTAAGAATGTGAGATTTCCTAAAGGTTCTGCAGCCTCTCGAAGATAAGTACAGATATCTCTGTACCAATCCGCAAGACTCTACAAAACCCGCTCATGACTCGTGAGACCTATGCCATGATGGCGACTATCGTGGAACTAGGAAAGCTGACTCATTTATAAAACAAACCGATATTTTTATTTCAAAAATAATTTCAAGGCTATTTAACATAAAAACCTTCGTAAAGGAGTTCAAATCAAAACAAAAGTGCGGAAAAGAAAAGCTCGACATCGGGGTGTCACTAGTCATGAGCATCTACTATAATTTGTTTGACAATATCGAGACTAACAAAGTCTGAAAAATTGCTAAATACAACTAAAGGAAGATAAGAGGGAGAAGAGCAGGGCTGCGATCGACAGGCAGCTACCTTGCTATCCCCGAGAAAATCTGCAACCGGAATAGTTAACAACCGCTTTCGTGTTCAGATACACCTGGATCTGCACACAAAGTGCAGGGAGTAACGTGAGTATGCCAACTTAGTAAGTAACAACAGTAAATAAAGACTGAGAAGTAGTGATGAGCAATAATACAAGTAAAGTTCATATCACAAAAATTCAATACAATACAGCATGCTTTTAATACCAGAGTTTGAATCAAATCAGCTCTTTTAAATCCAGTTCCACTAAAATCATTTAAAGACATCTTTCAATAGTTTTCAAACAAAGGCTCAATGCAAAGGTGAGAAAAATAATGAAATCAAAATCAGCCCCTCGGGTAATATCTCTCATATACAGCCCCTCGGGCAAACCTCACAATCACTCGTATACAGCCCCTCGGGCAGACCTCACCATCACTCATGCCTCCCAGTCACTCGGCACTCGCACTTAGTAGGTACATGCGCTCACTAGGGGTGTGTACAGACTCTGGAGGGGCTCCTTCGGCCCAAGCGCTATATCAATCCAATCATGGCATAAATCAATAAGGCCCTTGGGCTATATCAAACATGCTGTGGCGAGCAGCCCGATCCCATAAATATCCTCACAAATCAGGCCCTCGGCCTCACTTAGTCATAAACCTCTCCAGCCTCTCGGGCTCTTAGAAAAACAAAGTATTCAGCCCAAACAACATTTATATGATGCATCAAAATAGAGTAATAGAGACTGATTTATTCTGTAAATATGTATAAATATGACTGAGTATAGATTTTCAATCAAAAACAAGGAGAGGATAGCAAGAAAAGACCTCTAAGGGTCCAAACAACACTGCATAAGGCCTAAACATGGCATCCAACCTGATTTACAGAAATTCTTTTTAAAACACATAAGAATCATATAGTTTCAATAAAATATTCAACTTTACAGTTGATACGGGACGGACCAAGTCACTATCCCCAACGGTGCACGCCCACACGTCCGTCACCTAGCATGTGCGCCACCTCCAAATAGTAAAATGATACAAAATTCCGGGATTTCATACTTTGAGGGCCAGATTTAGCCAAACGTCCCAAATCTAGCCACAAGAAATACAATACGATAAATATAGGCTAAAGGAATCAATTCCACAAGAAAAATACCAAATTATAGCCAAAATCCAAAATCGGCTCAAACCCGGCCCTCGGGCCCACGTCTCGAAATCCGAAAAAAGTTACAAAACTAAAAATCCCATTCACTCACGAGTCCATACATACAAAATTTATCAAAATCCGACATCATTTGGTCCCTCAAAGCCTTAAATTAAACTCTCCAAAATTCCAAGCCCTAACCCCTTATTTCACTTCAAATATCCTACTAATTAGGTGAGAAATCAACGGGAAAACACCATAGCTAAAGATAATAGAGCTCAAGCAACTTACCTCAGTGAATAACCTTGAATCCCCTTCAAAAATCCCCTTAAAAGCTCCAAAGTCCGAGTTAAAAATGGTGGAAATGAGCAAAAATCATGAAGTCCTCAATTTATACATTCTTCCAAGCGAAGCTGCACCTACGGTCTCTTTTTCTGCTTCTGCGACACCGCACCTGCGGAATTTCCATCACAGGTGCGGAACTCACTTAAGATCCCAGGTTCCGCATCTGCGGCCAACGTTTTGAGCCTGCGCTTGCGCACCTACGCATAACTCCCCAGTTCTCGCACCTACGGGCTCGCTGATGTGATAGCCTTCTCGCACATGCGGTTCCAGTCCACTTTAGCCTTCCCCGCACCTGCGGCTCCCCGTCCGCAGGTGCGGAAATACCAGTAGCAGCAGCTTCAGCTGCATTTTTCCAACTCCAAACAATTTGTTAACCACCCGGAATCACCCCAAGGCCCTCGGGACCTCAACCAACCATACAAACAAGTCATATATCAAAATACAAACTTAGTCGAACCTTCGAAACACTTAAAACGACATCAAAACACCAAATTACACTCGGATTCAAGCCTAAGGACTTCTAAACTTCCGAATTCCACCAACGATGCCGAAACCTGCTAAACCACGTCCGAATGAATTTAAATTTTACACACAAGTTAAAAATAACAACACGAACCTATTCCAACATTCGGAATTCCATTCTGACCCCGATATCAAATTTTTCACTACCGACCAAAATCGCCAAATTTTCAACTTTTGCCAATTCAAGCTTATTCTACCACGGACCTCCAAATCGCATTCCGGATGCGCTCCTAAGTCTAAAATCACCTAACGGAGCTAACAGAACCATCAAAATTCAAATCCGAGGTCGTTTACACATAAGTCAATGTCTGGTTGACTTTTTCAACTTAAGATACTACTTAAGAGACTAAGTGTCTTATTCCACTCCGAACCCAAACCAACTAACCCGATATATCATAATATAGCTGAAGAACACAAAAAGAAGCAGAAATGAAGTAAAATGGGCTATAACTCTCGGAACGACCGGCCGGGTCGTTATAAAGGCCATCATGATTTGTAGCCTCAATGTTACATCAAAGTTATGTTAAAATTAGGCAGGTAAGTATATCAACATATTCATTATAGGGATTGTCCAGTATTAGATTTCCTACAACAGTTAAGTACAAAACTTTTTTTATTGTAAAAATATTGTACATCTCTCACTTATATTTGCTTCTTCCATTATCTGCTTCAGGATATAAGGCAGCAGTCAAATGAAACTAGGGATACAATAGTAATACCTATTGTGCCATAAGTAGAGGCCATAGTGAGATTGAGTTGTTGCTCGGCTTTTGGATTGAGACCCTTTATGGGAAATGTAAGAATACTCTTTTCTTGATTATCTATGTTGATTTTCTTTTGAATTTCAGACAAATTATTCTTGACCTTTACATGAGTGCATAAGATGGAAGTTCCTTTTAATGTCTTTGTGTAACGACCCGGTCGGTTATTTTGAGAAATTAAGTCCCGTTCGGCGGCATAAGGTCTTGAACAACTTTATATTATGTGTATTGACTTGCGTTCATGGTCGAGTTCAATTACCGGATGATTCCAAGTCAAATCGGAAGAAGGATTCTAGTTTTGGAAGTTTAAGTTCTAAGAGTTGACCGAAATTTGACTTTTGTATAAACGGATCTGGAATTGGTTTTGGATGATTTCAACAGCTTCGTATGGTGATTTTGGACTTAGACGTGCATCTGGATTTGGATTTGGAGGTCCGTAGGGTGATTTGAAGCATTTCGACGAAAGTTGGAAAAGTTAAAGTTTGGAAGGTGGAGAGGTTTGACTAATAGTTGAATTAGGTGATATTAGGGTCGAAATGTAATTTCTAGAGTTGGAACAGCTCCGTTATGTCATTTGGGACTGGCCTGCAAAATTTGACGTCATTCCGGGTTGATTTGATAGGTTTCGACACGAGTTTTAGAAGTTGGAAGATTTGAAAGTTCATAAGTTCGATTCTTGGTACGACTCATAATTTTGACATTATTTTATGTTATTTGAGGCCTCGAGTAGGTTCGTGTTGTGTTACAGGACTTGTTGGTATGTTCGGACGAGGTCTCGAGTGGCTTGGGTGAGTTTCGGATAGGTTAAGGTTGTGTTGCGCTTATTTTTTATGCCTCGTAGTCGTTTCTTCAAGCATAAATGGTACCGAATTAAGCAAATGAGCTCCAAATTCAGTTTTTATTGAACCATTAGATCTGTATCATAATTACAGAGCCATAACAAAAAGAATCGTCGAATTTGGACATTGTATGAGGGAGTTATGCTCATTTCCGTATCAGGGAGACTACTGGTTTCTGGTGTGGTCGAAATTGCGTACATTTCTATCGCAATTGCAATGCCCAGTTCGCCATTGAGAACTTTTTGTCGCAAATGCGACCTTTTCCAGCCCTATTCTTGTTTGCAATTGCGAAGGCTTCTTCGCTTTTACGAGGGTTCGCATTTGCGAAGGCTTCTTCACTTTTGCGAGGGTTCGCAATTGCGAACCCTGAATCGCAAATGCGACATCTGCACCTTGTTTTCAGCTGTGTAATTAGGGTTTTTGCTTCATTTTGTGATATTTTTGAACCCTAGGTCCGAGAGTGGGCAATTGTGAGAGAGAAATTTTATCTACAATTGTTGGGTAAGTTCCCTTGATCAATTTCTAAGTATACTTCATGATTTTATTTGAGTTTTAACATCAAAATGGTAAGAATCAAAGTGAAAAATTTGGAAAAAATTGTATAATCTTTCAAAATGAAAAATGATGATTTGAGGGACCAAATGGTATCGGAATTTGATAATTTGTATATGGTTGAGCTCGTATCGGAATGGGTGTTTGGGTTTTGTGAAATTTATCGGGTTCCGAGGTGCAGGCCGGGGTCGACTTTTGGGTTGATTTTTAGTTTTTGATAGAGATTGAGGTTTTATGATCCGGAATAGTTTCTTATGAGTTTTATTTATGCTTTGAAGTTATTTTGTCTAGATTTGAGTCATCCGCAGGTTATTTCACCCGAGAAATTTATTTTTGAGTATCAGTTTGTCTTCTTTGAAGTAAGTATCTTGCCAAACCTTGGGGTGTGGGGACTACCTCTTAGAATTTGAGTCTTCTATACTAATTGTATCTTGTGAAGTTCGTGTACGCGAAGTGACGAGTACATGCTCGGGCTTATTTATGGAAAGTTGGCCTTTTAGGGTTCTTAGGTCCTTGTATTCACTGAGTATGAAGTTGTTTTGTATTGATTAAGTTTTCTTAATTACTAGTCTCACCTATACCTGCTTTAATTGGAATTAATTGCTTTATGATCCACTCTTATTGCCTATTTGACTTTTTTATAACTTAACTAAAGATTTTTACCTCTCCTATTGCCATGCTATCTTTTCCTAACTACTTATCTTTACTTGCCATTATTATTATCTCTTCTGTAATTGTTCATCCTTAATTGAGGTTATGATTATCTTCCCGCTGCCTATCCTTAATTGAATTTGTAGTATTTCCTTCGTGATTGCTCAACCTTAAAAGAAGTTTAGGTATCCTATATCTTAGTTGACTTATCTTTATTGGAATTATTGACTCGTGAAATCTCCCTTGTTGTTGAACTGTACTTTGTGGGACCGTTGTTACATATTATTTTCTCCTTTGTTGAGCTGTTCTTATTATGACTAGCATTCTCTATTGTGGCTATTCCTTGCGAACTAGTTCTTCCGTTTCTTTAAGTTCTAGAATTTCTGAGTTGACTTAATTGCCATAATCTTGTATTATTGTCATTGGTGTTGTTGTACTTGTTGTTGTGATACACGAGATTTCTGTCATGCGGTTGTTATTGTGATGTACGAGGTTTCTGTTGTGTGGTATTATCGGGTTGCATGAGATTTCTGCCATGCTATTGCTACTATTGATATTTGCACATGCGGCGTGACGAGGCGGGATATATATATGTGGGTTGCGCATGTGGCGAGACAAGGTGGGAACATTATTATGCACGTGTGGCAAAATAAGGCGGGTATTTACTTTACTAATTGCACACGTGGCGAGACAAGGTTGGCTATGTCAGGGATTGATTTGTGGTGACTTGCGATGGCCTGGGGAAATTCTTGTTGTTGATATTTGTGTAGTGGTGCACTTACCTGTGCAAGTTTTATCTTGTGAAAAATTATGGGAAAATATTTTACGTGCTGTCCATTTTCTCTATACTTACTAGCTAGCATGAACTATGTTAGAACGCTTGCACAAGCATACATGCAGTTAATCACTCTTATCGGTTAATATGATGAATCTTGATATTGTTGAAAATTGATACACACCCTCGTCTGGTTCTATTGGCACGTGAGTCGTCCATGCAGTTATTGTTTGTAGAGAAGGCACATGATGCCAAGTGTTTAGCGTTCACAAATTGGAACCCGCGAATTATGAATATTTTGAAGTTCGGTGCCTCGTGGTGATTATTGGATAAAACCTGATGTAAAAGCGGTTATTTGCATCTAGTTGATACATGTCCTTCTTTTAGTTGTGTTCTCGGGGTTTAGACTGTGCCCAGCTTACCCTACTGTGTTGTTACTTGTTGTGTTCGCTGCTAATTATTGTTTCTATTTCTTATTGCAAGTACCATATCATCGTTGTCATTATGCATAGCTTTATAGAGATATCGTATCCCTGTTAGTCATACACTCATACTTATTCAGGTTATTTAGTCTAGTAGGTGTCTTGACTATCACTCATCACTACTCTACCGAGGTTAGTCTTGATACTTGCCGGGTACCGATGTGGTGTACTCATACTATACTTCTACATATTTTTGTGCAGATATAGGTATTGCAGAGTCAGTCGATCGTTAGCTAGCTGTTCAGATCTTGCGGTGTAGAGTCAAGATAAACCTGCTACTGCGTTCGCAGGCTTCGGAGTCACCTTCTAGTTTTTTTTTGTATTTACACTGTTTACTCCTATTTTAGAACATATGTATTTAGAGGTTTTTTAGCAAACTCTGTAGAACTTATAACTTGTAGTACCGGTTTCGGGATTGTAATACTTGTATAGAGAATTCTAAATTTGGAATTGCTAATCTTTATTTATTTTGTTATTATTTTCAGAAGTTGTTAGGCTTACCTAGTCCCTGAGACTAGGTTCCATCACGACATCCAATGAAGAAAAATTTGGATCGTGACACTTTGCCCTGAAGTTTTCATGTTGAAGTAATCTAATATACTGTATTATTTTTGCTAATAAATAGAGAACTTTTTATTGCCTTATAGCTCGGTAAGATTATTGTGTGCCTTTGTTGATACTTGGTTTTACACCATAACATACCCTTATTACTGTTTTTTTAATTAGATACTCAATTTAGCAGCACACACTAGGGTGGCCAATATTAAAGAGGAAAGAGGAATAAATATTTTACCGATCAATTCATCTAATAGTTCATAATATACATTTGTTTCTACGGGTAACAAAACTCGCCTTAATATGCAACATAGAACTTTGTTCATCGGCTATAAAGGAACAAGTGGCTTCTGATATAAGTGTTTTCGGTTGAAACAACAAGATCACTGCTACATCAGTAATTGCCACACAATCTTGATGAGAATTAGTGTTCTTATTGTATGTATTTCATCTAATAAGACTTAAAACTCTTATATAGATTCTCAGATTAGGTATTTCTAGGATCTTGGTTATCCATATGAATTTTCGTTTATATTATCGACCAATATGATTGACTTGCTCATGTGCTCATATACTTCTGATCCAAATTACATCACAACGGAAGGTGATGTCTTAATTACGTGATTATACATATCTTTTGAAACGATCCGCGCGATAGCGGGTAAGTATACTAGTTTTAACTATATAATAAGTAAAGGCTTGATGGTACGTGTAGTTGTTACTTCAAACAGGTGTCTTGCTATTATTACTGTTCAAGTTACTCCACAACGATTTCATTTTCTCCTCCTTCATCTTCTCTTTCTTTTTCATTCTCTATTATTCTGTCCCTAATTTTTTCTCCAATATTGTTCATATGCAGTCTTAATTTGCTCTTCTTGGTTGTTGTACACTTTCTTCATTATGGCTCTTTTTCTTCTATTTTTCTCTGTGTTATTTAAGTTTGTTCCTTTTATTTAGTGGTTCTTTTTATCCGAAATTTTATGGGTTTGCTATATATTTTTACCATGACTTATGATGGTTGGAACGGGTAATGGACACTAGAATCATGTTTATTTCTGGTGTTGATTATTTAGATCAAAGGAACTCCTCTTGCTGATTTGAAAAAAGATTGCACGGTTATTTGAAATTGGAATTTCATTTCTTCTCACCCTCTGTTGTTGTTTCTTGAATATTATATAT
Organism: Nicotiana tabacum; assembly: GCF_000715075.1. Lineage (NCBI taxonomy): Eukaryota > Viridiplantae > Streptophyta > Magnoliopsida > Solanales > Solanaceae > Nicotiana > Nicotiana tabacum. Next base: position 112,757,301 of record NC_134103.1, read on the forward strand.
GTGAGGATTATGAAATCGCTATTTAATCTTACTGCATAAGATTGTTTTGCCTTTTTCGTTCATCTATTGTTTGAAAATGTTAGTATTTAGTGTTAATTTGAGCTCTTTGTTTCCATCAGTTCCATGTGTGTGTTTTTTCTTACAGTTTTTCCCATACATTTTTCTCTTTTGGTTACCCAATATTTGTACATGCATTTTCTGATTTATGGCCTTTATGCATGGATCCTGAGATTATTGAGAAATTATGGATCATATATGATTTAGAGTGGCTTTTCCATGTTGTTGTCTCAGGTTATGTATGCTTCCATTTCGTTCGAGACTCGTTCGATAATATTTTCCAGTAAAAAGAAGACATATCATGAGGACTGTCAAAAAATCGGTTTGGATATTTTGATGCCAATGGTAATTATCTCTCAGCAAGAAACTGCAAATGTGTTTTTATTGCTAAGTTTGGTTTTTGCATCTTTTACTTGTTGAAATTCAAATGTGTTTTCTTATCTATGGTCAAGGTCTTAACTATTCTTTCTTTAGGAATATCATCAGTGTCAACCTATTTGTCTTCTATAGACTCGATTTCCTACAGAAGAGGGGTGCAAACTTCTGTGATAGTGAGTTCCTTGATGCTAAAGAGCTATTGGGAAGTAATGTGTCATATTTAACTACAATTGTTGCCAATTTGGCAATTACAACAATAACATACCCAATATTATCCCATACCGTAGGGTGTGGGAGGGTAGTGTGTACACAGACCTCACCCCTACCTTGTGAGGATAGAGAGGTTGTTTCCAATAGACCCTCGGCTCTAGAAAGTATAAGCATCACATTAATGAAAATATAAACAAGAAGGGAAAGTACCAAAAAGCCATATAAAAGCAGAATAAAAACAACATAGTAAGGTGGTCAACAATGAAAGAAAACAACGGTTAGTCATAAAAATCTACTACCAACAGAAAACGAGACTATGTGTGAATACTCTAGACTACCTACTCTACTTCCCTAATCCTCGACCTCCATACCTTCCTATCAAGGATCATGTCCTCGGTCAGCTGAAGTTGCGTCATGTCTTGCCTAATCACCTCTCCCCACCTATTTTTTGGCCTACCTCTAACTCTCTGTAGTCCCTCCAATAGCAACCTCTCATACCTCCTCACCGAGGCGTCTGTGGTCCTCGTCCTCACATGACTGTGATCACCTAATTTTTTACCGTGTTTGAATATTTTTCGCTCCCATCTTCCCACGCGTGTCCCCACTCTTTGTCCCCCACGCATGTCCCCACTTTACCTTGTCCCCCACGCGTGTCCCCACTTTACCTTGTCCTCCGCGCGTGTCCCCACTCTACCTTGTCCCCCATGCTTGTCCCCTCCCCACCATACCTTGTCCCCCCATGCTTTGTCTCCCCCATATTTTATGCTTTGTCCCTCATGCCCCATGCTTGCTTTGTCCCCCATGCTTTGTCCCCACACTTTGTCCCTCACTCACAAAACCAGCCCCTATTTTCTGCTCAAAAGAGAAAGCAAAGACAGCCCAAAAACGGACCAAGAAATCAGCCAAAACACAACCAAAAATTGCTCCCTAAAACCAGCTCAAATCCCACCCAAACGGGCAGTAAAAAGGGATGCAAACAGCTACAAATCTCGACCTCCTCAACCCAAAAACGGAACTGAAAATAACCATGAAAAAGCCACCCACCTCCAGCTCGTTTTCAGCCATGAAAAGCTGAAATTTCAGCTCGAAAATCGCAGCCAAAAACGCTGCTAAAAACAGCCAAAAAAAAAAAACTTGAAAACTGTCCATAAATTAGCCCTTAAACCATCTCAAAAACAGCTGCAAAAAGTCCAAAAATAGTCCGAAAATCAGCCCCAAAACATCCCTGAAATTACCCCTGAAGAGCCATGAAAATTGTCCCCAAACCACTAACCAAAATCAGCTGAAGGTCACTCCAAAAACCAGCTAAAATAACTCCAGAAATCAGCGCAAAACACCGTTAACCACCTCCCGTTTCTATCGCTTCAGTCCATCGGCGGAGTGGTCATGTCCGATTCGAGGCTTCCGATTGCGGTCCGATTGACAGTAACTAGTTTCTGTTTCTAAGAAGGTTCACTGTGAGATTTACTTCTTTTATTTTATTTTGTTCTTTTATTATGTTTATGAATACATGTTTTTTGTGAAATCTATGTGAACGAAGTGTATTTTCTTACTATTTGTTTTGTTCTGATTTAGTTGTTAAGTTTCATTATTAGTTTAGTTAGCAAATTTCTTATCCATGTGATTAAGTCCTTTAACTCAAGGTAGTATGTTAAAATATTACGTGATTCGTCTAAAAAATAATTCTATATTTTAATAATTAAAAGCGGATAGATAAAATATGAAAAAAATAAAAATAAAGCACAGTTTATCCAAAAAATATTAATTCAAGCCAAGTTGTAGTCAATAAAGCGACCGTGCTAGAACCACGGGACTCGGAGAATGCCTTACACCTTCTCCCCGGTCAACAGAATTCCATACCCGAACTTTTATTTTTGCAGACCAATAATAATAGAGTCAAATCTTCCTTTGACTAGGGATTCAAATAAAAGGTGACTTGGAACACCCCAAAACGCAATTCCAAGTGGCGACTCTGTAAGTAAAATAATCCCTACTCAAGTTTGTCACTTTAATTGGAAAAACTCTTTAACCCAATCCATATGACATTTTTATCATTTTGGGGGTAGAAAAGGGGTGTGACAGCTCTGGCGACTCTGCTGGGGAATTTAAGAATTCGAGCTTGTACATTGACTTTGTTTGGCTTTATTAATTTTTGTATATATTATGATTTATTTGGGCCTAATGTGTTACTTGTCGAGTTTTTACCGTTTTGATATTGTTGAACTGTACATATAAATTATATCTTCTCTCGCATCCCTCTGAGTTTTCTGATAATTAGTTATGTTGTGTTTGCCTACTAGCATCACAAAATTTCTGTCTTGAGATAAAGCCAGTTAGCCTACCAGCTTCTGGTGAAGGATTTAGTCACACATGTTTAGGCGGGAGAGCCGTTAGCTAGCCAGTGCTGTTCTACTACTGGTAATGCTTGACGCTCCTCGACTCGGGTTGTCCGTCCGGGTAAGCCAGGTCTAGATACCATCTCCTTTAGGATTTACAAACTTAGAAGAACAAGCCACAAGCAATGAATATCCCTAGTAGGCTACGCTTTATTTGCATCATGTGCATTTGACTTAGCATCGCTCGACACAGAGGTCGAGTTCTGTTTTAGGACAGGCTTTGTTGAGACCATTATGTCATGTTACGATGCTACTTGTTGCATTATTTGGGAGGCTTGCATGCCGATTGCTTTAGCATATATCAGTTACACGAAGAGAGAAAAAAATTATGATTTTGTGTATATGGTTTTTAAAGATTAATTTTCATAAAATAAAAAAAAACATAGTCTAATCCACCGAACTACGCGGGTCTGATTTTCACCGGATGTGAGATACGTAGGCAAACCTCATCGGTTCCGGCCCCCAATTTTCAAAAATCCAAAAAGATATTTTTCTTTAATTGCTTCTTTAGAAGTTTCATTTTTTTTTAGACAAAAAAAAAATTCCAAAAATATTTTCTTCCTTTTTTTAAAAAAAAAAGTCTTTCTCCCAAAATCAAAAAAAAATAAATATTTTCTTTCTTTTGAAATTTAAAAAAAAAAAAATCAAAATTCAAAAATATTTTTTTTTCTTTTTTAGAAGTTTTTCTTTAACCAATTCCTAAAAATAAAAAATTGAATATATTTTCTTTGCTAAGAGATTTTGTCGGATTAATTGTATATGAAAAATAAAAAGAGTTAGTTTATCTATTTTATTTCTGATCCACCGAACTACGCGGGTCTGATTCTCACCGGATGTGAGATACGTAGGCAAACCTCATCAGTTTCGGCCCCCAATTTTAAAAAAAAAATCCAAGAAGATATTTTCCTTTAATTACTTCTTTAGAAGCTTCTTTTTTTTAGACCAAAAGTCCAAAAATATTTTTCTTCCTTTTTTTTTACGTCTTTCTCCCAAAATCCAAAAAAAAAAAATTAAAAATATTTTCTTTGCTAGAAAATTTTGTCGGATTAATTGTACATGAAAAAGAGTTAGTTTATCTATTTTATTTCTGATCCACCGAACTACACGGGTCTAATTCTCACCGAAAAAAAAAAAACCAAAAATATTTTCTTTCTTTTTAGAAGTCTTTCATTTAAAAAAAAAAATCAAAATCCAAAAATATGTTTTTTCCTTCTTTAGAAGTCTTTCTCCCAAAAAATCCAAAAACAAAAATAATTAAAATCCAAAAGAAAAAAAAATATTTTCTTTCTCCTTTAAGAATTTTTCTTTTCAAACATTCCAAAAGAAAAAAAAAGAGCTAGTTTATGTACTTTGTTCCCGATATTCCTGAACTGCGTAATGATTTGATTCATGCGGGGTCATGATACGTAGGCAATCCCCATTGAATTCGATCATAGCCATAAACAAATTGAGTAAAAAAAAAAAAGAAAAAAAAATTGAGTGAAAAAAGAAGAAGAAAGAGTGACAAAAAATAACAGAGAAAAACAAAGAGCGAAAAACAACAAAAAGAGAAAAAAAAATCAAGATATGAAAAAAAAAATCAAAAAAAAAAAAGAAGAAGAAGAAGAGAGAGCCTCCCGAGATGGATTACCCCTGTTGGTGAATCATACTCGATCTTGTTCTAAAAGCTAGTCAGGCTAGGTCTACTGTGGCCAGTAGCCCCGAACCGGCCAAACCCTGAGTCCCATTAGCACCAGGCTAATGCTAGATGTGAATACTACTCTGGAGCAGTCAGACATGATACAGAAGACTGTTAGACTCTTAAGAGAGCAGTGGAAGACCTCATCAATGTCAAGGAAATAGTGCTTAGGGATGAAGATGCCCCTAACATGATGAATAATTCTCTGCCTACTCACACCAATGGGCTAGTAATCGGAATGATCTGTGAAGATGAGGAATTTGATCTGGCATTGAAGGCCATTGCAGCCATTGCCGAGACAGAAGGGACACCTAAAAACGGGCGCCAAACCTGAAAAGTTCTCTGTCATATGGGAGTCTCGGTAGCCGGTCTTGCTATCTTTTCTGCGTCCGAATTATTTTAGGATCTAATCCGAATATTTTTACTTCACTGCTTTGCTTTCTGATGTAAACCCTTCTATCTTAAAAACTTTAAAAAAAAAAAAATCAAATGAAAGTAATATTTCATTATCGGGGAATGTTTCTTTTCTTAATCTTGTCACTTTTCTTATTCTTTTTTTTTAGTTCTGTTAATACAGATTTTAATAACATGACATGCTTGCGGACTTCATGCCCAGATCCTAAAACGTTGTCAGACCCCAAAATAATAGATCAAGAAACAAAATATTTTGAAGACAAGGCTTGTAAGAAAATTGGAACGAAGTTGAGATTCCCTCTCTTCGGATCATTGTTGAAGCCGGGATTGAGGATAAAGATTGGGTCAAGAACCGATTGAAATAATTAACACTGACGAATGAAAAATGATTGGCCGCAATTTTCCACGGGCAGTTGTGCCAACAAAGAATGGTCCTTGTCTACAACAAGAAAGTGCGGCCCGATAAATTTAAAATAAGACAACTCATTCTGAGACATATCCTCCCAACTCATGAAGAAGCTAAAGGAAAATTGGCTCCAAATTGGAAAGGTACATACATTGTAATGAGAGTACTGCAAAAAAGAGCGTTGTACCTGGGAAGCAACGAAGAAAGTGTCCCTGAAACAACCGTCAATGCGGATGCAGTCAAAAGGTACTATGTTTGACCCTCTATATAGCATTAATGTTCTCTGATTGGGATGATGAAGGCTTTCATTCTCGCTATCCAAACACCATCAACCCTTTGCTAACCCTTTTGAGCCGGTTACTTTTCTTTGATTACCCTCTTTGGATCCTGAAAGTTTTAAAAAAAAAAGAGAAAAGAAAATGAAAAAAAAAAGAAAAAAAAAGAAAGGAAAAAAAAAACAACAACAAAAGAAAATCAAAACAAAGTGAATCGAACTACGTTCGACTTGATTCCGAAAGGATACGTAGGCAGCCTCTCTCTGGGGTTCAGTCACACCAAAATAAAAATCTATATTCTCCCAAAAGTTGAAACTGGGGCAGGTGTTATAATGGTTCGGCGATGGTTTCGCCTGAGAGGTTCCAAAGTTGTAATTCAATCCAAATCCTTTTTACCCAAATCCTTTTCAAGTCCTTCCGATCAATCAACGAGAATGTTCAAAAAATGGAGGATACAATCACTTGGATCTGATGCCACCAAAATGAGAGAAATAAAATGAGAGAGTCTTATTGGTGAAAACTCTCACGGGCACCATTGGGCGATGACGAGCAAAGAAAATGAAAATGAGAGAGTCTTGTTAGTGAAAACCCGCAAAGGGCACTATAAGGCGATGGTGAGAAGAGAATTGAGAGAGTTTAGCTGGTGAAAATCCGCAAAGGGCACTACTGATCGAAAAGAGGATCTTCACAGTCATTGGTATTGATAATCCTGGGCAAGGTTTCTAGGTTTCGAGGCAAAAATTGTGATGAATTTCTAAGAGGCGGACTGTTTACACAGATCAGACATCAAGTCCAAAAGGCATGTCATGTTCATTGAAGTCCGCATATACTCCAGATAAGTCATTCTTTCCTTCCCCGAAAGGGATACCTTTTGTCTAAATTCATTGTCCATTCCATTGTTTATTTTTCTTCGAATCCATTTTGGTCTAACTCTGTTCCAAAACTAAGGCAAAGAAGGGATAGCAAGATTGATTTACAGGGCTTTCATTTGATACAAGCTAATATGCAAAAAAGGCACCCAGACTCAGCAGCGACATCAAGTCGACCCCGACTGGCCATGGCGGCTGATGCTTAGAAATCAAAAACTCTTGTAAAGAGGAAATCAAATTGAAAGTGCCTACAAGGCAAAATGAAGTTGAATAGGTTAAGTCCCAAGTGGCTAACCGTTTTGGCAAAGTTTGAAAAGCTAAAGGTTCCCCAATTCTCAGAAATTGAAAGTTTCGGAGGAAAGAAGTCGAAAGTGAAATTCCACAAAGGCAAAACAAAGTTGAAAAGGTTAAGTCCCACGTGACCAACCGTCATGTAACAGTTTGAAAAGTCAAAGGCTCTCTGGGGCCACACATGCTAGTGGTATTCAGGAAACATCTAGTGGTAGGTTGAAATCATCATCAAAAGAAGATGGGCACAAAGCCAAGCTTCCAAAGACATCAGGGCCACAAACTGACCACAATTTTCAAAACTCACAATTTTTCTTTGTTTGCAACATGAACAAAATAGTGAAGAATGGTGATTTCTAAAGGACGAATGTCACCAAAGGTAAGTTTCCTCAAAATCTCCACTTTCCTTTATTTTTAGCATGCATAACTATTGTTCATACCTCTCATTTTCGTAGCTTAACCCAGGTAGAACCTTTTCGCCTAGGGGGATTCAGCTCATAGTTTCGGGTAGAAGCACTCTTCGCCCAGGCTGTTTTTTGTTGCTTAACCCAGGTAGAACCTTTTCGCCTAGGGGGATCCAACTCATAGTTCCGGGTAGAAGTACTTTTCGCCTAGGCTGTTTTAGGTAGCTTAACCCAGGTAGAACATTTTTGCCTAGGGGGATCCAGCTCATATTTCCGGGTAGAAGTACTATTCGCCCAGGATTGGTTTTTGTAGCTTAACCTAGGTAGAACCTTTTCGCCTATGGGGATCTAGCTCATAGTTTCCGGGTAGAAATACTATTCGTCCAGGATTGGTTTTTGTAGCTTAACCCAGGTAGAACCTTTTCGCCTAGGGGGATCCAGCTCATAGTTCCGGGTAGAAGTACTTTTCGCCTAGGCTGTTTTAGGTAGCTTAACCCAGGTAGAACCTTTTCACCTAGAGGGATCCAACTCATAGTTTCTGGGTAGAAATACCATTCACCCAGGATTGGTTTTTGTAGCTTAACCCAAGTAGAACCTTTTCACCTAGGGGGATCCGGCTCATAGTTCGGGTAGAAGTACTATTCGCCCAGGTTGTTTTACGTAACTTAACCCAGGTAGAACCTTTTCGCCTAGGGGGATCCAACTCGTAGTTTCCGGGTAGAAGTAATATTCGCCCAGGATTGTTTTTCGTAGCTTAACCCAGGTAAAACCTTTTCACCTAGGGGGATCCAGCTCATAGTTTCCGGGTAGAAATACCATTCGCCCAGGATTGGATTTTGTAGCTTAACCCAGGTAGAACCTTTTCACCTAGGGGGATCCAGCTCATAGTTCGGGTAGAAGTACTCTTCGCCCAGGTTGTTTTACGTAGCTTAACCCACGTAGAACCTTTTCACCTAGGGGGATCCAACTCATAGTTTCCGGGTAGAAATACCATTCGCCCAGGGTTACTTTTCGTAGCTTAACCCAGGTAGAACCTTTTCACCTAGGGGGATCTAGCTCATAGTTCGGGTAGAAGTACTCTTCGCCCAGGTTATTTTACGTAGCTTAAAATCTCAACTTTCCTTTATTTGCAGCATGCATCACTACTGTTCATACCTCCCATTTTTGTAGCTTAACCCAGGTAGAACCATTTCGCCTAGGGGGATCCAGCTCATAGTTCCGGGTAGAAGTACTCTTCGCTCAGGTTACTTTTCGTAGCTTAACCCAGGTAGAACCTTTTCGCCTAGGGGGATCCAGTTCATAGTTCCGGGTAGAAGTACTCTTCGCTCAGGATGTTTTACGTAGCTTAACCCAGGTAGAACCTTTTCGCCTAGGGGGATCCAGCTCATAGTTCCGGGTAGAAGTACTTTTCGCTCAGGATGTTTTATGTAGCTTAACCCAGGTAGAACTATTTCGCATAGGGGGATCCAGCTCATAGTTCTGAGTAGAAGTACTATTCGCTCAGGTTGCTTTTCGTAGCTTAACCTAGGTAGAACCTTTTTGCCTAAGGGGATCTAGCTTATATTTCCGGGTAGAAGTACTCTTTGCCCAGGCTTGCTTTTCGTCGCTTAACCCAGGTAGAACTTTTTCGCCTAGGGGGATCCAGCACATAGTTCCGGGTAGAAGTACTCTTCGCTCAGGCTATTTTTTGTCGCTTAACCCAGGTAGAACTTTTTCGCCTAGGGGGATCCAGCACATAGTTCCGGGTAGAAGTACTCTTCGCTCAGGCTGTTTTTTGTAGCTTAACCCAGGTAGAACATTTTCGCTTAGGGGGATCCAGCTCATATTTCCGGGTAGAAGTACTCTTCGCCCAGGTTTGCTTTTCGTCGCTTAACACAGGTAGAACTTTTTCGCCTAAGGGGATCCAGCATATAGTTCCGGGTAGAAGTACTCTTCACTCAAGCTTGCTTTTCATAGTTTAACCCAGGTAGAACCTTTTCGCATAGGGGGATCCAGCTCATAGTTCTGAGTAGAAGTACTATTCGCTCAGGTTGCTTTTCGTAGCTTAACCTAGGTAGAACCTTTTTGCCTAAGGGGATCCAGCTCATATTTCCTGGTGGAAGTACTCTTTGTCCAGTTTTGTTTTTCATAGTTTAACCCAGGTAGAACCTTTTCACGAAGGGGATTCAACATTCTTTTTCTCAGTAATACAGGGCACCAACCCCCTGATTACATTTCCTTGTCAGTAATACAGGGCACCAACCCCTGGTTACATTTTCTTTTTAGTAATACAGGGAGCCAACCCCTGGTTACATTTTCTTTTTAGTAATACAGGGCGCCAACCCCTGGTTACATTTGCTTTTCAGTAATACAGGGCGCCAACCCCTGGTTACATTTCCTTCTCAGTACTACAGGGCACCAACCCCTGGTTATATTTCCTTTTCAGTAATACAGGGCGCCATCCCCTGATTACATTTCCTTACCAATATAGGGTTCACCAATCCCTGATCTCCTTACTAGTATAGGGTACACCAATCCTTTGTTGTGTTCTCCAACATATGGTACACCACTCTCTAGTTGATTTGATTTTAAAAGCAGGATACACCACTCCCTGGTATCATTGTCAATATAGGGTATCCCATTCTCTGACCATAGTTTCCCAACATAAGGTACACAAATCCTTAGTTGAGACATTCTTTTGGGACAAAAAAAAAATCATCATGACCTTTTCAGGGTACACCATTCCTGTTCTTTTATTTCTTTCAATAAAGAAGTAGTTTAGAATTTTTGTTACAATAACTCACGAAATTTTCCTAGTGAAAACTAGGGCAGAAAAATTTCATTTGTTTGTTTGTTATGATGTCTGAGCAGGTTTTACCGCGAGGCACAGTGTTCGAGATGAACAAAAGAAAAAGTCTCAATCCAGAATAAAGAAAAGAAAAGGAAAAGAAGTGAATCAAAATGCAGAAGCAGATGGAAAGGATATGGACTACTCAAGACATGACTGAAGTTACGAGCTTCACATTTCCCGTCTTGCTCAGAAGAAGCCGTAGAAGAATGAACTAGCACCTACAGCTAGCAAGCATCAAGGTTCAAATCAGAGTCCGCATGAACAACCAGTCAAGACTCAAGATCAAGGTTCAAAAGACTTATAGATAGGAATTATGTAACTCATAGTTGATAGGCTTGTTTAGTTTCTTTCAATTTTGATGTAATAGGAAGACCACAGACCGGAGCCTCGACGGAACCTCACTCGACACTCCAACTCATCATTCCATCACTATCCTTGAACTACACGCGACCTGATTCCCTTATAACCCGGGATATGTAGGCAGTCCAAAACCAGGACTCGGTTGCACACTTTTTTTTTATTTTTCTTCCTCTTTTGAGTAACGATATGGTCAAAATTTAGTCACACGGCTCACTTTATCTTTGCCTGAAAACTTTTAATGTTTCCAAGCAAAGAGAGGCATGCTGTGAGCACCTAATTTTTTATCGTGTTTGAATATTTCCCGCTCCCATCTTCCCACGCGTGTCCCCACTCTTTGTCCCCCACGCGTGTCCCCACTTTACCTTATCCCCCACGTGTGTCCCCACTTTACCTTGTCCCCCGCGCGTGTCCCCACTCTACCTTGTCCTCCATGCTTGTCCCCTCCCCACCATACCTTGTCCCCCCATGCTTTGTCTCCCCCATGTTTTATGCTTTGTCCCTCATGCTTTGTCCCCCCCATGCTTGCTTTGTCCCCCATGCTTTGTCCTCACACTTTGTCCCTCACTCACAAAATCAGCCCCTATTTTCTGCTCAAAAGAGAAAGCAAAGACAGCCCAAAAACGGACCAAGAAATCAGCCAAAACACAACCAAAAATTGCTCCCTAAAACCAGCTCAAATCCCACCCAAACGGGCAGTAAAAGGGGATGCAAACAGCTACAAATCTCGACCTCCTCAACCCAAAAACGGAACTGAAAATAGCCATGAAAAAGCCACCCACCTCCAGCTCATTTTCAGCCATGAAAAGCTGAAATTTCAACTCGAAAATCGCAGCCAAAAACGCTGCTAAAAACAGCCAAAAAAAAAAACTTGAAAACTGTCCATAAATTAGCCCTTAAACCATCTCAAAAACAGCTGCAAAAAGTCCAAAAATAGTCCGAAAATCAGCCCCAAAACATCCCTGAAATTACCCCTGAAGAGCCATGAAAATTATCCCCAAACCACTAACCAAAATCAGCTGAAGGTCACTCCAAAAATCAGCTAAAATAACTCCAGAAATCAGCGAAAAACACCGTTAACCACCTCCCGTTTCTATCGCTTCAGTCCATCGGCGGAGTGGTCATGTCCGGTTCGAGGCTTCCGATTGGCGTCCGATTGACAGTAACTAGTTTCTGTTTCTAAGAAGGTTCACTGTGAGATTTACTTCTTTTATTTTATTTTGTTCTTTTATTATGTTTATGAATACATGTTTTTTGTGAAATCTATGTGAACGAAGTGTGTTTTCTTACTGTTTGTTTTGTTCTGATTTAGTTGTTAAGTTTCATTATTAGTTTAGTTAGCAAATTTCTTATCCATGTGATTAAGTCCTTTAACTCAAGGTAGTATGTCAAAATATTACGTGATTCGTCTATAAAATAATTCTATATTTTAATAGTTAAAAGCGGATAGATAAAATATGAAAAAAAATAAAAATAAAGCACAGTTTATCCAAAAAATATTAATTCAAGCCAAGTTGTAGTCAATAAAGCGACCGTGCTAGAACCACGGGACTCGGGAAATGCCTTACACCTTCTCCCCGGTCAACAGAATTCCATACCCGAACTTTATTTTCGCAGACCAATAATAATAGAGTCAAATCTTCCTTTGACTAGGGATTCAAATAAAAGGTGACTTGGAACACCCCAAAACTCAATTCCAAGTGGTGACTCTGTAAGTAAAATAATCCCTACTCAAGTTTGTCACTTTAATTGAAAAAACTCTTTAACCCAATCCATATGACATTTTTATCATTTTGGGGGTAGAAAAGGGGTGTGACAATGACCAAATAACCTACGCCGCGCTTCCCGCATCTTGTCCTCAATAGGGGCCACACCCACCTTGTCATGAATAACCTCATTTCTGATCCTATCTAACCTGGTATACCCGCACATCCATATCAACATCCTCATCTTTGCTACCTTCATCTTCTAGACATGAGCGATCTTGACTGGCCAACATTCAGCCTCATACAACATCGTTGGTCTGACCACCACTATGTAGAACTTACCCTTAAGTTTCGGTGTCACATTCTTGTCACACAAAATACCGAAAGCGAGACTCCATTTCATCCATCCCATCCTAATACGATGTGTAACATCTTCATCAATCTCCCTATTCCCCTGATTAATAGACCCAAGGTACTTAAAACTTCCTCTCATAGGGATGACCTGCGAGTCCAGCCTCACCTCCCCTTCCCCTCCTTGAGTCTTGCCACTGAACTTACACTCCAAGTATTCTGTCTTGGTCCTACTCAACTTGAAATATTTAGATTCCCGTGTCTGCTTCCATACCTCTAATTGCGTGTTCACATCATCTCGCGTCTCGTCAATTAATACAATATCATCTGTAAATAGCATGCACCACGGCACTTCCCCTTGAATGTAGCGTGGCAGTACGTCCATCGCCAGAGCAAACAAAAAAGGGTTGAGTGTTGACCCTTGATGCAACCCCATCATAACCATAAAATGGTCCGAGTCCCCACCCATTGTCCTCACTCGGGTCTTTACTCCATCATACATGTCCTTAATCAACCTAACATAGGCAACACGTATACTTCTAGCCTCCAAACATCTCCACAAAACCTCCCTCGGAACTTTATCGTACGCCTTTTCTAAGTCGACGAACACTATATGCAAGTCCTTCTTTCTTTCCCTATACTGCTCCATCAATCTCCTAACAAGGTGGATGGCTTCTGTAGTCTAACGCCCCGGCATAAACCTAAACTAGTTCTCGGAGATAGACACACTCCTCCTCACCCTTAGCTCTACCACTCTCTCACAGACCTTCATAGTATGACTAAGCAGCTTGATACCCCGATAATTATTGCAATTTTGGATATCACCCTCGTTCTTGTGTCACGACCCAAAATCCCACCACATGCATCGTGATGGCACCTAGTCTCTAAGACTAGGTAAGCCGATTTTTATTACATTTCGAAGATATTTGTTTTTTTATAGAATCTGAATTTAATAGATAATTAAAACCAACAGCGGAACAAATATAAATATAACAACCTCCCAAGACTTGTAGTACTGAGTCACGCACTCTAACTGAATACATAGGATGATTACGAGGACCGAATATACAATACTGATTGATTAAAAATTAACAGTACAATAAAATGAAAAGACTCCAAGGGACTGCGACGACCAAGCAGCTCTACCTTAAATTCTTATAATCCCTCTTAAACTCTACCCAAGTACGATATCTCCAATACCTCGCTCTGCACAAAAATATACAGAAGTGTAGTATGAGTACACCACGGTCGGTACCCAGTAAGTATCAAGACTAACCTCAATGGAGTGGAGACGAGGTACAGTCAAGACATTCACTAGTCTAATAACCTTTGCAATATGATATACAAAATAATAGGAAATAAATAACAATGATGACAACAATAATCAACCAGTGATATACACAGCAGGGCGACAAGAATACCATAAATATTGCGTAACAAATAATGAATACATATACAACCAATTAATCAAGTCCTTCCAATATAAATCTTTCGCATATATATTTTTCAAATAGAAATCTTCAAGATATAATACTTTCAAATAAATCTCTTTCCTTTAAATAAATATCTTTCAAATAAATATCTTTCGAATAAATCTCTTTCGAATAAAAGTTAACATGTGACACAACATTTCAAAAATCAAAAATACGGGTCTCAGCCCACTTTCATATTTTTCCGGCACCTTTTGCCAATTTCTCTATCACAACCGCACAGACAACTCACGTGCCAAATGTCATCATCATTTAACCACGACACCTCGTGTCCACATTTCATATCACAACTGTACGGATAATTCACGTGCCAATATATCAATGTATATAAGATCTGCAGGATCAATTTATTTTCAATAAAGTAAGTTTATAATTTTTAAACCAAGTAAGAAATCATCAAAGAAATGAGTTTATTTTCTTTGAACTCGTTTGGGTGAAGAAAATAACATTTCAATTAAAATGAAGCATCCGATGACTACTAATTTGGATGTAAAATTTTTTAAATTAAAATATAATAAAAATTTCTTTTATACGAAACAACTCAAATCCCGAAAATCAGTAAAATCATAAACACAAATCCGCAGAGTCTTATACAAAGAGCCAAAGCCAACACAATACAACAAGAAATACAAAACACATAATAAAATCAAATAATACATCACAGAAGAATACAAGAATTTACATATCACGGAAGAACAACATAACCAATGGCAAATGCAATCATAGAAAAGTATCAACAAAGGGCACTCTCGAGGTACCGCCTCGTAGTCCTAAATCATAAATAAATTTCAACAACAATAATGCCCCCAGGCCATCACAAGTCATCACAAATCAATCCCCCCCCCAGTCCATCATAAGCCATCACAATTCAATCCTCGACATAGCACACCTTGTCTCGCCACGTGTGCAATAGAAAAGTAAATGCCCGCCTTGTCTCGCTACACGCGCACAATAATGTTCCCACCTTGTCTCACCACATGCGCAATCCCCCCTCCCCCAATATATATATAGCCCGCCTTGTCACGCCGCATGTGCATAAATTAATAGTAATAATAGCACGGCAGAAACCTCGTGCAAACACCCGAACATAACTCCCACAATATAATGTACCAATATCACATCTCATTAACTACACCTCAAGTGCTTAAATATTACAACATAGCACAAATTGCATATCAAATGCTCGATTATTATAACTTATCACAGATTACACATCAAGTGCTCAAATATTATAACTTATCACAAATTGCACATCAAGTGCTCAAATATTATAAATTATCACAGATTGCACATCAAGTGCTCAAATATTATAATTTATCACAGATTGCACATCAAGTGCTCAAATATCACAACTTGCCACAAAAATCAACAATACCTTAATTTTCATAATAAGGAGCCCATGGCTCGACCATAATATGCACAAAAATCTTAACAAAATATCCGAAAGTGAACAACTCAACAAAATAATATTTTACATAAAAATCAATATGGCAATCACACCAAATCATCATGTAAAAATAATTTCAACAAATAAGAATCTAGGCATGACAAATAGAGGATTTAATAAGTGCCAATAATTTCTAATTTAATACATAAGAGCGTCTTAGGATTTTTAATCCATGAAATTTGCACATATAAACCAAGTACGTACTCGTTACCTCGCGTACATGGTTTTCAATTATACAAATTGCACATAAGACTCAATGCCTAAGGAAAAATTCCCCCACTCGAGGTTAGGCAAGATACCTAGCTTTTTGAAGTTAGGTTGGTATTCCAAAATAGCTTTCTCACGTGAATTGACCTCCGGACGGCTTCAATCTTTCTTGATCCTTCCTTACATTACTACGAGATTCCGAAAATTCTATCAACTTCAATCTATTTAGAAATATAACAAAAGTGAATCATAATTAGGAAGATTTTCATGGTTTCAGCTCATTTGAGCATTTTATCAAACACTAGGTGTGCAAATTTGGTTTCTTCTACAAGATTTCTATCATTTCACAACCCAATCTTTACTTATTTGATCTCAACAATCTTCCTACAAACCTTATTGGTACAAGCATATATACATAATACTCTTAAACCCAAGAATCATACTCCCAATCTCCAATCTTTTACCCCAAACTCGAAATTGAAGATTAGGGGTTGAATCTTACCTCTTAGATGAAGATCTTGTGATTAACTTCCTTGATTTTTGAAGATTGGATGATTAGAATATTAGGTTCCCTCCTTCTCTCTCTAAAATGCTCTTACCTCTCTCTAAAACCCTCAGAAAAATATCCCAAAATAAGCCCCAAAGCTTATTTATCAAAATGGGGTCGGGTTATAAAAATAAAAAAATTAACCCTCCGTAAGCAGGTCTGTGGTCGCATAATGGACCGCAAAATGGGTATGCGGGCCGCACAATTGATCACAAAATCGTGCCCAGAAATGGGCTGTTTTGGTCCATTCCGCGACCAGTTTTGCGGTCGCAGAAGCAGTTTCGCGATCGCATAATGATTTTGCGATTGCAGAAGTGGTCGCAAAATCGCATTTTTCCAACCTTTGGTAATTTGGTCATAACTTCTTGTAGGAGTATCCAAATGATGAACAGTTTGAAGCGTTAGAAACTAGACTCAAAGATATTTCTTTTTCTAGGTAGTGCATTATATAACACTTCGTATCATGAGAGTTATGCTCATTTGAAATTAGGTCTTGTGCGAACTCACTTGAAACTTTAGTCTATATGAAATTTCTAACTTCTATATTCGATGCCGAATCCTATCGAATCAAGTCCGATTGACCTCAAATTTTGCACACAAGTCATAAATGACATAACAGACCTATTTTAATTTCCAGAATCGGATTTCAATCTCGTTATCAAAAATTTAACCTTCGATTGAACTTTCCGAAAATCGTCTATTTTTTCAACTTTCGCTAAAATGTGTCGAATTGTCCTACGGACTTTCAAATATAAATTCGGACATACGCCTAAGTCCGAAATCATCATACGAAGCTATTGACATCATCAAAATTCAATGTCGGGGTAGTTTGCTCAAAAGTCAACTCTCAGGTCAACTCTTTCCATTTAAGCTTCTAAATAAGGATTGTTCTTTCAATTTATTTCCGAATCTTCCGAAAATTAACTCGACCACACCCGCGGGTCATAATACATATTACAAAGCTGCTCGAGACCTTAAGTCACTGAACTGGGCGTTAATTCTTAAAACGACAAGTCAGGTCATTACATCTTGTATACAGGAACCATCGTGCTCCACCTCCACTCTTCGGGCATCTTGTTCAAACTAAAAATGACATTAAATAACCTAGTGAGCCACTCCAAGCCTGCCTTACCCGCACTCTTCCAAAAATCCATCGGAATTTTATCTGGCCCGATTGTTTTGCCCCTGCTCATCTTACGCATAACGCATAGCCCCCTCAACTTTATCAACTCTAATCCGCCTACAATACCCAAAGTCATGACTCTCGGAGAGTTCCAAATCACCCAGTACAATGCTCCTGTCCCCCTCCTCTTTCAAGAGACTATGGAAGTAGGTCTGTCATCTCCGACGAATAAGCCCCTCGTCCAACAAAACTTTACCTTCTTCGTTCTTGATGCACTTCACTTGGTCCAAGTCACGTGCCTTCCTTTTTCGCGCCTTGGCTAACCTGAACAACCTCTTATCCCAACCTCGACCCTCGAGCTCCTCATACAAACGACTAAAAGCTATAGTCTTAGCTTGGCCGCCGTAACTGTTAGCTTTGCCTCTTTATTATGGTAATTATTAAACATAATAAAATAAGTTTGAAAGAGAAGACATAAATTTAAATTTTGGGCTTTAAACTGCAGACTTTGTGATATTATTTGTGAAGTGTGGCTAAATTTAACTATTGACATATTTAGCACAAGTTAACCATTGAGATGTTTTAGAGCATATGCATCCAACAAAATTGTTTTAAAGTGTTTTTTCCTTATCTTTTAAGTCAGATTTAAAGTGTTTTTTCTCTGGGGCTTCGGAGTGGCGAAATGGATACTGTTCTAGCTGGGAATATAGATCTATTCTTCTGCTATACAATATTAGGAAATTAAGAAAGTAGAGATCAAGCTTAATTTCTCTAGCTTGTTTTATTCTAACTTATTCTTGTTTGATGCTTATTATTCCATTGACACTTTGTTTAATAGCTTTCAATTTAATGACTGGTAATATCAAAATTTATATACTGTAAATCATGGTTATTTGATTATGACACTACTGATAGAAATTAGGGATCCACCAAACTGGATAGAGAACCTGGTTCTCTATCAGCTCCCACAGTAAATAGCAGTAAATAAGAAACACACAATGTTTACGTGAAAAACTCCCATCTCACTGGATTAAAAACCACAACCTACCCTAGTAGGAATTCAACTTCACTAAGACTCTAACTGAGCAAACTTTAGATTACAACCTATTTCAATCTAGGAATTAAACTTTTAATCTCTCACCTCTTACAATACCTCTATTGTAAGCTCTTTGTAATAATTCTATTACAAAGCTTCACATTTAACTAACTCTAGTCAGACAACCATAAACAATAATGGTTCAAATGATGTCCTACTAAATTCTTCTAAAAAGCTGTGTAGGAATTACAAGTAAATAATATGAGACAAAATACAAAAATACTAAAGGACACTAGACATATTCAATGCTGGAATCTGGTCCTTTATTTTGCAGCTGCTTTGTTCTTCAATGCACTTGAGAGAAATAGAGGCGGCTGCACACTTGAGGGAATGTATGTTTTTCAAATGCAAGTGTTAGGTCAAATCCTTGTAACATATTGTATATATGTGAGAGATCATGAGAGTAGTTACAAGGGCATTTCTAGTCTCCATCAAAATGAAGTTGTGTTGTTGTACCTGTTGCAAGTACAGTGTAACAGCTTTAACAACTGTAGAGTTGACTTGTGCGACGACTTGGGGACCTGATCCTATCTATTCCATGTGCAGTTCCCTTGTCTATTTTTCTTGAGAATAAAGCCAAACAACAGGGTATATTTTTATTTTGTTCTACAAACAAAAACTGTATTTTATCTAAATTTAAAATTTTTTATTTGAGTTTGGTTATATTGAACATGACTATTCAGGAAGAGAAACGTCTCTTCCAAAAGGTCTGGTTTTTGTCTATAAATAAGTGTTTTTCCCCACAAAATGGCATAGAAAAATCTGCATGTATGTTCTTGGCTTGTATTCTAAAGTAGATTGTTTGTGTTTCCTCGATTAAAATACGGGCAATACCTTCTTTAAAAAAAGTTGTTCTCACGCCTCAAGCCTTGTCAATTTCGTTTTCAATTTACTGATTATTTTCTAATAGGATGTTTAGTCATTTTGTTTTCTTAAAATAACAAACAATAGACTTGTGTATTGCATGCCGTGGACATTGTTCCCCATTGTTTATGTACAGCGTCACTGCGTGTGGGATCAATTGCATGCACGAGACTTGGATAAGAATTCACATGTAAGCTCGAGCAATTAGTGGACATGTCACGTGTAAGCACATTTAATTAATTAAATATGCTAGCTCTTTTAAAGATCGATTATGCACAGTTCTTTAATCTGATCCAAGAACCTACAGAAATCAAGTATGCTACACGTACTTTTTTGTCAATTACTACCGACAAGTTAATTTTTTGTCAATTATTACAGACATCGGCCACAAACGACCTATTATATTCTGATCAAACTCAATGTATATTTAGTTAAATATCTTAAATAATATATTTTTATTGCGTTTGTACTCATTGTCACAAAGATTAACGATTAGATCTGTCGACTTAAATTAAGTCATGAATTCGCCTTTAATTTTTGACAAAAGTACTTTTCTCAACATAATACTATTGTTTAATTTCTTTCTTTTCCGATCTGCAAAACATAGAGACAAAACAATATTTGAACTCAATGTGTTACAATAAAAAGACAAGGAATCCAAGTATCACAAATGTAAAACGCCATTGGTCTTAAAACTTTTTCTATGACTGGCAGCCTTCTTCTTATAATCAAATTTAAGATCCATTTCTTCGTCCGAGTTACTTGACGTTGATAGAGCTCAATGTGTACAATAAAAAGAAATAAATCTTCTCGATTGCTGAAAGAAGACGTTTCTCCAAAATGGCTAGTAGGAGTAGTGGCGGAGCCAGAATTTTCGTTAAGGGTGTCAAAATATATAAAAGTAAACATACCAAAAAATTAAGGGGAATCAATACATAGTATATATATACATATAATTTTTTTTACCTACCTACACAGTGTATTTTTCCCTCAAAGGTGTGTCATTTGACACCCCTTCCTATAAGGTGGCTCCGCCACTGGGTAGGAGCATCCATGAAACAAAACGTTCTAGCTACTCAAATTCTTAAAATTACCAAATTTTGGCTTCAATCATCTCGTGTTTGTAACACACTAGTCTTACTGTTGGCCCAAGTGATGTTTGTTTTGATGATTGACAAAGGAGCTCAAGCATGCATCAGGTCCATACACAGTGTACACAGACATGGGCAGATTCAAGCACAAGGCATGCACGTGAAGGAGATAAGCTTAAGTGGTTATATCTGATATCTCCTGAGTGAAAATGTTGCATAAGTGATAAGGAGAAGGACTCCTTACTCGAGAGAACTCTATCCTAGATAAGGGAGGAGTTAGAAGATGAAGATAACTAGAACTCTTCCACCAAGGAAAAATATAGCATTAGAACTCTAGTTATTCCCATTCTAATAAATCTATAAATTACAAGATGTTCTCATTTTACAGGTGACGCACAAACCCTGAAGTTAAATGTGAGTTGAGAGCAAAATAGCAAGGCATTTTGCAAATAATTATTGTATGATTCAAGTGTGCGAACCTAAAGCTACATGAACCAGATAGAAGAACCAGTTCCAAGTGTCCGTCTTTTAATTTATTCTAGTTTAATTGTAGTAGGGCTTTTCAAATTGTACCTTTCAGTTTTATCTAGAGGCAATTGTATTAGGTACTCTGAGTATTCAAGTTAGAGTTAACTTGAAGTTGTTGCAAAAGTTAGAGGTTGGTTGCCACATCGGAATTAGAGGTAATACTTAGGTTTATAATGATTTTTGTAAATGTTGTTTTGACTCAGTGATTTAGTGAAGTGTTGGAAAAAATCTTACTGAGTAGTAGGTCGTGGTTTTTTCACCTTTTGAGCCAGGTGTTTTTCACGTAAAATACTTGTGTTCTTTATTTTTCGCATTTACTATTTCCGCAACAGTAGTATACGGAACACATAGAAGAACCATGTCCTCCTATAATCAGTTCACGTAAAAATTAGACACCACACAAATCACCCCCTCTTATGTGTCATTGAAGTATAAAATATAAATTGGTATCAGAGCGGGTTCTCCTCGAAGAGACTTACACCTTAGGAGAAGATCAACATGAGTGCACCACTTAGAAACTAAGAAGGGTAATCCACTGCAAGGCCACCACTCTTTAATGACCAATACTACTCTTGGTGGAAAAACAGGACGAGAGATCACATTATAGGAGAGCACTATGAGCTATGGGACATTGTCATCGATGGTCCACTGGCTACCTTGAAAATAAATGCTGAAGGAGTAGAGGTGCCAAAGACAAGAGGAGATTGCACTGCTGAGGACTTGAAGAAATGGGAGAAGAATACTAAAGCCAAGAAGTGGCTTGTTTGTGGACTTGGTCCAGACGAGTACATCAGAATCAAAAGTTGTACAAGCAAGTGACTCATGAAGGAACACCTCAAGTGAAGAGATCCAGAGGAACTCTACTGTATTCTTAACATGAGAACTTTGCTATGAAGGAAGGAGAAACCATTCTGGATATGTACACAAGGTTTACTACACTGACAAATGAACTAAAGTCTCTTAGAAGGATTATTCCTGAAGAAGATAGAGTCGAGAAGATACTGACTAGGGTTTTGCCTATCACTTGGGAGAGCAAAATCTCTGCCATTCAGGAATTAAAGAATATTGCCACTCTCCTACTGGATGAATTAATTGGAAATCTCACTGCCTATGAACTTAGGAGACAAACCAGAAAAATAGATGTACCTAAGAAAGAAAGGAGCTTGACACTCATAATCACTGAAGGTTCTGATCTAGAAGATGATGAAATGTCTATGATCACCAAGGACTTTAAGAAGTACCTGAGGAGAGGAAAAGGCTCTTCAAGAATTGGAAACTATAGCAAGTCAAAAGCTCCTGAGAAGCAAACCAATGATGGCTACTACAAGTATGGAAAGATTGATCACCACATCAAGAACTATCTTTTATGGCAAATTGCATGGAAGAAAGAAAGAGCTGAATGAAGGATCAAGAAGAAGGAACAGGTTCAAAGCAAGAAAAGCAACAACAAAGGATCAACTAAGGCTATGGTCGCTGCTTTGTAATGACCCGACTTGTCGTTTTTAGAATTTACGTCCCCTTCAGCAGCTTAAGGTCCCGAACAGTTTTGTAGTATGCATTATGACTTGCGTGTATGGTCGATTTTGTTTTTCGGATGATACATGACTAAATTGAAAGAACAATTCTTATTTTTGAAGCTTAAATGAAAAGAGTTGACCGAAGTTTGACTTTTGAGCAAACGACTCCGGAATAGAATTTTGATGATGTCAATAGCTTCGTATGATGATTTTGGACTTAGGAGTATGTGCAGATATTTATTTGAAAGTCCGTAATTGATTTTGGCTTGAAATGGCGAAAGTTAAAAAATGGAAGATTTTTAAAAAGTTTGACCGGGAGTTGACTTTAATTATATCGAGGTCGGAATTTAATTCTGGAAATTGGAACAACTCCATTATGTCATTTATGACTTGCATGAAAAATTTGAAGTCATTCCGGATTGATTTGGTACGTTTCAGCACAAGATATAGAATTTGGAAAATTTCATAAACTCATAAGTTCGATTCTAGGTGCGATTCGTTGTTTCGGTGTTGTTTGAAGTGATTTGAGGACTATACTAAGTCCGTAATATGTTTTGAGACTTGTTAGTATGTTCAGACGGGGTCCCAAGGGGCTCGGGTGAGTTTTGGAGTGGTTTCGTACCATTTCTAGGCCATTTTTAACTGCTGGTTTTTGGCTACAGCAGTGTGCATCGCAGAAATTTCTGCTGCATAAGGCTAACTTTGGAAGCTTATATCTCATAATCTGTAAGAAATTTGGAGATGATCCAAAACTAAAAGTTGTATCTCTTTGAGACAAGTCTCCAGAGATGTAAACCGTTCATCATTTGGATATTTGTACAAAATGTTATGATCAATTAACTGAAGCCTAGTACTGCAGTTGTTTTGCCTGGCAGTATGCATCGCAGAAAATATCTGCTGCACATGGCCGACTTTGGAAGGTTATATCTCGTAATCTATAAGGAATTTGTCGATGATCCAAAAATAAAAGTTGTAGCCCTTTGTATCTAGTTTTCATAAATTTAAAATATTTGGTAGTTGTAGTTGGGAACAAAATGTTATGGTTGATACACTACAGGCTATCTGGGAAACGTGTTTGGAAGAGTTTGGTGTTTTGAGCATAAGCATGTAATGATCCAAATGTCCATTTTTAGTTCTAGAGATCGAAATTTGATTTCGAGACTTCCGAGAGTTTGATAATAAATTATAGGAATGATCTGGAATGTTTGGTCTAATTTCATCAAGTCGCGATTGGGTTTTTAGCGCGAAACATGAGTTAATTTTTTAACGAGCGAAATTGGTATCGCATTAAGCAAATGAGCTCTGTATTGAGTTTCGATTAAACTACTAGGTTCGTATTATTATTTGTGACTCATAAAAATAAGAATCATCAAATTCCAAATTCGTATGATGGAGTTAGAGCCTTTTTAATGAAATATTAAATTGCTTGTGCAAGCAGGTTCTGGTGCGGACCTTTAATGACGGGAAATGGACTTTTAGTGACGGAAAATGGGTTCTTATTGAGCAATTTTTTTTTAGCTCATTTCAACATTTTTGGAGCTAGGGAACTCGGATTTGGGTGACTTTTGAGAGGATTTTCAACAAATGGATTGTGATTTGAGCTGTCCGGAGGTCAATTCAAGAAAAAAGGCTATTTTGGAATACCGACATAACTTCAAGAAGGTAAGTATCTTGTCGAACCTTGAGTAGGGAAAATTACCCCTTAGGCATTATGTCTTATGTGAAAATTGTGTAATTGAAAAACATGTACGCAAGGTGACGAGTATGTACTTGGTTTATATATTCAAATTATATCGGTTAAAATTCGTAGACACCTTTATGTATTAAATTAGAAATTGTTTGTACTTATTAAATCCTTTATTTGTCATCCCTCATTCCTTGTTTGCCGAGGTTGTTTTTATATGATAATTTGGTGTGATTGCCACTTTGATTTTTATGTGAAATACCGTGGTTAGTTGGGTTGACATTTCTTGGAAATAATTTCATTATGGATTCCTTATCTGTAACTTATCTATAAATAATTATTAAATAAGTTTAAAATGAGGCATTGATATTTATTTATCAAAAATTTGGATTAAAGAAGGCGTTGTCCTATGCTGAGTTACTTTTCCATCTCTGTTGTTGTTTTTGAGGTTTTATATACGTTGTGTGGAGCCTTGGGCTATGTGCTGTAAAATTAATTGATTTTGTTGTATCTTTGGAGTTGGTTGTGGCCTGTGGGAAAATTGTGATATGAATTGTTGTATTGTGGTGTCGTTTAAACACTTTCTTTGATGTTATTTATGCTTTCTACCTTACTTGTTAATGATATACATGTGCTGGTTAAGGAAGAGTGTAAAGTACGAAGGGTGATGCTGTGCCATTTCATATACATTATCATGTGAGGGGGAGTGTAAAGCAGGAAGGGTGATGCCATGCCATTTCAGTTATATTATCATGTGAGGAAAGGTATAAAGCACTAAGGGTGATGTCGTGCTATTCATATATATTAATATGCATGAAGGATTATGTCGTGCCATTTCATATACATTATCATGTGAGGATGAGAGTAAAAGCACGAAGGGTGATGTCGTGCCATTATTTCTATATTATCATATGTTCATGGAACGAAGGGTGTTTCCGTGCAGGCGAGGACAAGATACATACATTACATTGTGATATCTTTTCATTGTGTATACATTCATGCCTTTATCTTGAGTTGTTATTGTGCACCTATATTTTCTATGTGACTTGTAGTCGTTGTTGCTTCCTGTATGCCTCCCACTTTATTTCTTTTATTGTTATTTGCATTTCTCTCACCTAGTTGGTACTGTTATATGTATGCTCGGTGAAAAAGAGATAAATGCACGAAGGGTGTTGCTGTGCCAATTGATTTGCTCTACATATACATATCGGGTGAGAATGAGATAAGTGCGCGAAGGTTAACTGTGCCATTCGATGTGAAATGTTGAATATATTCCTCACACCAGGAAAGCTATGAATTTAATGAGATAAATGCACGAAGGTGTTACCGTGCCATGTGATGTGATATCTTGAATATATTTCTCACACCAGAAAAGTTAAAGGAGGTGACACATGGTGACTTTTACTTGAAAGAATTATATTCGAAAGATATTTGCTTGAAAGAATTATTTTTGAAAGATATTTATTCGAAAGAATTATATTCGTAAGATATTTATTTGAAGGAAGTATATTAGGGATATATTTAATTGTACAGATTACATTCTAAAGATTTATATTTGAAAAAATTATAGATAAAAGATTTATATTTTGAAGGACTTGATTAATTGATTGTACTTGTGTTTACTATTCGTTTGAGCAATATTTATGGTGTTCTTGTTGCCTTGCTGTTTATGTCACAAGTTGATTATTGTTGCCATCACTACTATTTATTTTATATTATTTTTGTATGCTATATTGTACAGGTTATTTAACTAGTGAATATCTTGATTGTACCTCGTCACTACTCTACCGAAGTTAGTTTTGATACTTACTGGGTACCGACTATGGTATACTCATACTACACTTTTCACATTTTTATGCAGAGCCAGGTATTAGAGATATCAGATTCGGACAGAGATTAGAGTGTGATCGCAAGGATTCAAGGTAGGACTGCTTGGTCATCGCAGTCCCTTGGAGTCTTTCCATTATATTGTACTATCAACTCTTATTCGAACAATATTGTATATTCGATCCTTGAGGTCATTGCATATATTCAGTTAGAGTTCGTGACTTTGTATTACCAGTCTTGGGAGGTTGTTATAATTATTTCTGATGTTGGTTTCGACACTTGTATTAAATTATATGTTTAAAAAAAAAATAGCTCGAAATGAAATTGTAATCAGCTTACCTAGTCTTAGATACTAAGTTCCATCACGACGCCTGTGGTGGGATTTTGGGTCGTGACATGCTTGGGGAGAAAGCTCAGATAAAAGCTCAGATGATGATGATGAGGATGAACAAGCGCTTATGGCCATTGGAGAATCTGATGAACAAATTGAGGTAAGTGTAATTCATCTCAAAGACAAGATTAAATTGTTGTCTAAAAAATGTTATCTGAGTTACTTCTAGAACTAATTGATGAATCTGAGGATGTAAACAATGAAAAAGAATAGTTGTCTAAAGAATGTGTGATTTTGAAGGCTAAGTACAAAAACCTGGAACTTAGGGTCAGTGAAACTGTAAGTGAAAATATTGTGCTGAAGAACTAGGTTAATGCACTTGACTCAACTGTCCTAGCGCTTAGATCTGAAAATCTAAAACTGAAATTAGGAACAGGTAAAAAGACAGCTGATCAGACACAACTCACTCTAGAAAAAATGTAGGAAAAATAAAAGATGAGTTGTATAAAAGGGATGAGCAGGTAAGAATCCTAAAGGAGGATCTAAGCAAGGTCAAGCATGAGCTAGACAGAACTTGTAAATGGAACAGGTCCTCCGATGCACTTTCATGGTTACAAAAACACCATAGTAGCAACATAAGAGGACTTGGCTTTGGGAACCTGGCACCTAAGTGGGATCCCAAAAGCAAGTACCTCACACTTCTTGAGAACAAAATTTGCACACACTGTGGTAAAATAGGTCACTATAAAAGTGAATACACTGCAAAAGAAAAGGCAAGTCAAAAGAACAAAGAATTTGTTCAAGGGAAGAAAAGGCTACCAAGTTCGGCTAAAAAGAATTTGATTCATCTTTTTGCCTATAGTTTGGGTTCCTAAGACTAACCCCTGATTTCCTTTTGCAGGTCCAAGTGAAGGGGAGCAGCCAAATATGGTACATGGATAGTGGATGCTCAAAGCACATGCCAGGAAACAAGAACCAGTTCTTTTCACTTGAGAACCTTAAATGAGGTAATGTCTCCTTTGGAAATAGGAAGAAAGGTGGGATCATTGGGGTTGGAAAGGTAGGTAAGACTGATTCTCACTCTATTAAGAATGTTCACTTGATAGATGGATAGAAGTACAATCTAATAAGTGTATCACAGTTGTGTGATAGAGGTAACATAGTAGTATTCACCTCTACAAAATGCTTTGTGATTAATCTTACCACTGAGAAGATAATTTTGCAGGGAAAAAGAGTGATCAACATATATGTTGTAGATTTGTCCACACTTTCAGAAAATGAACTCACTTGCTTAAGTGTGTTGGATAATGATTCCCTCCTTTGGCACAAGAGACTTGGACATGCCAGTCTAAGTCAACTCAACAAACTAGTCTCCAAGGACTTGGTGATAGGGCTGCCTAACATTAAGTTCAAGGAAGATAAAGTTTGTGAGGCTTGTGCAAGGGGGAAGCAGGTAAGATTCTCTTTCAAAAGAGAAAGGACAAGCGGTCGTCGCAAATATATCCCGGCTAATAAGTTCGGAGTCGAATCCCACAGGGAATTAACCTATCAACCACAGCTGCTAAACTCGCACAAATTCACGCAATCAATCTTCATAAAAATTTAAATAATACTTTGGATGTTTATTAACTAAAATTACGTAACGAAAATACAATAATAAATAACTAACTACGAACGGTTTGTAAACAAGAATTGGAATGATCTAAGGTTGTGATTTCCCCTATTGTCGGAATCTTTTCCGCTACGTTTTCTATAAATTCGCCTAAGTCTTCTCTATCGATCATGAGCATTATGACTGTCGTAACTCTCTCCTGAGTAATTACTACAATTTACTAGACATATTCTCCCGAACTACGCTAGCTGGCATTAAGTACGGCTCACTCAGATCCTACCAAGGTTTTATTATCCCTAATCCCACCTTTAAACCCTTCGTATTGATCCCTCATATACGTTATGAGTGATGTTGTTCAGCAAATACCTAAATATGCACTCTCTCCCGAATAATACATACTAAATAGGCACAGCTAATTGAGGGCCCTTCAATAAACCACATGAATAATATAGTTGAACAAATAGAGAAAATATTACGGTAAATTTATATTAACGTAACAAGAAAATCATTCTTCAATAGGTTCCATCAAAACCCTAGATTAGGAGTTTAGCTACTCATACTCATAGTAACAATATCCCAAATATTTGGCATAATTCAATTACAAAGTAAAGATGAAAGGATGTAGAAATCGATGATTCTAACTCCCAACGGGTGATTCCGCAAGCTATTCTTGCCTCTGGTTGCAAAAGTCCTCAAAAGTGGCATTTTAGGTCTATTTATATGTGTAGGAAAAGACCTAAACGTGTAGGCAAAGTCCTAGTCAAACCCGAAGACAAAATAAGTCTTCAAAACTCGGACTGTGCACGCCCAGACCTGGCCTTGCGGGGCCTAACGCTTGGTGGACCTCGCCCTAGGCCTAGCGTCGCCAGGTATAAGGCCTGGTCAAGCTCGCCTTCTGCCCCGCCTCGCCAGGTCTCTTGCCAACTACAAGCCTGGCGTCGCCAGGTATAACGCCTGGTGTAGGCCTGGCTTTGCCAGCTTCTCCTTTTCAACTGCTCCTGAGCACTCTTTCGACTTTTAAATATCCCTTTTTCTCTACTTTCCTCTCCAATTTACCTACACATAAAATGGACTTCATTACGAGCAAATAAAGTATAATTTATCATTAAAGCGTATAAAATGCCAGGCGAATAATGTGCTAAACCATGAATTATAGCCACACATCAATACCCCATACTTAAACATTGCTCGTCCTCGAGCAATCAAACTACACTTATAGAAACAACCTATTAAGCAATTCCCTTAACTCATTATACCAAGAATCTTTAAAATAGTTTAAGCACAAAGTTGTGACATCCTCGCCTCAAGATTTGACTCACAAATACCATGACTTATTCACAATTCACTTACTTACTCTAACATGGAGGTCAACGATATTACCTTTCCTTTATGAATCACGTGCCCTCACCCAACAAAGAGCTCAATTCCACACATAATGAATTTTAAGAACGTAGGAACTCAAGATAGGAAAAAATCACTCGCTCTCAGAAATAACATTCATATGCCACAAATGATGCACCATAGGCTTGCCCGTAGTGTAATACTCTACTAATAGAGCTTATTCAATCTAAGATCAAATAGGACTTTGATTGGTTGTAATGTAGGCTGTGGGTCAGGTAGGATACATTTGGATATAAGTGACTACACCTCCCTTAAGCACTTTAATACATACACTTTAACATTCAAGCCCATACTTATGTCAAACTAAAACTCCACCTTAACTTAATTTTATATTAGCCCCTACTTTTTTAACCACCAGTATATCACTAGCCACCACCATCAAGAATTATTTTTCTTACAATACAACTATTTATATTTTTTTCTTTTCTCTTAATCCAAGTGGCTTTTATTGACATTTTTTTTTCAAACAGTGCACCTTTCTCCTTATTTCAATTGTTCCACTCAAAATCCAACCCACCACCCCACACTTTAACTTTTTCATAATTCATCACAATTCAAGTGCTCATGAGAGGTGACAAGGTTCAAATAAATGGTCGATTCAAACAAAGGGGTACGACTTGTAATGTGGTTACAAAAGAAACATGATTATAGGCTCAAAGGGGTTAAATACGATACATAGCTTTTAGGTGGGTAACTATATATATCTGGCTTAACAAAAAATGCCTATATCACTTCCTAGACTGAACAAGACTACTTTTTCGTTTTGCACACACACGGGGCAAGTTCTAGATATCACATACAAAAACTCACACAGACATGGCACATAACTCACTCAGGATTGGTTTCATCACGACACTCCAATCCAAGCAGTTAAGCAAAATTAAGAATCTATTATTTAAGGTACATATACTAGAGTAAAAAACCGAGCCTAAGCGTCCCAACCATAGTACTAACTATTCTCAAGGCATAACAAAGCTAAGAGATATTGCTGCAATTAAATGCATAGCCTCGTGGTTCCTACTCCAAAACATTAAAACTAACTACACCCGGTTCAACTAAAAGCCCTTGGAAAAGAACCGTGGCCCAAAGAAAAACCAAGGGGGAATCACTGCACTACCTAAAAAAAAATCTTTTTGGTATTTTTCTCTAGACTTACTTCCCTCAAGAAAACTGTCTAGGAGATCCATCGTCGGGAAGAGTCCAGTTTTTCTATATATATATAATTTTTTTTAATATTTTGCTAACTAAAACAAATAACAAAAACAAATCACTAAAACCAAATCACTAAAACAAATTCTTAAAACAAATAACTAAAACAATTATCTAACGAAAATTACACTTACTAAAACAACAAAAACAAACAACTACAAGTAATTTCTACAAGTCCCCATCCCATACTTAGATCATGCATTGTCCTCAGTGCATGCACAAATTGACAAAATAAGAAAAATGAGTAGGGTGCAAGGAAACTCCCTGATCAAATTGCGTCCTCATCCTATGAGGCTCTCCACTCTTTATCTTGTGCTTCCTCCTCCTCATCATCATCGTCCTCATCATCTGACTACTTCGGCTCGGCCTCAGACTGCTCAGGAGTGTTGATATCCTCATCATCGGGGAGTCTGTAGCCATCACCTATCCCAACCAGCTGCTGGGCA
Organism: Nicotiana tabacum; assembly: GCF_000715075.1. Taxonomy (NCBI): domain Eukaryota; kingdom Viridiplantae; phylum Streptophyta; class Magnoliopsida; order Solanales; family Solanaceae; genus Nicotiana; species Nicotiana tabacum. Next base: position 112,788,340 of record NC_134103.1, read on the forward strand.
TGAGCATTGAGCGGGTATCGCTGCTCCAATAGGGTCCTATCCTCAAATGTGGATGACCGACCCCCTATACTCAGCTACAAATCCATCATCCCATAGAGATGAGCCATAAAACTATCATCACGAGCATTGCGCTCGGCACCTGTCAAAGATGTCATGGCAGTCTCTTCTTTCAGCCAGAGACTAGTGATGTCCTTTTGTCGTAGGGGCTGATCAATGGTGTGGTCAAACTCTAGCTTTTCCGCAACCTCCTCGTGTCTTAAGTACTGAGTTAGAAAATTGGCAAATGGCATTCAATCGACCTTCTTACTCATTCTGACTAAAGACATCTGGTAGCGGATCAGATGACCCACACTCACCCTTTGACCCGTCATGAGGAAGTAAAGCGCACAAGTCCTCTCACGGCTAATGAGCGTGTAATGATTGCACGGTAGGAGCCGTGCATTTATTACTTTAAGCCACACTTGAGCCTCCGCCCTCATCTCCTTTTTGGGGAACCTCTTGTGCCGATTAGTTTTCTTATCCCGGACCCATGCTACCGTAGAATCGACACCACAAAGCGTGTGTCTCAACTCTCTATATGTAGGCCGACGAATGAAGTGGTCCAATGGCTCTATAGGAACATCCGGAGCACCTTAAAAGTTACATATAGCCGTGGCTGAAAAATCTATCAATTGCCCATGAATCGACACCAGCTGTTTAGTATTCTGCGGATCAAACCCTGCATAGAATTCCCGGACTAGATTGGGATTAATGTCCCCTGTGTTCTTGAATACATAGCTCAACCCCAAATCCTGCATGCCCCTCCAAATTGCCTGATACTTTGCTTTCAAGCTGCGTTCATGGACAGTAGCTTACGGGTGTATATGTTTAGGTCAACATCGCCTGTACCAATCCTTAGTATACGGTGGTATGCTGTTGATGCCAAACTCCCATTGGCCTTGTGGTTGTTGACGCATGGCTACTACAGATGCCACTGCTTGTGCTCCACTTAGACTGGAGGTAGCTTCTCCCCCTTTTCTCTTATTTGGGGGAGGGGCGGAGGTCCCCTTTGCTTTAGCCGGAGCAATGGAAGTAGCCTTTCCTTTGCCTATGTCTTTTCTCGGAGGCATCTTCGTTCCTACACAGGTAATCATTAATCAGTTAAAACTGTATTACACATTACACACCTAGTCTCACCCAACTTTTCGAGGTTACTCAGACTTCACCTCGTATTTTCTTACATTAAATTCAAACAACAACACATGGGCTACCCGTGAGCCACCCCACACTTAAGATTTTAATGTAGTGCATGACTACACAACACTAGTCTATTAATCCTGGAGACTCGGGCTCCAATGGGGACAAGGAATGCCATTGAGTCATTATAGCAAACACTTAGCATGCAACTCGTGCCATGGGAGTGCTTATAGGGGTGAGGGATTGCCTCACCCTCCCAAATCGGCTTGGGAGTTCCGTACTACCACATGTTCATACAATCGCAGCACCATTCTTATGGGGTTCTTGGGGTTGGGACACATAAACATAATACTACAATGAAGAACAACCACCAAATTTTGTGTGTAATTGCATACCTTTACCCAACTCGAAATTGCAAGGGAAAGAGAGAAGAATCATACCTTAGAAGCTTTTGAGGGGAAGGAGTTGTCTGAAAATTGCTGGTGAGACAAGGGGAGATTTGTGCAGTGTTGTGCAGTAGTGAGAGCAAACCTGGTGAAGGGTGAAGGGCGTTTGAGATTTTTTCTCTTTTGTTGTGTGTTTGGTCCAAGTTAGGTTAGGGTTTTTGTATTTTGTTCAGTGTTTTGGGCGTGTAAGTGAAGAGGTTTGAATAAAATAAGGGGAGAAAAATTAAAAGAGGCCGAAAAAAACCTTACCTGGCATCGCCTGGTGCATAAACTCGCATAATACCTCGCCTCGCCAGCTCAAACGCGAGCCTGGAGGCTTGCTGCACGAGACCTGACGCGCGAAGTACCTGGCCTCACCTCTGGTGACGTGAGTCGTAGCGCCTGGTTCACTTGGCTTCACCTCTAGAGGTGAGAGCTCAAAGGCCAGCTTTACCTAGCCTTACCCCTCGCAGTGCGAGCTACGTCGCTTGGTTTCCTTCATGTGACGCTTAAAGCTCTGCTCGTCTCGCCCAAAATCACCTGCAAACTTTTTAGTACCTAAAAACGAAAAGAAAAATTCTAACTACACTAAAAATCAACTACGAATTGGGTTGTCTCCCAACGAGCGCCTCAGTTAACATCGCGGCATGACGAATACAACATTACACATTACAATGGGTTGCCTCCTATGAAGCGCTTGATTTAACATCGCGGCACGACGTAGATAATTGCACTTAAGGCTCGTTTAACCTTGGTGGCTCGAGCAAATGAGTCACCGACACTACTTTCGCATATTCTATGCCCAAATAATGTTTTAACCTGTGCCCGTTGACTCCAAACGTGCGAGAGTCATTTACTGCAACAATCTCTACGGCTCCGGTCAGGTGAATCTCTACCACACTAAATGGTCCTCACCATCTTGACTTTAACTTACTCGGAAATAACCTCAATCTTGAATTGTATAGCAATACCATATCTCCGGGTTTAAAACTCCGCTCAAGAATATTTTTATCATGCATCATTTTCATTTTCTCCTTGTATAATATTGTGCTCTCAAAAGCGTGGTAACGAAACTCATCAAGCTCGTGAAACTCTGTGACTCTACTCGTACCCGCAACTTCTATATCAAGATTAAGCTGCCTCAATGCCCACAAAGCTCTATGCTCCAACTCCACTGGTAAGTGACATGCCTTCCCAAACACCAATTTATATGGCAACATGTCAATCGAAGTTTTGAAAGCGGTACGATAGGCCCAGAGTGCATCATCTAGCTTTCTCTCCCAATCCGTTCTTGTAGCATTCACAGTCTTTGTCAAAATGCTCTTTATCTCTCTGTTCGAAACTTTCACTTGCCCACTCGTTTGTGGATGTATGGGGTGGCGACCTTGTGGCATACATCATACTTTTCTAACAACTTTGTGAAGGCTCGTTTACAGAAGTGAGTGCCTCTGTCACTGATTATTGCCCTTGGAGTGCCAAATCGGGTGAATATATTCTTTCTCAAAAAACCAATTACCACATTTGTATCATTTGTAGGGAGCGCTGCAGCCTTCACCCATTTGGACACATAGTTAACAACTACGAGTATGTACTTGTTGCCATATGAGCTAACGAAAGGCCCCATGAAATCGATTCCCCATACATCAAATACTTCTACCTCTTGAATTGGGTTCATAGTCATCTCATGTCGGCGGGAAATATTCCCAGTTCGTTGGCATTCGTCACAACCCTTCACCCATAAGTGTGTATCTTTGAACAATGTCGGCCAGTAGAATCCCGACTCCAACACTTCGCAGCTGTCCTTACTCCCCCGAAGTGGCCACCATATGATGATGCGTGACAAGCCTGCAAAATAGAAGATTGGTCTATCTCGGGGATACATCTCCGGATCATGTTATCAAAACAAATCCTGAACAGATAAGGTTCATCCTAATAATACATGTGATAGTCCCGAAAGAACTTTTTCTTTTGTACAGAGGAAAGGTCATAGGGAACAATACCGCTTGCCAGGTAATTTGCAATGTCTTCATACCATGGCGCTACCTCAAGGCTCGTGGCTAGTAGTTGTTCATCCGGGAAAGTCTCCACAATCTCTTCCCCCTCAACCTTCTTTTCGGCTACTTCCAGCCTAGACAAGTGATCAGCCACTTGGTTCTCCGTTCCCTTTCGTTCATGGATTTCCAAGTCAAATTCCTGCAGTAGTAGCACCCATCAAATCAGACGCGACTTTGAATCCTTCTTATCAATTAAGTACCTGAGAGCAGCATGGTCAGTATAAACAATTACCTTAGAGCCTATCATATAGGACCTGAATTTGTCAAATGCGAACACCACTGCTAGCATCTCCTTCTCTGTCACCGTGTAATTTAGTTGGGCACCACTCAAAGTTCTACTAGCGTAGTATATTGGATGCATGACTTTGTCTTGGCACTGTCAAAGCACTGCTCCCACAGCATAGTCGTTTGCGTCACACATCAGCTCAAACGGTTTCTCCCAGTCAAGTGCAACTATGATGGGTTTTGTCACCAGCCGCTTCTTCAATTCCTCAAAAGTCACCTTGCAGTCATCAGGGAACACAAAAGGGTGATCTTTTTCAAGCAATTTACACAAGGGGTTAGCAATTTTGGAAAAATCTTTTATAACTCTTCTATAGAAGCCGGCGTGGCCCAGGAAACTTCTTATTGCTTTGATGGACGTGGGTGGTGGAAGCTTTTAGATCACATCAACCTTGGCACGATCTACCTCAATGCCCTTACTCGACACTAGGTTTCCCAAGACTATACCTTACTGTACCATGAAATGGCACTTTTCCCAGTTGAGTACCAGATTCGTCTCGACACATCTTTTCAGCACTCTTTTCAAATTCTTTAGGCAATCATCGAATGAGTCTCCCACCACCGAGAAATCATCCATAAAGACCTCCATGATGTCCTCAACCATATCGGTGAAGATGGCCATCATGCACTTTTGAAATGTGGCGGGTGTATTGCATAGGCCGAATGGCATCCTCCGAAAGGCGTAGACTCCATATGGACAGGTAAATGATGTTTTCTCTCTATCTTCCGGGGCAATGGAGATTTGATTATACACCGAGTATCCATCCAGAAAGCAAAAGTGGGACTTCCCGGCCAATCTATCTAGCATTTGATCAATGAACGGCAAGGGAAAGTGGTCTTTTCGGGTGATCTTGTTCAATCTTCTGTAGTCCATACAAATTCGCCATCCCGTGACTGTTCTTGTTGATATCAACTCATTGTTCTCGTTTTGCACTATAGTTATCCTACCTTTCTTAGGCATACATTGGACTGGGCTGCTCTAATTACTGTCGGAGATGGAGAAAATGATCCCCGCATCTAACCACTTTATCACTTCCTTTTTCACAACTTCCTTCATGTTGGGGTTCAGCCTTCTTTGATATTCTCTGAAAGGTTTATGGCCATCTTCTAGTAGAATCTTATGCATACAGAAGGTCGGGCTGATACCCTTAATGTCTGCGATGGTCCAACCAATTGCAGTTTTGCACTCACTCAATACCTGTAAAAGTTGTTCTTTCTGCACATTTAATAAACCAGATGAGATAATAACAGGTAAAGTTGAGTTAGGTCCCAAGAAAACATACCTGAGGTGAGGTGGTAGCGGCTTCAGCTCCAACTTTGGTGGCTCTTCTATCGATGGCTTAGCTGGAGGAATTTTTCTTTCTTCTAAGTGTAAAGGCTCAAATTAGAGCTCTCTTTTCCAAAACCCTTGGCCTTCAAGAGCCAGCACCCATTCTGCCAAATCCTCTCCATTTACTTCATCTAAGTTCATTAGAAAAGTTGCTAGAGGGTCTTTAGCTTTCAAGGTTTCATCTTCCTCCTCCAATATTACATCCACGGCTTCTATTAGAGACCAATTAGCAAATTCACTTGGTCGCCGCATAGATTTCTGCACGGTGAATGTTATTTCTTCATCATTTAGTCTCATTTTGAGCTCTCCAGTCTCACAGTCAATTAAAGCTCTCCCAGTGGCCAAGAATGGTCTTCCCAAAATTATGGGAATCTCCTCGTCAACCCGGCAGACTAGAATGACAAAATCTGCTGGGAACACAAACTTCCCAACCTATACTAATACATCATCAAGGATACTAGAGGGCCTCTTCACTGTCCGGTTAGCCAGCTGTAGTAACATGGACGTGGGTCTAGCTCTTCCAATGCCTAACCTTTTGTAGATAGCCAAGGGCATCAAGTTTATACTTTCCCCAAAATCACAAAGTGCCTTAGCAAACAAATAGTTGCCTATTGTGCATGGGATTGTGAAACTCCCTGGATCAGATAACTTCTCAGCTATGAGTCTCATCACAACAACACTACATGTCTGAGTCAGTGTAACCATGGCTAAGTCTTGAAAGTCGAACTTACGAGACATCAAGTCCTTCATCATTTTTGCATAAACAGGCATTTCCTTTAAGGCGTCAATCAATGGAATGTTAACATGAATTTTTTTCAACATCTCTAAGAATTTCTTATACTACTCATCTTTTTTATATTTGGCCAATCTCTGGGAGAAGGGTGTTGGAGGCCGTTTCTTTCCTGTGATTTAATTTTGAACCTGCTCTAGCACTGTTTCTACTGCCTTCTCTTGCACTAACTCAGTTTCCTTCGCGACCTCTTTTTCTTTGCTTGATTCAGCTGGCGCATATTGTACCGTCACCTCTGTCAACCTGAATCATCTATCTCAATGGGTAATGGCACAAGTGTTTCAGTAGGTCGGCTTTCGCGAGCCATTTCTTGCTCCAGATCTAGGTCTCTACCATTTCGTAAACTCACTGCCATAAGTTGTTTGGGGCCCTGTTCTTTTGGATTGACTTGTGTGTCTACAGGTAATGTCCCTTGGGGACGATTGTTTAGAGCCATAGAAATCTGTCGTAATTGAATCTCAATACCCTTTATCGCTGATTCATGTGAGTCTACTCTCTGTTGCATTTTTCCCGTGGACCCAATCAGTTGATGCAGCATTCTGTTGTTGTTGTCCTGCATTCCCTTAAGTTAAGTAAAACCATCAACTTGTCTCATAATCTGTTGTTGTTGAGGTTGTTGATAAGTCAGCTACTGATTTTGCTGGTTGTAACCCTATTGCCTTTTGTAAGGCACAACATAGCTCCAGGATTGTTGTTGTTATTGTACTACTACTGCGCTGGTCTATATTATTGATTCTGTTGACCCCAATTCTGACCACCTTGCCTCTGTCCCCCATAGTTGGCTACATAATACTTATCTTCCTGATAGTGCTGGTTGTCACCTTCCGCACTCCACGAGCAAACATATGGTTGGTTAATTCATGGTGTACATAAGCCCCAATTATTTGCGTCAACTATGTGAACCTGCTGCTTCTAGCCTGATTCATCAATCTTCTTGGTGAGGATACTCATTTGTGTCATTAGAGTGGCCATATTCTTCGCTATGGTGTTGTTTGGATCCAAAGCCACTGAGTGAACTATCGGAGTGATCGTAGAAGCTTTTGTCATCCATCCTGAGTTTTGGGCCATCTTATCAAGTAGGATCTTTCAATCTCCGAATGTTTTACTCAAAAATGCTCCACCTGCTGAAGCATCAACATTGGCCTTTAAGCCGTCATCCAGTCCCATATAGAATCTCTGCCCCAACATCTGATCTGGAATGCCATGATGTGGACACTTAACCAGTATACCCTTGAACCTATCCCACGTTTCTTGTAGTGATTCTGTTGGTCTCTGCCTGTAGCTCAATATATCATCAATCAGTTGGGCAATTTTATTGGGTGGGTAGAATTTGTTCAAAAATTGCTTGAATAATTCCTCCCAAGTAGTGATGGAGTTTATGGGGAGTGAATTAAGCCAAATCTGAGCTTCTCCTGTCACTGAGAATGGGAACAATAACAACTTTATTATGTCCGATGTCACGTTAGGTTGTCTTTGCATGACACATATCGACAGGAAATTCTTCAGATGCTACTGAGGATCTTCAGTGTGTGACCCTGAGAATAGTCCCTTGTTCTGCAATAAATGTATCATGTTGTTTGTGAATTGAAATGATTCCGCTTGTATTTGAGGGACTGCAATTGCGATTTCCAGATTATTGCCGGTGGGTTGTGCCCAATCATATAATACTGCTTTTGGTACAAGAGGCACCACACCCTGATTGTTTGGTTCATTCGCATTGTTTCTGTTGTTGATTGGATTTTCTATTATGTCATCCATGTCTGGTTCGATTTGTTCTGTCAAGTTTTATTGCTATTTGCTTTTCTTGTTTCCACGATTTAGTGCCTTGAAAACTTTCTCAGGATCTGATAACGCTTCGAGCAGTTCACCAGTTCTTGAGGATTTCCTAGGCATGCACCTGTAACACCCAAGACTACAAACGTTAGAATTTCAATGTATTTGATTTAGAATGAAGCAAATTGACTACACTAAGAATTCTAGCACTTCTTTTAGCTGTAATTACTAACACCGTTAACTCCCCAACAATGACGCCAAAATTTGATCATGCCCAACTATGCCTTATAAAAAGGACAAGCGGTCGTCGCAAATATATCCCGGCTAATAAGTCCGGAGTCGAATCCCACAGGGAATTAACCTATCAACCACAACTGCTAGACTCACACAAATTCACACAATCAATCTTCAGAAATATTTAAATAACACTTTGGATGTTTATTAACTAAAATTACGTAACGAAAATACAATAATAAATAACTAAGTACGAACGGTTTGTAAATAAGAATTGGAATGATCTAAGGTTGTGATTTCCCCTATTGTCGGAATCTTTTCCGCTACGTTTTCTATAAATTCGCCTAAGTCTTCTCTATCGATCATGAGCATTATGACTGTCGTAACTCTTTCCTGAGTAATTACTACAATTTACTAGACATATTCTCCCGAATTACGCTAGCTGGCATTAAGTACGGCTCACTCAGATCGCACCAAGGTTTTACTATCCCTAATCCCACCTTTAAACCCTTCGTATTGATCCCTCATATATGTTATGAGTGATGTTGTTCAACAACTACCTAAATATGAACTCTCTCCTGAGTAATACATACTAAATAGGCACAACTAATTGAGGGCCCATCAATAAACCACATGAATAATATAGTTGAACAAATAGAGAAAATACTACGGCAAATTTATATTAACGTAACAAGAAAATCATCCTTCAATAGGTTCCATCAAAACCCTAGATTAGGAGTTTAGCTACTCATACTCATAGTAATAATATTCCAAATATTTTGCATAATTCAATTACAAAATAAAGATGACAGGATGTAGAGATTGATGATTTTAACTCCCAATGGGTGATTCCACAAGCTATTCTTGCCTCCGGTTGCAAAAGTCCTCAAATGTGGCATTTTTAGGTCTATTTATATGTGTAGGAAAAGATCTAAACGTGTAGGTAAAGTCCTAGTCAAACCCGAAGACAAAATAAATCTTCAAAACTCGGACTGTGCATGCCCAGACCTGGCCTCGCGGGGCCTAACGCCTGGTGGACCTCGCCCCAGGCCTGGTGTCGCCAGGTATAAGGCCTGGTCAAGCTCGCCTTCTACCCCACCTCTCCAGGTCTCTCGCCAGCTACAAGCCTGGTGTCGCCAGGTATAATGCCTGGTGTAGGCCTGGCTTTGCCAGCTTCTCCTTTTCAACTGCTCCCGAGCACGCTTTTGACTTTTAAGTATCCCCCTTTCTCTACTTTTCTCTCCAATTCATCTACACATAAAATGGACTTCATTATGAGCAAATAAAGTATAATTTATCATTAAAACGTATAAAATGCAAGGTGAATAATGTGCTAAAACATGAATTATAGCCACACATCAGGAAGCAAGTAAGATCCTCTTTAAAAAGCATGAAAGTGGTAAGCACCATCAGGACGATGGAACTGGTCCATATGGATCTTTATGGACCAATGAGAACATTGAGCAGAGGTGGTAAGAGATATGTGATGGTGCTTGTTGATGATTGCTCTAGGTTTACTTGGACATTATTTTTAATATGTAAAGATGAAGCATTTGACATGTTCACTTCTTTTGTTATAAAAATTCAAAAACAACTAGGTAATCAACTTGCATCAATTAGGTCTGATCATGGTACTGAATTTGAGAATACTAAATTTGCTGAATTTTGTGATGAGCATAGCATAAATAATAATTTTTCTACTCCTACGACTCCACAACAAAATGGAGTAGTTGAAAGAAAAAATAGGACATTGGAAGAAATGGTTAGGGTTATGCTTCTTTCTAGTAAACTGCCCCATAGCTTCTGGGAAGAAGCTGTGAACACTGCATGTTACATCATAAATAGGTGCATGACTAGACCTGTTGTTGAGAAGACTCTCTATGAGTTACTTAAAGGGAGAAGGCCAAATATATCCCATCTTAGGGCATTTGGATGCAAGTGCTTTGTGCACAATAATGGTAAGGACTCCCTAGGTAAGTTTGATCCCAGAAGTGATGAGGGAGTATTCTTGGGATATTCTTCACATAGTAAAGCTTTTAAAATTTATAACAAAAGAACTATGTGTGTAGAAGAAAGTGTACATGTGATTTTTGATGAAACTAACATTCTTTCTGAGAGACAGGAACATGATGATGAACCAATTGGGCTGGTAAGAAACCTAAATGAAATCACATCCCAGACTGAAGTTGCACCAGATGAAGGAACAGGGGATGCAACAGGTCCTTCCACCTAGGGAAACTTGATAGGGGGAACTGAACAAAGAGGAACTGATCCTTACACCTTGAGGGAACCTGTCCATGAACTTTTTACTCAACAACAAAACATTGAAGGAACATCTAGGAGAAATCAACTGGTTGTGAAATCCTACAAGTATCAAAGTTCTCATCCTATTGAGAACATCATTATTGATCCAACCTCTGGAATCAAAACCAGATCTTTTTTGAAGAATCTTTTTGCTTTTGATGCTTTTTCTTTATCTCTTATTGAACCTAAGAATGTTGTTGAGGCTTTGCAAGATGCATACTGGGTGAATGCAATGCAAGATGAGCTCAACCAATTTGATAGAAGTCAAGTTTGGCATCTGGTACCAAGACCCAAGGATAGATAAGTAATTGGCACAAAATGGATTTTCTGAAACAAACGTGACGCAGATGGAACAGTTACAAGGAACAAGGCAATATTGGTGGTTCAAGGATATAGTCAAGAGGAAGGCATAGACTATGATGAGACTTTTATTCCAATTGCAAGATTAGAGGCAATTAGACTCCTTATAGCCTTTACTGCTTATATGGAATTCACTCTCCATCAGATGGATATCAAGAGTGCCTTTCGCAATGGCTATCTAAATGAAGAAGTGTTTGTCAAGCAACCTCCGGGCTTTGAAAGCAAGGAATGTCCTGATAATGTGTACAAGCTTGACAAGGCACTTTATGGGCTCAAGCAGGCTCCAAGAGCATGGTATGAAATATTATCAAAATTCTCGCTTGAGCATGGCCACAAGAGAGGTAAAATTGATAATACTTTATTCTTGAAAGAAAAAGGAAAAGATCTCTTGATAGTTCAGATATATGTTAATGATATAATCTTTGGAGCAACTACTGATAAGTTAAGTAAAGAATTTTTTAAACTAATGGGGAGTGAATTTGAAATGAGTATGATGGGTGAGCTTAATTATTTTTTAGGCTTACAAATTAAACAAAATTCAAATGAAACTATGATCGATCAACATAAGTATATGAAAGAGTTACTTAAAAGGTTTAAAATGGAAGGTTCCAAAAATATTGACACTCCTATAGCAACAACCACAAAATTGGATATAGATGAACCTGGTTCATCTGTTGATCAGAAGTTGTATAGGGAAATGATTGGTTCTTTGTTATATCTCACTGCTAGCAGACCTGGCATTATTTTCAGTGTAGGCCTTTGTGCTAGATTTAGGGCAAATCCAAAGTAGTCTCACTTGACTACTGTCAAGAGGATCTTGAGATACATAAAATGCACCACTGACCTTTGTCTATGGTATCCAAAAGGTAGTAATTTCAAGTTAGTGGGATATACTGATGCTGATTATGTAGGGTTTCTTGTGGATAGAAAGTTCACCTCAGGTATGGCACACTTTCTTGGCTCATGTCTTGTGTCTTGGGCCACCAAAAAGCAATATTATGTGGCCTTATCTACTGCTAAGCTGTGTATGTTACTGCTGCCTCATGTTGTGCTCAATTGTTGTGGATCAAATAACAATTAATGAACTTTGGAATTGATGTAGGTTGTATTCCCATCTTTTGTGATAACACCAGTATACTTAGTATGACCAAGAACCCGGTTTATCATAAAAGAACTAAACACATAGATGGGAGGCATTACTTTTTGAGGGACAATTATGAAAAGGGTTTGATCACTGTGAAATTTTGTGCTACTGACAAGAAAATAGTTGACATCTTCACAAAAGCAATAAGTAGAGATCACTTTGAAAGGAACATGTTAGAATTAGGGGTGATTAAGATCACCTAAAAGGAAACAGTTCAAACTCAAAAAATTGGTTAGAAAATCTATGAATTTTTGTACATAATTAGATTAGATTTTGCTCAGTCTCATACTTTCATCAGTATACTCTTGTGCCATGTGCTAAAATTTTTCATTAATCTCTAATGATATTATCCTTATTTTCTTGAAAAATTCAGACTTACACAAGATATTTCTCAGTGAAGAGCCTGGTTCATCAAGATTACATGGTACGCACTCTCCACTCTGCATATTTTAAAATAATTATATTTGGATTATGATCAAATGGAGAGTCCCATTTAATCCTAACCTCCTTGAGCTTATCCGTTACGAAATGAACCAGTTTCATTCAAAAGAGTCCCAAAAATGCAATAAGTGCCTAGATTTTAGGGAGAGTCATAAATGTCTCTTCAAACTGACTCCCAGTTTGATTAGACCTCTGAACTTCTAAAAAAGCAGTTGTTACCCAATTAAACTCTTCCTCTTTATACTGATTAGGACTTAGTTGTTTCTTCACTTGAAAATTTCCAAGTCGTCAAACAATTCTTTCTATCTTCTCTCACCTTCCAAACACACACATACTCATCTTCTCTCATACTCAAACACAGTAATGGCAAACTCTTCTAGGAACCTCTCAAGGACCTATTGAGAAAAGTGTCTGACAACTACAATCCTAAAAAGAAAAGAAGTTCAGCAGTTAAAATTCCTGGCACTGCGAGGACAAATAAGAAAAGAAAGGTTTCCTCTTCTATCCTTGTAGTGACTCCTTGTACAAGAGGAAGAGCCACAAAAAGTCAGAAGAAGTAGAGTGAGGCTGAAGTGGAAAAGGCCCTAGAAGAAAGTAAGAGAAAAGTTGCTACAAAGGGAAAGAAGAAGGTGGTTCCAAAGGCAAAAAGGATCAAGACTCCCACAAAGAAGTCTGTTTCAAAGACAAAGTCTGCAGGGCCTTCTACCTTGGCTAAAAGAACCAGGTCTGCCTTGAAGTCCAGAAAAGCGAAAGTAGTGGAAGAAGAAGAAGGGAGTGAAGAAGAAGAAGAAGCATCTGATGCAGAGAAGGACAAGATGGTTAAGTTTGGCAAACGAACCATCTTGAAAGGTAGACTCCTCACGAACTTAGAAGGAGGAAGGCATGAAGATGTTGTTGGAAAAGTTACAACTGCAGGGTTGGAAGGACATGGTCCTTTAGATGGATGGAAAGCTTGCCAGAACTGAGATTGTGGAGTTCATGGCAAACTGTGAGTTCAAGAATGGCAGAGTCACTAGTGTGGTAAAGGGGGTGACTGTGAACTTTGATTACAAGGAATTGGGAGAAATTCTGGGAGTACGTGTTGAAGGGTACAATGACTACAAAAAGTTAAAATGGCCAAGCCTAGAAAACCTCGCCACATCACTTTCCATTACAAGGAAGTTTGGTGACATTGAAGAAGAGCTTCAGCCTAAGGCTATATACAAAAGTGAGATGAAGCCACCCCATAAAGTGTTGTTATAATTTGTTAGCAAAGTTGTGCTTCCTAGGCAGGAAAGGAGGCATATTGCCACATTCATGGACCTGGTCCTTATGGAATGTCTGGACAGTGGAAGGCAAATCAATTGGCCTTGATTTATCATCCAACTTCTTGATAGGGTTTTGACTGGCACCAAAACTCATGTCATACCCTATGATTTTATTCTCATGGATGTACTTGTACATTTCAAGGTACCCATCAATAAATGGGAAGTTGGTACAAGCAAGGATCACTTTAGGGAACACTTTGACTGCTTATGATTATGAAGTCCACATCACTCCCAAAGAACCTGGTTCATCCAAGAAGGTACCTATGAACAGCAAAGTGTGAGCCTTGGTGCAAGCAAGTGGGGTAAAGAATACTGAAATTGAAAGGCTGAAGAAGATGTTGGCAGAAGTAGAAACTCATAGATATTCTCTTAGAACTGAGCTTGCAAAGGGAAAAGAGAAGAATGATGGCATTCTTCAAGATATGCTGAAACTGCTTCAAGCCAAGAACCTAGTCCTTCCCAGCCTTAAAACCTTCCTAGCATAGTTAGACAAACCAGTGACCCGGATGGGATTTATTTTTTATCTTTTTGCTCATAAATCCAGTATTTTTATTTCTCTTTATGCTTTGTGGATTACTAGTATCAATGATAATCAACTATTTTTGTGCTCTAACTGTTTGTTGATGCTTCTTAGTTGACTAATACCATTAGATTGATAAATGATGCTTGACTCCATGATTGCATTTGAAGTAGAACCAATGACCATGAGTAATGTCTATTAAAATCTGGTTATCTAACATAATTATGCAACTTTGCGATGATGCCAAAAGGGGGGAGATAGATTGTGCTTTTTACTTTGAACTATGATATTTATAACCTAATGAACCTGGTCCTTGATGATTTGTGACTTTAAAATGGAAAGTGTTCTGACATTGTGTTGATGTTGAGCTAAGTTGACACAGGGCCTATGCTTATGAAATCATAGAGTTTGTCATCATCAAAAGGGGGAATTTATTGGCCCAAGTGAAGTTTGTTTTGATGATTGACAAAGGAACTCAAGCATGAACCAGATCCATACACAGTGTACACAGACACGGGAAGATTCAAGCACAAGGCATGCACATGAAAGAGATAAGCTTAAGTGATTATATCTGATATTTTCTGAGCGAAAAGATTGCATAAGTAATAAGGAGAAGGACTCCTTACTCGAGAGAACTCTATCCTAGATAAGGGAGGAGTTAGAAGATGAAGATAACTAGAACTCTTCCACCAAGGAAGAGTATAGCATTAGAACTCTAGTTATTCCCATTCTACTAACTCTATAAATTACAGGATGTTTTTATTTTACAGGTGACGCACAAACGCTGAAGTTAAACGTGAGTTGAGAGCAAAATAGCAAGGCATTTTGCAACCAATTCTTGTGTGATTCAAGTGTGCGAACCTGAATCTACATGAACCAGATAGAAGAACCACTTCCAAGTGTATGTCTTTTATTCTAGTTCAATTGTAGTAGGGCTTTTCAAATTGTACCTTTCAACTTTATCTAGAGGCAATTGTATTAGGTACTCTGAGTATTCAAGCTAGAGTTAACTTGAAGTTGTCGCACCAGTTAGAGGTTGGTTGCCACAACGGAATTAAAGGTAATCCTTAGGTTTAAAAAGATTTTTGTAAATGTTGTTTTGGCTCAGTGATTTAATGAAGTATTGGGAAAAATCCAATTGAGTAGTAGGTCGTGATTTTTTTTACCTTTTGAGCCAGGTGTTTTTCACGTAAAATACTTGTGTTCTTTACTTTTCGCATTTACTATTTCTGCAACAGTAGTATAAGGAACACATAGAAGAACCAAGTCTTTCTATAATCAGTGCACGCGAAAATTAGACACCACACAAATCACCCCCTCTGGTGTGGCATTGAAGTATAAAACATCACTTACTAATTCGGGTTTACGTCGTATAAAGAACTCACTATGGGAAGCTTTAATATTCCTTAATCACTACTGCAGAAAACTTTATTTTCAAGGTTCAGACTCTAGATCTCTAATCAAGAGATGGAAAAAGAAAAAGTAAAATTAAAAGCGAAAGATGTCTAGCTACAAAATCCCACAGTGGAACAGCTGAAAGAAAATAGAAAGAAATTGCAAATGACTTAAAGTCCAAAGCCTTTAGAATCTTGTTAATTAATATTAACAGTCACCAGTCTATGATTACAGGATATTGCATCTCTTTCTTGAAAATAAATGAAGGCTGTCACAAAAACAGGGTAGATAAAAAAAGACATTTACATATTTTGTTGATCCTATCCTACGGAAAAATAATAAAAAGGAAAAAAGATGCAAATATAACGTCTTTCTATAGAAGTTAAATCCTTCTAATAATGAAACTGGAAAATTCAATGAAGTAATTACTTGTCCTCCTCAAAATAAGATGAGAGCTTGTCTCTTAACGTATCAAGCTCAACCACCATTGTTCCTTGAACCTGTTGAACAATACACAAAAGGACAAAAAACAGCAAGTAGGAATTAGGATAATAGAACAAACAAAAATCTACTTAATGCATCAAATTAAATTTCTAAATTATACTCTCTTTGTTCCAATTTATGTGACAGTAGTTGAAATTCGAGAGTCAAATAACTTCTTCTTTTGACTGCAATTCTTTCATGTCATTTAAATATTTTGAATTATTAATTATTGTGAGCAGTACTTTTTACGTAGTTTCTAAATATGTAAATTTTATTTTAAAAAACTTAAAAATTCTATGTCTAAATTTACGGTCAAAATTAAAAAATTTGCTCTCGAGAAACGAAAAGTGTCACGTAAATACATACAGAGGAAGTAAAAAAAAAAAAAAAAGCAGTATCTCCTTCTGTCTCTCTGTTCTTTACCTTTCCTTCTTCTTTTTTTTGTCTTTTTCCTATGCTCTTAATCAAATATGCCCATTTGCCATCAAATGCCAAAAGATGAAAATAAGGAAAGAAAAGGAAATTTTAGTAATACCTGAAAATGCAAGGTATAGAATACTCTATCTTCAAATGTTTCAAAACAAGATGAATTTAGTAGAGAAAGTCCTTCATCCTCTAATTCTGATACTGCCTCACCAAATGAACATTTATTGATCTTCAAAGTAGATATCTGAATTACTACTTCTTTATCACCTACTTCACTTGCTGAAATTACTAATGAAGAGATCTCATTTCCTCCTCTTCTTTTTTGCTTGTTAAAATCAGCTGAATTTTCTTTATTAGAGATGGTTCTTGATGTAAGTTCTTCTTTCTTCTCAATTAGTCTTTCCACTTCAATTTGTAACTCTGGTATGTATTTTAGCACTCTTGATATTGTCGATGGAATGCTTAGTTTTTTCTGTCAACATAAAAAATGATGAAGTTTGGTCAGCGCATATTAAGAATATACTACTTCAAAACTATGTTTAAATCTTGAGCTCGGAGATTGAATTGAAAAATAGGTTAAAAATAATAATAATAATAATAATAAAAATAATCCATACCGTATGGTCAGAAGCTGGAAGCAAAGAACGAAGAGAAGAATATAAGGTATTGATTTTTTTTCTGCGATCGCGCTCACTAGCATTGTGATTAAGTTTCTTAACCATCTGATCAGGTTGATCACCATTATTAATAATCTGATCAAATTTATTTGAATCACAGTGTTGAAGTAATCTTGTTTGAGATGATGATAAATTATCTGAAGTTTCTGCGGCAGTGTTTATAAATTGATGGCTTATGGGATCCTCCAAAAGCCATCCAAAATGGTCAGAAAACAAAGGAGAAGAAGAAATGGCTAGCATTTTGCTAATACTCTGAAAACTTAATTAATTTCTGCTTTACTAATTTTTGTAAGACAATATTGCAGTCGTTATATTTGTGATGAGAATTTATACAAATAGCTTTGATCAGGTCATACCTCAGCATAAGACTTAAATAATTATCAATTGGTAGTTATATTAACTATATTTAGTCTTTTCTTCTTAAAATAACAAGCAATAGACTTGTGTATTTCGATGGACAATGTTTATCAGCATAAGAAATGTATATACTTGTAGGGTGTAATTGCGTGTGGGATCCATGGCATACACAAGCCTTGGGTAAGATTAGTCGAGTATTTAGTGTCCATGGCACGTGTAAGCACGTTTAATCAAATTAAACAGCAGCAGAATTGAGTTACGAGTTCGGCCAAACCCAGTAATTTTGTTAAAATTATGTATTTATTTTAAAAGATCAATTCAATGCGTACAAAATTATTAATTTAGGACCTAATTAACTGATCAAACTCAATGTATATCTACTTAAATATTTTAAACATATACTCCCTTTGTTTTAATTTATGTGAACATATTTGACTGGGTACAGAATTTAAGATAAAAGAGAGCTTTTGAACTTGTGGTGTAAAATGAGATATATTTTGTATGGCTATAAATTATTGCATAAAGGTAAATTATTTTTAAATATGAAAAAGGGTCATTCTTTTTGGCACGAACTAAAAAGGAAATAAGTTCACATAAATTAAAACGGAGGGAGTATATTTTTATTAGGCCAAATACCTAGACGATCCCTTAAACATAGTTCCAATTTCCATTTTGACACCTTAACTAAGCTCATTACCTATTGAATACTTCAACCCAAATCAAAGTATGTCTATTGAACACAAAAAACCTAGTCCCAAAAAAAAATGTGTGAAGCTCAAACGCCGCTTGCATGGAAATATAACCGATGAAAAAATGTCAGATCATTAAAACAAGCCACATCAGTAACAAAAAATAGCCATGTTGTTATTTTTTTTGTTGTAAAAAGGCAACCTAGCCGCTGGACCCCTTACTCATCGTCGTTCATCTTCTCCACTCCCATCGTGTCGTCGGTTATCTTCTTTTTTAATTTCCCTATGTCGTTGGTCATCCCCTTTCCCCCTCCCACATTCTTCTTCTACTTTCGTTCAGAGCCCCCTAACTCGTCGGGGAAGAAATCTAAAACTGACATTTGAGAAAATTATTTTTATTTTTGAAATTTTTTTGCTATAACAACAAAAAATTTCAGATTTGTGTTGAAAGAAGATGGCGAACCTGAAGAAGATGGTGAGCCGAATCTGGAAAAATTAAAAAATAATGGATAGAATTTAGAAAAAATCAGTCATTAATGTATTTATTTGCCCAAATTTGCTGTTGGAGAAAAAAAGAAACATTCTTCTGTCTTTCTTTTGTCAGAGTTCAGAAGCTGCAAAATAGAGCAATAATGGAGATGCAACACAATTTGGTGAATCAATTTTGGTGTTGTTGATTTTTCTCTTTAATTTTTTGGTGTTGTTTGTTGATTGGGTTAATTGTTCTTAGAATTTATTAGTGTGTGCAATGATGATATTCTGACCCGGACCAGCAGTGATGGCGGAGGAGTGATAGTGATGGTGGAGATAAGGTGGTTATGGGTGGCCTATAAAAAAATTAATTCCGATTTAAACAAAAAAGAAAAGAAAAACATGATCTCAAACTCATTAAATTCAAGAGCCTAAGAGGGGGTGAAATACAACTCTCTTGCCATGTCAGTTTTTGTGTTTAATAGGCATACTTTAATTTTGGGATGAAGTGTTCAATAGGTAATGGGCTTAGTTAAGGTGTCAAAATAGAAATTGGAACCATGCTTAAGGGGTCGTCTAGGTATTTGGCCTTTTTATTATGTTTGTACTCATTGTCACAAAATTTACCACAATAACAACAACAACATACCCAGTATAACCTCACATAGAGGGGTATGGGAAAGATACTATGTACGCAGACCTTACCCCTACTTTATGAAGATAGAGATGTTATTTCCAATAGAACCCCGGCTTAGGAAAGCATAAGCACTACACTAATGAAAAGAAAGACGAGAAGGGACAACACCGAAAGCCATGTAAAAGCAGTATAAAAAATAACAAGATAGTAAGATGACCAAAATGAAAGAAATGATATGTAGTCATAGAAACCTAATACCAACAGAATGCAAGAGTACGTACTAATACTCTCGATATGAACCACCTAACCTACTACCCTAATCTTCGACCTCCACACCTTCCTATCAAGGGGTCATGTCTTCGGTCAGTTGTAGCAGCGCCAGATGATGCCTAATCACCTCTCCCCAATTCTTTTTCGGCCTGCCTCTACCTCTCCTCAGGCCCTCCAATATCATATCACACCTCCTCACTGGGACGTTGTATTTCTCCCCCTCATATGTCCAAACCACCTAAGCCTCGCTTCCCGCATCTTGTCTTCAATAGGGGCTACACCCACCTTGTCGCTAATAATCTCATTACTAATCCTATCTAACCTGGTGTTCCCGCACATCCTTATTAATATTTTCATCTCTACTACCTTCATATTCTATATATGGGAGCTCTTAACTGGCCAATACTCTACCCCATACAATATAGTCGGTCTGACCACCACTCTGTATAACTTACCTTTAAGTTTTAGTGGCACCTTCTTGTCACACAAAACACCAAAAACGAGTCTCCATTTTATCCATCCCGCCCCAATACGATGTGTGACATGCATTTTCATCAATCTCCCCATCTCCTTGAATAATAGACCCAAGGTACTTAAAATTTTCTCTCCTAGGAATAACTTGTAAATCGAGCCTCACCTCCCATTCCACTCCCTAAGTCTCAACACTGAACTTATACTCTAAGTATTCTGTCTTAGTCCTGCTCAACTTGAAACCTTTAGACTCCGGGGTCTGCCTCTAAACCTCTAGCGCCACATTAACACCACCTCACATCTCGTCAATCAGTACAATATCATCTGCAAACAACATGCACCATGACACCTTCCCTTGGATGTGGTACGTCAGCACATCCATCACCAGGACAAATAAAAAAGGGCTGAGTTTCGACCCCTGGTGCAACCCCATCATCACCATATAATAGTCCGAGTCCCCTCCCACTGTTCTCACCTGGGTTTTTGCTCCATCATACATGTTCGTAATTGTCCTAATATAGGGAATAGGTACACCTCTACTCTCCAAACATCTCAACAAAACCTCCCTCACAACTTTATCATAGACCTTTTCTAAGTCGATGAACACCATATGCAAGTCCCTCTTCCATTGTCACAAAATATAGTGATAGTAATATTCTACATCTGTCGACTTATATTAAGTCATGAGTCCGTCTTTAAGTAGGCGTTTGGTTATAAGTTTTGGATTTTTTTTTTCCAAAAAAAAAAGTCAAATATGTTTTTGTTTATAGAATTAATCTAGTTTTTGGGAGATTTTGAAAACCAAAATTTCAAATCTCAAATATAACTTAAGACCTCTTTTTGGGTCAAATCATGACAATTTGGAAATTTTTAGCTGGAAAAAAATAGCTCTTTAACATTTTTAAACTTGCCCCAAAATTCATGTCCAAACATATTTTCAATTTCAAATCAAACTTCACCCAAATTAGTTTTTTCAAAAACTATTTGGAAATCTATGTCCAAACGGGTCCTAAATTTCGACAAAAGTGCTTTTCTCAACTTAATTACGACTATTGTTTAGTTTCTTCTTTTTCTTTTTCTGCAAAATATAGAGTTGTGACAATCATATTTAACAGCCATTATATTTTATTTCTAGTTCCTAAAGAGACAAATATTAGGACTACAGTCATAGACCAGTATCAAGTCATGCGTCAAAGATGAGGAATTCAAGTATCACAAAAGTAAAAGGCTATGTCTTTGAGACTTTTATCAGAGATTGACAACCTTCGTTTTATTTTAATCAAATTTAACTGCCAGTTACTTCATTTGAGTTACTTGATAGAGCTCAATATGATACAGTGAAAAGAAATACATCTTCTCGATGGGTGAAAGAATTCTTTTTCTCCAAAATGGCTAAGCAGTGCTTTGATTGGCGTAGTCACTAAGCAAGGCGTTTTAACAGTCCAAAGTATAAAAATAAAAAGAAACTGCAAATGGTTTAAGGTCCAAAGTGTTTTGGTCTTGTTAATTAATATTAACAGTCACCATGTCAATGATTACAAGATATTGCCTCTCTTGAAAATGAAGGCGTTCACGATTACAAGGAAAAACAAAAAGACATTTACATTTTTTGCTGTCCTGTCCTATGTAAAAAGGAAATTAAACTGCAAATACAACGTCTTTCTATGTAAGCTAAATCCGTCTAACAATTAAACAAGAAATTCACTGTGGTAATAACTTGTCTTCCTTCTCAAAATAAGATGAGAGCTTGTCTCTTAACGTATCAAGCTCAACTACCATTGTTCCTTGAACCTGCTTAACAATACACAAAAGGAAGGAATTAGGATAATATATTGAACAAACAAAAACTCTTCAGGAAAATATACTTTATTCATCACTTTTCTTTTCCTTTTTTCCTATGCTCTTAATCAAACATCCACTTTGCCATCAAATGCCAGAATTTGAATATAAGAAAATTGAAGGATATTTTAGTAATACCTGAAAATGCAAGGTATAGAAGACCCTATCTTCTAAAGTTTCAAAACAAGATGAATTTAGTAGAAGAAGTCCTTCATCCTCTAATTCTGATACAGCCTCAGCAAATGAACCCTTATTAATCTTCAAAGTAGATATCTGAATCACTACTTCTCTATCACCTACTTCACTTGCTGAAATAACTAATGAAGAACTCTCAACTCCTCCTCTTCTTTTTTGCTTGTTAAAATCAGCTGAATTTTCTTTATTGGAGTTGGTTCTTGATATAAGCTCTTCTTTCTTCTGAATCAATCTTTCCACTTCATTTTGTAACTCTTGTATGTACTTTAGAACTCTTGATATTGTCGATGGAATACTTAATTTTTTCTGTCAACATAAAAGTTGATGAAGTCTCGTTAGCATGCATATAATATCAATATAAACTAATTCAAAATTAAGTTTAAATCTTCAGCTCAGAGATTTAATTGATAATTAATGGTTTAATCAAGGATTATCTTTACACTAAAAAATGAAAAAAAAAATAGGATAAATTGAAAAAGTAATCCTACCGCATGATCAGAAGCTGGAAGCAAAGAACGAAGAGTAGAATATAAGGTATTGATTTTTTTTCTGCGATCGCGCTCACTAGCATTGTGATTAAGCTTCTTAACCATCTGATCGGGTTGATCACCATTATTAATAATCTGATCAAATTTATTTGAATCACAGTGTTGAAGTACTCTTGTTTGAGATAATGATTGAAGGGCAACAACTGATTCTGATGAAGTTTCTGCACTAGTCATGTTTAGTTCATGGCTTATGGGATCCTCCAAAAGCCAGCCAAAGTTGTTAGAAAACAAAGGAGAAGAAGAAATGGCTAGCATTTTGCTAATACTCTGAAGACTTAATCAATTTCTGCTTTGCTAATTTGTAATTAAGACAATGTTTTCATGACTTTTTTAGAATATATATACTAATGACTTTCATTTAGGTTATACCTGATCAGCATAATACTCAAATAAATAAATGTTTAATCACTTAAATTATATGAGATTATTAAAAAAAGTTCCGAATTAAAGTAATCTTGCGTGTGGGGATCCATGCCATGCTCGAGCCTTGGGTAGATATCACTTATAAGCTCGAGTAATTAGGAGCTGTGTCACGGGTAAACACGTTTAATTAATTAAATATGCCACCTCAGCTTTTTAATGTTATAAGATTATGCGAGGTTCATTAATATAATTGAAGAACTAATAAAATCAAGAATATGCTACAAGCTCTTTTCTCTTTCCTACATATATAGAAAGGAGAATGTGAAGTTGCTTATAATGGAGATGCTTTGGAGTTCGTATTTACACTTTACATATCTTTAGAAAACTATTTGGAACGGTTTTCGCCTAAGCTATTTCCAATTTAGGATCTTTTAAAATGCATACATATCTTTGTTTGAGTCTGTACTCATAACTCATTGTCACGGAAAAAGAAAATACTTATAGTGATACTCTATAGTTACTATTTTATTTATTTTTTATTTCTATCAAAAGATTCCACGACGCCAAATTGTCTATATCCAAAATAACAATAACACATAAGACATAAGAAGTTTTAAGTTTTCCAAATAAAAAAGTATGATTCTTTTTTAGACAAACTAAAAAGAAAAGTATGACACATAAACTAAGACAGAGTACATAAATTTTACAACTAAAATTTTTAAACATATTCCATTTATGTATACTATAATCAATATTGTTTCCATGAATAAAAAGATAGAAATAAGGAGATTCCCTATAAACCCATGGTTTCGACTAATCATTTATATAAGGAATTTTAACCTTCCTATATTACATATGAAACTTTATTACCTCCCCTAATTAAATTTTAACTTAATTACATGGACACATACAATTTATCAATTATATACAATTAGTATTAATGAGTATCCCTTTATACTAGAAATTGAATAGAGATTTATTTATTTTCCATCTCTACTCTCTCTCGCTATATCTCTCTATCCCCGTCTCTTGTTCTCTCGCTCCCCGTCTCTCTTTCTCTCTCTCTCCATCTCTCTCTCTATCTATCTTTATCTCTCTACGTCTCTCTCTCTCTCTCTCTCTCCCTCTCTCCTTCTATATTCTTTCTCCAATTTTCTTCCTTCTTTTTTCTCTGCTTGTTATCCTCTCTTTTTTCACAGCAATTTTCTTTCATGTTGCACAATTGGTGTTCGAATTGAAATTGTCAATCAATAAATTATGAAAGTATTTGATTCTCCACCATTGTCAGCCATTAAAAAGCTTCAAAGCTTTGAATTCGAATTTGAGTTTTCAAAAACTATTGCTTGTTTGGATTGGGGGTTGTTGTAAACAATTGAGATATTGTTTGGAGCTTATATCTCAATTTTGACGGTGTTTGGTGAAGATTAGACTTGATTTTGGCTGAATTTCAGATTGAAACTCGAAGAAGATGAAGAAGAACACATCACATATAATATACTTATGAAATTGTAGTAAAGTTGTATTATAATTGTATGAAAATTATATTTTGTTGTAGTTGTATATATTTTTTATTTGAATAATGTATGAAAGTTGAAAAATAGTTGTATAATATATGAATCGTTGTATAAAATTTGTATTTAAGTTATTAATACTATCTTTTTATATAAAGTTATTGATATGTATCAAAATTGCATTAAGAGAGGAAGTTTTGATTAGAATTTCGGAGAGGAAGAAGAACACACCACTTACAAAATATATACAAATCATATACAAAATATTTACAAAAGACATATTGTATAAAATTTGTATGAAAATTGTATTTAAGTTGTATGATGTTGTTATTGTATTTAACTGGGTAGAAATGATGTTTGAAAGTTGTAGATAAGTTATAAATAAGTTGTATACTATATACTTAATTGTATAAAATTTATTTTTAGTATGTATGTTGTTGTAGATATTCTAATTTGCATTATATTTATACGAAATTTATTTTTAATTTGTATGTTAATGTACGAAATTGACAACCTCTCCATGTTGTGATGGAATCGGAAACAAAGTAAATGCTCTTTGCAAAGACGCCTCTCTGGTATGCATAGGGTAAATAAAATGACAGAATAAATTAAAAAATAAATAAATTAATTAATAAATAAATAAGTAATATCTTGTCCACTACTGTGTTTTATAATCTGAAAAATAATCCTTTTTTCCTACCAAAATAAACCTTTTATTGCACGCATCCAAATGTTGTCCTTTCTTTTCTTCACGTGAGTCATGAAGTAATAAATTAAATAATCCATCTATGACCCTTGCCACAACGACATAGTTATTCCCAAAGAAAAACAAAGATACAGTCGAAAGAGGAGTTGCAACGACCCTCTCCATGGGGTGAAGCAAAGTAATGAATTTATTTCAACTAAATGCTCGTTGCAGAAAGCAAAACAAATACATAGTAAATGCTAGAGATAGAAATTGAAGAGCAGTCAGTTTGTTAGATAAGCAGAGTTCTGTATTTTTTTTGGGAAAAGAAACCAGGCATAGATAAGGGATGAGAAGCAATATAATGTAATGACCCGACTTGTCGTTTTGAGAATTAATGTTCCGTTCAGCGATTTAAAGTCCCAAATAATTTCGTAATATGTATTATGACTTACGTGTGCGGTCGAGTTTGGTTTTGGAAGGTTCGAAATTAAATTGGAAGAACAATCCTTGTTTTTGAAGCTTAAATGAAAAGAGTTAACCGGAGTTTGACTTTGGGCAAACAATTCCGGAATGGGATTTTTATGATGTCAATATCTTCGTATGGTGATTCTAGACTTAGGTGTATGTCCGGATTTGGATTTGGAAATCCGTAGGATAATTTAGCGCATTTTGGCGAAAGTTAGAAAGGAGAAGATTTTTTGGAAAGTTTGATCGAGAGTTGACTTTATTGATATCGGGGTCGAAATTCAATTCCAAAAATTAGAACTGGCCCATCATGTCATTTATGACTCGTGTGCAAAATTTGAGGTCAACCGGACTTGATTTGATAGGTTTCGGGGTCTGATGTAGAAGTTTGAAGTTTTAAAGTTCATTAGGATTGAATCGACGTGAAATTTGTATTTTTAGCGTTGTTCGATGTGATTTAAGGGCTCGACTAAGTTCGTATGATATTTTAGGACTGGTTGGTATATTTGATTGAGGTCCCGAGGGCCTCTAGTAGATTTCGAATGGTTAACGGAATTTAAATTGGATAATTCTAGAATGTTTCGACGTCGTTTTCTTCAAGAATAAGTGGTATCACATTAAGAAAATGAGTTCCAAATTCAGTTTTGATTGAAGCATTAGATCTGTATTGAAATTTTGGAGCCATAGCAAAAAGAATCATCGAATTCGGACATCGTATGAGAGAGTTTATGTCCATTTCTGTGTCAGAAAAGATTTTCCGTCGCCGCTAGCACCCAGGTTAGTATGGGGTGCTGGGAATATTGAGGTTCTAGAAACTGGGCCACAGGTAGCGCCCCACACTACCTGTGATGCTCAAAATATTATATACTCATTTCAGAGTTCATTTTTTCCCATTCCTCTTGGCCGAAGTTTGGGGGTTTCCTCTACTCTCTCAAGACCTCCAACTCCCCCCATCTCCAAGGTGAGTAATCCCTAATAATTTGATATTTCATTCTATCATTTCCACTCTAGAACTAACTTAATCCACCATGAAATCCTTAGATCTAAAAGAAATTTCTTCAAGAACTCAAAAGAGGGTTTTGGCAAGATTTTTTCCAAAAGGTAATCCTACACCCTTAGACATATATGCATGGATTTATTATGAGTATGTGAGCAATAAATAAGTATTAGCACTTATTGGATGGTGTTTGGAAGCCATAAATACTTAAACTAGATTATTGGGTATTGTAGAGATTTTGTAATGAATTAATTAGCAACAATTGGGTGGATGTGAATTCATTGATGATTTTAATGGTGCTAAAGAAGGTTTTTTATAGACAAAGGATGGTTTAATATTTCTTGTTGGTGGGAAGGAGGAATTGTTGGATGAAGAAACACCATTACTAGAGGTAGTAAAATGCTATGTACTCTAGGTGTTTGATAAAATGCATAAATGACCAAAAATCTGGAAATTTGTTTACTAATATTGGTCCAATTAAATTATGTTGATGTAGATTGAAATTGTAAGGGTATTGGGTGGTTTTAATACCACTAAAGAGCTGAATTAAGAAAGCTCGATTTGTGGCGATCTTATTTTCGAGGGATTTTCAAGAAAATCATCGGGATTTGAGCCGTCTGGAGGTGGCTTCACTCGCGAAGATCATTTAAAGACTCGGTTTAGTTTCATCGAGGTAAGTATCATGCCTAACCTTTAGTGGAAGAATTACCCCTTAGGCATTGAGTCTTATGTGGAAATTGTGTAATTGAAAACAATGTACGTGAGGTGATGAGTATGTACTTGGGTTTATATGTGCAAATTATATCGGTTGAAATTCGTAGACGCCCTTATGTATTAAATTGAAAAATTGTTAAAACTTAGTAAATCCTTGATTTGTCATGCCTCATTCCTTGTTTGTCGAGTTTGTATTTTTTTATGATAATTTGGTGTGATTGCCACTTGGATTTTTATGTGAATTCCGTGTGTTTATTGATTTGATATTTCTTAGAAATAATCACATTATGGATTTTTCATCTAGAAATAATTAATTAAAGAAGTTTAAATGCGTTTATATATTTATCTAAAATTTAGATTAAAGAAGGCGTTGACCTATTATGAGTTATTTTGCCATTCTTGTGGTTGTTTTTGAGATTTTATTACATTGTGTTGAGTCATGGACTATCTTTTGTGAAATTAATTGACTTTATTGTACCTTTGGATAGGTTGTGGCCTACAAGAAATTTGTAAATACGAGTTGATGATGTTGTACTGTTGTGATAATATTCTGTGTGAATTGTTGTGTGATTTGGGTTACTGTTATGCGACGTATAAGGTGGCATTCCATTGTTGATATTATGTGGGCATAAGGGTGGAATTTCATTGTTGTTATGTGTGTTGGGATATTGTTTGGGCGGAGTGATAAGAGAGGCTATTAAACAGAGCGATAAGGGAGGCTATTAAATGAAGCGATAATGGAGGCTATTATAGGAGCGATAAGGGTGGCTATAGGAGCGATAAGGATGGCTATTGATATTGTCAGGGCGGAGGAAAAAGGGAGGCTATTATAGGAGTGATAAGAGTGGCTATAGGAGAGATAAAGGCGGCTATTGTCAGGGATGATATGTGATGATGTGGGTTATTGTGTTGGTAATTTTTATGTGATGATGTGGGGTTATAGCGTTGGTAATTTTCATATGATGTTGTGATTTTCCTTGTGTTTATTTTTATATCTTGTGCAACATGTCTTGTTATTTTGGTAAACATGATAATAGTCTGATCTATGTTGAAATTGTAAGCCTACGGCTATTGCCTGGCGGATTATGTTATTAGCACGTGAACTATCTGTGCAGATGTGATATGAAATATGGGTTACTGTTGTGATAATATTCTGTATGAATTGTTGTGTGATTTGGGTTACCGTTATGCGACGTATAAGGTGGCATTCCATTGTTGATATTATGTTGGCATAAGGGTGAAATTTCATTATTGTTATGTGTGTTGGGATATTATTTGGGCGGAGTGATAAGAGATGCTATTAAACAGAGCGATAAGGGAGGCTATTAAACGAAGAGATAAGGGAGGCTATTATAGGAGCGATAAGGGTGGCTATAGGAGCGATAAGGGTGGCTATTGATATTGTCAGGGCGGAGGGAAAAGGGAGGCTATTATAGGAGTGATAAGAGTAGCTATAGGAGAGATAAAGGCGGCTATTGTCATGGATGATATGTGATGATGTGGGGTTATTGTGTTGGTAATTTTTATGTGATGATGTGGGGTTATAGCGTTGGTAATTTTCATGTGATGTTGTGATTTTCCTTGTGTTTGTTTTTATATCTTGTGCAACCTGTCTTGTTGTTTCGGTAAACATGATAATAGTCTGATCTATGTTGAAATTGTAAGCCTGCGGCTATTGCCTGGCGGATTATGTTATTGGCACGTGAACTATCTGTGCAGATGTGATATGAAATATGGGCACGAGGTGCTAGGGAAATATAATGATTATGTTATTGGCACGTGAATTGTCCGTGCATATGTGATATGAAATGCGGGCACGAGGTGCCGGGGAAAATATGATGATTTTTATTATTGGCACGTGAGTTGTCCGTGCGGTTTTGATAGAAATATGGGCACGTGGTGCCATGAAAACATGAAAGTGGGATGAGACTCGTGTTAAGAAAATATGAAAGTGGGCTGAGACCCGTGTCACAGAGTGACTTTTATTTGAAAGAATTTATATTCGAAAGATATTTATTTGAAAGAATTTTATATTCGAAAGATATTTATTTGAAAGAAGTATATTCAGAAGGTATTTATTCGAAAGAATTATATGTAAAAGATTTATATTTGAAGGACTTGATTAATTAATTGTACTTGTGTTCCTTATTCGTTTGAGCAATAATTATGGTGTTCTTGTTACCTTGCTATTTGTATCTCAGGTTGATATTTGTTGCTATCACTGCTAGTTATTTTTCAGTACTATTGTATACTGTTATATTGCACAGGTTATTTGACTAGTGAGTGTCTTGACTGTACCTCATCACTACTCCACCGAGGTTAGTCTTGATACTTACTGGGTACCGACTGTGGTGTACTCATACTACACTTTTGCACATTTTTTTGCAGAGCTAGGTATTGGTGATATCGGACTCGGACAAAGTTAGTGTGTTGATCTCAAGGATTCAAGGTATAGCTACTTGGTCATCGCAATCCCTTGGAGTCTTTCTATTTTATTGTACTGTCAACTCTTATTCGAACAGTATTGTATATTCAATCCTTGAGATCATTGCATATATTCAGTTAGAGTTCGTGACTCAGTATTAGTCTTGGGAGGTTGTTATATTTGTTTCTGCTTTTGGTTTCGACACTTGTATTAAATTATATGTTTCAAAAAGAAATGGCTCGAAATGTAATTGTAATCGGCTTACCTAGTCTTAAAGACTAAGTGATATCACGATGCCTATGGTGGGATTTTGGATCGTGACAAGTTAGTATCAGAGCTCTAGGTTCATAGGATCTACGAGTCACAAACTAGTCTAGTAGAGTCTTGCGGATCGGTACAGAGACGTCTGTACTTATCTTCGAGAGGCTACAAAACTGTTAGGAAATTTCCACTTCTTTCATTCATGTCATGCAGAATTTATTGATTTTGGAGTTTGAGACTTTGTATATCTATTCTCTCACGGATGGTGAGGAGACGCGCTACCGGGTTAGCTGAGAAGACACCCGTGCATTCTGCTAGGGTCGCAAAAGTCCGGGGCCGAAGTAGAGGTCGAGGTAGAGGTCGAGAAAGGGCCTGTGCCGCAACTAGAGAACCTATTAGAGCATCAAATGAGGAACCAGCAGTAGATTCAGTTAGGGGACGAGTACCAGAGACAAATGTTGTTACCCCCGGACTTCAAGAGACTTTAGCACAATTCTTGAATATGTTTGGTATATTAACACAGGCTGGATAGATCTCCGTTTCACCAAATATTTCACAGATAGGGGGAGGATCTCAAACTCCTACTGCCCGTACTCCAGAGCAACAAGTTCATATTGGTCAAGTTCCTGGTATAGTACCGGTACAGAATGATATTCCGGTTCAGCTTGAGTTCAGGATAGAGGCATCAGAAGAAGAACAAAAAAGATGTGAGAGATTTAAGAGGTATAGTCCACCTACTTTTAGTGGCACAACTACCGAGAATGCCCAGGGATTTCTAGAAAAGTGTCATCATATTCTCCGTACCATTGGTATCGTGGAAGTGAGCGGAGTTGCCTTTACTATATTTCAGCTGTCAAGAGCAACATATCAATGGTGACAAGTTTATGAAGAGGGTAGACTAGTCGAAGCAACACCAACAGCTTGGGCTCAATTTTCAGTTTGTTTTTGAAAGAGTTTGTTCCCCAGACTCTCCGGGATACATGGCGCACAGAGTTGGAATGGTTGCATCAGGGCACCATGACGATGTCAGAATATGCTAGCAGGTTCATTGAGTTAGCCCGTCATGCACCTATCTTGGTTCCTACAGTTAGAGAGCGAGTCCGCAGATTCATTGAGGGGCTCGATTATGATCTTAAAATATGCATGGCTCAAATATTTCAGTCTAACATTCCGTTCCAGCAAGTAGTAGAGATGGCCAGGATGTTAGAACGGGTTCAAAGTGAGGAGAAGGAGTCTAAGAAGGCCAAAAGTTCTCAGAACTCTAGAGGATTTAGTGGATTCTACTCTACAGTTATGACTCATCATGGCGGAGGATCGGGCAGTCGGTCAGCCCAGTTTGCAATTCAGAGTACTCGTAGTGCTCCAGTTAATACTTTTAGTGCACCACCGGTACGAGGTTCTTACAGTGGTTATTCCAGTTATCCGGCATAGGCTCAGTACGAGCAGCCGCGACCTTAGAGGGGTTGTTATGAGTGTGATGCTACTAGGCACAACATGAGAGCTTGTCCCAGACTTGGGAGAGGTAGATTTCATCAGAACACTCAAGCTACAAGCTCTATTCCAGTTACTACCCCATATGCAGAGCCAGTTAGGGGTAGAGGACAAGCGGGTAGAGGGCGCCCTATAGGGGGAGGCCCAGCCCGTTGGTATAATTGCTATGAATTGGCTGAGGCCGATACATCAGATGTTTTCATTACTGGTACGATTTTGATTCGTTATAAAAGAATATTTTCCTTAGTGTTATTCGGTTCTAAGTATCGAGTCGAGTCCTCCTATTATGCTCCGCTTATGGGTGAGCTTCGTAATTCTGTAACCTACTTATGTGTTTACCCCTGATAGGAGATTTTATTGCGATAGTCGTGTCTATCATTTTGTGTTGTACACTATTGAGGGCTATAAGTCCAAAAGTGACTTTCTATTACTCGCTATAGTGGGTTTTGATGTAATTTTGGGATAATTGATTACAATTTTATGAATTATATGCCCTACCAGTATGGGGGTTCATTATGTATTATGAGATTGTTTATCAGAAATTTATTAAAATAAGAAAAAGAAATGGAAGGATTTCGATTGGCACGATGTGCATATTACTTGTGACTCAGAGTTGATGACGGGATCCTCGTATTTTAATATGATATGAAATGTTTAAACCGGGCTACAAGCCTCGGTGGAAGTTATATAAGGACGAGATCCTTGTGATGAAAACTTATGTGTTTAAATTCTCCCTTGTGAAATTAAATTGTACTATAGTACTAATAGGGAGTCATGCTTGTTAGACTTATTTGATAATTCTTGTATGTGTTTTTCTGTGCATATTTAGCCATTTCATGCTGTAATTATTAAGTTTTATGCCACGAGGTGAGTGCCCAGGTGACGTTAAATGTGACTCGTTAATTTGGGTAAATAATTATGAGGTCTTCATGCCTTGAGTCTCGTTGTTAGTAAGGTGAAGGTTTGGAACGAGATTTTTGTTTAACATGATGTTAATTGACAATGCTGTAATTGATTATGAATCGCTATTAAGACCAAAGATGTGGTTATGGGCATACATATGATGTGTGCGTAGGCATGAGTTGCTACCGCTGGTTGAGGCTAATACTGTGCGTTGATATGAAAATCATACTTTTTGAAAATATTTGGAGTGTGAGAAGTTTGGTTTTAAAGTTATAAATGTGGATAAAAGAAATAATCTCAATTGAGATGGTTTGGTGAGACGTAAGTCGATTTCGGTGACGTAGAATCACCCGCGAGTATATGTGTAAGAGAAAAAATAGCAATTTAATGTCCTCAGAATAATTCTTGGCACGTTCAAGGACGAATGTATGTTTAAGAGGGGGAGAATGTAACAACTCGACTTGTCGTTTTGAGAATTAACGTTCCGTTCAACGACTTAAGGTCCCGAGCAACTTTGTAATATGTTATGACTTGCATGTGCGGTCGAGTTTGATTTTGAAAGGTTCAGAATTAAATTGGAAGAACAATCCTTATTTTTGAAGCTTAAATGAAAAGAGTTGATCGGAGTTTTACTTTTGAGGAAACGACTCCGGAATGGGATTTTTATGATGTCAATAGCTTCGTATGGTGATTTTGGACTTAGTTGTATGTCCGGATTTGGAAGTCTGTAGGATAAGTCAGCGCATTTTGGCGAAAGTTAGAAAATAGAAGATTTTTTGGAAAGTTTGACCGGGAGTTGACTTTATTGATATCGGGGTCAAAATTTGATTCCGAAAATTAGAACAGGTCCATCATGTCATTCATGACTCGTGTGCAAAATTTGAGGTCAATCGAACTTGATTTGATAGGTTTCAGCGTCAGATGTAGAAGTTTGAAGTTTTAAAGTTCATTAGGCTTGAGTCGACATAAAATTCGTATTTTTAGTGTTGTTCGATGTGATTTAAGGACTCGACTAAGTTCGTATGATGTTTTAGGACTGGTTGGTATATTTGGTTGAGGTCTCGAGGGCCTTGGGTGGATTTCGGATGGTTAACGGAATTTAATTTGGATAATTCTAGAATGTTTTGACATTGTTTCTTCAAGCATAAGTGGTATCACATTAAGAAAATGAGCTCCAAATTCAGTTTTGGTTGAAGCATTAGTTCCGTATTGAAATTTCAGAGCCATAGCAAAAAGAGTCGTCGAATGCAGACAACGTATGGGAGAGTTATGCCCATTTTTGTGTCAGGAAAGATTTCCCGTCGCCGCTGATCTCGTCCAATTTCACTCCTCTATTTGAGGATATGAAAACGGTCGATGCAATAATAATATCCAACATAGTCGAGGTCGAATTCCACTGGGAACTATGCGAATGGGTGCTAGTAGTATATAACTTAGTGCGTGAAATTGTATATCTTGATTTGCACTTCCGGAATATTATGTTTTGTTTGAAAATCTAACTTAAACTACTATTGCGATTTTAAGAACGAAACTAGGAAATTGTTTTAGGTTGTTTTTCAAATGATAAAAAGGCCTAGGGCTATGACCATCACCTAGATGTTCGCTTAATGGGTTGTAAGCCTTAAAGCTTATTTTATTGGTCGGGGTGTATTATAGCTATCAACACTCAAGTTCCCAATCAATACCTCTCGGTCAGAGAGTGATTTTGCCCAATTTGGCTTTCTCAATTCCAAATGGGTATTGAATAAAGCAGTTGATAATAAGCTCAATTCGGGTTTTACTATCTCTAGGTTCAACCCTTTAATTGGGCTTATCAATCTCTCGATTGACCCAATTTCTTGCTAGCCAAGTTTTCGTAGACTAAGTCTCTCTTTCTAGAGTAGAGACCAAGTCAAATAGGCATAAAATAATGTATGCAACAATTAATTCTTCAAATAAAAGCAAGAACAAGGCTAGATAATCAACACCCAATCATAAACAAGCAATAAATCAAACATCCATTAAGTTTACACACGAGTGTTGGGTCACAACCCTAGTAAACATCTAGCTACTCATGCTTAAATTAGAAGAAAAAGAAGAAGAAGTGATAATTAAACCCAAAATAATAATTAAGAAGATAAAGGTAATATTCAAAAAGCTCAAAATAGCAAAAACTACTAAAAGGAGCAAAGTAAAACGTCTAGAGTGGATGCTGATGTCAAAAGTTAACCTAAAAAGGTGAATCTCTTCTATTTATACAGTACTAGAATTTTCGGAAAAAAAATGCTCTTGCGGAGGTTCGCGGCCGCACAATTTCATGTGCGGTTCGCACTTTGCTTAAGCCTGGTAGGAATGGAAATCTGCGGCTGCATAATTCTGAACTGCGGCCGCACTTCACTCTTTCTGCAGTCCGCACATTTCATAGTGCGGTCGCACATTGCTCTTCTGCGGACCAGACAAATATGATTGCGGTCGCGTAGCTGATCTTCTGCGACCGCACAATAATTGTGCGGTCCGCACTTCTGTTGAACTTGAATGCATGTTTTCTAAACTTTTGCTCTTGCCCAGGTTCTACGGCCGCACATTTCATGTGCGGACCGCACTTTGCACTTGTCTCTGATTGGATTTGCTTCACAATCTGTGCCCGCAGATGATAATCGGCGGTCCGCACTTTTGAGCTTCTGTGCATGTTTTCGTCCTTGAGTTTAGATCACTCCTTCTTAAGTTGGATTTTATCTTTGGGACTCATTTTTCACTATTCCTGCAATTAAGCATATTTCACTAATTTTCGGGAACACAATTAAATACTTTTGGACTAAAACGAAAGCAAAAAGGTGCTAATAAGTAGTCAAATCTCCACTTATCAACTCCCCCAAACTTAAGCTTTTCCTCGTCCTCAAGCAAATAAGGTAATTCCCACCTCAACAAGTTGAGAGCTATTCCAGCTAATAAAAAATGCATCAATCACACATCAATTGGGACCAACAATTACTCACAACACTTATGATTTATTAACAAGGCAATGAGTTGAAATTTTAAGCACAAATAGTTCTAATGTGACACTTGAGCATCAATAGTTGACTTAATTCATCAAGGAAGCTCACTCTTTCATGTAGGTCATTGTGGATCTCAAACTCCTCCTCCTCTACTCTCCGTTTGCATACCTCACTTACGAATGTAGCACTCAGTTCAAATATTTGTGAAAGGTTCACTCATCTCTCTCAAAAGAAAGTCACAAGTACGACTTTAAGTACCATAGGCTTGCCCCTCATGTAAATCACCACTAATATAAGCTCACTCGGCTTGAAATCACGTAGGGTTTTTTCGGAATGCAATGAAGGCTTTTGGACTAAGGTTGGATATGATATGATAGAACGGGTTCATCTTCCCTTAAGCACTCCATGTTTTTCTTATCTTTTTTTTTAATACCAACAGGCATGCTGCCTAGTAGTTTTTTTATTTATTATTAATAATACAAATAAAAATCACAAAGGAAGAGTACAAATAAGGGGGACAATAGTACCAGTGGTGTTGCCTCTATGCCTTGGCTATATAATCACTCTTCTGCGCCTCACATTGCCTTATGATGGCAGCCTCCTGTAGAGGATCATGGTGTAGCTGCTGTCATAGTCTCACGAGGGCATATAATCTCATAACCGTTTGGATATTTTCCCAAAGGCATAGGACATAAGCAATCATATACTGGGCTAAACCTTAATTTACTAATCCTATTGAGGCATAAAATAGCCTCACCTACTAGTATGCATGTAAAAGTAAGAACTAGAGAGCACTAAATATTCTATGATCATCACAGAGTTTATAACATACTCCGTGATGATATTACAAATGACTATACTAATAAAGTGAAAGAATAATATGTAGTAGGAATTAAAGTCTTGTCCCTTCTTTCCCAAACTTGCAACTTCTTGGAGTTGTAACTCTTTGTCATTTTCATCACACCTCTTCAATATGTCTTCAAAATTCATGATTTCTTTTTCGAACGGCTCATGTTTTGCCAATTATTTTTTGAGGCATTTTCTTTTCCATAGGGGAATTAGAGAGACTTAGCATTACTCTTTCTTGGTCATGATATTCCTTTTCTCCTTCTTTGTTTTCTCCATGATTTGCATCATTACTATTCTTTGAAATTCCTTCAACTCTTCAACTTATTCACTTTCTTTTTACATTTTTTTTGTTCTTCTGTCTTTTTCTTGCCTTTCCTTCTCTTCATTTCTTTTCTCTTTTTGTGCCTTGATACCTTTTTCAAACTCCCCGTCTCTCCCCCAAACTTACGTTTTTAGCCAATTGTTGCACAAGAGTGTTAAGGAAAGTTCGGGTGTCAAGAGAGTGTCACGACAGAACGGGTAAAGGCTTGTAACATGGTGATCAAATGAGAAAGATTTTAGGCCCAATGGGTCAAGGAGAGCCTACAATCACTTCTTAAGCCAAGAAAAACTTAAAATTTCACCTAGAAACACATTCGGGGCAAGTTCTAGACCATTTGCACGAGTATTTGGACTTGCAACAAATACATCTCACCTCTCACACAGCTAGATTGTTAAAAAGGATAGAGTCGAGGGGCGACACCAACTATATTCAAGATTGAAAATCACTATAACTCGATTAAACTGCTTGATGATTGCCTAAGTCAACACAAGAGTCACTAGGTCACTAACTAGAGCTATTTCTTTCCAAAAAACGTATTTTTAACCATAAGCACGTAGTTAAGTGTGTTGGTACCAAGTGAAGCATGTTTGACTCTTCGATCTTGACTCGATTAGGTCTTTTTATTCATTACTACTACTATTCTTACCTAAACATAAAAAATGGATTCAATCCCTTAAGAAGGTTGTCCCGCCATCTATCATTGGGAAGAGTCACCCCGTTCACACAAAAAGTACCTTTGGAAAGAACCATGGCATTAAGAAAACCAAAGGCTTATTGGTCACTAAAAACATAAAAAAGAAATTACAAAATTAAAAGAAGCTATTAGATTAAGCATAGACTAATAAGAAAACAGAATAAAGAAGCTAAAAATCAAAATACTGAAAGCATAACAAATATACATAATGAGAGAGGAAAGGGGAGAATATATACATACAACATAAATAGAAAGAAGAAAATATTGTCAGTTATTACAAACCAAATGACTAAAAGTCATCCAAATATCAAATAAACTCTACCCCCTCGAAGAAGACTAAGCATTGTCCCCAATGCTTAATAAAAATAAGAATAAAGAAGGGTAAGAGTGAAAAAAGGTTTCCCTATGTGGCCTTGGACATATCTATGTCCATAGCAGCGTCACCACCCTCAGTCTCCTCTAACTGGATCTCCTCATCATCGTCTTTGGGAGTAACTAGGTTGGTGAACATCTGGCGCACTGCCTCAGCAGTGTCAACAGCCAGGTCTGGCTCCTCAGACTGGCCAGCTGGTGCCACTAGAACAGATGGTGCTGTTGGAGTTGCTAGTGCTAGTGGGTCTGACCCTATGAGCAAATCGAATGGAAGATCACCAGCTACTGCTACCTTGGTCCCCTCTCTCCTCAACCTGTGAACTGATTTCTTGGATGCCTAGGATTTCCTCATTTTCTTTACCTGCTTCCCCGGCTCCTCAATCACTGCTCCATATGCTACCAAGGTGTTCATGATGTTGGTTTGGTTTTCCAAGATATTCTTCAATGTGTCATCGACTGTCGGAGGAATATGGGGTGCCGGGGTGGATGAATGTGATGTAACATCACTGGATATGTCATTCAGCTTTGTTGTGGCTGTCTGCATCCAGTTGTTAAGGCTCACCAGTATATGGGAGACTCGCAGCATAGATAGTGGATGAGTAGGCATGGGCACCGGCTTCAAAACCGATGTGGATGTCACTGATGCTGAAAGACCTGAAGAAGAAGGTGGAGGCATAGCTGCTGCACTATCAGAAGGATCTGCTGAAGTAGATGGCATGTCGACTATCTCAGCAGCTACCTCGACAGGCTCATCAGACTATCCTGCAGTAGTAGAGTGCTGACCCTTTTTCTTTGGGTTTCCACCATCCATCAAAGAATACCATGAGAAATGCTTCTTCTCCCGCACCTTAGTAACAAACTCCCTTGGTTCCACCCCCGCATTAATGAGGTACTCAGTGATGGTGTTGGGATACGGGTATAAGGTGTCACCTTTCCTGGCAACCACAGACATGTTGGCCAACATCACGATACCCACATTGATTGGATACCCGACTATGATAGAAGCGACTAGCATTGCCCTCAAAATCGGAAGATTTGTTTCATTTTGGCATGGATCTAGTCTGCTACATACAAATGTCTGCCATCCCTTTGCCTCAAAATTTAGGGTGTTCTGCTGAATAGGAACCCCTGCTATGATCCAAACTGTAGGTGGCCCCGGAGCTATAAGAATCTCAGCTAGCCATGGGCGAGCTGCATCTCCCATTGCAACCTTTTTCAGGTATTGCACATGCTCCACATTCTCAAACTTCAAGTAAGAATTCAGGGATCTTTGGTCGAATCTCACCTTCAGGTTCCTCACTTTTGTTACCTTGGTCCCCTTTTTTATATGTGCCATATTAGCGTAAAATTCCCGGACCAGGTATTCCTTGGCATCTGTCACACTCTGGGTGAACCATATCCACCCCTTTCTCTCTCTGAACTGTCTCAGCACTGCTGGGTTGTACTTATCCAAGTATTTTAAATTGAACTGACACTCAAGAGTGAGCGATCTTGACGGCCATCACTCTAGGAAGCTCGTGAAGATAGCAAGACTCACAAATCTATCTTCCCAAATCTCTTTCTTTTTCGACCTCTCAAGGTCGGCTACTCTGGTATTACCCCCTCGGCCATCATTCGGGAGATCATCCACATCCATTGTGGTAGCAGGTGCATTGGGGACATGTGTGGGTGAAGGCTCTGAAGCCTTACTGTTACCTTCCGAACCCTCAGAAGTACTCTCAGAAGAGGTAGGCTCATTTCTAAGTTGGTATCTATCCTGAGGCAGCTGTGGTTGTGATTGCACAGCAGGCTGCTTTTGCACTGAGTCGCCCTCCGATGCTGCCTCTAGAGGGGGCATATGAACTTGATTCAGAGGGTTCCGACTGTCTACTTCGGCCTGCTATGGTTTTCTTACTGATTACTCTTTGGAGGGCAAGGGGTAAAGTGTTTTTGCCTTTGCCTCTGGAATGTTCACCTTTCCCATTTTGCCTCTGCCTCTGGATCTAACTATTTTCTGCAACAAACAGCAGTAGGAGTCAGTTCTAATTCAAGTGCAGATAATCAGAAGTTCACAGAGCCAAACAGGTTGCAGGGTATGGAAGTGCGGTTTGCACAATTGTAAGTACGGCTGCAGGTCTAGTTGTGCGGACCGCACAATTTTAAAGTGCGGCTGCAGCGAAGAAACTGCGGTCCGCATAATTTTTGAGTGCGACCGTAGAGTTGAAATGCGGTCCGCACTTTTCTGAGTGCGGCCACACAATGGGCACTTGAAAATGGCAACTCTCTGAAGACAGAGAATGCCCTGATCTACGACCGCACACACTTTTCTGTGGCCTCGATTGAATTTCTGTGGACCGCACAATTTCAAGTGCGGTTCGCACAATCTTGCCTCGCCAAATGCCCTAAGCTACACTTCTACAAACCGCACAATTCGTTGTGTGGCCGCACATTTCAAAATTCAATCGGGCAGAGTCCTATAGGGTTTCGCTTTTATGCACAAATTGGACACGGTAATAGCAATTAAACATGATAAGCAAGATACCCATTCCCTAAATAACAAGTAGGAGATTACCCCAACGCAAATTACACCTCACATGGATATGAAACTGACAATTGGTCTAAAATAACTAACAATTTCTAAACTAGCTTAGAAAATTAAAAAATCCTAGAAATGATTTGAACATACCAATGATGAAGTGATGCTAAGGAATGATCACAAATGCTTAATTAGATGGTAGATGATTGAATCACTTGTGTGCAAGATTTTAGCCCTTTATTTTGATTGCTCAGAGATTGGAAAGTTTAAACCGTAGCATTAGGGCTACTATTTATACTAAGCGGGTTTGGCTAAGGGTTCAAGAGATGAATGCGGCCGTAGAATTCCATCTGCGGTCTGCACTTTGGTACCTGATGTTCCATTTCCTCATGATGATCTATGGTCAGCAAAGGTGTGCGACCGCAGATTTTGGTACGGACCGCAAAATTCACTGTGCGGCCACACTTTAGCTGTTTCTCTGACAAACAAACTTCAGAGAGTTTGCAATTTTCCATCTCAAGTTGTGCGGTCCGCACAGGAATTGTGCGGCCTCATTTTCCTTCTGCTGTAGCATCAAGCATTGTGCGGTCCACATTTTTTTCATACTTAGCCAATTGTTCTGAACCCAATTCTTGTAAAGCACACAGATTCCTGCAGCACACATCAAATCCAGTTAGCACAAAATAAGTCCTATCGAAAAAAAGAAGAAAAGAAAAAGAGAAAAAAAGAAACATGGGTTACCTCCCAAGAAGCGCCTGATTTAACGTCGCGGCACGACGCAAATTACAATCACTTCAAATGAATCACTGCCACCACGTGGCCATCATTAGCTTATCCCAAATAATGCTTTACCCATTGACCATTTATTAGAAATACTTCATCATTTTTGTTCTTCAAGTCCAATGCACCAAAAGGTGTCACACCCACAATTTCAAAGGGACCACTCCATTTAGATTGCAGCTTTTCGGAAAATATCTTCAATCATGAGTTGAATAACAAAATAAGATCGCGCACCTTGAATTCCCTATTTCGGATGTATTTGTCATGAGGGTACTTCATTATTTCTTTGTACAAGGACAAACTTGCATCTGCATGGTACCGGAATTCATCTAATTCATTCAAATGTGCAACCCGCAAGGTAGCAGTTGCATCCCAATCAAGATTTAACTTCTTCAAAGCCCACATGGCCTTGTGCTCAAGTTCTATCAGAAGATGACAAGCTTTGCCAAACACCAACTGTTGTGGAGACATCCCAATAGGAGTTTTGAAAGTAGTCCGATAAGCCCATAGTGCATCATTAAGCTTCTTTGACCAATCCGTCCGGTTAGCATTCAATGTTTTGGTCAAAATACTCTTTATCTCCCGGTTGGAGACTTCCACTTGACCGCTTGCTTGAGGGTTATAGGGAATCGTAACTTTATGAGTGACACCATACTTGTTAAGCAAGGTGTCAAAAGTATTTTTGCAAAAATGCGACCCCCCATCGCTTATGATAGCCCCGGAGTACCAAACTTTGTGAAGATGTTCTTCTTTAAAAATGTCACCACAGTTCTTGCTTCATTGTTGGGTAGAGCAACGGCCTTAATCCATTTTGACACA
This sequence comes from Nicotiana tabacum, assembly GCF_000715075.1. Taxonomy (NCBI): domain Eukaryota; kingdom Viridiplantae; phylum Streptophyta; class Magnoliopsida; order Solanales; family Solanaceae; genus Nicotiana; species Nicotiana tabacum. The sequence goes on from NC_134103.1 coordinate 112,830,082, forward strand.
TAATCAACCGCGACCAAGATGTAGGTATTTCCACAAGAACTCACAAAAGGTCCCATGAAGTCAATACCCCACACATCAAAAATATCAATCTCCAAAATGGTGGTGAGGGGCATTACATTTTTCTTCGAGATTGCACCGGCCCTTTGACATTCATCATAATGCTTGACTAGATCACTTGCATCCTTATAGAGAGTGGGCCAATAGAAACCACAGCTTAGCACTTTGGCCTCCGTTCTTGCTCCACCATGGTGACCACCATACGGTGAAGAATGACAAGCCCCAAGAATTTCAACTTGTTCCTCCTCCAGTACACATCTTCTAATCATTCCATCCGTATAAATTCGGAAAAGGTACGGTTCATACCAATACTAGTCTTGACAATCTCGTTTGAGTTTCTTTATTTGGTTTGAAGAGAACTCATCCGGGATGATACCACTCACAAGAAAATTTGCTAGATCCGCTAACCATGGCACCTTTTTCATTGAAATGGCTAAGAGTTGCTCAACGGGGAAAGAGTCATTGATTTTAAGGCCATTATGCGGCCTCCCCTCCTCCTCCAAACGAGATAAGTGGCCCGCCACTTGGTTTTCACTTCCTTTTTGGTATGTCCATATCGAACTCTTACAACAAAGCACCCATCTCATCAACCGAGCTTTGGAATATTTCTTGCTCATAAGGTAACGAAGTGCCGCATGATCTGTGTGGACAATCACTTTTGTACCCATCAAGCACGGGCGAAATTTCTCAATAGCAAACACAATGGGAAGGAGCTCTTTTTCGGTTACAGTGTAATTGACTTGGGCATAATTCATGGTCTTACTAGCATAGTAGACCGGATGAAATATCATGTTGATACACTTCCCCAAAACTGCTCCAACCACCACATCACTGGCATCACACATGAGCTTAAAAGAAATGCTCCAATTCGTGGCGGTGATAATGGGAGTAGTTTTCAACTTGAACTTGAGCAATTAAAATGCTCTCATGCAATCATCATTGAAGTGAAATTTAGCATCTTTCTACAAAAAAGGTTGCATAATGGGGTCACCATTTTGGAAAAAGCTTTTATGAAACGCCGGTAGAACCCCGCATGACCCCAAAAACTTCTCACGCCCTTCACGGATGTTGGAGGTGGAAGTTTATAAATCACTTATATTTTTGTCTTGTCGACCTCTATCCCCCTTCTTTGAAATCTTGTGGCCAAGGACAATACGCTCCTCATCCATGAAATGGCATTTCTCCCAATTCAACACCATGTTCGTTTCTTCAGACCTTGCCAATACCTTATCCAAATTTGCCAAGCAATCATCAAAGGAATCCTCGACTACTAAAAAGTCATCCATGAAGACTTCAAGGTAGTCCTCTACCATATCCGTAAAGATCGCCATCATACACCGTTGAAAAGTTGCCGGTGCATTGCATAAGCTAAATGGCATCCACTTGAAAGCATAAGTGCCATAGGGACAAGTGAAAGTTGTTTTCTCTTGATATTTTGGGGCAATAGGGATTTGATTGTAGCCCGAATATCCATCCAAAAAGTAATAGAATGTTCAGCCGGCCAACCGATCAAGCATTTAGTCAAGAAAGGGTAGTGGGAAATGGTCTTTCCTTGTGACTTTGTTTAGCTTCCGATAGTCCATGCACACTCTCCATCCGATCACCGTTCTTATTGGAATCAACTCATTCTTATCATTGGTGACCACAGTTATGCCCCCTTCTTCGGAACACATTGCACCGAATAAGTCCACGAACTGTCAGAAATGGGGTAGATAACCCCGGCATCCAACTACTTTATGATCTCCTTTTTGACCACCTCTTGCATTGCTTCATTGAATCTCCTTTGATGTTCAATTGATGGTTTGGCATCTTCCTCCAAATTTATCTTGTGCATGCAAAGTGCGGGGCTTATTCCCCAAATATCCGCCAAAGTCCACCCAATAGCTTTCTTCCTCTTGCGGAGCACCGCCAATGTAGAGTCAACCTGCATGTTAGTCAAACAAGAGGAAAGAATAACCAGTAAAGTAGAGCAAGGGCCAAGGAATTCATACCTGAGATGTGGAGGAAATGGGTTCAACTCCAAGATAGGAGGCTCTTCAATTGAAGGCTTTGTAGGAGGAGTTTTCCTATTCTCGAGATCCAAAGAAAGTTTTCGAGGCGCATAATTGTATGACCCCATCCCTTGCAAAGAATTGACACATTCCATGAAGCCATCCATTTCACCATCATCAAAATTGAGTAAAACGGCCTCCAACATGTCACCCATATTAATCGTGTCACTAGTATCATCAATAATCAAATCGGTCACCAAGTCCACAAATGAACACACTTCATTGCTATTTGGCTGCATCATAGATTTGTACATGTGGAACACAACCTTTCATCACCCACCCGGAAAGTGAGTTCACCGACTTCCACATCAACAAAGAGCCTTCCTCGTAGCAAGGAAAGGTCTACCAAGAATAATTGGCACCTCGTAGTCCACTTCACAATCAAGAATCACAAAATCCGCTGGGAGAATAAACTTGTCAACTCGAACCAATACATCCTGAATCACCCCCAACGGTCTCTTCATTGTACAATCGGCCATTTGTAATCTCATAGATGTGGGTCTTGCTTGCACAATTTCCAATGTTTTGAAAATCGAATAGGGTATCAAGTTGATACTCTCCGCAAGGTCACAGAGAGCTTTTGCAAATTCAGCACTTCCAATGGTACAAGGAATTGTAAAAGCACCGGGAAATTCCAACTTTGGAGCCATCAAATGCACAATTGTACTCACTTGGTGAGTGACTTTGATAGTTTCAAAATTCATCGATCTCTTCTTTGTCACCAAGTCCTTCATAAACTTAGCATATCCGGGCATTTTCTCCAAAGCTTCAACTAATGGCACATTTATAAATAGACTCTTCATCATATCAATGAACTTCTTGAATTGATTCTCACCATTTTTCTTGGCAAGCCTTTGAGGATAGGGAGGAGGTGATTTAGGAAATGGTGCCTTAGCCTTTTGAACTACCGGTTCCGGTATGTCAATCACATGATCCCTAGACGGGTTCACATCCTCTTGAGTCGCTTCCACCGTGTCATCAATATCAATCCACACTTCATCATTTGCTTGCACAACTTTGTTGGGATCTCCTCTTCTTCTACCACTTGCTCATCATCCACAAGTTGCCTTTGACTTGAGGTAGGTACATTCCCACCTTTTCCACTTTTTGTAGTAACGGCCATGGCATGCCCCGTAGTGCTCCCACCCTTTGGGTTCACCACCGTATCACTTGGTAGTGCCCCCTTAGGACGAGAATTTAAAGCTTGAGAGATTTGACCCATTTGCACTTCTAAGTTACGGATTGATGTGTTGTGTGAAGCAAGTTGGGCATCGGAATCGGCATTATTCTCCATCATTTGCTTGAACATGTTCTCAATATGACCCATTTCATTGTTGGAGGAACTAGGACCATGAGAAGGATAAGGAGGTGGGTTGCTCGATTGTTGGTACATCGGGGGCCTTTGAAAACCCGACCCCCCATTTCCTTAGTTGTTGTTCCACCCACCTTGGTTGTTGCCTCCCCAATTGCCTTGATTATTATTATTTTGCCAATTCCCTTGGTTATTGCTTCCACTCCAATTGCCTTGAGTGTTTTCACCATTCCAATTACCTTGGTTGCTAGAATTCCAATTGCCTTGATTATTCGAAGGTCTCCATTGTTGTTGACTAGAGCCTTGGTAGTTGTTTATTTGCCCTTGAAAGTTGTTCACATATTGGACCTCTTCATCTTGATCTTTGTAAGAATCTCCTTGATCAAACCCACTATCATCTTGCATGAAATTGTCCACTCTTTGTTGTACTTGTGGACTTCTTGTTCTTCTCTTGTTTACCATCATATTGACTCCCTCCATAGCATTGACTTGCCTCAGGTTTTGCACTTGTTGAAGTTGAGCCTTTGCCAAGTGGTTCATGGTGGTTGTCAACTCGGCTATGGCTTGCTTATGGTCATGTAACTCTTTATGAAGAAGAATCACATTTGGATCACCTTGTGGAACATTGGCTCTAGATTGCCACGCCTATGAAGTATCCGCTATCTCATCCAAAATATCACACGCCTCCGCATAAGGCGTAGTCATGAAGTTCCCACTGACAAGTTGATTCACTACACATTGGTTGGTGGTATTGATCCCCCGATATAAAGTTTGTTGAATCATGCTCTCCGTCATATCATTGTTGGGGCACTCTTTCACCATTGTCCTATATCTTTCCCATATCTCGTGTAGTGGTTCATTAGGCTCTTTCTTGAATACTAGAATTTCATTCCGAAGAATAGCCATGTGTCCGGGAGAGAATTACTTTGAAATAAATTTCTCCGCAAGTTTATCCCAAGTACGAATGTAATGATTTGGAAAATGTTCCAACCAATCTAAAGCTTTTCCCCATAGAGAGAAGGGAAAAAGCCTTAGCCTTAAAGCATCCCCGGAGACATTTGTTTGTTTGCTTCCCCAACACGTATCAATGAACCCTTTCAAATGTTTATATGCATTTTGAATCGGTGCACCAGTTAAGAACCCTCGTTGCTCGAGCAAAGTGAGCATGACATTATTTATTTGAAAGTTGCCCGCCCTAATAAGGGGTGGGACTATAGCACTTGCATACCCTTCATTCGGCAACACCCGGTGTGGAGCCGCTCGTGGTGGAAGTGGGGGTGGAATGAGAACATTGTCGTGAGGCGGTCGGCCTCGTCTATTGGCTTGAGGTTCAAGAGGTACCTCATCCATTGCATTATCATCAACTTCCACATCCCTCATGGCTATGTTTCCGAGCTCATTGTTTGCCATGATCTCACCTACAATACTCACACGTTAGTAACAAGGAAGGAAAAGAAGATATTCCAAAAACACACCTAAATATATAGCTAACACCGACTTTTAGCTCCCCAGCAACGACGCCATAAATAGACCTCGTCCAATTTCACTCCTCTATTTAAGGATATGAAAACGGTCGGTGCAATAATAATACTCAACATAGTCGGGGTCGAATTCCACTGGGAGCTATGCGAATGAGCGCTAGTAGTATATATCTTAGTGCGTGAAATTGTATATCTTGATTTGCACTTCCGGAATATTGGGTTTTTCAAATGATAAAAAGGCCTAGGGCTATGAACATCACCTAGGTGTTCGCTTAATGGGTTGTAAGCCTTAAAGCTTGTTTTATTGGTCGGGGTGTATTATAGCTATCAACACTCAAGTACCCACTCAATGCCTCTCAGTTAGAGAGTGATTTTGCACAATTTGGCTTTCTCAATTCCAAATGGGTATTGAACAAATCAGTTGATAATAAGCTCAATTCGGGTTTTACTATCTCTAGGTTCAACCCTTTAATTGGGCTTATCAATCTCTCGATTGATCCAATTTCTTGCTAGCCAAGTTTTTCTAGACTAAGTCTCTCTTTCTCAAGTAGAGACCAAGTCAAATAGGCATGAAATAATGTATGCAACCATTAATTCTTCAAATAAAATAAAGAACAAGGCTAGATAATCAACACCCAACCATAAACAAGCAATAAATCAAACATCCATTAAGTTTACACACGAGGATTGGGTCACAACCCTAGTGAAAATCTAGCTACTCATGCTTAAATTGGAAGAAAAAGAAGAAGAAGTGATAATTAAACCCATAATAATAATTAAGATGATAAAGGTAATATTCAAAAAGCTCAAAATAGCAAAAACTACTAAAAGGAACAAAGTAAAACGTCTAGAGTGGATACTGATGTCAAACGTTAACCTAAAAAAGTGAATCTCATCTATTTATACAGTGCTGGAATTTTCGGACACAAATGCCCTTTCGGAGGTTCTGCGGCCGCACAATTTCATGTGCGGTCCGCACTTTGCTTCAGCCTGGTAGGAATGGAAACTTGCGGCCGCATAATTCAGAACTGCGGCTGCACTTCACTCTTTCTACAGTCCGCACATTGCTCTTCTGCAGACCGCACAAATATGACTGTGGCCACGTTGAACTTGAATGTAGGTTTTCTGAACTTTTGCTCTTGCCCAAGTTCTGCGGACGCACATTTCATGTGCGGACCGCACTTTGGACTTGTCTCTGATGGGATTTGCTTCACAATCTACGGTCCGTACTTTTGAGCTTCTGTGCATGTTTTCGTCCTTGAGTTCATATCACTCCTTCTTGAGTTGGATTTCATATTTGGGGCTCATTTTCCACTATTCTTGCAATTAAGCATATTTCATCAATTTTTGGGAACACAATTAAACGCTTTTGGACTAAAACAAAAGCAAAAATGTGCTAATAAGTAGTCAAAATCTCCACTTATTAACTCCCCCAAACTTAAGCTTTTGCTCGTCCTCAAGCAAGTATGGTAATTCCCACCTCCGCAAGTTGAGAGCTATTCCAGCTAATCAAAATGAATCAATCATACATTAATTGGGACCAACAATTACCCACAACACTTATGAATTATTAACAAGGCAATGGGATGAACTTATAAGCACAAATATTTCTAATGTAACACTTGAGCATCAAGAGTTGACTTAATTCATCAAGGAAGCTCACTCTTTCATGTAGGTCATTGTGGATCCCAAACGCCTCCTCCTCTACTCTCCGTTTGCATACCTCACTTACGAATGTAACACTCAATTCAAATATTTGTGAAAGGTTCGCTCATCTCTCTCAAAAGAATGTCACAAGTACGGCTTTAAGTACCATAGGCTTGCCCCTCATGTAAATCACCACTAATGTAAGCTCACTCAGCTTGAAATCACATAGGGCTTTTTTGGAATGCAATGAAGGCTTTTGGACTAAGGTTGGATGTGCTATGATAGAACGGGATCAACTTTACTTAAGCACTCCATTTTTTTCTTATCGGCTCATGCTTTGCCAACTTTTTTTTTGAGGCATTTTCTTTTCCATAGGGGAATTAGAGAGACTTAGCATCACTCTTTCTTGGTCATGATATTCATTTTCTCCTACTTTGTTTTCTCCATGCTTTGCATCATTACTATTCTGTGAAATCCCTTCAACTCTTCAACTTATTCACTTTCTTTTTACATTTTTCTTTTTGTTCTTCTTTCTTTTTCTTGCCTTTCCTTCTCTTCATTTAGTGTGGGGCGCTAGCCCTGGCGCTGGGAATATTGAGGTTCTGGAAAATGGGCCACAGGTAGTGCCCCACACTACGTATGACGCTCAAAATGTTATATACTCATTTCAGGGTTCATTTTTCCCCATTCCTCTTGACAGAATTTTGGGGGTTTCCTCCACTCTCTCAAGATGTCACGACCCAAACTCCCTCCTTATAACGCCGTGACGGCACCTAGTCTCTACGACTAGGTAAGCCTAATAAATTGCGGAAAACATAATACAATAATGGAACCAAAGCTAAACAGCTAACTGCATTTGATACTAAATAACCAATAATAATGCCGCTCGGCATATACAATAACCAAAATACTAGACATACACAGTTTCCCAAATCCCTGAACATCGTGAATCACAAACTACATAAGGAAACTTAGTATCTCTATACATTAGAGTCTAACAAAAGAAATATAGAAGATAATGGACATGGGAAAGAGTAGAAAGGGACTCCGAGGTCTGCGGACGCGACAGATGTACCTTGAAGTCCCCAAAGCTATCTCAACTCACTGATAATGCGGCTGGTAAGGAGTACCTGGATCTGCACATGTGCAGAAGAGTAGCATGAGTACACCACAATTGGTACCTAGTAAGTGCCAAGCCTAACATCGGTCGAGTAGTGACGAGGTCAGGTCAGGCCCACTGGTATCTAATAAATAAGCAGGAGAATATAACAATATAATAAGAGACTAGAATTTAAACAAAGAGAACATAGCAAAGTAGCAATGCATAACATAGGGATAAACAACAGGGGATCTCCCGAGATACCGTCTCATAGTCCAAAAATACAAATGCAAGGAGATCTCCCGAGGTACAGCCTCGTAGTCTCAAAAGTAAATATATAGGGAGAACTCCCGAGGAACCGCCTCGTAGTCTCAAAAGTAAATGTGCATGGAGATCTTTCGAGGAACCGCCTCGTAGTCTCAAAAGTAAATATGCAGGGAGAACGCCCGAGGTACCGCCTCGTAGTGTCAAAGTAAATATGCAGTACATGGGGATCCCCCGAGCAAATGTCTCGTAATCCCAAAGTAAATATGCAGTACAGAAAAATCTCCCGGGATACCATCCCGTAGTCCCAAAATAAATACGCAACTCAAACAAATGAATATAACAGTTATAACAAGAAAACCTACAATTTAGGCTAAGTACAAGTCAAGAAAGAAACATGACTTACTAATCATGCTGAAAGAGTTCAAATAGGCAATTTGGACACGTATACATGCTATTCTAGGCTAACAAGATAACTACACATGCTAGTATACTCAGATAAGATGAAAAATGGCTATTACTCAGTAAAAATTAGGTTTTTCCACAAATAGCCCGTGTACGCACTCGTCACCTCGCGTACACGGTGCTCACATATCATAACAACACCAAATCCTAAGGGGATTTCTCCCACACAAGGTTAGGCAAGCCACTTACCTCGAACCAAGCTTAATCAATCGGTAACAATGCCTTTTCCTCGATTATCCGACTCTGAATGGCCCATATCTTGCCAAAAACGAATGACATATCATAAATACAACTATAATAGACTAATCTAATTAATGAAATCAAGACTTTAAAAAAAATACCGAAATTCGTCCTAAAATATCGACCCGGGCCCACGTCTCGAAATCGGGCAAAAATCACAAAATATAAAAGCACATTCACTCACGAGTCCAACCATACCAAATTTATCAAAATCCGACCTCAAATGACCACTAAAAACCTAAAATCAAACTCTTCAAATCCCTAGCCCCTAACTCCCAAATTCCACCTTAAATACACACTAGCTAGGTGAAAAATAAATGGGGAAGCAAGATTATTGATCAAAAATAAGTACAAGGGACTTACCTCACGAAACGTGGAACATGCTCTCAAGAAATCGTCAACCCGAGCTCAAAAATAAAGAAAATGGCCAAAAATCTTGAAGCCTCGCTTAAAAAGGTTCTGCCCAGGCATTTCCGCATCTGCGGACCACTGGTCACACCTGCGACGCCGCACCTACGGAATTTCCCTCGCAGGTGCAGAAATGACTTAAGGAGGTTGGGTCCGTATCTGCGAGCAAGGGGCCACACCTGTGCGCCCGGACATGTGGATATCTTCCGCTTCTACGATCCTCACGCTCTAAGCCCCATCCGCTTCTGCGCTCCATCTTCCACACATGCGAGTCCGCACATGCGGTCTTCCCTCCGCAGGTGCGAAAACACCAGAAACCAGAAACTTCAGCAATTTACATAAGTCCAAATTCAACACGTTAAGCATCCGAAACACACTTGACGCCCCCGAGACCTCAACCAAACATACCACGAAGTCCTAAAACACCATAAGATAGATCTTTTTTCCAACTGGACTAAGTTAAATTCTAACACATGAGTCGGATCACAGTGATACTTCCAGAGCATAGAAACATAGAATACCGGATGGACCCCTGCAAGACTGGGAGGCAAGGCAAGCTCATAAGCAACCACCCCAACACGTCGCAACACCTCAAATGGGCCGATAAATCTTGGGCTCAACTTGCCCTTCTTCTTGAACCTCATAACGCCCTTCATAGGCAAACCCGGAGAAAGACCAGCTCTCCAACCATGAATGTAACATCGCGAACCTTCCGGTTCACATAACTCTTATGTATGGGCTGGGCTACATGAAGTTGATCCTGAATTACCTTCACCTCGCCCGGCTCGAACCAACCCACTGGAGACCGACACCGCCTACCATACAGAGCCTCATACGGTACCATCTAAATGCTCGAACGATAGCTGTTGTTGTAGGAAAGCTCCGCAAGTGGCAAGAACTGATCCCAAGCACCCCCAAAATCTATCATACAAGCGCGGAGCATATCTTCGAGTATCTGAATAGTGTGCTTGGACTGTCCGTCCATCTAAGGGTGAAATGATGTGCTCAGCTCAACCCGAGTACCCAACTCCTGCTGTACAGCCCTCCAGAACCGTGATGTAAACTGCGTACCCCGGTCAGAGATGATAGATACAGGTATGCCATGAAGCCTGACAATCTCGCGGATATAAATTCGAGCCAACTACTCGGAAGAATAGGTAGTCATCACAGGAATGAAATAAGCGGACTTGGTCAGCCTATCCACAATCACCCAAACTGTGTCAAACTTTCGCTGAGTCCGTAGGAGTCCAACAACAAAATCCATAGTGATCCGCTCCCATTTCCACTCCGGAATCTCTATGTTCTAAAGCAATCCACTTGGCCACTGATGCTCATACTTAACCTGCTGGCAATTTAGACACCAAGCCACAAACTCCACTATGTCCTTCTTCATCCTCCTCCACCAGTAATGCTGCCTCAAGTCCTGATACATCTTCGCAGCACCTGGATGAATGGAGTACCGTGAACTGTGAGCCTCCTGGAGAATCAACTCTCGCAAACCATCTACATTAGGCACACATAGTCTGCCCTGTATCCTCAATGCACCATCATCCCCAATAGTGACCTCCTTAGCATCACCGTGCTAGACTGTGTCTTTAAGGACAAGAAGATGGGGGTCATCATACTGACGCTCCCTGATACGATCATAAAGCGAAGACCGAGAGACCACACAAGCCAATACTCGATTTGGCTCAAAAATATCCAATCTAACAAACTGGCTAGCTAAGGCCTGAACATCCAACGCCAATGGTCTCTCTGCTACTGGTAGATATGCTAAACTCCCCAAACTCTCTACCCGGTGACTCAAAGCATCGGCTACCACATTGGCATTCCCCGGATGGTACAAAATGGTGATATCATAATCCTTAAACAGCTCCAACCACCAAATCTTCAAGGCATGAACACTAGCTGCTAACTCAAGGTCGTGGACAAGATAGTTCTTTTCATGCACCTTCAGTTGTCTGGACGCGTAAGCAATCACCCTACCGTCCTGCATCAACACCGCATCGAGAATAATCCGTGATACATCATAATATACAATATAAGACCCCGAACATGAAGGCAATATCAATACTGGGGCTGTAGTCAAAGCTGTCTTGAGCTTCTGAAAGCTCTCCCCACACTCCTCTGTCCACCTGAACGGAGCACCCTTCTGGGTCAGCCTAGTCATAGGTGCTTGCAATAGATGAGAAACCCTCTACAAATTGACAGTAATACCCCTCCAAACCAAGAAAACTCCGGATCTCTGTAGTTGAGGACGGTCTGGGCCAACTCTGCACTGCTTCAATCTTCTTAGGATCCACTTGGATCCCATCACTCGATACTACATGACCCAAGAATGCCACTGAGTCTAGCCAAAACTCACACTTTGAGAATATTGCATATAACCTCTTTTCTCTCAGGGTCTGAAGCACAGTCATCAGGTGCTTCTCATGATCCTCCCGAGTCTGGGAGTACACTAGAATGTCGTCAATAAACACAATGACAGAGGAGTCAAGATAGGGTCGGAACATACTGTGCATCAAGTGCATAAATGCTGCTAGAGCATTAGTCAGCCCAAATGACATCACAAGAAACTCGTAATGACCATACCGAGTCCTGAAAGCAGTTTTCGGGATATCTGTCTCCCGAATCTTCAACTGATGATAGACTGAACGTAAATACAAGGCAATGGATACATGTTCTTCACTGTAGCTTTGTTCAACTGGTGATAATCAATGCACATACGCATAGAACCATCTTTTTTCTTCACAAACAAGACAAAAGCACCCCAAGGTGACACACTGGGCTGAATGAATCCCTTATCAAGCAACTCATGTAACTGCTCCTTCAACTCAGGAGGAGTCATACGATACGGAGGAATAGATATAGGCTGAGTGCCCGGCAACAAATCAATGGCAAACTCAATATCTCTGTCGGGCGGCATGCCCGGAAGATCAGGTGGATTCACATCTGGAAAGTCCCTCACTACTGGAACTAACTCAACTGTAGGGGTATCAATACTGACATCTCTACATAAGCTAGATACGAGTCACACCCCTTCTCAACCATTCGTTGAGCTTTAAGAAATGAAATAACTCTGCTGGGAGTATACTCTAAGGTGTCTCTCCACTCTAATCACGGTAATCCTTGCATAGCCAGTGTCACGGTCTTAGCGTGACAATCAATAATAGCATAATGGGGCGATAACCAGTCCATGCCCAAAATAATATCAAAGACTACCATGCTGAGCAATAACAAATCAGCTCTGGTCTCAAAACCACTAAGAGCAATCAAACACAACCGAGACATGCGGTCCACAACAAAAGAATCTCCCACATGAGTAGACACATAAACAGGGGAACTCAAAGAATCCCAAGATATGCCCAAATACGGGGCAAAATAAGAGGACACATAGGAATATGTAGAGCCAAGATCAAATAAGAACGACGTGTCTCTATGAAAGACCGGAACAATATCTGTAATGATAGAGTCGGAATCAACTGCCTCTGTACGAGCAGGAAGAGCATAATATCTGGCCTGGCCTCCCCCTCTAGGGTGACCTCGACCTCCCCGACCTCCACCTCGAGCTGGCTGAGCAGGTGGGGTGGTAGCTGGTGCTGGAATCATAGTCTGAGGACCCGGTGGAGCACGTTGTGCCTAAGAAGTCTGTGGAGGTGCACCCCTCCTAAGTCTGGGGCAATCCCTCACCATATGGAAAATGTTGCCACACTCAAAACAAGCTCTTGGAGGGCGTGACTGTTGTGATTGGATCGGGTAAGGTCTGCTGGACTGGCCGCTGGGAACACCCCATGCACGAGGAAAACTAGATACTGGCAGTGCATAATACGGCTCCTGGGGCCTAGAATGGACTGGAACACCACTGGCAGCTGGGAGAGTTGAATGAACGGGGCGACTCATATAACCCCTACCATGGTGAGCTACGGGGGAACGAGCACAGAATAAGAACCAGTCTCTCGAGACCTCTTGGCCTCTCTCTCCTCTCTATCCCGGGCAAGCATGCCCTCCAATCTTGTGGAGATACTCACAACCTGCTTATAAGAAATATTCGTCTCTAACTCCCTGGCCATACTGATCCGGATACTATGGTGGAGTCCCTCAATAGACCGACAATCCCTCTCTTGAACTTTGGCAACCAAGGCCGGTGCATGTCGGGCCAAATCACTGAAACGAACTGCATACTTTGACACAGTTATAGCACCCTGGCACAACTGCTTAAACTCCGCGCGCCATGAGTCCCTGAGGCTCTGAGGGATAATAATCTCTCAAAAACATGTCCGAGAACTGAGTGCATGTAAGTAAAGCTGCCTCAACCGGACTATCCAACTCAAAAGCACGCCACCACTAATAGGCTGCTCCTCTAAGATGGAATGTAGTAAATGAAACTTCGCTACACCCATAGTACGGATAATATGGTGACACTCCTCCAAAAAACCATGGGCATCCTCTGATGCCAATCTACTGAAGGTAGGAGGGTGGTACTTCTTGTACCTCTCAAGTCTGAGCTGCTCCGCCTCAGAAGCTGCTGCCCTAAGCTCGAGCTGAGCTAGAGCTACCGGCTGTATCGGTATAATCTCTGGAACCTAGTCGACCTGAGCTCGCTGCTCTAGAGTACCGGCGACAGGAGTCTGTGCTCCTCCCCCTGCTTAAGATGTGGCAGGAGCAAGTGGAGTCAATCCAGCTTGAGCTAAGGTGCTGAACATGCTCAGAAACTAGGCTAGAGTCTCCTGGAGGGATGGTGTAGCAACAGGTACCTCAGGTGTCTGCCCTCTAGCTGGAGCTACTAGGGGCTCCTCTGTAGCAGCTCGTGTGGGTGCTCTGGCTGCACTGCGTGGGCGTCCTCTGCCTCTACCCCTGCCTTGGCCTCTCGCGGCTCTAGCACGGGGCGCGGGTGCCTGGTCATCAGATCTGTCTGTACGTGTCCTCACCATCTGTGAGAGAAAAGAATACAGAAGTTTAGATTTATGAAGTCAACAATTTTCGTATGACAAGGAATCAAAGAAGTGAAATTTTTCCTACAGTTCCATAGCCTCCCAAAGATAAATACAGTCATCTTTGTACCGATCCGCGAGACTCTACTAAACTTGTTTGTGACTCACGACACCTATGAACCTAGAGCTCTGATACCAACTTGTCACGACCCAAACTCCCTCCGTATAATGTCGTGACGGCACCTAGTCTCTACGACTAGGTAAGCCTAACAAATTACAGAAAAAAATACAATAATGGAAGCAAATCTAAACATCTAACTACATTAGATACTAAATAACCAATAATAATGTCGCTCAGCATATACAATAACCAAAACACTAGACATACACAGTTTCTCAAAACTCGGAACATCGTGAATCACAAACTATAGAAGAAAACCTAGTATCTCTATACATGAGAGTCTAATAAAAGAAATACAGAAGATAATAGACATTGGGAAGAGTAGAAAGGGACTCCGAGGTCTGCGGACGCGGCAGATGTACCTTGAAGTCCCCAAAGCTGTCTCGACTCACTGATAATGCGGCTGGTAAGGAGTACCTGAATCTGCACACGAAAACATGTGCAGAGAGTAGCATGAGTACACCACAATTAGTACCCAGTAAGTGCCAAGCCTAACCTCGGTCGAGTAGTGACAAGGTCAGGTCAGGGCCCTACTGGCATCAAATAAATAAGCAGGAGAATATAACAATATAATAAGAGACTGGAATTTAAACAAAGAGAACATAGCAAAGTAGCAACGCAGAACACAAGGATAAATAGTAGGGGATCTCCCGAGATACCGTCTCGTAGTCCAAAAATAAAAATGCAAGGAGATCTCCCGATGTACCGCCTCGTAGTCTCAAAAGTAAATATATAGGGATAATTCTCGAGGAACTGCCTCGTAGTCTCAAAAGTAAATGTGTAGGGAGAACTTTTAAGGAACCGCCTCATAGTCTCAAAAGTAAATATGCAGGGAGAACTACCGAGGTACCGCCTCGTAGTCTCAAAAGTAAATATGCAGGGAGAACTCCCGAGGAACTGCCTCGTAGTATCAAAGTAAATATGCAGTGCAGGGGGATCTCCCGAGTAAACGCCCCATAGTCCCAAAGTAAATAAGTTGTACAGGGGGATCTCCCAAGATACCGTCCCGTAGTCCCAAAATAAATACGCAACTCAAACAAATGAATATAACAGTTACAGCAAGAAAACCTATAATTTAGGCTAAGTATAAGTCAAGAAAGAAGCAGAACTTACTAATCATGCTGCAAAGAGTTCAAATAGGCAATTAGGACACGTAGACATGCTATTCTAGGCTAACAGGATAACTACACATGCTAGTATACTCAGATAAGATGAAAACGGGCTATTACTCAGTAAAAATCAGGGTTTTCCACAAATAGCTCATGTACGCACTCATCACCTCGCGTACACGGCGCTCACATATCATAACAACACCAAATTCTAAGGGGATTTCCCCCCTACATAAGGTTAGTAAAGCCTCTTACCTCGAACCAAGATCAATCAATAGGTAACAATGCTTTTTACTTGATTATCCAACTCCGAATGGCCCAAATCTAGCCAAAACAATGACATATCATAAATACAACTATAATAGACTAATCTAATTAATGAAATCAAGACTTTAACAAAAATTTTGAAATCCGTCCTAAAAAGTTGACCCGGGCCCACGTCTCGGTATCGGGCAAAAATCACAATATCCGAAAGCCCATTCACTCACGAGTCCAACCATACCAAATTTGTCAAATTCTGAACTCAAATGTCCATTGAAAACCCAAAATCAAACTCTTCAAAGCCCCTAACCTTAAACTCCCAAATTCCACCTTAAATACACACTATCTAGGTGGAAAATATATGGGGAAGAAAGATTATTGTAAAAAAAAAAGCACATGGGACTTACCTCACGAAATCCCTCGAAAATGCTCTCAAGAAATCATCAATCCAAGCTCAAAAATGAAGAAAATGGCCAAATATCTCGAAGCCTTGCTTAAAATGGTTCTGCCCAGACATTTCCGCATCTGCGGACCACCGATCGCACCTGCGACACCGCACCTACGGAATTTCTCTTGCAGGTGCTGAAATGACTTAAAGAGGCTGGGTCCGCATCTACGAGCAAGGGGCTGCACCTGCGCGCCCGCTCCTATGGATATCTTCCGCTTCTGCGATCCTCACGCTCTAGGCCCCATCCGCTTTTGCGCTTCATCTTCCACAGGTGGGAGTCTGCACTTGCGGTCTTCCCTCCACAGGTGCAAAAACACCAGAAACTAGAAACTTCAGTAATTTGCATGAGTCCAAATTCAACTCATTAAGCATCTGAAACACACTCGAGGCCCCCAGGACCTCAACCAAACATACCAGCAAGTCCTAAAATACCGTACGAACTTAGTCAAACCCTCAAATCATATCAAATAATGCTAAAAACATGAATCACCCTCCGATTCAATCTTAATGAACTTGAAACTTCCAACTTCTACCACCGATGCCGAAACCTATCAAACCATGTCCGATTGACCCAAAATTTTGCACATAAGTCATATTCAACCCTACGGACCTACTCCAACTTCGGGAATTGGAATCTGACCCAGATATCAAAAAGTCCACTGCCGGTCAAAATCTCTAAAAATTCGATTGTCGCCAATTCAAGCCTAATTTAGCTACAGACCTCCAATTCACATTCCGAACATGCTCCTAAGTCCAAAATCACCCAACAGTGCTAACAGAACCGACAAAATTCCATTCCGGAGTCGTCTTCACATAGTTCCAACCACTATCAAAATCCTAAGACTTAAGCTTCCGTTTTAGGGACTAAGTGTCCCAAAACACCCCAAAAACCAAAACAAAACCTCCCGGTAAGTCACATAAGCTGAAACAGATACGGGGAAAGCAGTAAATAGGGAATCAGGGCTATAACTCTCAAAACGATCGGCCGGGTCATCTTCAAGGTGAGTAATCCCTACTAATTTGGTGTTTCATTCCATCAATTCCACCCTAAAACTAACTCAATCCTCCATGAAATCCTTAGATCTTCAAGAAATTTCTTCAAGAACTCAAAAGAGGGTTTTGGCAAGATTTCTTCCAAAAGGTAATCCTACACCCTTAGACTTACATGAATGGATTTATTATGGGAATATGAATATGAATTAAGTATTGGAACTTATTGGATGGTGCTTGGAAGCCATAAATACTTAAACTAGATTATTAGGTGTTGTAGAGATTTTGTAATGAATTAATTAGTAACGATTGAGAGGATGTGAGTTCATTGATGATTTTAATGGTGCTAAAGAAGGTTGTTTGTAGATAAAGGATGGTTTAGTATCTCTTGTTGGTGGGAAGGAGGGATTGTGGGAGGAAGAAACACTATTACTAAAGGTAGTAAAATGCTATGTACTCTAGGAGTTTGATAAAATGCCTTAATGACCAAAAATCTTGAAATTTATTTACTAATATTGGTCCAATTGAATTATGTTGATGTAGATTGAAGTTGTAAGAGTAGTGGGAGGTTTTAATACCACTAAAGAGCTGAATTAAGAAAGCTCGATTTGTGGCGATCTTATTTTCGAGGGATTTTCAAGGAAATCATCGGGATTTGAGCCGTCCGGAGGTGGCTTCACTCGCGAAGATCATTTAAAGACTCGGTTTAGTTTCATCGAGGTAAGTATCATGCCTAACCTTTAGTGGAAGAATTACCCCTTAGGCATTGAGTCTTACGTGGAAATTGTGTAATTGAAAACAATGTACGCGAGGTGATGAGTATGTACTTGGTTTATATGTGCAAATTATATCGGTTGAAATTCGTAGGCGCCTTTATGTATTAAATTGGAAAATTGTTGGAACTTAGTAAATCCTTGATTTGTCATGCCTCATTCCTTGTTTGTTGACTTTGTATTTTATATGATAATTTGGTGTGATTTCTACTTGGATTTTTATGTGAATTCCGTGTGTTTGTTGATTTGATATTATTGGAAATAATCACATTATGGATTTTTCATCTGTAAATAATTAATTAAATAATTTTAAATTGAGGCTTTTATATATTTATCTAAAATTTGTATTAAATAAGGCATTCTCCTATGATGAGTTATTTTCCCATCCCTGTGGTTATTTTTAAGATTTTATATACATTGTGTTGAGCCATGGACTATCTATTGTGAAATTAATAGACTTTATTGTTGTCACGACCCGAAATTCTTACCTTCGGGACCGTGATAGCGCCTAATATTTCACTTGCTAGGCAAGCCAGTGTTAGAGGATTCTTTAAACCCATTCCTTATTCAATTCAGTAAATAACAGCAAATAAGTTAAAATAAAATACAGCGAGTGCGGAATAATATAAAAACTTTATTAATTACTACCACTCGGATCTGGAGCCACAATTCACGAACTTCTAGGATTTACTACAAGTAAAAGTTTGAAAGAAATATAACTGTTTGAACGAAAGACACAGTAAAAAATGAAAAAGATAGACGGGGACTTCAAGGTCTGCGAATGCCAACAGATCTACCTTGAGTCTTCGATGAACCAGTCCGAGCTGCTACGCCTCTCGATCAGCTGGGACCAATACCAAAATCTACATAGGAAGTGCAGAGTGCGATATTAGTACAACCGACCCCTTGTACTAGTAAGTGTCGAGCCTAACCTCGAAGAAGTAGTGACGAGGCTATGACAAGATACCTACATAACAAACCTGTGCAATTTAACCGTATATGTACAAATAACAGCTAAACATGTACTATTGGGAGGGGGAACATGCTGAGGGGAATACGAGATAAAGAACTACAACAGAATGGTAACTTGAACAACCAATATACTATGAACCAACAAGAACAAGTAAACACAGTAAAGGAAAAATGCACGGCATCACCCTTCGTGCTTTTACTCTCAACCTCAGCATAGAATCAATAGAAACGACACTACATCACCCTTTGTTCATTAACTCTCATAACATGGAACGACATCACCCTTCGTGCATTAACACTCACAATATAGCATGGCATCACCCTTCGTGCATTAACATTCACAATATGGCACAGCATCACCCTTCGTGCATTAACACTCACAATATAGCATGGCATCACCCTTCGTGCATTAACATTCGCAATATAGCACAACATCATCCTTCGTACATTAACACTCACAATATGGCACGGCATCACCCTTCATGCATTAACACTCTCCCTTACCATAATGCAATGAACAAATAACAACAGGGAGATAGAATAACAAGTACAAGCCTTACTTCAACATTTGGTTCAACAATATCAACCTTAACTTCGGAATCAATACTCAATTATCACTAGAAGATCCGTAAACATGATAAGAATGATCAATTTAACAATACTAGTCTAAACATGGATAACATGAACAAAGGAAGCTATAATTGCAAGAAAACAAGCCCCGCCTGCATGCTTTAACCCAACTACAACGCAAAAGTACTCGTCACCTCCCATATACGTTGTTCCCCAACACTTAAACATGTAGTAAATAGACAAACAAGTCATATTCCCTCAAGTCAAGGTTAACCACGACACTTACCTCGCTCCGAAGACCAAACTCATAGCTCAACCACGGCTTTTCCTTTCAAACAAGCCTCCGAACCAATAGAATCTAGCAATTTACAAACCAAACGATACAAATTAAGCCTTAGGAACTACCCATGATTGTAAAGAATTCAATTTAGGCCATTATTGAAAACGTCAACAAAAGTCAACACACGGGACCACTTGGTCCAAACCCGAAATCCGGACCAAAACCCGACTACCCATTCACCCCCGAGCCCGGTTATGTGATTTGTTTTGGAATCCGATCTCAATTTGAGGTCTAAATCACCAATTCACTAAATCACTAATTTCTACCAAAAAGCCTCCCAATTCCACCATGAAAACTCTAGATTTTAGGTTGAAAACTTGTGAAATGTAGTGAAAGATTGAAAGGAAATAGGTTAGAATCACTTACCAACGATTTGGGGAAGAAGGAGTCTTAGAAAATTCACCTATAAGGTTCTAGGTTTTGAAAATTTGAAGAATTGACTAAAAATCCGATCTAAGTCATATTTTGTTCAGCTGCAGATGTCGTATTTGCGACCTTGGCTTTGCAAATGCGAGAAATCCATCGCATTAGCGAAGACTCCCACACCTCTGCAATCATCGCATTTGAGATGAAAAGTTCGCAAATGCGAACACTGACATGACCGCAAATGCGACCCAATGATCACAAATGCGAAGAATCTCCCTCCCCATGTCCCATCTCAAATGTGAAGCTTTGTTCGCAAATGCGGACACTGGCCTTCCGCAAATGCATCCTCATGATCGCAAATGCGAACCTAGGCTGACCCAGGCACACTTTGTAAATGCGAGCCTGACAGAAGATGGAATTGTTTGCAAATGCAAACTTTGATCTTGCAAACGTGAGATCAAAGGCCAGTTCCCAGAAATTGCAGACACCGGCAAATGTTCTAAGTCCAATACACTCTGTAGCCTATCCGAAACTCACCCGAGCCCTCGGGGCTCTAAACCAACTATTCACACAAGTCTAAAAACGTCATATGAACTTGCTCGTGCGATCAAATCCCCAAAATAACACCTAGAACTACGAATTGAACACCAAATCAAATGACATTTTCAAGAAAACTTTGAAACTTCTATTTTCACAACTGGGCATCCGAATCACGTCAAACCAACTTTGTTTCTCACCAAATTTGACAGATAACTCATAAATATGGTATTGGACCTATACCGAGTTCCAGAACCAAAATACAGACCCCATATCCAAAAAGTCAACTATGGGTCAAACATTTCAAATTCATTAAGCCTTTAGCTTTTAAATTTCAACAAATTTCAATATCTCGGGCTAAGAACTTCCGAATTCGATTCTGGGCATACGCCCAAGTCCCAAATCATGATACAGACCCACCGGGAACGTCAAAACATGAATTTGGGTCCGTTTGCTCAAAACATTGACCAAAGTCAACTCAAATGGTTTTCAAAGTAAAATGTCATATCTTTCACAGTTTTTAACATAAACACTTTCTGAAAACACACTCGGACTGCGCACGCAAATCGAAGAGGGTAAAAATGAGATTTTTAAGGCTTTAAAGCGCAGAATTGGGTTCTAAAATATGAGATGACCTATCGTGTCATCACATTCTCCACCTCTAAAACAGTCGTTCATCCTAGAACGGACATAGAAAAGTATCCAGGCTGGTGAAAATATGGGGATATCTACTCCGCATGTCTGACTCAGACTGCCAAGTAGCTGCCTCGACGGGCTGACCTCTCAGCTGCACTCGAACTGAAGGATAACTCTTCGATCTCAACTGACGAACATGCCGGGCTAGAATAGCCACCGGCTCCTCCTCATAGGTCAAATCTTTGTCCAACTGGACAGAGCTGAAATTTAAAACGTGGGGCGGATCGCTGTGATACTTTCGGAGCATGGACACATGGAATACCAGATGAACTGCTGATAAACCCGGTGGCAACGCAAGCCTACAAGCCACCTCTCTCACTCTCTCAAGAATTTCAAAAGGCCCGATATACCTAGGGCTCAGCTTGCTCTTCTTTCCAAACCTCATCACACCCTTCATGGGTGATACACGGAGCAATTCTCTCTCTCCGATCATAAATGCAACATCACGATCTCTACGGTTGGCATAACTCTTCTGCCTGGACTGAGCAGTGCAAAGTCGATCCTGAATAATCTTGACCTTCTCCAAGGCATCCTGTACTAGGTCTGTACCCAAAAATCGAGCCTCCCCTGGATCGAACCACCCAACTGGAGACCGGCACCGCTTACAGTATAATGCCTCATAGGGAGCCATATGAATGCTCGACTGGTAGCTATTGTTGTAGGCGAACCATGCAAAGGGAAAGAACTGATTCCACAAACCTCTGAAGTCTATAACACAAGCGCGGAGCATATCCTCCAATATCTGAATAGTGCGCTCGGACTGTCCGTCCGTCTGAGGATGAAATATTGTGCTCAGCTTCACCTGCGTGCCCAACTAACACTGTACTGCCTTCAAAAAGTGCGAGGTGAACTACGTATCTCGATCAAAAATGATAGATACAGGCACACCGTGAAGTCGGACGTTCTCGCGGATGTAAATCTCTGCCAACCGCTCTGAAGAATAGGTAACTGCCACATGGATGAAGCACGCTGACTTGATCAGCCTATCCATAATGACCCAAACTGCATCGAACTTCCTCTGAGTCCGTAGGAGTTCAACAACGAAATCCATAGTGATACGCTCCCACTTCCACTGAGGAATCTCTATCTTCTGAAGTAAACCACCAGGTCTCTGATGCTCGTACTTTACTTGATGATAATTTAGACACCGAGCTACATACGCAACTATATCCTTCTTCATGCTCCTTCACCAATAATGTTGCCGCAAGTCCTAATACATCTTGGCGGCGACTGGATGAATAGAATACCGGGAACTATGGGCCTCCTCAAGAATCAACTCATAAAGTCCATCCACATTAGGCACACAAATACGACCATGCATCCTCAAAACTCCATCATCTCCAACAGTAACCTGCTTGGCACCACCGTGCCGCACTGTGTCCTTAAGGACAAGCAAATGAGGGTCGTCATACTGTCGCTTCCTGATGCGCTCAAATAAGGAAGACCGAGCGACTGTACATGCTATAACATGACTGGGCTCAGAAATATCCAATCTCACGAATAGATTGGCCAAGGCCTGAACATCTAATGCAAGCGGTTTCTCACCGACTGGAATATACGCAAGGCTGCCCATACTTACTGACTTTCTACTCAAGGCATTTGCCACCACATTGGCCTTCCCGGGATGGTACAAGATGGTGATATCATAGTCTTTCAGTAGCTCCAACCACCTCTTCTGCCTCAAATTGAGCTCCTTTTGCTTGAAAAAATACGCTAGGCTCTGATGATCCGTGAAAACCTTACACGCCATGCCGTAAAGATAGTGCCTCCAAATCTTCACCGCAAGAACAATGTCTGCCAACTCTAAGTCATGGATAGGGTAATTCTTCTCATGAACCTTCAACTGTCGCGACACATATGCAATCACCCTGCCATCCTATATCAATACTGCACCGAGCCCAATATGGGATGCATCACAATATACCGTATAAGGCCCTAAACCTGTGGGCAACACGAACAATGACGTCGTAGTCAAATCTGTCTTGAGCTTCTGAAAACTCGCCTCACACTCGTCTGACCATCTGAATTGGGCACCCTTCTGGGTCAACCTGGTCAACGGGGATGCTATAGATAAAAACCCCTCCAAAATCCGAC
The DNA here is from genome assembly GCF_000715075.1 of Nicotiana tabacum. Taxonomy (NCBI): domain Eukaryota; kingdom Viridiplantae; phylum Streptophyta; class Magnoliopsida; order Solanales; family Solanaceae; genus Nicotiana; species Nicotiana tabacum. The sequence continues at coordinate 112,853,374 of NC_134103.1, forward strand.
GGTAATAGCCTGCCAATCCCAAGAATTCCGAATCTCCATAGCTGAAGTAGGTCTAGGCCAGTTCTGAACTGCCTCAATCTTCTTAGGATCCACCTGAATAATCTCTGCCGACACAACGTGCCCCAAGAAAGTGACTGAGCTCAACCAAAACTCATATTTTGAAATTTTAGCATACCCTAAACCCTAAACCCTAAAACCCTAAAACCCTAAACCCTAAACCCTAAACCCTAAAACCCTAAAAACCTAAACCCTAAACCCTAAAACCCTAAAACCATAAAACCCTAAACCCTAAACCCCTAAAACCCTAAACTCTTAACCCTAAACCCTTAACCCTAAACCCTAAACCCTAAAACCTAAACCCTAAAACCTAAAACCTAAAACCTAAAACCTAAAACCTAAAACCTAAACCCTAAACCCTAAAACCTAAACCCTAAAACCTAAACCTAAAACCCTTAAACCCTAAAACCCTAAAACCCTAAACCTTAAACCCTAAACCCTAAACCCTAAACCCTAGACCCTAAACCCTTGTTTGACACCTCTTGTTGAGTGGAAAAAATTTGAATCCTGACCATTAATCAGAATTGAGTACCAATTATTTGACAGAAGATTCCACACCATGTTGATGAAACATTCTGCAAATCCCATATTCCTCAGTACATGCATCAAATACTTCCAAGAAACTCTATCATATGCCTTTTCCATGTCAAGTTTTATAGCTACATTCGCAGGTTTACACCTCATTCTAATTTCAGTTATAATTTCCTGAGTTAACAAAATGTTTTCAAATATGCTTCTCCCCTTGACAAAGCCTGACTTATTTGAGGAGATCAAGTATGGAAGTATCATTTTCAGCCTATTATACACCACTCTGGATATTACTTTGTTGATGAAGTTGCTGATACTTATGGGTCTGAGGTCTGAAAATGTTTGCACATTTGTTTTTTTTGGCAGCAGAACAAGATTTGTATGAGTTATGGATTTAGGGAAGGAACTTCCTCCATAAAACAACTTCAGCATGTTGTGTATGTCTTACTCTAGTATATCCTAGCATACCTGAAAAAATAAACCAGTGAACCCATCAGGACCACTTGAGCTTTCACCACTTAAAGCAAAAACAACTACTTTGACCTCCTCTTTTGTAGGGATTCTACAGAGCTCTAAGTTTTGCTCAGAAGTTACCATGGTAGGAACATTGTCTAGGAGTTCAAAGTCAATAGGCCCATCCTATTGTGTGAATTATTTTTGGTAGTATTCCACTATAGCAGTAGCTATGCATTCTTGTGAATCGGTCCATGAACCATCAGTATTCTGAATTCTTTTAAACTGGAACTTGTGCCTTTTTACCATTAACATGGTTGTGGAAGAATCTTGTGTTTCTGTCACCTTCTGCAAACCTGGTCATTCCTGCTTTTTGTTTCCAAAATTGTTTCTCAATACTCAGATATATCTTTAGCTCAGCTTGTACTTTCTGAAGTACAATTCTATTTTCCACTGTTGGTTCCTCTTCAAATAGCAGTTCCTTTATTCTGACCACATCTTCCCTTAAAGCTAGTTGTTTGAAAATATCCCCATAAGTAAGCTTGCTCCACTTTGAGAGAGTTATCTTAGTTCTTTTTAATTTCTGTTTGAACATAAAGAAGGGGTCACCTGTGAAATCAGATATCCAATTATGTCTGACTACATCCATAAAGGATTCATATTTTGTCCAGAAATTCAAAAATTTGAATGATTTGACAACTTGAGTGGTCTGCTCTCCACAACTCATCAGTAGAGGGGCATGGTCTGAGCCTGTTTAGATATGGTGTTCAATTTCTGTAGTAGGGAATAATGTCTGGAATGGTAAGTTGACAAATATTCTGTCCAATCTTTTGAAGATGCACTCTGAGTTTGACCTCTCATTCCACAGGTGAATGGGCTCCCTTTATATCCCATGTCAAATAAGCCACATGAGTTTATACAGGATGCAAAATCTTCATATTCTGGAGGGTACACTGGAAGTCCTCCAATTTTGTCTTCTTCATTAAGAACAACATTAAAATCCTCTCCGAGCACCCAAGGTAACTCCATGTCACTAGCAAGGTAGTATAGATTGTCCCACAACTCTAATCTATCCAATGATGAATATTTTGCATATACAAAGGTCATGATGATGTGCTTACCAAGATGTTGATGGTAAACCATGATAGTAAGTTGCTGCTCAGTATCAATGATCACATCCTATTGAATCACAACATCAAGAAAGAGCCATATCTTGCCATTGACATTAGATATTGCTGCTTCCATGCCTAGTCTCCTCCTGTATTTCTGAATAAACCTCTGCTTTTGGAATGGCTCCATGAGTGCTATAATGAAAAACTCATGTTCCTTGTGGAAATGTATAAACAAGATTTGTTTTTGTTTTTTGGCAAATATACTACTAGGCGGGTTGCCCAGTAACTATTTTATTAATAATAAAAGAAAAGAAAACCACAACGGAAAAGTACAAGTAAGGGGTGCAAAAGCTACAATAGTGTTGCCTATATGCCTTGGCTATATAATCACTCCTATATGCCTCAAATGCCTTAAGATGGCAACCTCATGTAGAGGATCATAGTGTAGTTCCCGGCAGAAGTTTCACGAGGGCATATAACCTCATAGCCGCTTGGATATTCCCAAAAGCATAGCCATATAGCACACACATACTGTGTTAGACCTTACCTTACAAATCCTATTGAGGCATAATAAACCTCATCTACTAGCAAGCATGAAGAAAATACGAACTAGAAAGAACTAAGTACTCTATGATCATCACAGAGTTTATAACGTACCATGTGATGATATTACAAATGATGATACTTAGAAAATGATAAAATAAAACAAGGTAAAAAGCTTAGTCTTGCCCCTCTTTTTTCAACCTTGTGCACTCTTCGATTTGTAGCTCATTGGCTTATTCTTCCATTGTCTTCAAATATTTTTTAAACTTTATCATTTTTTTTTTATTTATTTGACCTTGTGGAGGTGGTAGGGACACTCGCATTTTGCTTTGCAGTTCTCATTGGTGGTTTCCTAATGACAAACTCTTGTGTTGCTTTGTCATCCTCGCTATGTTGCCTTTCATGTGCCTTCTTTTTGTTGTTGTTTGATCCACTTATCATTTCCCCTTCTCATACCAATCTCGACCCATTTCCACCTCAAAAGCGTCAATTGGATTGTGTGCGGGTATTAGAGCTCCTCTTTTGGTCCTCGGATTGTCAAGAGACTTTAGAGTATCCATATCATGAGTTACCAGAGCTCGGAGGATGTTTGTAGGAGTCAAGCTATATTGTGCAGCCACTCCACTCGTACTAGCTACCTGTTCAGTTTTATGGATCATTTTAAGATTGGAAAGCGTACATGATAGTTGTTGTCCAGTAGGAACAAAAATAACAGCATTAGGACTTAGTTTTGTCTTGATTTGCATACTTGGAGAAGTACTAGCAACCTGCTAAAACACAGTTACTGCCTCTTCCTTTACGTTATCACCTCGTCGTGTTGACAAACCTGTTTCTTGAGTGTTTTGTTCCTGAGAATCAACACCATAATATTATTCACATTCTCCATACTCTTCTACTTGGTCAGCCCATGTTTTACGACCAACCATGACAGCACTGGTAGCACCTTATTGCTCCTTAGAACAACTTCTTTCATTTGTGGATGCTTGAGAGAATGAAGTCATACCTGTAGTTGCTTGTTGATTGTTACAAGTTGAAAGGAGTTGATGTCCAGAATCAACTGCTCGCTCACCATAAGATACCATCGATTGCGAAGGGACCTCATGAATGGAGGTACTAAGGGTAACCAATGGGGCGTTAGCTGTTTGAATGGCAACCAATGCAGTAGCATTTGAGTCCTTTATCATTTTATCCAAATCTGGATTGCATATATGTACTGTTGATGCAGATGTTACTGTACCTGCTACTGCATTTGGATTGTCAACAAGAACAATGTCTATTGAGACATTAGTTGGAGTTGTTGTATTTTTTGACTGCTAGCTCTATTTTGCACTGCCTGGTGCTTTTGAATGAATGTTTTTTGAAATTGCCTCAAATTCAAACTGATGTTTTGCACTGTCGCTGATTTGATCTCCCTTATTACTGCTGGAAACTGGGACTAAATCCTAAACCCTAAACCCTAAAACCCTAAAACCCTAAACCCTAAAACCCTAAAAACCTAAACCCTAAACCCTAAAACCCTAAAACCCTAAAACCCTAAACCCTATACCCCTAAAACCCTAAACTCTTAACCCTAAACCCTAAACCCTAAAACCTAAACCCTAAAACCTAAAACCTAAAACCTAAAACCTAAACCCTAAACCCTAAAACCTAAACCTAAAACCCTAAAACCCTAAAACCCTAAAACCCTAAACCTTAAACCCTAAACCCTAAACCCTAAACCCTAGACCCTAAACCCTTGTTTGACACCTCTTGTTGAGTGGAAAAAATTTGAATCCTGACCATTAATCAGAATTGAGTACCAATTATTTGACAGAAGATTCCACACCATATTGATGAAACATTCTGCAAATCCCATATTCCTCAGTACATGCATCAAATACTTCCAAGAAACTCTATCATATGCCTTTTCCATGTCAAGTTTTATAGCTACATTCGCAGGTTTACACCTCATTCTAATTTCAGTTATAATTTCCTGAGTTAACAAAATGTTTTCAAATATGCTTCTCCCCTTGACAAAGCCTGACTTATTTGAGGAGATCAAGTATGGAAGTATCATTTTCAGCCTATTATACACCACTCTGGATATTACTTTGTTGATGAAGTTGCTGATACTTATGGGTCTGAGGTCTGAAAATGTTTGCACATTTGTTTTTTTGGCAGCAGAACAAGATTTGTATGAGTTATGGATTTAGGGAAGGAACTTCCTCCATAAAACAACTTCAGCATGTTGTGTATGTCTTACTCTAGTATATCCTAGCATACCTGAAAAAATAAACCAGTGAAGCCATCAGGACCACTTGAGCTTTCACCACTTAAAGCAAAAACAACTGCTTTGACCTCCTCTTTTGTAGGGATTCTACAGAGCTCTAAGTTTTGCTCAGAAGTTACCATGGTAGGAACATTGTCTAGGAGTTCAAAGTCAATAGGCCCCTCCTATTGTGTGAATTGTTTTTGGTAGTATTCCACTATAGTAGTAGCTATGCATTCTTGTGAATCGGTCCATGAACCATCAGTATTCTGAATTCTTTTAAACTGGAACTTCTGCCTTTTTACCATTAACATGGTTGTGGAAGAATCTTGTGTTTCTGTCACCTTCTGCAAACCTGGTCATTCCTGCTTTTTGTTTCCAAAATTGTTCCTCAATACTCAGATATATCTTTAGCTCAGCTTGTACTTTCTGAAGTACAATTCTATTTTCCACTGTTGGTTCCTCTTCAAATAGCAGTTCCTTTATTCTGACCACATCTTCCCTTAAAGCTAGTTGTTTGAAAATATCCCCATAAGTAAGCTTGCTCCACTTTGAGAGAGTTATCTTAGTTCTTTTTAATTTCTGTTTGAACATAAAGAAGGGGTCACCTGTGAAATCAGATATCCAATTATGTCTGACTACATCCATAAAGGATTCATATTTTGTCCAGAAATTCAAAAATTTGAATGATTTGACAACTTGAGTGGTCTGCTCTCCACAACTCATCAGTAGAGGGGCATGGTCTGAGCCTGTTTAGATATGGTGTTCAATTTCTGTAGTAGGGAATAATGTCTGGAATGGTAAGTTGACAAATATTCTGTCCAATCTTTTGAAGATGCACTCTGAGTTTGACCTCTCATTCCACAGGTGAATGGGCTCCCTTTATATCCCATGTCAAATAAGCCACATGAGTTTATACAGGATGCAAAATCTTCATATTCTGGAGGGTACACTGGAAGTCCTCCAATTTTGTCTTCTTCATTAAGAACAACACTAAAATCCCCTCCGAGCACCCAAGGTAACTCCATGTCACTAGCAAGGTAGTATAGATTGTCCCACAACTTTAATCTATCCAATGATGAATATTTTGCATATACAAAGGTCATGATGATGTGCTTACCAAGATGTTGATGGTAAACCATGATAGTAAGTTGCTGCTCAGTATCAATGATCACATCCTATTGAATCACAACATCAAGAAAGAGCCATATCTTGCCATTGACATTAGATATTGCTGCTTCCATGCCTAGTCTCCTCCTGTATTTCTGAATAAACCTCTACTTTTGGAATGGCTCCATGAGTGCTATAATGAAAAACTCATGTTCCTTGTGGAAATGTATAAACAAGATTTGTTTTTGTTTTTTGGCAAATATACTACTAGGCGGGTTGCCCAGTAGCTATTTTATTAATAATAAAAGAAAAGAAAACCACAACGGAAAAGTACAAGTAAGGGGTGCAAAAGCTACAATAGTGTTGCCTATATGCCTTGGCTATATAATCACTCTTATATGCCTCAAATGCCTTAAGATGGCAACCTCATGTAGAGGATCATAGTGTAGTTCCCGGCAGAAGTTTCACGAGGGCATATAACCTCATAGCCGCTTGGATATTCCCAAAAGCATAGCCATATAGCACACACATACTGTGTTAGACCTTACCTTACAAATCCTATTGAGGCATAATAAACCTCATCTACTAGCAAGCATGAAGAAAATACGAACTAGAAAGAACTAAGTACTCTATGATCATCACAGAGTTTATAACGTACCATGTGATGATATTATAAATGATGATACTTAGAAAATGATAAAATAAAACAAGGTAAAAAGCTTAGTCTTGCCCCTCTTTTTTCAACCTTGTGCACTCTTCGATTTGTAGCTCATTGGCTTATTCTTCCATTGTCTTCAAATATTTTTTAAACTTTATCATTTTTTTTTGATTTATTTGACCTTGTGGAGGTGGTAGGGACACTCGCATTTTGCTTTGCAGTTCTCATTGGTGGTTTCCTAATGACAAACTCTAGTGTTGCTTTGTCATCCTCGCTATGTTGCCTTTCATGTGCCTTCTTTTTGTTGTTGTTTGATCCACTTATCATTTCCCCTTCTCATACCAATCTCGACCCATTTCCACCTCAAAAGCGTCAATTGGATTGTGTGCGGGTATTAGAGCTCCTCTTTTGGTCCTCGGATTGTCAAGAGACTTTAAAGTATCCATATCATGAGTTACCAGAGCTCGGAGGATGTTTGTAGGAGTCAAGCTATATTGTGCAGCCACTCCACTCGTACTAGCTACATGTTCAGTTTTATGGATCATTTTAAGATTGGAAAGCGTACATGATAGTTGTTGTCCAGTAGGAACAAAAACAACAGCATTAGGACTTAGTTTTGTCTTGATTTGCATACTTGGAGAAGTACTAGCAACCTGCTAAAACACAGTTACTGCCTCTTCCTTTACGTTATCACCTCGTCGTGTTGACGAACCTGTTTCTTGAGTGTTTTGTTCCTGAGAATCAACACCATAATATTCTTCACATTCTCCATACTCTTCTACTTAGTCAGCCTATGTTTTACGACCAACCATGACAGCACTGGTAGCACCTTATTGCTCCTTAGAACAACTTCTTTCATTTGTGGATGCTTGAGAGAATGAAGTCATACCTGTAGTTGCTTGTTGATTGTTACAAGTTGAAAGGAGTTGATGTCCAGAATCAACTGCTCGCTCACCATAAGATACCATCGATTGCGAAGGGACCTCATGAATGGAGGTACTAAGGGTAACCAATGGGGCGTTAGCTGTTTGAATGGCAACCAATGCAGTAGCATTTGAGTCCTTTATCATTTTATCCAAATCTGGATTGCATATATGTACTGTTGATGCAGATGTTACTGTACCTGCTACTGCATTTGGATTGTCAACAAGAACAATGTCTATTGAGACATTAGTTGGAGTTGTTGTATTTTTTGACTGTTAGCTCTATTTTGCACTGCCTGGTGCTTTTGAATGAATGTTTTTTGAAGTTGCCTCAAATTCAAACTGATGTTTTGCACTGTCGCTGATTTGATCTCCCTTATTACTGCTGGAAACTGGGACTAAATCTATGTTACTTGTTTGCTGTTGTTGTTTTCCACTGCCTGGAGATTGCCTATATTTTGTGATTGCCTCACGATCAAAGCATCGAAGGAGTTAGAGACAGTAACATTCTTTGCTACACTGATATGGGCTTTGTGAGCTGAATCTTTCTTTAATAGCTGCTGCTTTGTTCCACCTGTTGGTGATCGTTTCCCACTTTGACAAACTGGTGTAAACCCCTCAAATGTCTCCACTATTTCTAATTGACTTGCCTCAATAATGTGAAGTCGAGTAGTTAAGTCAGTTGTATTTTTCTGTTGCTTTTCATGACCTGTGGAGCTTGTTTTTCCTGTTGCTGATCATGTATCATCATACTTCTATTGCTCTTTATTTCTAGTGTCCTTCATATCATGTTCACCCTCATTCAACAACACATGGTAACAGTTCGAAAACCCAATCTCTTTAGATGGTGAAATCTGATTTTGAAGGCGTGGAGATTATTTGTTGTTAGGTGGTCGAGTAACAACTATCCAATTGTTACTCTTTATAACAGATCCTCTTTGAGTTGTAGCTGAGTGTCTTGGGGATTGAAGTATCTCTCCAGCACCTTTAACCATTGATTAATCAGCCTTAGTAGATGTTCGAACTGCAGGATGCACAATCTCAGTTGTTGCCTGATTCATTCCAGATGAAACTTGTGGTTGTGCATTGTCTGTTATCCTCATATTATACCCTGTTGAGGCTGCATACTCCAATTCCATTACATCTACATGATTTTCTTCAAAAATAGAACCCAGACCTGTTGATTTGTTAGCTTGTTCAAACAGTGTAAAACCATATGTTACACCAGCATTCTCCTCACAAATTGAAAAAGGTCAAGGCAGGAGACAGATGGAAACAACATCCAGCATGCTATGATACTTCATCGGGAAGTTGCAATTGACCCTATTCTTATGCAAGGTGCTTCTGATACTGGGCAGCCAGTCCAAATTGAGCTCAACATTCCCTTGAAAACACCTACACAAGTACTTCATGATCATATTGCCCCAGTTAACATGCACATGCTGGTGGTTTACAATGAATAATTTGAGGAAAAAGCTGATGGTGAATCGACAGTAGGAAACTTTAGAGCAGTAGCAAGGGAAGTTGATTTATCTCCAAGGGCTAGGGATAAATCTAGAAAGAGATAAAAAACAAGGCCAACAAAAAGACACTCAACAACCAAAAAGAATCTTGCCTCGAAAGGCAGCCTCACAAAATAAATGATGATAAAGACCCTCATTTAGAACATAAGGTCTGTCAATACTCAACAGGCCTTTCAGAGAGTGATCAATATGCAAAGAGAACATAGTTTTATAGTGATTGTACTGATGGAGCCTTTCCATAATTGTAGGCACATTCAAACTTACAAAAGGAGATTAGGAATGGAAACTGTTATGTCAAACATCAATGGAAAGATATGGCTCTTCTTTGATGCTGGTGTAGAATGGGAATTAATTATGGACACTGAGCAGCAGGTTACTGTCAAGGTATTTCATCAGGATATACAAAGCCACATCATCATGACTTTTGTATACACAAAATGTTCTTCACTTGAAAGGCTGGAACTGTGGGACTATTTATATTACTTGGCTAGTGATATGGATATGCCTTGGGTCGTTGGAGGAGATTTCAATGTCGTCTTACATAGAGATGAAAACATAGAAGGACTACCAGTGCACCCACCTGAATATGAATACTTTGCCTTCTGTGTAAACTCTTGTGATTTGTTAGACATTGGCTACAAGGGTGGTCCATTCACATGGTGGAATGGTAGACCATATGAATAATGCATCTTCAAGTGACTTGATAGGATCTTTGTCAATCTGTCTTTCCAGAATATCTTCCCAAATATAGAAGTAGAACATCTGATACGGACATGATCAGATCACGCACCTTTGCTGATGAGCTATGGGCAGGAAGCTATGCAATTTGTTAAAAATTTTAAGGAACCATAGTCACCACCCCGCCATGACCGTTCCTCGTTTTTTGGCATTATACGGCCATAAAACTTTAATTCTGCGTGATTTCCTGATTTTTGTGTGCTATAGCCTACGCCTTCCGCGTGGGACCGGCCCCAGGGCCCGAATCGCTTCAAATTTTTCAAGGGCCATCAAAAATGACCTAAGGAACCTTAGTCACATCCCCGCGGTGATCGTTCCTCATTTTTTAGAGTTTTACGGCCATAAAACTATAATTCTGCCTAATTCCCGGGTTTTCATGTGTTATAGCCCAGGTCTTCCATGTCAGCCTGTCCCCCCGAAATCGGATCGCCTCAAATTTTTCTGGGACATAAACAATTACCTAAGGAACCATAGTCACTGCCCTGCCATGACAGTTCCTCATTTTTTGGCATTTTGCGGCCATCAAACTTGAAGCTGATTTTCGTGTGCTATAGCTCACGCCTTCTACGTGGGCCCGGCCTTCCGAACCGGATCGCGTCAACTTTTTTCGGGCCATCAAAAATGACCTAAGGAACCATAGTCACTGACCCGCCATGACAGTTCCTCGTTTATTGGCGTTTTACGGCCATAAAACTTGAATTCCTCTCGATTTGCTGATTTTCGTGTGCTATAGCCCACGCCTTCCGCGTGGGCCCGACATCCCGGACCGGATTGCCTCAAATTTTTTCGGGCAATCAAAAATGACCTAAGGAACCATTGTCACATCCCCGCTATGACCGTTCCTCGGGTTTTGGCATTTTACGGCCATAAAACTTGAATTCTGCCCGATTCCCTAATTTTCTTGTGATATAGACCATGCCTACCATGTGGGCCCAACCCCTCAGACCCGAATCGCCTCAAATTATTTCGGGATATCACAAATGACCTAAGGAACCATAGTCATCGCCCTCCATGACCATTTCTCATTTTTGGCATTTTACGGCCATAAAACATGAATTCTCTCGATTCCTTGATTTTCGTGTGCTATAACCCATGCCTTCCGCGTGGGCCCAGCACCCCAGACCTGGATCGCCTCAAATTTATCCAGGCCATGAATAACGACCTAATGAACCATAGTCACCTCCCCTCTATGACCGTTCCTTATTTTTTGGACTTTTATGTCCATAAAACATGAATTTCGCCCGATTTCCTAATTTTCGTGTGCTATAGCCCACGCCTTCCGTGTAAGACCGGATCGCCTCAAATTTTTTTGGGCCATAAAAAACAATAAAAGGAACCATAGTCACCGCCCGCCTTAATCGTTCCTCATTTTTGGCATTTTACAGCCATAAAACTAGAATTCTGCCTGATTCCCTAGTTTTCGTGTGCTATAGCACACACCTTCCACGTGGGCCTGCCCCCTGGACCCGGATCGTCTCAAATTGTTCTGGGCCAACAAAAATGACCTAATGAACCATGGTCACTGCCCCGCCATGACCGTTCCTCATTTTTTGGCTTTATACGGCCATAAAACTGTAATTCCGCCCGATTCCCTAATTTTCGTGTGCTATATAGCCCATGCCTTCCGCGTGGGCCCAGACACCGAACCTTGATCGCCTCAAATTTTTTCGGGCCATCAAAAATAACCTAAGGAACCATAGCCACCGCCCTTCCATGACTGTTCCTTAGTGTTTGGCGTTTTACGGCCATAAAACTGGAATTATGCCCGATTCCCTAATTTCTATGTGCTCTAGCCCGCGCCTTCCACATGAGCTCGGCCCACTGGAACCAGATCGCCTCAAATATTATTTGAACCATCAAAAATGACCTAAGGAACCATAGTCACCGCCCTTCCGTTCCTCATTTTTTGGCGTTTTACGGTATTAAAACTTGAATTCGGCCTGATTCCCTAATTTTCTTGTCCTATAGCCTACGTCTTCCTATGTGGGCTTGGCCCCCTTGGCCTGGATCACCTTAAATTTTTTTGAGCCATCAAAAATGACCTAAGGAACCATGGTCACCACCCCGCCATGACTGTTATTCGAGTTTTGGCATTTTACGGGCATAAAACTTGAATTCCTCCCGATTCTGTGATTTTCATGTCCTATAGATCACGCGTTCTGCGTGGGCTTGACCCCCTCAGTCTGGATCACATAATATTTTTTCGGGCTATCAAAAATAACCTAAATAACCATAGTCACCACCCCACCATGACCGTTCCTTTGTTTTGGTCTTTTACGGCCATAAAACTTGAATTCCGCACGATTCCCTGATTTTCGTGTGCTATAACCATGCCTTCCGCGTTGGCCCGGCCGCCCGGACCCAGATGGCTTCCAATTTGTTTGGGCAATCATAAAGGACCTAAGGAACCGTAATCACCACCTCGATGTAACCGTTCCTCATTTTTTTGCATTTGACGGCCATAAAACTGGAATTCTGCCCGATTTCCTGATTAAAGTGTGCTATACCCACGCCTTCCACGTGGGCCCGACCCCTTCGAACCAGATCACCTCAAATTTTCTCGGACCATCAAAAATGAAATAAGCAACCATAGTCACCGCCCTGACATGATCGTTCCTCGTATTTTCGCATTTTACGGCCATAAAACTTGAATTACGCCCGATTCCCAGATTTTCTTGTGCTAAAGCCCAAGCCTTCCGTGTGGGCCCGTCCTCCTTGGCCTGGATCGCTTTAAATTTTTTCGGGCCATCAAACACGACCTAAAAACCATATTTACTGCCCCGCCATGACCGTTCCATATTTTCGGCATTTTACCGCCATAAAACATGAATTCCGCCCGATTCCCTGAATTTCATATACTTAAGCCCACGCCTTCCGCGCGGGCCCGGACCCCCGGAACCGGATCACCTCAAATTTTTCTGGGCCACCAAAAATGACCTAAGAAACCATAGTCACCGCCTCGCCGAGACCGTTCCTCATTTTTTGGCATTTTACGATAATAAAACTTGAATTCCGCCCGATTCTCTAATTTTCGTGTTCTATAGCACACGCCTTGCGTATGGGTTTGGTCCCTCGTCCTGGATCACCTAAAAATTTTCCGAGCAATCAAAGATGATCTAAAGAACTATAGTCACCACCACGCCATGAACGTTCCTTGTTTCTTGGCATTTTATGGCCATAAAATGTGAATTCCGCCCGATTCCTTGATTATCGTATGTTATATAACCCACGCCTTCCATGTGGGCCCGACCCCCGGACCCGGATCACCTCATTTTTTTTGGTCAATTGATAATGACCTAAGGAACCATAGTCACCGCCTTACCATGACCGGCACTCAAGTTTTGGTGTTTTATGGCCATAAAACTTGAATGCCGCCCGATTCCCTGATTTTCTTGTCCTATAGCGCACGCCTTTCGCGTGGGCTTGGCCCGCTCGGATTGGATCACCTCAAATTTTTTCGAGCAATTAAAAATTACCTAAGGAACCGTAGTCACCACCTCGTCATGACAATTCTTCGTTTTTTGGCATTTTATGGCCATGAAACTGGAATTCCGCCCGATTTCTTGATTTTCATATGCTATACGTGGGCCCGGCCCCTTCGAACCAGATCTCCTAGAATTTTTTGGACCATTAGAAATGACCTAAGTATCCATAGTCACCGCCCTGCCATGACCGTTCCTCGTGTTTGTTTTACGGCCATAAAACTTGAATTCCTCTCGATTCCCTGATTTTCGTGTGCTACAACCCACGCCTTCCGCATGGACCCGGCCCCCTAGGAACCAGATCGCCTCAAATATTTTTCGAACTATCAAAAACGACCTAAGAAACCATAATCACCACCCTACCGTGACCGTTCCTCGTGTTTGTTTTACTGCCATAAAACTTGAATTTTGCCCGATTCCCTAATTTTCGTGTGCTATAGCCCACGCCTCTGCATTGGCCCGACCCCCTTGAACCAGATCACCTCAAATATTTTTTAGACCATCAAAAATGACCTAAGGAACCATAGTCACCGCCCTTCCGTGACTGTTCCTCATTTTTTGGCATTTTACGGCCATAAAACTTGAATTCCTCCTGATTCCGTGATTTTTGTGTCCTATAGCCCATGCCTTCCGCGTGGGCTTGGCCCCCTCGGCCTGGATCACCACAAAATTTTCCAGGCCATCAAACATGACCTAAAGAATCATAGTCACCGCCCCGCCGTGACCCCCGCCATGACCGTTCCTTTTTTGGCATTTTACAGCCATAAAACTTGAATTCCGCTTGATTTCCTGATTTTCATGTGCTATAGCCACACCTTCCGCGTGGGCCCGGTCCCCCAGACCTAGATCTCCTCAAATATTTTCGGGCAATCATAAATGACCTAAGGAACCATAGTCACTGCCCCGCCGTGACTGTTCCTCAGTTTTTGGCATTTTATGGCCATAAAACTTGAATTCCGCTTAATACCCTAATTTTCGTGTGCTCTAGCCCGCGCCTTCCGCATGGGCTCGGCCCCCTGGAACCAGATCGCCTCAAATATTTTTTCGGACCATAAAAAATGACCTAAGGAACCATAGTCACCGCCCTTCCGTGACCGTTCCTCGATTTTTGGCATTTTATGGCCGTAAAACTTGAATTCTGCCCGATTCCCTGATTATCTTGTCCTATAGCCCACGCTTTCTGTGTGGGCTTGGCCCCCTCGGCCTAGATCACCTCAAATTTTTTCGGACCATCATAAACAAACTAAGGAACCATGGTCACTGCCCCGTCATGACTGTTATTAAAGTTTTGGCGTTTTACGGCCATAAAACTTGAATTCTCCCGATTCCGTGATTTTCGTGTCCTATAGATCACGCGTTCAGCGTGGGCTTGGACCCCTCATTCTGGATCACCGCCCCGCCATGATCGTTCCTTTATTTTGGCATTTTACTGCCATAAAACTTGAATTTCGCCCGATTCCCTGATTTTCGTGTGCTATAGCCACGGCTTCCGCGTGGGCCCGGGCCCACGGACCCAGATGGCCTCCAATTTGTTTGGGCAATCATAGTCACCACCTCGTCATGACCGTTCCTCATTTCTTGGCATTTTACGGCCATAAATTGGAATTCTGCCCGATTCTCTAATTTACGTGTGTTATACCCACGCCTTCCCCGTGGGCCCGGCCCCTTCGAACCAGATCGCCTCAAATTTTCTCGGACTATCAAAAATGAAATTTGCAACCATAGTCACCACCCTGCTGTGACCATTCCTCGTATTTTTGCATTTTACGGCCACAAAACTTGAATTATGCCCGATTCCCAGATTTTTGTCTGCTACAACCCACGCATTCCACGTGGGCCCATCCTCCTTGGCGTGGACTGCTTCAAATTTTTTTGGGACATCAAAGACGACCTAAAAATCCATAGTTACTTCCCCTTCATTGTGGTTCCATGTTTTTGGCATTTTACCGCCATAAAACTTGAATTCCGCCCTATTCCCTGAATTTCGTGTGCTTTAACCCACGCCTTTCGTGTGGGCCCGGCCCCCCGGACCCGGATCACCTCAAATTTTTTCGATCCATAAAAAATAACCTAAGAAACCATAGTCACCTCCCCACTGAGAATGTCTCGCAATTTTTGGCGTTTTACGGCCATAAAACTTGAATTCCTCCCGATTCCCTAATTTTCGTGTTCTATAGCCCACGCCTTCCACGTGGGCTTGGCCCCTCGTCCTGGCTCACCTCAAATTTTTCCGAGCCATTAAAGACGACCTAAAGAACTATAGCCACCGCCATGACATGACCGTTTCTTGTTTTTTTTGGCATTTTACGGTCATAAAACGTGAATTCCGCCCGATTCCTTGATTAACGTGTGCTATAGCCCACGCCTTCCACGTGGGCCCGACCCCCGGACCCGAATCACCTCAAATTTTTTTTGTCAATAGACAATGACCTAAGGAACCATAGTCACTGCCCTACCATGACCGTTTCTCATATTTTGGTATTTTATGGCCATAAAACTTGAATTCCGCCCGATTCCTTGATTTTCTTGTCCTATAGCGAACGCCTTCCGCGTGGGTTTGGTCTGCTCGGCCTGGATCACCTCAAAGTTTTTCGGGCAATTAAAAATGACCTAAGAAACCATATTCACCACCTTTCCATGATCATTCCTTATTTTTTGGCATTTTACGGGCATAAAACTGGAATTCCGCCCGATTCCTTGATGTTCATGTGCTATACCCACGCCTTCCGCGTGGGCCCGACCCCTTCGAACTAGATTTCCTCAAATTTACTCGGACCATCAAAAACAACCGAAGAAACCATTGTCACCGCCCTGCCGTGACCATTCCTCGTGTTTGTTTTACGGCCATAAAACTTGAATTACGCCTGATTCCCTGATTTTCGTGTGCTACAGCCCACGCCTTTCGCTTGGGCCCGGCCCCCTGGAACCAGATCGCCTCAAATATTTTTTGGACCATAAAAATGACCTAAGGAACCATAGTCACCGCCCTTCCATGACTGTTCCTCGTTGTTTGGCATTTTACGCCCGTAAAACTTGAATTTCGCCTGATTCCCTGATTTTCTTGTCCCATAGCCCACGCATTCCGCGTGGGCTTGGCCCCTCAGCTTGGATCACCTTAAATTTTTTCCGTCCATAAAAAATAACCTAAGGAAATATGGTCACCGCCCCGCCGTGACTGTTCTTCGATTTTTGTCATTTTACGGCCATAAAACTTGAATTCCTCCCGATTCCGTGACTTTCGTGTGCTATAGCCCACGCCTTCCGCGTGGGCTTGGCCTCCTCGGTCTGTATCACTTCATAATTTTTCGGGCCATCAAACACAACCTAAATAACCATAGTCACCGCCCCGCCATGACCGTTCCTTTCTTTTGGCATTTTATAGCCCGATTCCCTCATGGGTCCGGCCCCCTGGACCCAAATCGACTCAAATGTTTTCGGGCAATCATACATGACCTAAGGAACCATATTCAACACCTTTCCATGACTGTTCCTCATTTTTTTGGCGTTTTATGGCCATAAACTAGAATTGTGCATAATTCCCTATTTTTCGTGTGCTATACCCACGCCTTTCGTGGGCCCGGCCCCTTCGAACCAGATCGGCTCAAATTTTCTCGGACCATCAAAAACGAAATAATCAACCACATTTGCCACCCTGTCATGACCGTTCCTCGTGTTTTCGCATTTTACGGCCATAAAACCTGAATTACACTTGATTCCCTGATTTTTGTGTGCTACAGCCCACGCCTTCCGCGTGGGCCCGTCCTCCTTGGCCTGGATCGCTTCAAATTTTTTCGGGCCATTAAATATGACCTAAAGGACCATAGTTACTACCCCTCCATGACCGTTCTATGTTCTTTGGCGTTTTATGGCCATAAAACTTGAATTACGCTCGATTCCCTAAATTGCTTGTGCTTTAGCCCACGCTTTCGGCATGGGCCCGGACCCCCGTACCCAGATCACCTCAAATTTTTTTGGGCCATCACAAATTACCTAAGGAACCATAGTCACCACCCCGCCGTGACCGTTCCTCATTTTTTGGCATTTTACGGCCATAAAACATGAATTCTGCCCGATTCCGTGATTTTCATGTTCTATAGCCCACGCCTTCCGCGTGGGTTTGGCCCCCTCGTCCTGGATCACCTCAAATTTTTCCGAGCCATCAAAGACTACATAAAGAACTATAGTCACCGCCACGCTATGACCGTCCCTTGTTATTGGCATTTTACGTCCATAAAACCTGAATTCCGCCCGATTCCTTGATTATGGTGTTCTATAGCCTACGCCTTCCACGTGGGCCTAACCCCCAGACCCGGATCGCTTCAAATTTTATTCGAGCAATCGATAATGACCTAAGGAACCATAGTCACCACCCTGCCATGACCATTCCTCGTGTTTTGGTGTTTTATGGCCATAAAACTTCAATTCCGCCCGAGTCCTTGAATTTCTTGTCCTATAGCCCATGCCTTCCGCGTGGGCTTGGCCTCCTCGGCTGGATCACTTCAAATTTTTTCGGGCAATCAAAAATGACCTAAGGAACCGTAGTCACCACCTCGCCATGACCGTTCCTCATTTTTTGGCATTTTACGGCCATAAAACTAGAATTCCGCCCGATTCCTTGATTTTCGTGTGCTATACCCACGGCTTCCGCGTGGGCCCGACCCCTTCAAACCAGATCTCCTCAAATTTTCTCGGACCATAAAAAAACGAAGAAACCATTATCACCGCACTGCCGTGATCGTTCCTCGTTTTTGTTTTACGGCCATAAAACTTGAATTACGCTCGATTCCCTGATTTTCGTGTGATACAGCCCACGCCTTCCACTTGGGCCCGGCCCCCTGGAACCAGATCGCCTCAAATATTTTTCGGACCATAAAAAACAACCTAAGGAACCATAGTCACTGCCCTTCCGTGACTATTCCTCGTTGTTTGGCATTTTACGGGCGTAAAACTTGAATTACGCCTGATTCCCTGATTTTCTTGTCCCATAGCCCACGCCTTCCGTGTGGGCTTGTCCCCATCGGCTTGGATCACCTCAATTTTTTTCCGGCCATAACAAATGACCTAAGGAAACATGGTCACCGCTCCACCGTGACTGTTCTTTGATTTTTAGCATTTTACGGCCATAAAACTTGAATTCCTCCCGATTCCGTGATCTTCGTGTGCTATAGCCCACGCCTTCCGCATGGGCTTGGCCCCCTCGGTCTGTATCACTTCATAATTTTTCGTTCCATCAAACACGACCTAAAAACCATATTCAATGCACCGCCATGATCGTTCCTTAATGGGGTTTTACAACTCGATTCCTTGATTTTCGTGTACTATAGCCACGCCATCCGCGTGGGCCCGGCCCCCCAGACCCAGATTGACTCAAATATTTTCGAGAAATCATACATGACCTAAGGAACCATAGTCACCAACTTCCTGTGACTGTTCCTTGTTCTTTGGCGTTTTACGGCCATAAAACTGAAATTGTGCACGATTCCCTACTTTTCATGTGTTATACCCACGCCTTCCGCGTGGGCCCGGCCCCTTCAAACCAAATCGCCTCAAATTTTCTCGGACCATAAAAAACAAATAATCAACCATACTCACCGCCATGTCGTGACCGTTCCTCATTCTTTTGTATTTTATGGTCATAAAACTTGAATTACAGCCGATTCCCTGATTTTCGTGTGCTACAGCCCACGCCTTCCGCATGGGCCCGTCCTCTTTGGCCTGGATCGCTTCAAATTTTTTCGGGCCATCACATATGACCTAAAATACTATAGTTACTGCCCCTCCATGACCGTTCCATGTTTTTTGGCATTTTACGGCCATAAAACTTGAATTACGCCTCATTCTCTGAATTGCGTGTGCTTTAGCCCATGCTTTCGGCGTAGGCCCGGATCCCCGGACCCGGATCACATTAAATTTTTTTGGGCCATCAAAAATGACCTAAGGAACCATAGTCACCATCCCGCCATGACCGTTCCTCATTTTTAGGCATTTTACGGCCATAAAACTTGAATTCCGCCCAATTTTGTGATTTTCACATTCTATAGCCCACGCCTTCTGCGTGGGCTTGTCCCCCTCGTCCTGGGTCACCTCAAATTTTTACGAGCCATCAAAGATGACATAAAGAACTATAGTGACCACCACGCCATGACTGTCCCTTGTTTTACGTCCATACAACCTGAATTCCGCACGATTCCTTGATTATCATTTGCTATAGCCCACGCCTTCCACGTGGGCCTGACCCCCAGACCTGTATCGCTTCAAATTTTGTTCAGGAAATTGATAATGACCTAAGGAACCACAGTCACCGCCCTGCCATGACCATTCCTAATTTTTTGGTGTTTTATGGCCATAAAACTTGAATTCCGCCTGATTCCCTGAATTTCTTGTCCTATAGCCCATGCCTTCCGCGTGGGCTTGGTCCCCTCGGCCTGGATCACCTCAAATTGTTTCGGGCAATCAAAAATGACCTAAGGAACCGTAGTCACCACCTAGCCGTGACCGTTCCTCATTTTACGGCCATAAAACTGGAATGTCGCCTGATTCCCTGATTTTTGTGTGCTATACCCACGTCTTCCGCGTGGGCCCGGTGCCTTCGAACCAAATTAGCTAAAAATTTCTCAGACCGTCAAAACTACCTAAGCAAACATAGTTACCGGCCTGCCCTGACTGCTGCTTGTGTTTGTTTTACGGCCATAAAACTTGAATTACGCCTGATTCCCTGATTTTCGTGTGCTATAGCCCACGCCTTCTGCGTGTATCCATCCTACTTGGCATGGATTGCTTCAAATATTTTCGGGCCATCAAAGACGACCTAAAAAACCATATTTACCGCCCCGCTATGTACTTTCCATATATTTTGGCATTTTTCGGCCATAAAACTTGAATTGCGCCCGATTCCCTGAATTGCGTATGCTTTAGCCCATGCTTTCGGCGTGGCCCGGACCCCCAGACCCGGATCACCTCAAATTTTTCCGGGCCATCATAAATGACCTAAGGAACCATAGTCACTGCCCCGCTATTACTGTTCCTCATTTTTTGGCGTTTTACGGCCATAAAACTTGAATTCCGCCCGATTTCGTGATTTTCATGTTCTATAGCCCACGCCTTCTGCGTGGGCTTGGCCCCCTCGTCCTGGGTCACCTCAAATTTTTCCGAGCCATCAAAGATGACATAAAGAACTATAGTGACCGCCACACCATGACCGTCCCTTGGCTTTGGCATTTTACGTCCACAAAACCTGAATTCTGCACGATTCCTTGATTATCGTGTGCTATAGCCCACGCCTTCCACGTGGGCCAGACTCACGGACCTGTATCACTTCAAATTTTGTTCGGGCAATCGATAATGACCTAAGGAACCATAGTCACCGCCCTTCCATGACCATTTCTCATTTTTTGGTGTTTTATGGCCATAAAACTTGAACTCTGCCCGATTCCCTGAATTTCTTGTCCTATAGCCCATGCCTTCCGCGTGGGCTTGGCCCCCTCAGCCTGAATCACCTCAAATTGTTTCGGGTAATCAAAATTGACCTAAGGAATCGTAGTCACCACCTCCCCGTGACCGTTCCTCGTTTTACGGCCATAAAACTGGAATTTCGCCTGATTCCCTGATTTTCGTGTGCTATACCCACGTCTTCCGCGTGGGCCCGGCCCCTGCAAACCAGATCACCTCAAATTTTCTCGGACCATCAAAAACTACCTAAGCAAAAATAGTCACCGGCCTACCGTGACTATTGCTCGTGTTTGTTTTACAGCCATAAAACTTGAATTATGCCTGATTCCCTGATTTTCGTGTGCTATAGCTCACGCCTTCCGCGTGGACCCATCTTCCTTTGCCTGGATCGCTTCAAATATTTTTGGGACATCAAAGACGACCTAAAAACCATAGTTACCACCCCTCCATGACCGTTCCATATATTTTGGCATTTTTCGGACATTAAACTTGAATTGCGCCCGATTCCCTAAATTGCGTGTGCTTTATCCCGCCTTTGGCGTGGGCCCGGACCCCCGAATCCGGATCACTTCAATTTTTTCCGGGCCATCCAAAATGACGTAAGGAACCATAGTCATCACCCCGCTGTTACCGTTCCTTATTGTTTGGTGTTTTACGGCCATAAAACTTGAATTTCGCCCGATTCCTTGATTTTCATATTCTATAGCCCACGCCTTCTGCTTGGGCTTGGCACCCTCGTCCTGAATCACCTCAAATATTTTCGAGCCATAAAGGACGATTTAAAGAACTATATTCACCACCATGCCATGACCGTCCCTTGGTTTTTGCATTTTATGTCCATAAAACCTGAATTCCGCCTGATTCCTTGATTATCATGAGCTA
Organism: Nicotiana tabacum; assembly: GCF_000715075.1. NCBI lineage: Eukaryota > Viridiplantae > Streptophyta > Magnoliopsida > Solanales > Solanaceae > Nicotiana > Nicotiana tabacum. The sequence continues at coordinate 112,875,080 of NC_134103.1, forward strand.
TAGCCCGTGCCTTCCACGTGGGCCTGACCCCCGGACCCGGATCGCTTCAAATTTGTTCGGGCAATTGATAATGACCTAAGGAACCATAGTCACCTCCATGCCATGACCATTCCTCATTTTTTGGTGTTTTATGGCCATAAAACTTGAATTTTGCCCGATTCCCTGAATTTCTTGTCCTATAGCCCAGGCCTTCCGCATGGGCTTGGCCCTCTTGGCCTGGATCACCTCAAATTTTTTTTGGGCAATAAAAAATGACCTAAGGAACCGTAGTCACCACCTCACCGTGATCGTTCCTCCTTTTTTGGCGTTTAACAGTCATAAAACTGGAATTCCGCCCCTGATTTTCGTGTGCTACAACCCACGCCTTCCGCGTGAACTCGTCCTCCTTGGCCTGGATCGCTTAAAATATTTTCGGGCCATCAACGATGACCTAAAAACCATAGTTACCACCCCTCCATGATTGTTCCATATTTGTTGGTATTTTTCGGTCATAAAACTTGAATTCCACCCGATTTTCTCATTGGCCCACGCCTTCCGCGTGGGCCTGGCCCCCCGAACCCGGATCGCCTCAAATTTATCCAGGCCATAAAAAATGACCTAAGGAACCATAGTTACCACCCCACCATGACCGTTCCTCGTTGTTTCGCGTTTTACGCCCATAAAACTTGAATTTTCGTGTTCTATAGCTCACTCCTTCCGTGTGGGCTTGGCCCCCTCATCCTCGATCACCTCAAATTTTTCTGAGCCATCAAAGATGACCTAAAGAACTATAGTCACTTCCAATCCATGATCGTTCCTTGGTTTTTGGCATTTTACGGCCATAAAACTTGAATTCCGCCCGATTCCTTGATTATCGTGTGCAGTTCACGCCTTCCGCGTGGGAATGGCCACGGACCCGGATCGCCTCAAATTTTGTCCGAGCGATCAAATATGACCTAAGAAACCATATTCACTGCTCCGTCATGACCATTCCTTGTTTCTTGGCGTTTTACGGCCATAAAACTTGAATTTCGTTCCATTCACTAATTTTTGTGTGCTATAGCCCACGCCTTCCGCGTGGGCCCGAACCCGGACCCGGATCTCCCCAAATTTTTTTCAGGCCATTAAAAAGGACCTAAGGAATCATAGTCACCACCCCGCCATGACCGTTCTTCGTTAATTGAAATTTTACGGCCATAAAACTAAAATTTCGCTCGATTCCCTTATTTTCGTGAGCTATAGCCCAAGTCTTCCGTGTGGGCCTGGCCTCCCGGACCCGGATCGCCTCAAAGTTTTTAGGACCATCAAAAACGACCTAAGGAACCATAGTTACCACCCTGCCAGGACCGTTCCTCATTTGTTGGTGTTTTACGGCCATAAAATTTGAATTCCACCCGATTACCTGATTTTCGTGTTCTATAGCCCACACCTTCAGAGTGAGCCCGGCCCCCCGGATGGGGATCGCCTCAAATATTTTGGACTATCAAAAATTACCTAAGGAACCATAGTTACTACCCCGCCATGACTATTCCTCATTTTTTGGCGTTTTACGGCCATAAAACTGGAATTCCTCCCGATTCCCTAATTTTCGTGTGTTATAGCATGTGCCTTCCGCATGGGTCCGGCCCCTGGAACCAGATCATCTCAAATATTTTTTGGACAATCAAAAACTACCTATGGAACCATAGTCACCGCCATTCTGTTACCGTTCCTTGTTTTTTGTCATTTTACGGCTATAAAACCTGAATTACACCTGATTCCCTGATTTTCGTGTGCGGCAGCCCATGCCTTCTGCGTGGGTTCGTCCTCCTTGACCTGGATTGTGTCAAATTTTTTCGAGCCATAAAAGATGACCTAAAACACCATATTTAGCACCCCCACCATGACCGTTATTTGTTTTTTGGCATTGTACGACCATCAAACTTGAATTCCGCCCGATTCCCTGAATTTCATTTGCTTTAGCCCACGCCTTCCGCGAGGGCTCGACCCCCCGGACCCGGATCACCTCAAGTTTTTTCGGGACATCAAAAGCGACCTAAGGAAATATAGTCACTGCCCCGCTGTGATCGTTCTGCATTGTTCGGCATTTTACGGCTATAAAACTGGAATTCTGCCTGATTCCCTGATTTGCGTGTGCTATAGCCCACGCATTCCGCGTGGGCACGGACTCGGATCACTTTAAATTTTTTTGGGCCGTCAAAAATGACCTAAGGATCCATAGTCACCACCCCTCCATGATCGTTCCTTGTTGTTTGGCATTTTATGGCCATAAAATATGAATTCTACCCGATTCCCTGATTTTCGTGTCCTACAGCCCACGCCTTCTGCGTCGGCTTGGCCCCCTCGGCCTGGAACACCTCCATTGTTTACGGGCTATCAAAGACGACCTAAAGAACCATAGTCACTGCCCCGCTATGACCGTTCCTTGTTTTATGGTGTTTTACGGCCTAAAAACTTGAATTCCGCCAAATTCCTTGATTTTCATATGCTATAGCCCACGCCTTCCGCGTGGGCCTGGCCCCCGGACCCTGATCGCCTCAAATTTTATCGGGCAATCAAAAATGACCTAAAAAACCATAGTCACTGGCCTCCCATTACCGGTCCTCATTTATTGGTGTTTTATGGCCATTAAACATGAATTACACATGATTCCCTAATTTTCGTGTGCTACAGCCCACGCCTTTTGCGTGGGCCCATTCCCATTGGCCTGGATCGCCTCAAATTTTGTCGGGCCACCAATGACGACCTAATAAACCATAGTTACCACCCCACCGTGACTGTTCCTCACTTTTGTCGTTTTACATCCATAAAACTTGAATTCCACTCGATTCCCTAAATTTTGTGTGCTTTAGCCCACGCCTTCCGCGTGGGCCCGCCCCCCAAACCCAAATCACCTCAAATTCTTTTGGGCCATATAAAAAGCCCTAAGGAACCATAGTCACCGCCTCGCCGAGACCGTTCCTTATTTTTTGGCGTTTTACGGCCATAAATTTGAATTTCTCACGATTCCGTGAATTACGTTTGCTTTATCCCATGCCTTCCAAGTGGGCCCGGCCTCCCGAACCCGGATCACCTCAAATTTTTATGGGCCATCACAAACGACCTAAGGAACCATAGTCACCACCTTGCCATAACCGTTCCTCGTTATTTTGGCATTTTACGGCCATAAAATTGGAATTCCTACTGATTACCTTATTTTCATGTGCTATAGACCACGCCTTCTCCCTTGGTCCCAAATCGCCTTAATGTTTTTCGGACTATAACAAATGACCTAAGGAACCATAGTCACTGCCCCGCGCATTACCATTCCTCCTATTTTGGCATTTTACGGCCATAAAACTAGAATTTCGCCCGATTCCCTAATTTTCGTGTGCTACAGCCCATGCCTTCCGCGTGGTCATGGCCCCACGGACCCGGATTGCCTCAAATTTTTTCGGGCCATAAAGAATGACCCAAGGAACCATAGTCACCGCCCCGTACATGACCGTTCCTCATTTTTTGGTATTTTAGGGCTATAAAACTAGAATTCCGCCTGATTCCCTGATGCTTTTGTGCTATAGCCCACTCCTTCGGCGTGGGCCTGTCCCCGGGACCAGGATCACCTCAAATTTTTTAGATCCATTAAAAATGACCCAATGAACCATAGTCACTTCCCCACCATGACCGTTCCTCATATTTTGGCGTTTACAGCCATGAAATAAGAATTTCGCCTGATTCCCTGATTTTCGCGTGTTATAGCCCACGCCTTCTGCGTGGGTCCGGCCCCCGGACCCGGATCGCCTCAAATATTTTCGGGCCATAAAAAATGACATAAGGAACCATAGTCATCGCCCCGCCGTGACTATTCCTCGTTTTTAATGTTTTACGGCCATAAAATAGGAATTCTGCCCGATTCCCTAATTTTAGTGTGCTATAGCCCACGCCTTCCGCGTGGGCCCGGCCCCTCAGAACCATTTCGCGTCATATTTCTTCGGACCATCAAAAATGACCTAAGGAAAAATAGTCACCGGCCTCCCATTACCCGTCCTCGTTTATTGGTGTTTTACGACCATTAAACATGAATTACGCCCGATTCCCTAATTTTTGTGTGCTACAGCCCACGCCTTTCGCGTGGGCTCAACCCCATTGGCTTGGATCGCCTCAAATTTTGTCGGGCCACCAATGACGACCTAATAAACCATAGTTACCGCCCCGCCATGACTGTTCCTCACTTTTGTCATTTTACATCAATAAAACTTGAATTCCGCTCGATTCCCTGAATTTTGTGTGCTTTAGCCCACGCCTTCCACGTGGGCCCACCCCCAAACCCAAATCACCTCAATTTTTTTCGGGCCATCTAAAATGACCTAAGGAACCATAGTCACCACCCTGCCAAGACCGTTCTTTATGTTTTGGCATTTTACGGCCATAAAACTTAAATTCCTCATGATTCCCTGAATTACATTTGCTTTAGCCCATGCCTTCCAAGTGGGCCCGGCCTCCCGAACCCGGATCACCTCAAATATTTATGGGCCATCACAAACGACCTAAGGAACCATAGTCACTGCCTTGCCATGACCGTTCCTCATTATTTTGGCATTTTACGGCCATAAAATTGGAATTCCGCCTAATTACCTTATTTTCATGTGCTATAGACCACGCCTTCCGCATGGGCCTGGCCCCTTGGACCCAAATCGCCTTAAAGTTTTTCAAACTATAAAAAATGACCTAAGGAACCATAGTCTCTGCCCCACGCATTACCGCTCCTCCTATTTTGGTGTTTTACGACCATAAAACTAGAATTCTGCTCGATTCCCTAATTTTCGTGAGCTATAGCGCATGCCTTCCACATGGACATGGCCCCGCGGACCCGGATTGCCTTAAATTTTTCTGGGCCATAAAGAATGACCCAAGGAACCATAGTCACCACCCCGTACATGATCGTTCCTCATTTTTTGGTATTTTAGGGCTATAAAACTAGAATTCTGCCTGATTCCCTAAATTTTTTGTGCTATAGCCCACGCCTTCCGCGGGGGCCTGTCCCCGGGACCCGAATCACCTCAAATTTTTTAGATCCATCAAAAATGACCCAAGGAACCATAGTCACTACCCCGCCATGATCGTTCCTCATATTATGGCGTTTACGGCCATGAAACAAGAATTTTGCCTGATTTCCTAATTTTCGCGTGTTATAGCCCACGCCTTCTGCGTGGGTCCGGCCCCCGGACCCGGATCGCCTCAAATATTTTTGGGCCATACAAAATGACATATGGAATCATAGTCATCGCCCCGCCATGACTATTCCTCATTTTTAGTGTTTTACGGCCATAAAACTAGAATTCCTCCCGATTCCCTAATTTTATTGTGCTATAGCCCACGTCTTCCGCGTGGGCCCGACCCCTCAGAACCTTTTCCCCTCATATTTCTTCGGACCATCAAAAATGACCTAAGGAACAATAGTCACCGCCATTCCATGACCGTTCCTATTTATTTGGTGTTTTACAGCCATAAAAAGTAATTTCCGCCCAAGTTTGTGAATTTCGTGAGATATAGCCCACGCCTTCCACGTGGGCCCGGTCCCCAGGACCAGGATCGCTTTAAATTTTTTTGGGCCATCATAATGACCTACAAAATTGTGGTCACCATCTCGCCGTGACTGTTCCTCATTTTATGGCGTTTTGCGGTCATAAAACTTGAATTCCGCCCGATATCCTAATTTTCGTGGGCTATAGCCCATGCCTTCCGCGTGGACCCGGCCCTTCGGACCGGATCACCTCAAATTTTTTCGTGCCATCAACAACGACCTAAGAAACCATAGTTACCACCCTGCCATGACCGTTCCTTAATTTTTGGCATTTTACGGCCATAAAACTTGAATTCCGCCTGATTCCTTGATTTTCGTGTTCTATAGCCCATGCTTTCCGCATGGGCCCGGCCCCCTGGAACCATAGTCACTGCCCTTCTATGACCGTTCCTTGTGTTTTGGCATTTTACGGCCATAAAACTTGAATTCTGCCCGATTCCGTGAATTTCAAGTGTTGTAGCCCACGCCTTCCGCGTGGGCCCGTCCCCTTCGGCTAGGATCGCCTCAAATATTTCTAGGCCATCAATAACGACCTAAAAAGTCATATTTACTACTCCCCCTCCTTTACCGTTCCTTGTTTTTCGGTGTTTTACGGCAAAAAGACTTGAATTCAGCCTAATTCCCTGAATTTTAGGTGCTTTATCCCACGCCTTCCGTGTGGGCCCGTCCCATCAAACCCGGATCACCACAAATTTTTCCGGACCCTCAAATACAACCTAAGGAACCATAGTCACTGCTCTGCCATGACCGCACCTCATTTTTTGGTGTTTTACGGCCATAAAACTGTATTCCGCCCGATTCCCTGATTTTCGTGTCTCATAGCCCACGCCTTCCACGTGGGCTTGGCCCCCTCGGACTAGATCACCTCAAATTTTTGCCGGCCATCAAAGAAAACCTAAAGAATCATAGTCACCACCCTGACGTGACCGTTCCTTGTTTTTTGGCATTTTACATCCATAAAACTTGAATTTCGCCCGATTCCTTGATTTTCGTGTGCTATAGCCCATGCCTTCCGCGTGGGCCCGACCCCCTTGACATAGATCACCTCAAATTTTTTAGGGAAATTCAAAATGACCTAAGGAACCATATTCACCACCCTGCCATGACCGTTCCTTATTTTTTGGTATTTTACGGCCATAAAATTTAAATTCCACCCAATTCCATGATTTTCGTATTCTATAACCCACGCCTTCCACGTGAGCCCGGCCCCCCGGACGGCGGTTGCCCCAAATATTTCGGGCCATCAAAAACTACCTAAGGAACCATAGTCACCACCCCGACGTGACTATTCCTCATTGTTTGGCGTTTTACAGTCATAAAACTGGAATTACGCCCGATTCCCTAATTTGCGTGTGCTATAGCCCTCGCCTTCGGCATGGGCCCGTCCCCCTGGAACCAGATCGCCTCAAATAGTTTTTGTACCATCCAAAATGACCTAAGGAACCATAGTCACCACCCTTCCATGACCGTTCATTATGTTTTGGCATTTTACGGCCATAAAAATTGAATTACGCCCGATTCCCTAATTTTCGTGTGCGACAGGCCATGCCTTCCTTGTGGGCCCGTCCCCCTTGACCTGGATCAAATCAAATTTTTTTGGGCCATTAAACACGACCTAAAAACCATAGTTACCACCCCACCATGACCGTTATTTGTTTTTTGGCATTTTACGGCCATAAAACTTGAATTCCGCCCGATTCCCTGAATTTCATTTACTTTAGCCCACGCCTTCCGTGAGGGCTCGGCTCCCCGGACCTGGATTACCTCAAGTTTTCCCGGGCCATCAAAAGCAACCTAAATAACCATAGTCACCTCCCCGCCATGACAGTTCCTCGGTTTCGGCGTTTTACGGCCATAAAACTGGAATTTCGCCTGATTCCCTGATATTTGTGTCCTACAGCCCACTCCTTCCGTGTGGGCTTGGCCCCCTCGGCCTGGATCACCTCAAATTTTTACAGGGCATTAAAGACGACCTAAAAAACCATAGTCATCACCCTTCTATGACCGTTCCTTGTTTTTGGCGTTTTATGGCCTTAAAACTTGAATTCTGCCAAATTCCTTGATTTTCGTTGCTAGCGTTGGCCTGGCCCCCGAACCCAGATCGCCTCAAATTTTATTGGGCAATCAAAAATGTCCTAAGGAACCATAGTCATCGCCCTTCCATAACCGTTCCTCGTTGTTTGGTGTTTTTCGACCATAAAACTTGAATTACGCCCGATTCCCTGATTTGTGTGTGCTACAACACACGCCTTTCGCGTGGGCCCATCCCCATTGGCCTGGATCACCTCAAATTTTTTAGGGCCACCAATGACAACCTAATAAACCATAGTTACCGCCCCGCCATGACCGTTCCTCATTTGTTGGCGTTTTACGACCATAAAACTTGAATTCAGCTCAGTTCCCTGAATTTCGTGTGCTTTAGCCCACGCCTTCCGCGTGGGCCCGACCCCCCAGACCCAAATCACCTCAAATTTTTCCGGGCCATCCAAAACGACCTATCATCGCCCCCATCATGACCGTTCCTTATATATTGGCATTTTACGGCCATAAAACCTGAATTCCGCATGATTCCCTAAATTTTGTTTGCTTTAGCCCACACCTTCCGAATGGGCCCGCCCCCCAAACCTGGATCACCTCAAATATTTTCGGGCCATAAAAATGACCCAAGGAACCATAGTCACTGCCCTGCCATGACCGTTCCTCCTTATTTTGGTTATGACCATAAAACTGGAATTCCGCCCGATTACCTGATTTTTATGTGATATAGACCACGCCTTCCGCGTGGGCTTGGCCCCTCGGACCCAGATCACCTCAACATTTTTCGAGCCATGACAAATAACCCAAGGAACCATAGTCACCGCCCCGTACATTACCATTCCTCGTGTTTTGGAATTTCACGGCCATAAAATTGAAATTCCGCTCGTTTCCCTAATTTGCGTGTGCTATACGCCTTACGCATGTCCCTGGCCCCCGGACCCATAGTCACCGCACCACCGTGACCGTTCCTCGTGTTTTGCATTTACGGCCATAAAAAAGAATTTCGCCTAATTCCCTGATTTTCGCGTGCAATAGACCACGCTTTCCGCATGGGCCAGGCTGCCAAGACAGGGATCGCCTTAAACCTTTCTGGGCTATACAAAATGACCTCAGGAACCATAGTCATCACCTCGCCGTGACCGTTCCTCAGTTTTGGCATTTTACTACCATAAAATTGGAATTCCGCCTGATTCCCTTATTTTCGTGTGCTATAGCCCACAACTTCCGCGTGGGCCCGGCCCCCGGAACCAGATAGCCTCAAATTTTTTCGGACCATCAAAAATAACATAAGGAATAATAACTACCTCCTTTCTAAGACCGTTCCTCGTTTTTCTGCGTTTTACGGCCATACAACTTGAATTCTGCCTCATTCCCTTATTTTCGAGTGATATAGCTCAAGCCTTCCGTGTGGGCCCGTCCCTTTCGGCCTGGATTGCCTAAAATTTTTCTGGTCCATCAATGATGACCTAAACAACCATAATTACTGTGCCTCCATGACCGTTCCTAGTTTTTTGTCATTTTACGGTCATAAAACTTGAATTCGCCTGATTCCCTCAATTTCGGGTGCTTTAGCCCACGCCTTCCGCATGAGCCCGACCCATCAGACCCGGATCACCTCAAATTTTTTCGGACCCTCAAATACAACCTAAGGAACTATAGTCACCGACCCTCCATGACCGATTCTTTTTTTTTTTGGCATTTTACAGCCATAAAACTTGAATTTCGCACGATTCTCTGATTTTTGTATGCTATAGCTTACTCCTTCCGCTTGGGCCCGACCCTTTGGAACCGGATCGCCTCAAATTTTTTTGGACAATAACATATGACCTAAGGAACCATAGTTACCGCCCTTCCGTGACCGTTCCTTATTTTTTGGTATTTTACGGCCTTAAAACTTGAATTCCTCATGGGTGCGTCCCGTTAGGCCTGGATCGCCTCAAATTGTTTTGGGCCAGACCTAAAATACCATAGTTACCGCCCCTCCATGGCCGTTCCTTGTTTTTTGGCATGTTACAGCAATAAAACTTGAATTCTGCCTGATTCCTTGAATATTGGGTGCTTTAGCCCACGCCTTCCGCGTGGGCCCGACCCATCGGACCCGGATACCTCACATTTTTGCAGACTCTCAAGTACAACCTAAGGAACCATAGTCACTGCCCCTCCGTGACCGCTCCTTGTTGTTTGGCGTTATACGGCCATAAAACTTGAATTCCGCCCGATTTTCTTATTTTCGTGTCCCATAGCCCACGCCTTCCGCGTGGGCTTGGCCCCCTCGGTCTGGATCACCTCAAATTTTTGCGAGCCATTAAATAAAACCTAAAGAATCATAGTCACCGCCCCGCCGTGACCTCTCCGTGTGTTTTGGCATTTTACGGCCATAAAACTTGAATTTCGCCCGATTCCTTGATTTTAGTTTGCTATAGCCCTCGCCTTCCGCGTGGGCCCGGCCTCTAGGACCGGATCGCCTCAAATTTTTTGGGGCCATCAAAAACGACCAAAGGAACTATACTCACTGCCTCGCTTTGACTGTTCCTCATTTTTTGGTGTTTTACGGTCATAAAACCTGAAATCCGCCCCATTCCTTGATTTTAGTGTGTTGTTACCCACGCCATCCGCGTGGGCCTGTCCCTCCGGACTTGAATCGCTTCAAATTTTTTCAGGCCATCAAAAATGACCTAAGGAACCATAGTCACCCGCATGTCATGACCGATCCTCGTGTTTTGCCGTTTTATGACCATAAAACGTAATTTCCGCCCAAGTCCATGAATTTCGTGAGCTATAGCCCATGCCTTCCGCGTGGGCACGATCCCTAGGACCCGAAACAATTCAAAAATTTTAGGGCCATCATAACGACCTACAGAACCATAGTCACCATCCCGCCATGACTGTTCCTCATTTTTTGGCATTTTACGGCCATAAAACTTGAATTCCGCCTGATTTTCGTGTGCGCGCCGCCTTCCGCGTGGGTCCGACCCCCGGACCCGGATCACCTCAAATGTTTTAGAGCCATCCCAAATGACCTAAGGAACCATAGTCACTGCCTCGCTAAGACCGTTTCTCATTTTTTGCATTTACGGCCATGAAATAAGAATTTTACCTAATTCCGTGATTTTTGCGTGCAATAGACCACGCTTTCCGCGTGTGCCTGGCCGCCAAGATGGGGATAACCTTAAGGAACCATAGTCATCACCCCGCCATGACCGTTTCTCATTTTTCGGCGTTTTACGGCCATACAACTTGAATTCTACCCGATTCCCTTATTTTCGAGTGCTATAGCCCACGCCTTCCGCGTGGACCCGTCCGCTTCGGCCTGGATCGCTTGAAATTTTTCTGGTCCATCAATGATGACCTAAACAACCATAGTTACCACACCTCCATGACTTTTCCTAGTTTTTTGGCATTTTAAGACATAAAACTTGAATTCGCCCGATTCCCTCAATTTCGGGTGCTTTAGCCCTCGCCTTCCGCATGGGCCCGGCCCATCGGACCCGGATCAGCTCAACTTTTTCGAACCCTCAGATACAACCTAAGGAACAATGGTCACTGCCCCTCCATAACCGATTCTCATTTTTTAGCATTTTACGGCCAAAAAACTTAAATTTCGCACGATTCTCTGATATTTGTATGCTATAGCCCACGCCTTCCGCATGGGCCCGGCCCCCTAGAACCAGATCGCCTCAAATTTTTTTGGACCATAAGATACGACCTAAGGAACCATAGGTACCGCCCTTCCATGACCCTTCCTTGTTTTTTGGTATTTTACGGACATAAAACTTGAATTCTGCCCGATTCCGTGATTTTCGAGTGCAATAGCCCACACCTTCTGCGTGGGCCCGTCCCGTTAGGCCTGGATTGCCTCAAATTGTTTTAGGCCATCAATAACGACCTAAAATGCCATAGTTACCGCATCTCCATGACCGTTCCTTATTTTTGGCGTGTTACGGCAATAAAACTTGAATTCCGCCTGATTCCTTAAATTTTGGATGCTTTAGCCCACGACTTCCACGTGGGCCCAACCCATAGGACCCGGTTCACCTCACATTTTCCAGACCCTCAAGTACAACCTAAGGAACCATATTCATTGCCCCGCCGTGACCGCTCCTTGTTTTTTGGCGTTATAAGGCCATAAAACTTAAATTCCGCCCGATTTTCTTATTTTCGTGTCCCATAGCCCACGCCTTCCGCGTGGGCCTGGCCGCCAAGACGGGGATCGCCTCAAATTTTTCCGGGCCATTCAAAATGAGCTAAGGAACTATAGTCATCACCTCGCTGTAACCGTTCCTCGGCTTTTGGCATTTTACTGCCATAAAACTTGAATTTCGCCCGATTCCCTTATTTTCGTGTGCTATAGCACACGACTTCCGCGTGGGCCAGGCCCCCCGAAACCAGATCGCCTCAAATTTTTTTGGACCATCAAAAATGACATAAGGAATAATAGCCACCACTCTTCCATGACCGTTCCTCGTTTTTCTGCATTTTACGGCCATACAACTTAAATTCTGCCCGATTCCCTTATTTTCGAGTGTTATAGCCCACGCCTTCCGCGTGGGACCCGTCCCCTTCGGCCTGGATCGCCTAAAATTTTTCTGGTCCATCAATGACGACCTAAACAACCATAGTTACTGCCCCTCCATGACGGTTCCTAGTTTTTTTGGCATTTTACGGCCATAAACCTTGAATTCGCCCGATTCTCTTAATTTCGAGTTCCTTAGCCCACACCTTCCGCATGGGCCCAGCCCATCGGACCCGGATCATCTATAATTTTTTTGGACCCTCAAATATAACCTAAGGAACCATAATCACTGCCCCTCCGTGACCGATTCTTGCTTTTTGGCATTTTACGACCATAAAACTTGAATTTTCCACTATTCTCTGATTTTTGTATGCTATAGCCCACACCTTCCGTATGGGCCCGACCCCTGGAACCAGATCGCCTCAAATTTGTTCGAACCATAACATATGACCTAAGGAACCATAGTTACCTCCCTTCTGTGACCGTTCCTTATTTTTTGGTATTTTACGGCCATAAAACTTGAATTCTGCCCGATTCCGTGATTTTCGAGTGTTATAGCCCACGCCTTTCGCGTGGGCCCGTCCCGTTAGGCCTGGATCGCCTCAAATTGTTTTGGGCCATCAATAACGACCTAAAATACCATAGTTACTGCATATCCATGATCGTTCCTTATTTTTTGGCGTGTTACGGCAATAAAACTTGAATTCCGCCTAATTACTTAAATTTTGGGTGCTTTAGTCCACGACTTCCACGTGGGCCCAGCCCATCGGACCCGGATCACCTCACATTTTTCAAGACCCTCAAGTACAACCTAATGAACCATAGTCACTACCTCGCAGTGACCGCTCCTTGTTGTTTGGCGTTATACGGCCATAAAACTTGAATTTAGCCCGATTTTCTTATTTTCGTGTCCCATAGCCCACGCCTTCCGCGTGGGCTTGGCCCCCTCGGCCTGGATCACCTCAAATTTTTGCGGGCCATCAAAGAAAACCTAAAGTATCATAGTCACAGCCCCGCCATGAGCGGTCTGTGTGTTTTGGCATTTTACGGCCATAAAACTTGAATTCAACCCGATTCCTTGATTTTCATTTGCTATAGCCCACGCCTTCCGCGTGGGCCTGGCCTCTAGGACTGGATCGCCTCAAATTTTTTTTGGGCCATCAAAAATGGCCAAAGGAACCATACTCACTGCCCCGCTTTGACCGTTCCTCATTCTTGGTGTTTTACGGTCATAAAACCTGAAATCCGACCAATTCCTTGGCGTGGGCTTGTCCCTCCGGACTTGGATCGCTTCAAATTTTTTTGGGACATCAAAAATGACCTAAGGAACCATAGTCACCACCATGTCATGACCGTTCCTTGTGTTTTGGCATTTTACGGCCATAAAATGTAATTTCCGCCTGATTCCCTGATTTTCATGTGCTATAGCCCACCACTTCTGCGTGGGCCCGCCCCCCCAGGACAAAATCGCCTCAAATTTTTTCGGACCATCAAAAATGACATAAAGAACAATAGTCATCGCCCTTCCATGACCGTTCCTTGTTTTTCGGCGTTTTACTGCCAAACAACTTGAATTCTGCCCGATTCACTTATTTTCGAGTGCTATAGCCAACGTTTTCCGCGTGGGCCCGTCAATTTTGGCTTGGATCGCCTGAAATTTTTCTGGTCCATCAATGACTACCTAAAAAACCATAGTTACCACCCCTCCATGACCGTTCCTAGTTTCTTCGCATTTTACGGCCATAAAACTTGAATTCACCCGATTCCCGCAATTTAGGGTGCTTTAGCCCACGCCTTCCGCATGGGCCCTGCCCAACGGACCCGGATCACCTCAAATTTTTTTGGACCCTCAAATACAAGCTAAGGAACCATAGCCACTTCCCCTCCATAACCGATTCTCGTTTTTTGGCATTTTACGGCCATAAAACTTGAATTTCGCACGATTCTCTGATTTTTGTATGCTATAGCCCACGCCTTCCGTATGGGCCCGGCCCCCTAGAACTAGATCGCCTCAACTTCTTTAGGACCATAACATACGACCTAAGGAACCATAGTTACTGCCCTTCCATGACCGTTCCTTGTTTTTTGGTATTTTACGGCCATAACACTTTAATTCTGCCCGAATCCATGATTTTCGAGTGCTATAGCCCACTCCTTCCGCGTGAGCCCATCCCGTTAGGCCTGGATAGCCTCAAATTGTTTTGGGCTATCCATAACGACCTAAAATACCATAGTTACCCCTCCTCTATGACCGTTCCTTATTTTTTGGCATGTTACGGCAATAAAACTTGAATTTCGCCCGATTCCTTGAATTTTGGGTGCATTAGCCCACGCCTTCCGCGTGGGCCCGGCCCATCGGACCCGGATTACCTCACATTTTTCCAGACCCTCAAGTACAACCTAAGGAACCATAGTCACTGCCCCACCATGACCGCTCCATATTTTTTGGCATTATACGGCCATAAAACCTGAATTCTGCCCGATTCCTTGATTTTCGGTTGCTATAGCCCACGCCATCCGCATAGGCCCGACCCCCTGGAACCAGATCGCCTCAAATTTTTTGGGCCATCAAAAATGACCAAAGGAACCATACTCACTGCCCTACTATGACAGTTCCTCATTTTTTGGTGTTTTACGGTCATAAAATCTGAAATCCCCCCCCCCCCCATTCCTTGATTTTAGTGTGCTATAGACCACGCCATCCGCGTGGGCCTGTCCCTCCGGACTTGGATCGCTTCAAATTTTTTTAGGCCATCAAAAACGACCTAAGGAATCATAGTCACCACCATGTCATGACCGTTCCTCGTCTTTTGCCGTTTTACGACCATAAAACGTAATTTCCGCCCGAGTCCGTGAATTTTGTGAGCTATAGCCCACGCCTTCCGCGTGGGAACAGTCCCGAGGACCCAGATCGCTTCAAATTTTTTCGGGCCATCATATCGACCTAAAGAACCATAGTCACCATCCCACCATGACTGTTCCTCATTTTATGGCATTTTACGGCGATAAAACTTGAATTCTCCCCGATACACTAATTTTTGTGTGCACGCCTTCCGCGTGGGTCCGGCCTCTAGACCCGGATCGCTTCAAATTTTTTAGAGCCATCACAAATGACTTAAGGAACCATAGTCACCGCCCCGCCGTGACTGTTCCTCGTTTCTTGCATTTACGGCCATGAAACAAGAATTTCGCCTAATTCCCTAATTTTCGCGTGCTATAGACCACGCAATCCGCGTGGGCCTGGCCGCCAAGACAGGGATAGCCTTAAACCTTTCCGGGCAATACAAAATGACCTAAGGAACCATAATTATCGCCTCGCCATGACCGTTCCTCGGTTTTGGCATTTTACTGCCATAATACTAGAATTCCGCCTGATTCCCTGATTTTTGTGTGCTATAGCCCACGACTTCCGTGTGGGCCCCCCCCACCCCGGAACAAGATAGCCTCAAATTTTTTCGGACCATAAAAAATGACATAAGGAACAATGGTCACTGCCCTTCCATGAAAGTTCCTCGTTTTTCGGCGTTTTACGGCCATACAACTTGAATTCTGCTGATTCCCTTATTTTCGAGTGCTATAGCCCACGCCTTCCGCGTGGGCCCATCCCTTTCGGCCTGGATCGCCTGAAATTTTTCTGGTCCATCAATGATGACCTAAACAACCATAGTTACCGCCCCTCCATGACCTTTCCTAGGTTTTTGGCATTTTACGACATAAAACTTGAATTCGCCCGATTCCCTCAATTTCGAGTGCTTTAGCCCACGCCTTCTGCATGGGCCAGGCCTATCGTACCTGGATCACCTAATTTTTTTTAGGACCCTCAAATACAACCTAAGGAACCATAGACACTACCCTTCTATGACCGATTCTCAATTTTTAGCATTTTACGGCCATAAAACGTGAATTTCGCACGATTCTCTGATTTTTGTATGCTATAGCACATGCCTTCTACATGGGCCCGGCCCCCTGGAACCAGACCGCCTAAAATTTTATCGGACCATAACATACGACCTAAGGAACCATAGTTACCACCCTTCCATGACCGTTCCTTATTTTTTGATATTTTATGGCCATAAAACATGAATTCTACCCGATTCCGTGATTTTTGAGTGGTATAGCACACGCCTTCCGTGTGGGCCCAACCCGTTAGTCCTGGATCGCCTCAAATTGTTTTGGGCCATCAATATCGACCTAAAATACCATAGTTACCGCCCTTCCATGACCGTTCCTTATTTTTTGGCGTGTTACGGCAATAAAACTTGAATTCCGCCTGATTCCTTGAATTTTGGGTGCTTTAGCCCACGCCTTCCGCGTGGGGCCGGCCCATCGGACCCGGATCACCTCACATATTTCCATACCCTCAAGTACAACCTAAGGAACCATAGTCACTACCCCGCCATGACCGCTCCTTATTTTTTGGCGTTATACGGCCATTAAAACTTGAATTCCGCCCGATTTTCTTATTTTTGTGTCCCTTAGCCCACACCTTCCGCGTGGACCTGGCCGCCAAGACGGGGATCCCTTCAAAATTTTTCGGGCCATACAAAATGACCTAAAGAACCATATTCATCACCTCGCTATAACCGTTCCTCAGCTTTTGGCATTTTACTGCCATAAAACTGGAATTCTGCCCGATTCCCTGATTTTCGTGTGCTATAGTCCATGATTTCTGCGTGGTCCAGGCCCCCCGGAACCAGATCGCCTCAAATTTTTCGGACCATCAAAAATGACATAAGGAATAATAGCCACCACTCTTCCATGACTGCTCCTCGTTTTTCTGCGTTTTACGGCCATACAACTTGAATTCTGCCCGATTCCCTTATTTTCGAGTGCCATAGCCCATGCCTTCCGCGTGGGCCCGTTCCCTTTCGGTCTGGATTGCCTGAAATATTTTTGGTCCATCAATGACGACCTAACCAACCATAATTACTGCCCCTCCATGACCGTTCCTAGTGTTTTGGCATTTTACGGCCATAAAACTTGAATTCGCCTGATTCCCTTTATTTCGGGTGCTTTAGCCCATGCCTTCCGCATGGGCCCGGCCCATCGGACCCGGATCACCTCAAATTTTTTTGGACCCTCAAATATAACCTAAGGAACCATAGTCACTGCCCCTCCTTGACCGATTCTTGTTTTTTGGCATTTTACGGCCATAAAACTTGAATTTTGCATGATTCTCTGATTTTTGTATGCTATAGCCCACACCTTCCTCATGGGGCTGGCCCCTCGAACCAGATCGCCTCAAATTTGTTCAGACCATAACATACGACCTAAGGAACCATAGTTATCGCCCTTTTGTGACCGTTCCTTGTTTTTTGGTATTTTACGGCCATAAAACTTGAATTCTGCCCGATTCCATGATTTTCAAGTGTTATAGCCCACGCCTTCCGCGTAGGGTTGTCCCGTTAGGCCTGGATCGCCTCAAATGTTTTTGGGCCATCAATAACTACCTAAAATACCATAGTTACCGCCCCTCCATGACCGTTCTTTGTTTTTTGGCATGTTACGGCAATAAAACTTGAATTCTGCCTGATTCCTTGAATTTTGGGTGCTTTAGCCCACGCGTTCCGCGTGGGCCCGGCCCATCGGACGCGGATCACCTCACAATTTTCCAGACCCTCAAGTACAACCTAAGGAACCATAGTCATTGCCCCGTCGTGACCGCTCCTTGTTGTTTGGCGTTATACGGCCCTAAAACTTGAATTTAGCCCGATTTTCTTATTTTCGTGTCCCATAGCTCATGCCTTCCGCGTGGGCTTGGCCCCGTTATCCTGGATCACCTCAAAATTTTGCGGGCCATGAAAGAAAACCTAAAGAATCATAGTCACCGCCCTGTCGTGACCGCTTCATGTGTTTTGGCATTTTACGGCCATAAAACTTGAATTACGCCCGATTCCTTGATTTTCGTTTGCTATAGCCTACGACTTCCGCGTGGGCCCGGCCTCTAGGACCGGATCGCTTCAAATTTTTTTGGGCCATCAAAAATGACCAAAGGAACCGTACTCACTGCCCCACTTTGACCGTTCCTCATTTTTTGGTGTTTTACGGTCAGTAAACCTGAAATCTGCCCTATTCCTTGATTTTAGTGTGTTATAGCCCACACCATCCGTGTGGGCCCATCCCTCCGGACTTGGAACGCTTCAAAATTTTTTGGGCTATCAAACACGACCTAAGGAACCATAGTCACCACCATGTCCTGACCGTTCCTCGTGTTTGGGCATTTTACGGCCATAAAACGTAATTTTCGCCCGAGTCCGTGAATTTCATGAGTTATAGCCCACGCCTTCTGCGTGGGTCGGGTCCCCAGAACTCGGATCGCTTCAAATTTTTTCGGGCTATCATAACAACCTACAAAACCATAGTCACCATACCGCCGTGACTGTTCCTCATTTTATGGTATTTTACGGCCATAAAACTTCAATTCCGACTGATACCCTGAATTTTGTGTGCACGCCTTCCGCGTGGGTCCGGCCCCTGGACCCGGATCGCCTCAAATTTTTAGAGCCATCACAAATGACCTAAGAAACCAGAGACACCGCCCCGCCGTGACTGTTCCTCGTTTTTTGCATTTACGGCCGTGAAACAAGAATTTCTCCTAATTCTCTCATTTTCGCGTTCTATAGACCATGCTTTCCGCGTGGGCCTGGCCGCCAAGACGGGGATTGCCTTAAACCTTTCCGGGCCATACGAAACGACCTAAGGAACCATAGTCATTACCTCGCCATGACCGTTCCTCGGTTTTTGGCATTTTACTGCCATAAACTGGAATTCGCCCGATTCCCCGATTTTCGTTTGTTATAGCCCACGAGTTCTGCGTGAGCCCGGCCCCCCCGGAACCAGATTGCCTCAAATTTTTTCGGACCATCAAAAATGACATAAGTAACAATAGTCACCGCCCTTCCATGACCGTTCCTCAATTTTCGGCGTTTTACGGCCATACAACTTGAATTCTGCCCGATTCCCTTATTTTCGAGTGTTATAGCCCACGCCTTTCGCGTGGGCCCGTCCCTTTCGGCCTGGATCGCCTAAAAAAATTTTGGTCCATCAATGACGACCGAAACGACCATAATTACCACCCCTCCATGACCGTTCCTAGTTGTTTGGTATTTTACGGCCATAAAACTTGAATTCGCCCAATTTCCTTAATTTCGGGTGCTTTAGCCCACGCCTTCCGCATGGGCCCAGCCGAGCGGACCCGATCACCTCAATTGTTTTTGGACCCTCAAATATAACCTAAGGAACCATAGTCATCACCCCTTTAAGACCGATTCTCGTTTTTTGGCACTTTACGGCCATAAAAGTTGAATTTCGCACGATTCTCTGATTTTTGTATGTTATAGCCCACGCCTTCCGCATGGGCCCGACCCCCTGGAACCAGATCGCCTCAAATTTTTTCGGACCATAACATATGACCTAAGGAACCATATTTACCGCCCTTCCATGACCGTTCCTTATTTTTGGTATTTTACGGCCATAAAACTTGAATTCTGCCCGATTCCATGATTTTCAAGTGCTATAGCCAATGCCTTCCGCGTGGGCGCGTCCCGTTGGGCCTGGATCGCCTCAAATTGTTTTAGGCCATCCATAATGACCTAAAATACCATAGTTACCCCCCTCCATGACTGTTCCTTGTTTTTTGGCGTGCTACAGCAATAAAACTTGAATTCTGCCTGATTCCTTGAATTTTGGGTGCTTTAGTCCACGCCTTCCGCGTGGGCCCGGCCAATCGGACTCGGATCACCTCACATTTTTCCATACTCTCAAGTATAACCTAAGGAACCATAGTCACTGCCCCGTCATGACCGCTCCTTGTTGTTTGGCGTTATACGGCCATAAAACTTGAATTCCGCCCGGTTTTCTTATTTTCATGTCCCATAGCCCACGCCTTCCGTGTCGGCTTGGCCCCCTCGGTCTGGATCACCTCAAATTTTTGCGAACCATCAAAGAAAACCTAAAGAATCATAGTCACCGCTCCACCATGACCTCTCCGTGTGTTTTGGCATTTTACGACCATAAAACTTGAATTTCGCCTAATTCCTTGATTTTAGTTTTCTATAGACCACGCCTTCTACGTGTGCTCGGCCTCTAGGACCGGATCGCCTCAAATATTTTTGGGCCATCAAAAATGACCAATGGAACATACTCACTACCCCTCTATGACCGTTCCTCATTTTTTGGTATTTTACGGTCATAAAATCTGAAATCCGCCCCATTCCTTGATTTTAGTGTGCTATAGCCCACGCCATCCGCGTGGGCCTGTCCATCCGGACTTGGATCGCTTCAAATTTTTTCAGGCCATCAAAAACGACCTAAGGAATCATAGTCACCACCATGTCATGACCGTTCCTCGTGTTTTGCCATTTTACGACCATAAAACGTAATTTCCGCCCAAGTCTGTGAATTTCGTGAGCTATAGCCCACGCCTTCCGCGTGGGAATGGTCCCCAGGACCCGGATCGCTTCAACTTTTTTCGGGCCATCATAACAACTTACAAAACCACCGTCACCATCCCTCCATGGCTATTCCTCAGTTTATGACATATGACGGCCATATAACTTGAATTCCGCCCGATACCCTGATTTTCGTGTGCACGTCTTCCGCGTGGGTCCGGCCCCCGGACCCGGATCGCTTCAAATTTTTTAGAACCATCACAAATGACCTAAGGAACCATCAAAAGCACCAGGCAGTGCAAAATAGAGCTAGCAGTCAAAAAATACAACAACTCCAACTAATGTCTCAATAGACATTGTTCTTGTTGACAATCCAAATGTAGTAGCAGGTACAGTAACATCTGCATCAACAGTACATATATGCAATCCAGATTTGGATAAAATGATAAAGGACTCAAATGCTACTGCATTGGTTGCCATTCAAACAGCTAACGCCCCATTGGTTACCCTTAGTACCTCCATTCATGAGGTCCCTTCGCAATCGATGGTATCTTATGGTGAGCGAGCAGTTGATTCTGGACATCAACTCCTTTCAACTTGTAACAATCAACAAGCAACTACAGGTATGACTTCATTCTCTCAAGCATCCACAAATGAAAGAAGTTGTTCTAAGGAGCAATAAGGTGCTACCAGTGCTGTCATGGTTGGTCGTAAAACATGGGCTGACCAAGTAGAAGAGTATGGAGAATGTGAAGAATATTATGGTATTGATTCTCAGGAACAAAACACTCAAGAAACAGGTTCGTCAACACGACGAGGTGATAACGTAAAGGAAGCGGCAGTAACTGTGTTTTCGCAGGTTGCTAGTACTTCTCCAAGTATGCAAATCAAGACAAAACTAAGTCCTAATGCTGTTGTTTTTGTTCCTATTGGACAACAACTATCATGTACGCTTTCCAATCTTAAAATGATCCATAAAACTGAACAGGTAGCTAGTACGAGTGGAGTGGCTGCACAATATAGCTTGACTCCTACAAACATCCTCCGAGCTCTGGTAACTCATGATATGGATACTTTAAAGTCTCTTGACAATCCGAGGACCAAAAGAGGAGCTCTAATACCCGCACACAATCCAATTGACGCTTTTGAGGTGGAAATGGGTCGAGATTGGTATGAGAAGGGGAAATGATAAGTGGATCAAACAACAACAAAAAGAAGGCACATGAAAGGCAACATAGCGAGGATGACAAAGCAACACAAGAGTTTGTCATTAGGAAACCACCAATGAGAACTGCAAAGCAAAATGCGAGTGTCCCTACCACCTCCACAAGGTCAAATAAATCAAAAAAAAATGATAAAGTTTAAAAAATATTTGAAGACAATGGAAGAATAAGCCAATGAGCTACAAATCGAAGAGTGCACAAGGTTGAAAAAAGAGGGGCAAGACTAAGCTTTTTACCTTGTTTTATTTTATCATTTTCTAAGTATCATCATTTGTAATATCATCACATGGTACGTTATAAACTCTGTGATGATCATAGAGTACTTAGTTCTTTCTAGTTCGTATTTTCTTCATGCTTGCTAGTAGATGAGGTTTATTATGCCTCAATAGGATTTGTAAGGTAAGGTCTAACACAGTATGTGTGTGCTATATGGCTATGCTTTTGGGAATATCCAAGCGGCTATGAGGTTATATGCCCTCGTGAAACTTCTGCCGGGAACTACACTATGATCCTCTACATGAGGTTGCCATCTTAAGGCATTTGAGGCATATAGGAGTGATTATATAGCCAAGGCATATAGGCAACACTATTGTAGCTTTTGCACCCCTTACTTGTACTTTTCCGTTGTGGTTTTTTTTCTTTTATTATTAATAAAATAGCTACTGGGCAACCCGCCTAGTAGTATATTTGCCAAAAAACAAAAACAAATCTTGTTTATACATTTCCACAAAGAACATGAGTTTTTCATTATAGCACTCATGGAGCCATTCCAAAAGCAGAGGTTTATTCAGAAATACAGGAGGAGACTAGGCATGGAAGCAGCAATATCTAATGTCAATGGCAAGATATGGCTCTTTCTTGATGTTGTGATTCAATAGGATGTGATCATTGATACTGAGCAGCAACTTACTATCATGGTTTACCATCAATATCTTGGTAAGCACATCATCATGACCTTTGTATATGCAAAATATTCATCATTGGATAGATTAGAGTTGTGGGACAATCTATACTACCTTGCTAGTGACATGGAGTTACCTTGGGTGCTCGGAGGGGATTTTAATGTTGTTCTTAATGAAGAAGACAAAATTGGAGGACTTCCAGTGTACCCTCCAGAATATGAAGATTTTGCATCCTGTATAAACTCATGTGGCTTATTTGACATGGGATATAAAGGGAGCCCATTCACCTGTGGAATGGGAGGTCAAACTCAGAGTGCATCTTCAAAAGATTGGACAGAATATTTGTCAACTTACCATTCCAGACATTATTCCCTACTACAGAAATTGAACACCATATCTAAACAGGCTCAGACCATGCCCCTCTACTGATGAGTTGTGGAGAGCAGACCACTCAAGTTGTCAAATCATTCAAATTTTTGAATTTCTGGACAAAATATGAATCCTTTATGGATGTAGTCAGACATAATTGGATATCTGATTTCACAGGTGACCCCTTCTTTATGTTCAAACAAAAATTAAAAAGAACTAAGATAACTCTCTCAAAGTGGAGCAAGCTTACTTATGGGGATATTTTCAAACAACTAGCTTTAAGGGAAGATGTGGTCAGAATAAAGGAACTGCTATTTGAAGAGGAACCAACAGTGGAAAATAGAATTGTACTTCAGAAAGTACAAGCTGAGCTAAAGATATATCTGAGTATTGAGGAACAATTTTGGAAACAAAAAGCAGGAATGACTAGGTTTGCAGAAGGTGACAGAAACACAAGATTCTTCCACAACCATGTTAATGGTAAAAAGGCAGAAGTTCCAGTTTAAAAGAATTCAGAATACTGATGGTTCATGGACCGATTCACAAGAATGCATAGCTACTGCTATAGTGGAATACTACCAAAAACAATTCACACAATAGGAGGGGTCTATTGACTTTGAACTCCTAGACAATGTTCCTACCATGGTAACTTCTGAGCAAAACTTAGAGCTCTGTAGAATCCCTACAAAAGAGGAGGTCAAAGCAGTTGTTTTTGCTTTAAGTGGTGAAAGCTCAAGTGGTCCTGATGGCTTCACTGGTTTATTTTTTCAGGTATGCTAGGATATACTAGAGTAAGACATACACAACATGCTGAAGTTGTTTTATGGAGGAAGTTCCTTCCCTAAATCCATAACTCATACAAATCTTGTTCTGCTGCCAAAAAAAACAAATGTGCAAACATTTTCAAACCTCAGACCCATAAGTATCAGCAACTTCATCAACAAAGTAATATTCAGAGTGGTGTATAATAGGCTTAAAATGATACTTCCATACTTGATCTCCTCAAATAAGTCAGGCTTTGTCAAGGGGAGAAGCATATTTGAAAACATTTTGTTAACTCAGGAAATTATAACTGAAATTAGAATGAGGTGTAAACCTGCGAATGTAGCTATAAAACTTGACATGGAAAAGGCATATGATAGAGTTTCTTGGAAGTATTTGATGCATGTACTGAGGAATATGGGATTTGCAGAATGTTTCATCAACATGGTGTGGAATCTTCTGTCAAATAATTGGTACTCAATTCTGATTAATGGTCAGGATTCAAATTTTTTCCACTCAACAAGAGGTGTCAAACAAGGGTTTAGGGTCTAGGGTTTAGGGTTTAGGGTTTAGGGTTTAAGGTTTAGGGTTTTAGGGTTTTAGGGTTTTAGGTTTAGGTTTTAGGGTTAAGGGTTTAGGGTTTTAGGGGTTTAGGGTTTAGGGTTTAGGGTTTAGGGTTTAGGGTTTAGGGTTTAGGGTTAGGGTTTAGGGTTTAGGGTTTAGGGTTTAGGGTTTAGGGTTTTAGGGTTTTAGGGTTTAGGGTTTAGGGTTTAGGGTTTTTGGTTTTTGGGTTTAGGGTTTAGGGTTTTGGGTTTTGGGTTTAGGGTTTAGGGTTTAGGGTTTAGGGTTTAGGGTTTAGGGTTTAGGGTTTAGGGTTTAGGGTTTAGGGTTTGGGGTTTGGGGTTTGGGGTTTGGGGTTTGGGGTTTGGGGTTTGGGGTTTGGGGTTTGGGGTTTGGGGTTTGGGGTTTGGGGTTTGGGGTTTGGGGTTTGGGGTTTGGGGTTTGGGGTTTGGGGTTTGGGGTTTGGGGTTTGGGGTTTGGGGTTTGGGGTTTAGGGTTTAGGGTTTAGGGTTTAGGGTTTAGGGTTTAGGGTTTAGGGTTTAGGGTTTAGGGTTTAGGGTTTAGGGTTTAGGGTTTAGGGTTTAGGGTTTAGGGTTTATGGTTTAGGGTTTAGGGTTTAGGGTTTAGGGTTTAGGGTTTAGGGTTTAGGGTTTTAGGGTTTAGGGTTTAGGGTTTAGGGTTTAGGGTTTAGGGTTTAGGGTTTAGGGTTTAGGGTTTAGGGTTTAGGGTTTAGGGTTTAGGGTTTAGGGTTTAGGGTTTAGGGTTTTAGGGTTTTAGGGTTTAGGGTTTTAGGGTTTAGGGTTTAGGGTTTAGGGTTTAGGGTTTAGGGTTTAGGGTTTAGGGTTTAGGGTTTAGGGTTTAGGGTTTAGGGTTTAGGGTTTAGGGTTTAGGGTTTAGGGTTTAGGGTTTAGGGTTTAGGGTTTAGGGTTTAGGGTTTAGGGTTTAGGGTTTAGGGTTTAGGGTTTAGGGTTTAGGGTTTAGGGTTTAGGGTTTGGGGTTTGGGGTTTGAGGGTTTAGGGTTTAGGGTTTAGGGTTTAGGGTTTAGGGTTTAGGGTTTAGGGTTTAGGGTTTAGGGTTTAGGGTTTAGGGTTTAGGGTTTAGGGTTTAGGGTTTAGGGTTTAGGGTTTAGGGTTTAGGGTTTAGGGTTTAGGGTTTGGGGTTTAGGGTTTAGGGTTTAGGGTTTAGGGTTTAGGGTTTAGGGTTTAGGGTTTAGGGTTTAGGGTTTAGGGTTTAGGGTTTAGGGTTTAGGGTTTAGGGTTTAGGGTTTAGGGTTTAGGGTTTAGGGTTTAGGGTTTAGGGTTTAGGGTTTAGGGTTTAGGGTTTAGGGTTTGGGGTTTGGGGTTTAGGGTTTAGGGTTTAGGGTTTAGGGTTTAGGGTTTAGGGTTTAGGGTTTAGGGTTTAGGGTTTAGGGTTTAGGGTTTAGGGTTTAGGGTTTAGGGTTTAGGGTTTAGGGTTTAGGGTTTAGGGTTTAGGGTTTAGGGTTTAGGGTTTAGGGTTTAGGGTTTAGGGTTTAGGGTTTAGGGTTTAGGGTTTAGGGTTTAGGGTTTAGGGTTTAGGGTTTAGGGTTTAGGGTTTAGGGTTTAGGGTTTAGGGTTTAGGGTTTAGGGTTTAGGGTTTAGGGTTTAGGGTTTAGGGTTTAGGGTTTAGGGTTTAGGGTTTAGGGTTTAGGGTTTAGGGTTTAGGGTTTAGGGTTTAGGGTTTAGGGTTTAGGGTTTAGGGTTTAGGGTTTAGGGTTTAGGGTTTAGGGTTTAGGGTTTAGGGTTTAGGGTTTAGGGTTTAGGGTTTAGGGTTTAGGGTTTAGGGTTTAGGGTTTAGGGTTTAGGGTTTAGGGTTTAGGGTTTAGGGTTTAGGGTTTAGGGTTTAGGGTTTAGGGTTTAGGGTTTAGGGTTTAGGGTTTAGGGTTTAGGGTTTAGGGTTTAGGGTTTAGGGTTTAGGGTTTAGGGTTTAGGGTTTAGGGTTTAGGGTTTAGGGTTTAGGGTTTAGGGTTTAGGGTTTAGGGTTTAGGGTTTAGGGTTTAGGGTTTAGGGTTTAGGGTTTAGGGTTTAGGGTTTAGGGTTTAGGGTTTAGGGTTTAGGGTTTAGGGTTTAGGGTTTAGGGTTTAGGGTTTAGGGTTTAGGGTTTAGGGTTTAGGGTTTAGGGTTTAGGGTTTAGGGTTTAGGGTTTAGGGTTTAGGGTTTAGGGTTTAGGGTTTAGGGTTTAGGGTTTAGGGTTTAGGGTTTAGGGTTTAGGGTTTAGGGTTTAGGGTTTAGGGTTTAGGGTTTAGGGTTTAGGGGTTTAGGGTTTAGGGTTTAGGGTTTAGGGTTTAGGGTTTAGGGTTTAGGGTTTAGGGTTTAGGGTTTAGGGTTTAGGGTTTAGGGTTTAGGGTTTAGGGTTTAGGGTTTAGGGTTTAGGGTTTAGGGTTTAGGGTTTAGGGTTTAGGGTTTAGGGTTTAGGGTTTAGGGTTTAGGGTTTAGGGTTTAGGGTTTAGGGTTTAGGGTTTAGGGTTTAGGGTTTAGGGTTTAGGGTTTAGGGTTTAGGGTTTAGGGTTTAGGGTTTAGGGTTTAGGGTTTAGGGTTTAGGGTTTAGGGTTTAGGGTTTAGGGTTTAGGGTTTAGGGTTTAGGGTTTAGGGTTTAGGGTTTAGGGTTTAGGGTTTAGGGTTTAGGGTTTAGGGTTTAGGGTTTAGGGTTTAGGGTTTAGGGTTTAGGGTTTAGGGTTTAGGGTTTAGGGTTTAGGGTTTAGGGTTTAGGGTTTAGGGTTTAGGGTTTAGGGTTTAGGGTTTAGGGTTTAGGGTTTAGGGTTTAGGGTTTAGGGTTTAGGGTTTAGGGTTTAGGGTTTAGGGTTTGGGGTTTAGGGTTTAGGGTTTAGGGTTTAGGGTTTAGGGTTTAGGGTTTAGGGTTTAGGGTTTAGGGTTTAGGGTTTAGGGTTTAGGGTTTAGGGTTTAGGGTTTAGGGTTTAGGGTTTAGGGTTTAGGGTTTAGGGTTTAGGGTTTAGGGTTTAGGGTTTAGGGTTTGGGGTTTAGGGTTTAGGGTTTAGGGTTTAGGGTTTAGGGTTTAGGGTTTAGGGTTTAGGGTTTAGGGTTTAGGGTTTAGGGTTTAGGGTTTAGGGTTTAGGGTTTAGGGTTTAGGGTTTAGGGTTTAGGGTTTAGGGTTTAGGGTTTAGGGTTTAGGGTTTAGGGTTTAGGGTTTAGGGTTTAGGGTTTAGGGTTTAGGGTTTAGGGTTTAGGGTTTAGGGTTTAGGGTTTAGGGTTTAGGGTTTAGGGTTTAGGGTTTAGGGTTTAGGGTTTAGGGTTTAGGGTTTAGGGTTTAGGGTTTAGGGTTTAGGGTTTAGGGTTTAGGGTTTAGGGTTTAGGGTTTAGGGTTTAGGGTTTAGGGTTTAGGGTTTAGGGTTTAGGGTTTAGGGTTTAGGGTTTAGGGTTTAGGGTTTAGGGTTTAGGGTTTAGGGTTTAGGGTTTAGGGTTTAGGGTTTAGGGTTTAGGGTTTAGGGTTTAGGGTTTAGGGTTTAGGGTTTAGGGTTTAGGGTTTAGGGTTTAGGGTTTAGGGTTTAGGGTTTAGGGTTTAGGGTTTAGGGTTTAGGGTTTAGGGTTTAGGGTTTAGGGTTTAGGGTTTAGGGTTTAGGGTTTAGGGTTTAGGGTTTAGGGTTTAGGGTTTAGGGTTTAGGGTTTAGGGTTTAGGGTTTAGGGTTTAGGGTTTAGGGTTTAGGGTTTAGGGTTTAGGGTTTAGGGTTTAGGGTTTAGGGTTTAGGGTTTAGGGTTTAGGGTTTAGGGTTTAGGGTTTAGGGTTTAGGGTTTAGGGTTTAGGGTTTAGGGTTTAGGGTTTAGGGTTTAGGGTTTAGGGTTTAGGGTTTAGGGTTTAGGGTTTAGGGTTTAGGGTTTAGGGTTTAGGGTTTAGGGTTTAGGGTTTAGGGTTTAGGGTTTAGGGTTTAGGGTTTAGGGTTTAGGGTTTAGGGTTTAGGGTTTAGGGTTTAGGGTTTAGGGTTTAGGGTTTAGGGTTTAGGGTTTAGGGTTTAGGGTTTAGGGTTTAGGGTTTAGGGTTTAGGGTTTAGGGTTTAGGGTTTAGGGTTTAGGGTTTAGGGTTTAGGGTTTAGGGTTTAGGGTTTAGGGTTTAGGGTTTAGGGTTTAGGGTTTAGGGTTTAGGGTTTAGGGTTTAGGGTTTAGGGTTTAGGGTTTAGGGTTTAGGGTTTAGGGTTTAGGGTTTAGGGTTTAGGGTTTAGGGTTTAGGGTTTAGGGTTTTAGGGTTTAGGGTTTAGGGTTTAGGGTTTAGGGTTTAGGGTTTAGGGTTTAGGGTTTAGGGTTTAGGGTTTAGGGTTTAGGGTTTAGGGTTTAGGGTTTAGGGTTTAGGGTTTAGGGTTTAGGGTTTAGGGTTTAGGGTTTAGGGTTTAGGGCTTTAGGGTTTAGGGTTTAGGGTTTAGGGTTTAGGGTTTAGGGTTTAGGGTTTAGGGTTTAGGGTTTAGGGTTTAGGGTTTAGGGTTTAGGGTTTAGGGTTTAGGGTTTAGGGGTTTAGGGTTTAGGGTTTAGGGTTTAGGGTTTAGGGTTTAGGGTTTAGGGTTTAGGGTTTAGGGTTTAGGGTTTAGGGTTTAGGGTTTAGGGTTTAGGGTTTAGGGTTTAGGGTTTAGGGTTTAGGGTTTAGGGTTTAGGGTTTAGGGTTTAGGGTTTAGGGTTTAGGGTTTAGGGTTTAGGGTTTAGGGTTTAGGGTTTAGGGTTTAGGGTTTAGGGTTTAGGGTTTAGGGTTTAGGGTTTAGGGTTTAGGGTTTAGGGTTTAGGGTTTAGGGTTTAGGGTTTAGGGTTTAGGGTTTAGGGTTTAGGGTTTAGGGGTTTAGGGTTTAGGGTTTAGGGTTTAGGGTTTAGGGTTTAGGGTTTAGGGTTTAGGGTTTAGGGTTTAGGGTTTAGGGTTTAGGGTTTAGGGTTTAGGGTTTAGGGTTTAGGGTTTAGGGTTTAGGGTTTAGGGTTTAGGGTTTAGGGTTTAGGGTTTAGGGTTTAGGGTTTAGGGTTTAGGGTTTAGGGTTTAGGGTTTAGGGTTTAGGGTTTAGGGTTTAGGGTTTAGGGTTTAGGGTTTAGGGTTTAGGGTTTAGGGTTTAGGGTTTAGGGTTTAGGGTTTAGGGTTTAGGGTTTTAGGGTTTAGGGTTTAGGGTTTAGGGTTTAGGGTTTAGGGTTTAGGGTTTAGGGTTTAGGGTTTAGGGTTTAGGGTTTAGGGTTTAGGGTTTAGGGTTTAGGGTTTAGGGGTTTAGGGTTTAGGGTTTAGGGTTTAGGGTTTAGGGTTTAGGGTTTAGGGTTTAGGGTTTAGGGTTTAGGGTTTAGGGTTTAGGGTTTAGGGTTTAGGGTTTAGGGTTTAGGGTTTAGGGTTTAGGGTTTAGGGTTTAGGGTTTAGGGTTTAGGGTTTAGGGTTTAGGGTTTAGGGTTTAGGGTTTAGGGTTTAGGGTTTAGGGTTTAGGGTTTAGGGTTTAGGGTTTAGGGTTTAGGGTTTAGGGTTTAGGGTTTAGGGTTTAGGGTTTAGGGTTTAGGGTTTAGGGTTTAGGGTTTAGGGTTTAGGGTTTAGGGTTTAGGGTTTAGTGGTTTAGGGTTTAGGGTTTAGGGTTTAGGGTTTAGGGTTTAGGGTTTAGGGTTTAGGGTTTAGGGTTTAGGGTTTAGGGTTTAGGGTTTAGGGTTTAGGGTTTAGGGTTTAGGGTTTAGGGTTTGGGGTTTAGGGTTTAGGGTTTAGGGTTTAGGGTTTAGGGTTTAGGGTTTGGGGTTTAGGGTTTAGGGTTTAGGGTTTAGGGTTTAGGGTTTAGGGTTTAGGGTTTAGGGTTTAGGGTTTAGGGTTTAGGGTTTAGGGTTTAGGGTTTAGGGTTTAGGGTTTAGGGTTTAGGGTTTAGGGTTTAGGGTTTAGGGTTTAGGGTTTAGGGTTTAGGGTTTAGGGTTTAGGGTTTAGGGTTTAGGGTTTAGGGTTTAGGGTTTAGGGTTTAGGGTTTAGGGTTTAGGGTTTAGGGTTTAGGGTTTAGGGTTTAGGGTTTAGGGTTTAGGGTTTAGGGTTTAGGGTTTAGGGTTTAGGGTTTAGGGTTTAGGGTTTAGGGTTTAGGGTTTAGGGTTTAGGGTTTAGGGTTTTAGGGTTTAGGGTTTAGGGTTTAGGGTTTAGGGTTTAGGGTTTAGGGTTTAGGGTTTAGGGTTTAGGGTTTAGGGTTTAGGGTTTAGGGTTTAGGGTTTTAGGGTTTAGGGTTTAGGGTTTAGGGTTTAGGGTTTAGGGTTTAGGGTTTAGGGTTTAGGGTTTAGGGTTTAGGGTTTAGGGTTTAGGGTTTAGGGTTTAGGGTTTAGGGTTTAGGGTTTAGGGTTTAGGGTTTAGGGTTTAGGGTTTAGGGTTTAGGGTTTAGGGTTTAGGGTTTAGGGTTTAGGGTTTAGGGTTTAGGGTTTAGGGTTTAGGGTTTAGGGTTTAGGGTTTGGGGTTTAGGGTTTAGGGTTTAGGGTTTAGGGTTTAGGGTTTAGGGTTTAGGGTTTAGGGTTTAGGGTTTAGGGTTTAGGGTTTAGGGTTTAGGGTTTAGGGTTTAGGGTTTAGTGGTTTAGGGTTTAGGGTTTAGGGTTTAGGGTTTAGGGTTTAGGGTTTAGGGTTTAGGGTTTAGGGTTTAGGGTTTAGGGTTTAGGGTTTAGGGTTTAGGGTTTAGGGTTTAGGGTTTAGGGTTTAGGGTTTAGGGTTTAGGGTTTAGTGGTTTAGGGTTTAGGGTTTAGGGTTTAGGGTTTAGGGTTTAGGGTTTAGGGTTTAGGGTTTAGGGTTTAGGGTTTAGGGTTTAGGGTTTAGGGTTTAGGGTTTAGGGTTTAGGGTTTAGGGTTTTAGGGTTTAGGGTTTAGGGTTTAGGGTTTAGGGTTTAGGGTTTAGGGTTTAGGGTTTAGGGTTTAGGGTTTAGGGTTTAGTGGTTTAGGGTTTAGGGTTTAGGGTTTAGGGTTTTAGGGTTTAGGGTTTAGGGTTTAGGGTTTAGGGTTTAGGGTTTAGGGTTTAGGGTTTAGGGTTTAGGGTTTAGGGTTTAGGGTTTAGGGTTTAGGGTTTAGGGTTTAGGGTTTAGGGTTTAGGGTTTAGGGTTTAGGGTTTAGGGTTTAGGGTTTAGGGTTTAGGGTTTAGGGTTTAGGGTTTAGGGTTTAGGGTTTAGGGTTTAGGGTTTAGGGTTTAGGGTTTAGGGTTTTAGGGTTTAGGGTTTAGGGTTT